>NC_135255.1:22452047-23067258 GCF_964204865.1 Styela clava
ACTTACATATTATAATGTTTGGTGAACTGCAATATCAGTCGGATTTGACTCAACCTTTCGTTTTTAAATCAAACTCTATACTGTTAATCAACGTTAATTAGTCAGAATTTTCAAAACCAACAATTTATATTTTCTCAATTTTTCATGGTTTTTATCTGTTTCATCCTTTTATTGTTGATCAACTTTTCTTCTTTTGCGGATTTGTACCTGCGGTGCGTAGAAAAAGTCAAAATTTTCGTTATTCTTATTTAAATCTTACTTGAGAACTGGAAAAAACAATATATTAATTATTGTAAAGATCGAAAATAACAAGCGCCCGTGCTTGAATAAGGGCCGGTTTGAATGAGGGCCCGCTTAGTGAGTTGGTTGAAAAAAATATTGGCCAGGGCTACAAAACGAGCAAATACGGTATTTGTAGATTGACTTCCAGACTCATGTATTGTTATTGATTTGGGAGTCAAAATATACTTTGTTTGCATATTTGACCCGTTTTTATACATTTTATTCTTCCACTGTTAATCAGTTTCATCTCAATTACTATCAATTAAGTTGGTCGTTATCATACTGGGAAAAGTTGTTTCAAGACTTCACAAAAATAAAAGGATATTTTTGTGTTTATTGAAAAAAAAGATGCTTTGAGCCAGGTTTTTGAATACTTCTCACAAGTTTTACTCTAACTAGGCGGCCAATCGGAGAATATCTTCTATATTAGAGAGAAACCTGAATCAGTATGATGCATGGCGTTTCTGCTTATTTAATTGCAAAATACAAGTTTTGTATTTATCCTGGCAGAGAAGGCTAGTTGAGCACTCCGCTATTAGCCTGGTTACGGAAATCTGATCTATATTCGGATGTATAATGGACTTGATTGGATTGGTGGCAGAAGCTGTAATTAACCAAAGGTTGCCACCATATTAGTCTCCATTAGCTTTTCCAATGCCTTTTTTACTATATGCTTTCAACTTTTATTTGAGTGGTGCCTGTATAACTATGATTTTTCAAATATGCAATTCAAATGTCCCATTGATAGTTTTTTTTTGCTAGTTGGTGTTATTATATTATTTGAGATGTACCGGTATATATGGCTTTATTTTGCATGAAAAGATATTCGCAATCAGTATTCTTATCACTTGAATATTTTGTCATGATTTAGCAATCCACATTGTTTTTAATATGTGGTAATTTAAAATCCATATTTACTTCTGTTGGCTGCAGATAATTATATTTTCCTTTAATTATTCCTTTATTTCATTGATGCCAATCATGAAAATCAAATATGCAATTTTCTCTTCAACTACACTTTTATAATTATTTTATATTGTTTTTATTCCATTCATTTGAATCTTAATGTTACAAGTCATTGCTAAATAATATATGGACCAGTCAGCTTTGTGATACAGGTTGATTATCAACTCTGTCAACTCATGTTAGTAACTATAGATATCAGTAGGCTTCAATGTAATAAAATTATAAGTGATGTAAGTAGATTTGCTGCACACGAAATAGTTATGTTACTGTTCAGAAGGAAGAATAATAAGTATAAAATTATAATGTTAATTTCATACATATAAAGAGATGTTTATATATAATACTGAACTAACTACTTATGCAATCACAGCTTTTAATCTATTCGATGTACAATATACCTTTTTTATCAGAAATATACTTCAACCAATTTTTTAATAATTAGTTATTCCTTCCTAATTGTCTCTAATTTGCTATGCATGATGGGTATTTTAGTTTGGTAGTCTTAGAAATATTGTTTTATTTGAATTATTATTTCTGTAGAAATTAATTGTCATCATTATCAGCTGTAATAAAAGTGTGCATTTTGTTTTTCAAAAATATCAGTCATTGTGCTTTACTAAATCCTAGTTAGAGCTTGGTTAATTTTTCCATTTCTATTGTAGCATCTTATATATATTCCTGTCTCTGTGTAAATAATTTTCTTTTGATACTTGAAGCCTATTAATCTCTAATATGCAAATCAATTACCTTCAAATGCATGTAATTTGTACTTTGTTTGCTTTAGTATTTGAGAGATAAATTTACATTTCATCGTATATTCATGTAAAAGCATTTAAACTTTTTTAAAGCCTGATAAATAGAATTATGTTTTTGAAAAAATTAGCTGCTTTAATGAAACTTATTTAATTTAAAAAGCTTGAACAGAATTTGAAAACCAGAATTTCTAAAATACCCATAATATCTAGTTTGACCGATAATTGTAGATTTTGAAAACAATATTTATGATTCAGTAAAAGTACATTTTAGTTTTTTAAAAACTTTACTGAGTGTTGTGCATCATCACACTTACCCATAATTAATTATTTGACGTTCCAGCATTTTTCAACATCATTTTTACTTGTCTCTTTGATGTATGATGTTTAATTTCATGTATAGTGTTTGACTTTTCTCTCCTAACAACTTAGTATGGAAAGAAACTGGAGCTACAGTTCATGCTTTTCAGTCTACCCAATATCTACCCCCAATGTGGTGATGGTGGGTAAATGCTTAATGTACCCATGCTCATATGCTCCCTACGCCAAGCCAATGTCCCAATCTGCCCATAAAACTCCTATGACTTGAAATGTGTATCATATGCAAACCAATAGTTTTTACGTTGACTCTACATGTAGTGTGTGTGTTTCACAATATATTGTTAATTATTATCGCTAAAATGTTTTCTCATTTACATAGACGAATACTGATTATTGTTGTCATGTGCCTTTGATCCGAAATACCTAACCCCATATATGAACATATCCATTCTAACATCAATAGGGCAATGTGCCAAATTTGAGAATACGGATTCGTCAAGTAATATAATATAAATTCCCAACTACTGGCAAGGCCTGTGGTGTTTGTTTGAAGATATACACTTAAATAATCTTCAGTCTGCAATGTTATTTACCTGGTGCAATAAATTGTTAATGTAACGAAAACAAAAAGAAACGCGAGTAAACCATATTTCACATTCGATGACGAGGCATATCCACCAGTCAATGTAATATTTTCACAGCATCAGCAAAATTTAACGAATAACGATGGCTGGCTACCGATTGCATGTTTCCAATTCGACAAAGTGACTCACTCTTCAGCGTTAGTAATAAAAGTCGGCATTGTGACGCTTGCGCGCCGCTTCTCTGATCATATGTATGCATGTAACCCCCTGTAGGGTCGCGGCCCCTAGTTTAGGGGGGCCCAGATATAAGTCCCCCATCCCTTGATATACGGGTGAGGGTTGTTTGTTGGGGATGTACAGAATGAAACACCCCACGAAGTTGAAATAAACAGCTAATGTGTTAAGCTATACTTGTGCCGACTTTGTACAATTTGCTCTTCCGGTATGATGGGCCGGTTGGGATTATTTTTCTCCAATCCCATAAGCCCATGAATGAAATTTTAAGCAACATATTTCATTGCCATCTAGTAAAACATGAATTGTAATATCGTGACCGGACAGTTCCAAAAACTACAAGGAACACAGAAATACCAGCTGATACGGAAAGCGTCGATAATATATATGGGTAAATTGATAGATTTTGTATCTATGGGTGTGAATAACGCGTTATTCGTTATGTCTGAGTTATCTATAAATGGTATTTTTTCGTCTACTTGAGCTTAAATCAATCAAGTTTTATTTAGATCTACGCAATTCGAAAGATTCCTAATGCGAGGGCGTCTCGGCTGATTAAAATTCCACGTGTTAAAGCAGCACACGTTATTTTATAGCATTTTTGTCTTTGTGAAAATCTTAATGCTATTTTTATTTCAAGGGTGGAGGTGTTCTTATTCTTTCACAGAACGATTTCATAGAAAATACTGATTATAATAAAAAACTTTTCCAGTTACGCAGTCTAATTTATCGCCTTTGGGTCATTACGCGTGAAATGAAATATATTTGGGCCTATACTAGTGAAACAAACCATAAACTTTCTGCATTTTGTTATACGACATTTGATTGACCAGGGCCGGTGCTAGGAACTGTGGGGCCCAATTGGAAATCTGATGGCGGGGCCCTACTCTTCATAGTAAAACTTATGGGAGTTTATATTTCATAAAAAAACATACAAACCAAAAAATATATACATTTGCTATAAAACAAGGTTTAGGGTAATGCTGGATGCTTTTATTGTTTTATTTTCAACGGCAAGAAAGGCTAAATATGCAATTAGATTATACTCTTTCAGAAAATTACTTTCCTAGCCTTTTTTTTAGCAAAATCATTCGAAATATTTTCAAATTCAACAGCTTTAGCAATCTCGCTTCCTATATAAAGCATTGAAAAGTCTCTCTTGAAAGACCGCAGTCCTCAAGTATGCTATTACTTTCAGCTTTGAAAAGCTTCTTTCCCCGATGCAACAGTTATTGGCATCGCTGTACTTATGAATTTACCGAAAACAAATTAACATTATAAAAAGATTATTCCACTTTTTATTTTACGTTTTTAGTAGTATTTTGTACCTCATAATGCAGAAAAAGACCTCAACTAGCGCGGGGCCGCTTTAACGTGCGGAGCCCAATTCGATCAAATCGGGTTGAAACCAGCTCTGTATTGAACATGTAAGAATCAAACATTTGACAACGAGTTATCTGGGCGTTTCCGCCAATGTAGTTTATTCGACTCTGAGGTATGGCACAGTGTCCAAGCTAAGCGTTAAGAATACGCTTGTCATCGCAGCTCTGATTACCATGCGCGGGTTCGCAGGGAGATGATTGCTGGACTCCTCGCCGCCGAAGGGTGGTTAACGTCACCGCTGGCCAAAAAGTTGCAGACATGGCATCATTTTTCATTATCCCTGATTGCGGGCCGTTAGAACTGGTAACCGGCTGGGGACCGTGGTTCGTCATAGGATTGAGCCGTCGTATCGACTTTCCTCTCCACCGGATTCGAATGCCTTCAGTTAATTATGAGTCAACTATTTGTTGCGCTCCTCAATTTTTAAGGGGATTCAAATACGGTAACTGTTGGTCGGCTTGCAACTCTTCACACCGACCAGATACGAGCATATGATGGGAATATTTTATCCTATAGTACACTGACCTGCTTTATCGTGGGCCTTCCCTCGCTCCGGCATTCTGTGTACTTATACGCCGAAATTAAAATAGTCCAATGTCAATTAATCAGGCATTGTCAGTTTGTTTAGCATATGTTCAGCGGCAAACGCATGTCACAATATCCACGTGGAACTCATTCTTAAATTGAACAACAGTACATATATGAAATAAAATTACCTACCGTATTTGCTCGTTTAATAGCCCGGGCGCTTATTTTTTTAAACACTCACCAACCGGGCCCTTATTCAAACCGGCCCTTATTCAAGCAGGGGCGCTTGTTATTTTTAAAGTAAAATTACACACAAAAACACCGGTGGATAAGATCAATGACATTAAACAATCTCATTGATAAGATCGATCGTTACAATAATTAATACCGTATATTATCATTTCCAGTTAGGATAGGATAGGATTTACATATATATCCCGGGGGAGAGGAAAGCCGATAAGACGGCTTATCCCTATGGCGAACCACGGCCTCTCGTCCGGTTACCATTCCAAGTCGGGTATGGGATTAGATTTACTGTATTGTTTGTTTTCGGAAGCATGGACTTGGTGGTGGAGGAAGCCGTCAAGTATGATTTAAACGAGAATAATGAAAATTTTGACTTTTTCTACGCACCGCAGGTACAAATCCGCAAAAAAAAACTTATACACCGGGCGGGTATTCAAGCACCGGCCCTTATTTATTTTTATGTCCTGTTCACACGGGCGGCTATTCAAACGGGCCCTTAATCAAGACCGGGCGTTAAAACGAGCATTTCCTGTATCTGGACTTGACGTCTGAATCGATGTTGAGTGTCGCACACGAGTGAACCAATCTTCAGAGTGAATAATACGTCATAAAGAATATTCGTAAACCATTTGTCCCTATGACGTTACAAATAAGAACTGTCCGAATGTGTTGAGTTGTCATAGTTAACACCAAACAAAAGTGCAATGGAATTTTACTTCGGCCCCTAATGTTAGTAGGTTTTAAATACTTATTGAAGTTTCTACGACTACGGGTTTTTGTGATTTTTAGACTCTCGCCAACACCGCTGTCATGGATTTAGAAAAGTGAAGTCGTTCGTATTGGCTGCTTTCAGGACTTTTCGCTTCAGATAGATTATTACATGAGCAATATACAAGTTGAAGGCATTGTAATTACATGTATTTATTATTGGACATTAAATATGTAAATCCTATCGTTTGTTATCTCCCCCGGGATAAATATGTAAATCCTATCCTATTACAGTATTATTTATAATCTACCTTTGATTAATCTTGTGAATCCAGGTTGCAATAGGCTACTCAAGAAATTCAGTTAAAAATATAACCAAGCCCATGCATCTGAAACAAATATTTGGCTAACGAATAAAATTGTTACTGTATACTATAAACTTGAATCTGTGAATTACAGTCTGTCGAGTCTGATTCACAAATATACAGAATACGGTATGTGACCTAATTCAATTGATAATCTTGTTCTTACAGCTGTTGTTACAAAAACAAAAATAATTCTAAAAAGAAAACGGATAGGTTGCCAAATATAATGGAATTAGATGACTCTGATGCAGAATCACCAGACCAACCTTCAACTTCTCATGATAGAGAAGATCCCACAACATCTCAAAATACTTCGCAAGCACTAGTTTTACCTGGCACAAGTCAAGCTTTAGATCAAAATCTGGCCCGAGGTCTGGATTTACTGATGAAAGAACCCAAAAAGCATGTAACTGTGATAGCAGCCAAAACTGTAACTTTTACTCAAAAGCAAGGTCAGTGAATCATTTTATGTATTTATCTTGAATGTCCTACTCACTGAAAGATCAATGTCTTATTGTATTTTTTTTTATTTTTCAGGGGATACTATAAAGGCGGGTAACTATTTTTTAAAAAGTTCTGATATCTCATTCGAACAAGCTGATAACAACAGAGAACCTGAAGAGTCTTCATCCGGGGAAGGTTCTTCTTCTGCAAGTTCAGAACGAACTAACCCAATCCCAGGTTTGTTCTATATTACAAAAATATAATTCAAATCCTCAGGAAGATTTATTTTCAAGGCAACTTTACAATGCTTAACCTAAACACAGGTTCAGTATTTATGTACAAACAAAATTGTTTATTGGGTAAGAATTCCATGTGAATCAACCGCTACTACATAGATTCTAGTGTGTACTAGTTTGCATAGATGTTAGAAACAATTATGTTACTTACTGTTGGAAGTGAGGATTTCTCAGTATTTATATTACTGTATTTTTTTTGTGTTGTATAATTCCTAAATAATGAAAAATAATGACATAAAATTTGTTATACAGCACCTGCTAGTTGAATTTATTAATTAACTCTTTTGTTCGATTGAGCATTCATATATATGTTTATTGAATTACTGAATGTTTCTTTCAATTCATAGTAAGATATGACTTTTATGGGGTATTTGCTACTATTATTAGAAAGACTCGTCAGTATGCTACCTGCGTGAGGTATTGGATGTAAACCTGAGGTCTTTAACCTGCACACCAATAATTTTAGATTCAACACTCCATTCTATCAATATTATGTTTCATCTTCCTGGTTGGAATGAAATATTTGTGTATTTTGTATTTAAGATTCAATCTCTTTGGGCAATTCACTCTACATGCTTCATGGTCAACCTATTTCCAAATATGGAAATGTTTATAAAGGAGTGAAGATTTTTGGAACTTCTGGTCGATGTGATATTGCTGTTAAATCCTTGAAGTATAGCGATGAGAATGAGAGAGAAGCAAGAATTCTTGTCAAAATCAGCCATCACCAGAACGTTGCCAACATCATAGATTCTGGGATTTATCACCTTGGCCCTGTCGAGCATATCTTTATAGCAATGGAACTATGTGGTCCTGAAACTCTGAATAGCTTTATAAAAAATACTTTACGAACCCAATATATCAAGAAGATACTAAAGCAACAACTCGTAAATGCCATTGCTCACATCCATAGAAATAATGTCATACATCGTGATTTAAAACCTGATAACATCTTGGTATCAGAAGATGGAATGCAATTAAAAGTGATAGATTTTGGATTAAGCAAAGAAATGAAACCCGGTCATTCTGTCACCAAAGCGAGCGCTTTAGGCATTGGTACAGATGGTTGGAGAGCCCCAGAGACATACAGTGACAATGTCATATCCAAACAAGCCGACGTATTTTCACTGGCCCTTGTGATACATTTCATTGAGACTGATGGGAGTCACCCATTTGGTGATAACCCTGTTGGATGGAGTTACCTAATAATGCAAAATCAAGGATGTGACCTGAGCAAACTTGGAAGTGAGATGAGGGATTTAGTCGGCTGGATGCTTCGCCGAATTCCAAGAGAGCGACCTACTTTGGATCAAATCCAACAGCATAAATGCTTTGGTAGGGAACTGGTTTGCCCATTTCCAAATCTAGGTGCGTTTTCTTTTATTAAACATATGCTGTTTTATAATTATAAACAAAAGAAAATTTTAATATTAGATCGTAGTTTGTGTTCATTTTTGCCTTCAACACTAGAATACAAATATAAAAGATGAAAGGGCTCTTCAATAAATCTATTATACATTGTCACATGATTGTATTATGTATTTATTAGGCTTCGACCAACCTCAGACAGTGGAAAAACTTAAACAACAGAAAGATGAAGCAGAGAAAGAAAAGCAAGAATTAGAGAAGATGATGCGTCAACAATCACAAGAGATGGAAGAAACGAAGAAAGAAAATAAGGAATTAAAGGAAAAGATAAAAGGTAGCAAAATATATTTGTGGTAGCTTGATAATGCTTGGGCAGTAACACAATGCAGGTTTATCACTGTAAAATTAATGACAGGGCTTTCAAGCCAAAGTCATTGAAAAACTAAAATTTTACAAAGTTTACTGATACAAACGTTGTTGTATAGATACCTTTAAATAAAGTAATGAGAGTGCGCAATTTCTATATCAGGGGAATAGCCACCCAACTAAAAATTGCAGCGTAATACTTCAAAAAATTATCAAGCTCTAATTTCAAAATCTTGCAAAATGTTGACTGCCCTTTGAATGACATGACTTCGGTTATAAACAGAAACTTAAATGTTATATCCGTGGCTCGGCGGAGTGCCATAAGCGCTCCTGAGTTAGTGTAACAATATTCTGATGAGCAGTGTTCACTATAAGCTCGCATTTTTGCGAAAATTGCAAGGCACTTTCACAGTTTTTAGAGCAATTTTTTCGTTTTTGAAGGGATAAATTTTGAAGCTAACTAATAGTTTGCGTGCTAATATAAAATTAATGAATTAGCTGCATGCAGCCCTCGCATTAATGGCAAAATTCTTGTTTATAATATGTCACCTCAACTCGCCTCGAGTTCCCGGTATATATGATTCAAAAGTAATGAGATTAAAACCAAAATTCAATAATATAATATATTTGGGTGTTTGTGTAGCGGTTGAAGCTTTAGGCCCAACTGTTGTCATTGCAGTTTACACCTTTACATCCCATCGCCATCTTACCCAGGGTGTAATAGATTGCGGAGGCAATGCCGCTCTTTCCAAATAATAGTAGCTCCTTATATATTGGTGACTGCTTGTACAGCACTTTGTTCAGAACGAAAGGCATAGATGAGTGTCATATAAAAAATTCAATACTGCTCAAATCCAAAAGCCCTAGGAAAAATGTAATATCCGTTTAAGCTAGAATTGTTATGAGGGCTTAGTGCAGGCCTGCACAACTCAAATTACCACGAGGGCCGCAATCATAAATTTGAAGGCACGGCGGGTCGCAAACTTTGCCCTAAATAAGAAATTTAAGTTTCATAAACTGCTAGTAAAAAATAATGGGGTTATTAATAGGTTGCTAATATGCACTAATGGGTGTGAGATTGTATACCGATATTGTTTTAAGCGTGATTCAGTCTGAATGCTGAGATATCTATCTAAATCAGGGTTTCCCAAACAGGGGTCGAGCGATGAATTTTAGGGGTCGCGAAGGGCACACTAATTTCACACAAAGTTCGATATTAATTGAAACTAGTGCAAAACATAAATCTCACGATTTAGGATATGATCAGAGAAGCGTCGCGCTTGCATAACAATGCCGGCTTTGATTGTTAGACCCAAGAAGTGACGTGTTTCCAAATCACCCGCGAGCCGCACAGAAGTATCTAGTGGGCCGTATGTTGTGCAGGCCTGGCTTAGGGTTTTGCAGATTCGAAAATTCGAATTTTTTTATTTTTATTTATTATATGCCCAATCAATTTATTTTATGCATAATTAGAATCCCTGTCCTATGCTAATTTCTTTTTACTAAAATAAATTTTCAATTAACAGAATTTCCGTCCCCAAGTAAAGTTGCTTCATCAGGCCTAGGAATCATCCATCAACAACCACCTGATGGAAGAATGTCAGTGAAAACGTTGGATCAATCGCTGCCAGGATATGGAGAGTTGTACACTTTTGTCATCACCTACTCTTTCCCTGCTGGAAGTCTGAATGTGAGTCATGTGATGAATTTAGTTGGTTGAATATTAAATTATGTATTTACTGGAACCAAGATTCTTGTTAATTTGTTATATTAATTGACATCGAGTCTATGTTTTAACAATAAATCTTGCAAAATACAATTTATCTGGTCCCCAAATAGCAATTGAATCCTAATTACACGTTTTTTATTATATTGTTCACTTAGAACAGCAATCTGCACAAGCAACCGCTAATACATAAGAAGGTAGTATTTTTCGGAAGGACTAATTTTTTAGTTCGGCATTCCCCACTCTTGTTATTACTTCATGGACAAGGCAGTGGGCTTGGGTCTTGAACTCGACCATTTTACATTATGATCCAACATAGCTAAATCCAATGCTATAACCACAAGGCCATCACAACACCATAGTACAGCGGTTCCCAAACTATGGGTCGTGACCCACTGGTGGATCGCAAAAGGAATCTTAGTGGGTCGTGAAAAGATGTAAAAAGCTTTGATTAATTATACTGGTTATTAGGATCGGTGTCGATTCGAATACATAAATCTTCAAAAAAACAAAAATTAAATTTAAATTCTAATTCTTGAAAGTTTCCTCTTTACAAAGGAACAAAAATTTGCTACACAAAGAATGACCATGTGGCTTTTTTACACATAGCAGCTTTGTACACTGTACAGCACTTCTTACGGTGTTTCCCCAAAATTTAGACTGGATTTAGATTTATTTTCTTTTGAAGAATAACACTATGTTTTTTTTTTGGAAGAAGTCTTCTGAGTTCATTTATCAAATATAAAATTACATTGTAGAAAATCACGAGATTTTTAATGAACATTTTATAAAAACCGACATCCATTGTTTTTATTTGTATTTCCTATACAAAAATCAAGTGACAAATATCATAATTGTGATTGTGACATCACACAATCTTGAATAGTGGTGTGAACTTCACCCTACCTCAAGTCATTGAACCTTTCCTCTCCCACACATTTTAAATTTATTTTGAGGGTAGGGTTTGAAGAAAATCATTTTTAAAATTCAAATTAGGTCTTATTTTCAGGCCAGGTATTATTTTCGAAGAAACCTGGTAATTTCGCGATGATGAGCCATTGCTGTGTTCTTTGTTATGTCATTAAAAGTTAAATGGGTCGCCATGAGCTGTGGTAATAAATACTGGGTCCCAACTCTAAAAAGTTTGGGAAACACTGCCATAGTACCTAGATCACCCAGAAATATTCTTTGTTCCCAGAAATCATTTTTCCATGTTGGTTCGATAGCCCTTGCAAAATTTACCTTTACAAGTGCTGGTAAATAGACTATATTCATAATTATTTATATTTCATAGAGAAAAATCTTGATTTTAGGGTTTCAATTTTAAATTTGTATCACTAGGCATTTGACGACTGAAGAAAACCAAAATCTGACATTGCAAAAATCAATCCAATCAGTGTTTTTCTCAGTTATTCTGCAATACTGAATTTCCACAAATTTTTCAGAGATTTTCACAGACTCGTGTTGGACATGACCCAATTTAAAATATATTTCATATTGGAAAATAACATTCCAGAACGTATTTGAAAAAGTAATTTATTCCATTTTGGCAATAATTGGTGCAAAGATCAAAATTTATCCTAAATGTGATGTTTTATCCGACTATACCAAACGCCTAAAAAGTCAATTTTCCATATGAGATTTTTTCTATGAAGCGTTTGTCATGTCTTTTATTTCAAACAAGGCTATGTATGAGCAGCCACTGATACGCAAGGCACTACTATTTATTGTAGTACTGAAATCTGTCTGATTGCATTGCCAACCTAATTTATCTTACACTCCTACCTATTTCATTATACACTGAGTAATGTGCTTGAATCCAAGATTTTTAACCAGGGATGTCAACGTAGTTTGGCTACTTCTCTCAATGTGAATAAATTGGCAAGCAATGCCAAGCCTTATTTAGAGTGAGCATTTAAAAAACTTCCTTTAAAAATTACCGAATAATGCTTTTGCAAATGTTTGCTTCGTAGGAATCATCAAATTTATTCGAAACAATCTTGAGTTGCAGAGATTTTTGTTTAAAGCTTAATATATGACCTGGTGTTTATAACAGTTTTAAAAAATTATCAGAGATGGAAGTTGGATAACTTGTTATGTTTATATTTGCAGGGTGTTTCATATGAGGCGAAGGAGTTCACCGAATATTTGCCTGCAGTGGGCTACTTTAAAAACATGCTCACGAAAGCTTTCAATGCAGGATTGCTCTTCAAGTTTCAGATAATTAAAAGCAATAGAGGAGAGATAATATGGAATGATGAAATTCCTCATAAGACTAACAAATATGGAGGTCCAGAAAAGTAAGTTGTTTAGTCGAATAATCTCAAATCTGCAAATATGTTACATAAATAGACTGGTACTTCAAGTAAGTTATCTCAAGTACAGATGTAATGAAAGTTAAGTTCAAATAAATTTGAGATTCGAGATTTTTGAAAAATATGAATTGCAAAAATTAAGATCATCCAAAGCAATATTTTTTTTTAAACTGACCTTCTGTGCAAAGTTAAAAAAAAAGGAATTTTTCAACATGAAAAGTCATGATTTGTGTCAAGAACTATTTTGAAAATTATTTATAAATCAAAGAAAGGCATCTTTGGGTTACTATTTTGATCCCATAACCTTCCATCTAGCTTGTAGAATTGGTAACTAGAGCTCGACCGATATCACTTTTTGGCACCGATACCGATAACGATATATCGGCCAACTAGTGACCGATAACCGATATCGACATACCGATATCTACAACCTGAACCCGCGATAAATACAAACAGAAAGAAAAATTCAGTTTCAGTCAATCAAAAGTTTATGTTGAAAAATAAAGCAGTCCTACACAGTGCTTGCATCATTGATAAAAGTTTCACAGCAATTAATAAGAACACACATTAATGCACAAAACAGAAGGCAAAGTTTGAAAAAACCAAGCACAAAAGAAAAAGGGCAATCAGTAAAAAGCTTATAGAAGTCCACTTTGATCCATACAGTAGTAGGTGGGGACTAGGCTTGCACGTAATTTAGGGAATTACGTAATTATTTCGAGTTACGGAAAGGAAGTTACAAATTACATAAAGTCGCCATCCCGTTTGAGCGTTTGGTTTCACGATCAAAATGATATTATTATGAGCGTTATTACCGTAACGCAATTAACACCGACAGACTTTTTTGTCTTCACGATTTGGTATCTTTTTTATTCGGCGCTGATAACGATAAATAAGAATGTGTGATAGTTGATTGTAATTCCGGAAGGCGTATTTTTCTTTCTCTCCGTGAAACAAACATGAAACGAATTTTACCGCCGCTATGGAGCAAAGGGAGAGAAGGCTACTTTATTTTCCCGACTCAAACACTTTTATTAATACAAATTACAGCACATTAAAAAACAAAATAGAATTTATTAGCATTAATTTACAACGAGTTACGGGTGAGAATTTACCGCCGGCTAAATAATTAATATGTGATCTAAATTTATCGCAAATAATGTTATAACATTTAGGCCGCGAAATGATTTGATATAAAATGAAGCTTGGTAATCGGAATATCGTCAATAATTCAGCATCAATAATTATTGCAAAATGCCAACTAGGTAGCAAAGTCGGATAATGTAAAAAACGGAGCAATAACAAGTCTTCGTCGCGAGGCAAGCGCAGGTAAAATCAAACGAAAGAATACGCTCGTCGTTGATTAATAACTTGGAAACCCCCTTTTTATTCAATACGAAAGTCGATTTAAAAAAAAGGCAACTATTGTTTCATAAATATCCGTATACCAGTGTTGGTAACGATAAAATTGATCGCATAAAATTGGGACGGTTAATTTGCGTAGGTGATAAAGGAAAATCAAATCAACACAAAAGATAAAAATCAGAATAAATACAATTTGAATTCACTCCTTGGTATTTGTCTTTAACATCTGTCGCCGGCGTGTAGTACTGTCGGTGATATGAAAACCAAACTTCGATGCCCCATTCGGAAAAGAAGTGGTTTCAAATGGTTTTTATGATAGGTTTAAATGCGTGAAAAAATATCGCAATTACGGGGTCATTACGTAATCGATTTTGCCGTAATTACAAAATTGATTTTTGTCGATTACGTGCAAGTCTAGTGGGGACGCAAGATATTCGAAGGCGAGGATTTTGCGCCGCACGAAGAGATAAAAGAGAGAAATATAGAAGAGAACTCTCTGTTCATTGAGAGGCAAAATGAGAGAAGCGAAAAAAAGAAAACGCTCGGCCGCAGATATTTCCCGGCGAAAAAGACTCATTTTTTAGAACGTGGAAAAGCGACTAACGCTGATATATATCGGCCAGATATATCGGCCGGTTGGGCCGATATGATATATCGGCAAACACGCAATATCGGCCCGATATATCGGTCGAGCTCTATTGGTAACCACATATATCATGTCACCATAAATGGCACATTTTTATCATTCATTTCTTGGTTATTAACAACATCTGATGTTTCATATCTGCTTTTTATATGCCTTTAAGCAGCCACTACTATAGAATTTCAGTTGATATGTCTTCCAGTTGTAGTATTAGACCAGTGGTTCCCAACCTTTTTTGGCTCGCGACCCTCTTTGGTGGTTTATACACACCTGGCGACCCCCTGCCTCACTTTCTATACTTTACAATAAAATAAGTGGCAAAGTGGAGGCACAGTTCTTACCACTTCATGGCAGCTCCTGTCACGACCAAAACCAGTGGCTCTTGCCAAGGTTATGGTGCTGTTACGGGTATATTCACAAAGTTGTGTACCAGATTTTAGATTAACGTGCGAAAATATATCTACTTAAACCTGTAACCTAACCACAAATCCATAAAAACTGTATCCATAAGAAAAATGTTCCACTTACCCAATATTTATCGCCATTTCACCCGCCTTTAATTCTCAATTTGCTGCAGTGGTAACGTCATCTCGCCATTGGTTTGTGGCAGCTAAAAAGTCAGTCGCCATGGGTTTGGCCATAACGACCATGGTTTTGAAACCCCGCCATGGTTTTGCAGTTTCATACGCCACAAAATGCTTGAAACTGCACTTGGCAAAGTGAATATTGATTAATTTAATTTTTATAAATCTGCAGAAGCGACGTTCTGGGGTCTCGCGACAGCTAATAGAAATCTCTCAGAGCTTCGCGTTCTATTGACAATATTCAACCTGAAGTTTTGTAATATTTTCTACTGTTTTGCAAGACCTTCGCGACTCCCCTAGAAACTCGCCGGGTCGTGACCCCCAGGTTGGGAACCACTGTATTAGTATGTCAAATCAAAAGTAACTCTCAGGGCCTGGGATGATCTGGAAGCGTTTTTTCTATTTCTGATAAATATTGACCAGGAATTGTCATGGTATTGCCAAAATGTAGGGATGTATGTAACTGACGGTAATTTTCTAGTGACAATTGAAATCAACCAATGGTATTCGGGCCTAAATCTTCTACAACATGACTGTAACCAACGACCAGCTGTTGTTTACTAGGTTTTTTGTTGTCCTCTCTGTCATTGGGATCAGTATTGCCCAATTTTACAATTATTTGATCCATATTCCAGTAACGACTAATTTTTTTGCTTCTCCGTTTCAATGTTTCATTGAACATCCAACTTGATATAAATTATGGTTTCACTGCTTATTCTTATAATTCTAGTTGACATTCTTTATACATATCAACATATCTAAATCTCACTGCTAATTTAAGCATTCCTTAGTACTAAGGAGTCAAATATTTGCAACTCTTTAGAGTTTCATTATTGAGCATCAGATTCACTGCGGTTTGATAGAAATCAGAATCCTATGCAACTACCATTATCTCTTATGCAATCTAATCTATTTCAGCAATGGATATCCTGATGATAAACATAGCAAAAAACTTCGTGAAGCATCGATGGCGAAATTAAAGTTAGAGGGAATCAGATTATAACAAGAACAATGGACATTGTACACAAACAGTATTATATTAAAAACTCGTTCATTATATTGATACTGTAGGACATTTTAGCAGTAAAGGATAATAGAGACCACTCACTGAATATTAGGAGGTTCCATGAACTGCAATTCAGTCTTTCATGTTTGAAAACAACTTTATTCTGTTAATTGGAGAATCATAAAGAATTGTATTTGGCAATGATTATGCAAATACGGCTGAATCTTCAACAAACCAACATTTTCTATTTTTATAAACCTAGTCAAATTTTCTCCTTTTCCTTGTAATGTTAATCAATTCCAGGGTAATTATGCATGTACATTTAGTATTTGCTTACATACTTTTTATTCTTATCTATTGTATTATATTTCATTTAAATTTCTTCAATCTCTCTACTTGTAATTTTTGTGTGCCATAGCACTTGTCGTTTTTTTCTGACACATTCATCGACGTTACACCAACTATGGAGTCAAAAATAAAAGCCTGCATCGCACCTAAAACCTAAATTCCATATTTACTGCTTCTTCAAAATTACTTTTCTCAAAGTTCACATATTTTAATTTGCAGTATGTCCAATTTTGTCTTCACTATTTATCCGATCTGTTTTATCTTTCCACTGTTGATTGATTCCATCTTAAATATGCATTTATCAGTCATTTTCACTTAGAATCTTCCATATTTCACTTTTAGAGATTTTTACAATTATGCAAAGAGAAAAATGAATTTTAATACTTCTCCAAGTAATATAAGTGAAACAAAAGAGGCTCTTTGCAAGGTACCACATTGCTATGCAGCAATTATGCAAAGGGAAAAGGGATATTTCCAATATTTTTCCATGTAATTTAAACTAAATATCAGTAAAGAAGCTCTTTACTCAAACAAGGCTCTTTGCAAGCAGCCACTCAAGGTACATTTGCTTTTATTTTTAACATATCACCCATTTGTTTTGTGGGTTTAGAATACTACAATGAAAACTTATTGGTACTCAACCAAGATGGCGAACACCAGAACGTAGTATGTGTACCAGGTTAGGGTTAGGCCATAATTTGTTTCCAATTTTTCATATTTTAGTTCTATTAAGAGTTTGGGGACTAGCCAAGTGACTCTCGTAGTATTGTACCTGAAATTGGGGCTTAATCTGGTACACATACTACAATCCGGTGTCCGCCATAATGGTTCACATACTTGGAGTGCCACCTTATTTATATAGTGAGCAGTCTGTCATCGGCCTGGTGGCCAATCTAAATATGAAAGAGATTAAATGAGCACATGTATCATAAACTTGGCGGAGGAAGCTGTAACTAATCACAGAATATACGACCATATTAGCGTTCATTAGCTTTTTCTATGTTTTATTCTGTAATATGATATGCTTTATTTTATATCTATCGTTATATAATTGCTAGAATATGCAATTCAAATGGTCCACTGATTATATTTATGTGATATTTTCATGCACCTTTTTTGGCCATGATTGGAGTGAGTTTATTGTTTAAGATGTGTATATGACTTTATTTTGCATAAAGAGAGATTCATAATCATTTTTCCAATCACTTATTGTTTTAATTTTTTATCATGGTTCAGCAATATACATTGATTTTTACATTTCTTGCTATATTTTACTATCGATTTTATTTCAGTGTTGTTGACTATATAATTCAAATATGCAATTTTTCAAAGAAATGCACTTTATATATACCAGCACTCATAGTTATTTTATTTATTCCATTCATTTGAATCTTTATGTTACGAGTCACTTCTACATAGTACGTGGATAAATCTGTTATGTGTCATAGGTCGATTTATCAACTCTGTCTACCTTTAGTAGATTAAGTAATTCTGGATATTAGAATTTTTCAAGATTATAATGTTAATTTCCTATATGTTTTTTTCAATTTTTTTTATAGTAATTCATATTTTGACAATTCCTATGAGTTTTAATTCTAAAAAGCTAAAGTTTATTCATAATACTAAACTTAATACTACTTATGCAATCACAGTTCACAGTTTTAAAGCAATTTTATGCATAATGTACCCTTTTCATCAGAAATTTACATTACTTATTTCAAGTATTTAATTATTACTACCTAATTGTCCCTAATTTGCCATGTATGATGTGGTGTGTATTTTAGTTTGGTAGTTTTTGAAATATTGTTTATTTGAGTTCATTTTTTCTGTAGAAATTAATTGTCATTATCAACTGTAATATGGGTGCAAATTTTGTTTTATAAATATCAGTCATTGTGATTCACTAAATCCTAGTTAGAGCTGTGTTTTCCATCTCCGCTGTAGCATTTTATATACATTTCTGTATCTGTGTCAATAATTTCCTCATGATACTTGATGCCTATTAATAATTTCTGATATGCAATTGAATTACCTTCAAATGAATCTAATTTGTACTTTGTTTTCGAAAGTATTTGTAAGATAAGTTTACATTTCGTCATATATTCCCGTCAAAAAGGATTCAGTTTCTTTGTAGTGGTGATAAGTAGGGTTCTATTTATGAAAAAATTATCGTAAACTACTGTATGTAATTGGATTTATTTGATTTAAAAAGCTTGGACAGAATTTTAAACTCAAAAAATATACAAAAACTACCCTCATTATCTAATGTTACTGATTTTGAGGTCAATTTTTGTGATTTAATAAAAATAAATTTGTTTTTTTTGAAAACTTTTTTGATTCTTGCACTATACATGCACACAATTAATTATTTTATTTTCTAGCATTTTACAATATGATTGTTATTTGTCTCCTTGATGCATTAATTCTATATATGGTGTTTGAATTTTCTTCCCTAGCAAATCAGATAGAAAGAAACTGGGCCTACAGTTTATGCTTCTTAGTCTACCCTATATTTATCCCTAGTGTGATGGTGGGTGCGAGCTGGAGAAGTGTGTGTACCAATACGGAGGTAACTAATTTTGCTCGTCCACTTTACATCAAGTTGTATAAAGGGATTGAAGCCTATAGGCAGGGTTATATTTACTTGCTAACACAGACAACCCTCGAACTCGAATTGAAAAAAGGAAAATCGGAATAAAATTATGGCCCAACCCTAACTTGGTGCACATATTAAGGGAGTACCGGTTGGTGTGGCATTAGTTATAAACTGAATTGGTCTTTGACGCAAAGTCTCTAACATTATGGATATGTATAATACTATGCCCATACCAACATACTTTCCACACTAAGCAAATATCCATAATTTGATGTGTATATCAAGCTTATATGCCTTGCCTACTTGCTATGTATAATCTACTAATAGGTTCAAAACACCTTTTTTTATGCTGGCTGTACATGTAGTGTGTGTTTGACAAAATATAGTTTAGAATTATCACCAAAATGTTTTCTCATTATTATGAACGAATACTGGTTGTTGTCATAGTGCTCTTTGATTTTTCATGAAACACCCAAGAAGGCGAGGTTAATCTGCCTTCCTGAATTTTATCACTAGACAATCGCCCTATCACTGGCTTTGTAGCATGCTGGTCGTTTTCAGGTCTAACGAAATCGCCTCCGTCGCAAATACGCGCAACTGTGTTAGACGGTCATTTTAGATATTTATTTTGTTATTTCAATATGATTAGAATTCATTTTGAAGTTACAGTTAAAGCAAATTCTATTGCAGTGTTTCCCAACTTATGGGTTGCTAATCAGATACGGGTCGCCTGAAAAGTTATTTAGGCCTCTTGTTTTTTCAACAAGAGTTCAAAAATTATTGGATTTATTTTCAAAAATAAGTCTATTGTTTATTTGGCGTTGAAGTTTTGCTTAATAGTAATTGAATGTGTGGAAAATATCATAGCGTGAATACTTAGCAGCATCTATTTGCTTAAGAAAAGCCACTATACGATTTCAAAAACTCGCTGATGGCAAACACGCGCAGCGCAGTTTTCCCACTTAGACGGTAATTTCTGGGGAAATTGATGTTATATAAGAATGATCGTTTTATAATAGTCATTTAATTTTAGGCATAAAATCACCCCATGCCGTTTAGTATTTGAGCATATCCTGGGTCGCGGGATTTTACAAAATTTGTTTTTCAAAAAATTGTGTCGCTTGAAGGCCGAAAGACAAACATTTCTGAGTCGCTTGAAAAAAAGATTGGTAAACGCTGCTTTACATGACTCCCAAAAGTATGATAAAAGCAGTGCGATAATTTTTATTAATCTCTAATTTAGTCTCGATCAACTCAATCACAAACAAAATACTTCGCTCACCGATGACGATTAAGAGAGATACGTGGATGTGTTTGGAATTGTAATACTTGAAGTGACAACTGCTTTTACGGTTTAGAAAGGTCTATGAAAATTTTATTTGAGGCGATCAAATATCCTGAACGTTTCAAGGTTATTCTCGGCGAACACGGTCACACAAAAACTTAGGTCAGGGGTCGGCAACCTACGGCCGATCCGGCCCGCGACGCTTCCCTGAATTATGGTAACAAAACAGCTGTTTTGACTATTATATTTTTTACGTTACGCAATTCATTGTGAGACGCGTGTAGACTAAATTATATTATAATCTAACAAGTATAAAATTCACAATCACTCGTTTAATGAGCCTATAATTCAATTATAATTAAACAAATGGCAACAAAACGTAGAAAAGTTGATGCTAAGTGCAAAGGGTTCAATGGCGCCAAAAATGCGATGCAATGAGGAAATAAATCTATATTCTATTTATTATAAAAAACATCATCCGTTCGGTTTCCAACTTTCTAAAAATATGTGCGGCCCGCCAATTACTTGCAACCATTTTTTTGGCTCGCGAGCGACAAAAAGGTTGCCGGGTCTCATGTAGTTTCGTACCTAACATACTTCTAGTGGGCGTAGCATGACAATTTTTTCACGTATCAAGCCTAACCCCCACCTGACTACACCATCCAAAAATTACGTCAACACGTTGTCACAGTGACGTAATAGTTAATAGAGCCCTTAAAACTATAGCCTACGAACTGCCATCCAAGACGCGCAAACGAGCACCCGAAATCGAACAGTTATTTCTCTCGTTTTCTCGTCGCAACGTTTTCAATGGGAGAAAGATCGATAATGTCAGTCAGTTCTTTATCGTCGGTGCCAATGCCATTTCGGGCGATTGTACGTATATTCAGCAAGCTCTATGACGTGATTGTGATGTCGTAGTGACGCAATTTTTGGATGGCGTAGTCAGATGGGGGTTAGGATTGACATATCAAATAATTGTTATGCTACGCCCACTAGAAGTACGTTAGGTACGAAACTACACGAGACCCAGGTTGCCGACCCCTGAATAAGTTATCCGTGAAGACTAGGGATTGTTTGTCGAGAACGTACAAAATAAAAGGCCTTATGTTAAAATCTACCTGCATGGACTTTGTACAATTTGGTAAAAAGAAACAAAGGCCTTGAGCCCAAACCTTATATTAACTAAGTCGGTTGTGATCATTTTGACAAGTCCTTGAGTCTCGTACCTCGGACTTTATTCAAACGACAGGTAAAAATGGTATATCGTTAACAAAGAGTAGCAATTGTTGAACTGTATGTGTAAGGCTTTTAACACACATGAGTACGGGGTGCAAGCAGGTCTATCAAGAAACGACAATGATACGTACATGTAAACTCAGATTTCGGGTGGACGTGAATAGGGCATTTCTCGCCCGGGCTATCTATGTATGGTAGTAGTGTTAATACTTGTAGTTTCTTGAGTTTGCGTTGCTTTTTTATATGTGCTAATATCAATATGTATATATATTTACGCAATATATCTGTGATTAAAATGACCTATATAAAATATTACATTATAATGAGGTGATATCCAGGAGATGCTATTTTTTTACAAAAATAATTTATAAAATGAACAAAGAACAGGAAAACACTTAATAACAATATATATTTCGCAAAAGTTACCAATACGAATATATTATTAACTAATTAGCATTTTGGGTGTAAAAGCGGCGAGCGCATGAGTTATCCCATTATATATATATAGTTTTTTTGTTTTCTGTACATTTCGCAGTGAGGAAGAATGAACGCACCGGTTTTCATCGTACGGCAATGAAGCATAAAGCACTACCTGATCCATACATTAGGTTTACGAGGCGCAAGATCGATTTTTGAGAAAAATTTATTTAAAGTGCGCTTTTCGGTCCGTAAAATACAGTATTGCCTCTACTTGTGAAGTAAGCGTTCTATTTTTTGTTTTGAATATCACAATTGCACATTGTTCTACGAATAACGTTCGGCGAAACAGAAGGATATGTACGAACTACGAAACCCCCGCCATCACTCAATTATCCATTAATAGTATACAGTAATTATCCAGATGAGGTGAGTGTTAGGAATACAGATTACGCTGCAAATTCAAATCATTCCTTACGCTAACTAGATATTTACGAATTTTTTATTTTAAAACGTGGCGCACATTTTTGCATTGATTGCGGGGGCATTGTACAAAACATACAATTTGAAAATTTATTCAAGACTACGTCAATTATTCCGGAAAAGAGTATTTTCCTCAAGCATAGCTTGCTTCGTTGTTTTTCTGTGAGCGCAACGGGTGGGGATATGGATTCGTTGCTTGAGGCGATGTCTTTTTCGCTGTATATTACGCGGGGTATTGTTTGTCCCGGCGACATCCTAAGAATCTACACGCGTGTTATAGTCCACATCGCGTCCTATGAAAGTGAAAAAATTGAGACGAGTATTACTGGACAACAAAAATAATAAGTCTCAACACAAAATTATTATGCATTGTGTATTCCCAATTTTTCCGCCCCTGTACGCCAAGTATCGAAATACTTTCGAAGAAATTAGGATATTACTTCTATAAAAATTGATGCTTCCATTAAATGCAGATTTAGCTTCACATTAAAATCGAACAAATATTGCTCTATTATTACACTTTAAATGTAAATGTTTGCCAGTAAACTCGAAGGAACAAAATAAATACCATCCCTGCCACCTCCCGAAGTAAGTGGCGCGGCGGTGTGGCTCAACGGGCTAAGCGTTAGGAATACGCTCGCCACCGCACCTCTAGTCACTCTGCATGGGTTCGCAGGTTCGAATCCCATGCAGGGATGGTTATGTGCGAGAGGATTGCTGGACTCCTCGCCGTCGTTGGGTGGTTCACGTAACCGCTGGTCGGTTACGGCTTCCTCCACCACCAAGTCCATGCTTCCGAAAACAAACAATACAGTAAAAACTAATCCCATACCCGACTTGGAATGGTAACCGGACGAGAGGCCGTGGTTCGCCATATGGATGAGCCGTATTATCGGCTTTCCTCTCCCCCGGGATAAATATGTAAATCCTATCCTATCCTAAGTAATTATCCAGTTGATGTTTGAGTTAGGAATGCAACTTACGCTGGATAAATACTAATTTGTTATTTCAAAAAACGTGGCGGGGCAGTTTTTCTAAAATCTAAAATTTTTGTATTAGTGACAGGGGCTTCGTACAGTGGTAGCCTACTCAGTTTGTTGCCTGTCCGAGAAGTCATTTTATTTCATGTTGCTGGGCCCGACTGATTGAAAACCACAGATCTGGTGCGGGTAACTGTTGTTCTATACATTGAACTGGGGTGTGATATTCTGGGCGCGGAGACGTTCTTACTGGATATTTCATTGCTTAGAATTCGAATTTCAGTAAAACAGTCTTATTCATTCTCCCACTCCATGCAAATACGAATAGAAAATTGAAAATCTTACACTCACCTTCTTCTTATCTTCAACATTACGGATATAATTCCTATAGCAATTAAAGTAATCCGACATCCATTAAATCCGGCGTATATGACATGTGTTGGACGACGAGCCCGTATAGCGACATCGACGTGGAACTTACTACGGTACTCAACTAACGCTCATATATTAAATCTGACTCTCCGAACCACAATTATTATCTTAACTCAGAGGTCGGCAACCTTTTGTCGCTCGCGGGCCCAAATTTAGAGTTGCAACTCTTGCAAGTGATTGGCGGGCCGCATATTTTTTTATAAAGTTAAAAATCGAACGGATGGTTGATGAATCACATTTTTTCACACAGATCATTTCTCAAAATATTTCATTTTAATATTTTCTGCGTCATTGAACCTTTTGCACTTAGCATCAACTTTTCTGCGTTTGTCTAATTATAATAATTAAATTGTAGACTCCCTAAACGAGTAATTGTGAATTATATACCTGATTGGTTATAATATAATCTACATGTGTCTCACGATAAATTCTGTTACGTAAAGAATATATATAATCGTCAAGACAGCTGTTTTGTTAGTGTAATTAATTAAGTGAAGCGCCGCGGGCCGGATTATATTACTCCGCGGACCAGAGGTTGCCGACCCCTGTCTTAACTGAACTTACCTTTCATACAAAAGCGAGATAATACTTTAGTACAAATATTTCATCATAAAGATCCCACATTTCCCTATATTTATTGCCTATGACGTCATAAATACGAATCATTCTCATGGCGGAGTTGCATGAAAAATCGTTGCCAGGTGTAATACCGAAGAATAGTGTGGCGGCGTTACTCATGACGCATTCACATTAGTTAAAACTATTAAAAGTTTCACAGTCTCATTAATACTTTTCAAAATTTTTTATAGCTATTTAATGATGTTTTCTAAATATATATTAAGAACATTAGTGTCTTTTTTTTAATTTTATACTTATTCGATTTGGCAACTTAGTGTGGTCTTGTATTGAATATTTCTGAATGCAACACCGATGCCTGAATACTTTCAATAAGATACCGATGACCTTCGTGACTGTGGCGGAGTTGCCGTTGTTGAGTGGCATATCGGTAACCTTGCCTCTTGTTTAAGTAAGAAAATTATCAAACTCATCCAATCGCAGTTACCATAATCTGACGTACCGGTAGGTGTTATGTTCGGCATCCCGTAGGGCTGTAGGGGCCGTACCGACAATCAGCAATCAATCGCGCAATAGAAAAATATACAGGTATGGTACCGGTACCGTACTTCAGAAGCTCAGCG
Source organism: Styela clava (assembly GCF_964204865.1). Taxonomy (NCBI): domain Eukaryota; kingdom Metazoa; phylum Chordata; class Ascidiacea; order Stolidobranchia; family Styelidae; genus Styela; species Styela clava. The sequence goes on from NC_135255.1 coordinate 22,477,509, forward strand.
ATTTAAAAAGAATCAAAGCTAGTCAGTGTTCAGGTGTGGCAGTAGTCTAATACGCTGGGGTCATTCTGTACAATTAAAGGTATAAAATGAAATATTGTAGGCAATTGAAGTAAAAAAAAATAAGTTTTATTCTTAATTTCTAAATTAACCCAGAAAATTGTTAAAAGTATGAACAAATGCCGGAATGCCAAAATTGATAATAAAAAACTCAGGGTTAATTAGGAACATACTACTGTATTAATGCCTGAGAAATGGTGGTATGGATAAAATGAAATTTTGTAGCACAATCTTTGTCTATATATGAATTCCAAAGTCTGAAATTAGCCTCCAGGTCGATAACTTACTCGAATAAAGTGTGGCTTCCAATATGTACATGAGCACTGACTTAGTCTTGCTTGTTCATCTCTTTTATATAGTATTTGGCATGTCTATCCTTCTATTTAATATATCTTTCATATGTTTATTGAATATTGGTCAAAAATATAATAGAAATGGTTTATATTCAAACAGGTGTTAAAACTTTATATTTAGTTACTGATTTGAGTAAGGTTGAGCTGACTGATCATGAATGAAGATTACATTAAACAAACAAATTCAACCCAAGCCGGTTTGCTTATAACATCACTCGATAGCTTGAGAGAACAAAACATTCTCTGCGATTTTGATGTCAAAGTTGGTGACAAATCCTTTCGTGCTCATCGCTGTGTCTTGGCAGCCTCATCAGGATACTTTAAAGCCATGTTTACGAGCAAAATGAAGGAATCTCGTGATGGTTTTATCAATATGAAGGATGTCGATCACAATGGGATTTCCCAATGTATAGAGTTCATGTATAAAGGAGTAGGAAATTTGAAAATGGAGTACGTTCAACAAATCCTGCAAGCATCCAACCTGTTACAAATGGTTAGTTTGACAAACTTTTGCTTCCATTACTTGAAAACCAATCTCTCTCAAACCAATTGTCTTTCTGTCATCAACTTGGCTCAAGCGTACGATCGCTATGATATAAAAGAACAAGCAGAACAGGTGCTGATCACTAATTTCAAATCACTAATTTCCTCTGAGATGTTCCCGTTCATTATCAAGCCAGATCTCATGCGTTACATAAAAGTTGCAAATGTGAGTTATCAAACATCATGGCAAGCTATGATAACATGGGCAAGAGCAAAAGATGAAGATGCAGAGAGATGTTTTGCCGATCTTGTTACAGTCATCAATATCCAGACTTATCCTTTCAAATTTCTTCTGGAGACTGTGTTGGAAGAACCACTGGTGAAAAGTAATGACATTGCAAAGAATTCAGTCATCACTGCATTATTCTCTGATGTCAAGAATCTTGAGACAAATCTTGAGATTGACAACTGCTTCATCCTGAAGAATCTGGCTGAAACTAATCAAGTTACCAACTCAAATGCAGTGAAAGATGTCATGAATCGATTCCTGGAAGCAAATTTCGAACAAATCATTGAGAAAAAAGAGTTTTGTGATATCAGCAAGGATGACATCATAAGGATTTACAAATCCCCAAACACAAAATATTCTTCCGAGACTGTTAAATGGCATGGAGCTCTTAGATGGATAAAGCATGATATCCTGAAAAGGAAAAAGATTTTTCATGAACTGTTTAGCCTTCTTGACCTGAAAAAATTTCCCTTTATATTTCTGGAAGAAACCATCCGTTTAGAAACTCTAGTCAATGACTCTCGTAAATGCTTCGATAGACTTTTCGATGAAATATTATTTCGGGCAAGAAAGAGTTCAGAATCTTCTAATCAGTCAGTCCAGCAACCAACATCTACAAGTATTAGAGCAAATTCAGTAACTTCCCCAGGCAACACTGCATTAAGTAGTCGCAGCTCTAGGAATGTCCAAGAACCACAGATGGGAGCAGTGGGTGGATACAGGAGTGACGATTCAGGTACAATCTTTTGCATTTCTGTTTCGTAACTGAGATGACTGAAGTGAGCACTGAGACTTATTTCACTATGGGTTGTTCATCTCCGACTTATTGTTTTATAATTCTGAACAATTTTATTATAATATGTAGATAATATAAATACTGCTTAATTGTCCGAATAATAGTACTTCTTTACATATCATTTCAATATTGCTCAAATGCAAAAGCATTAATAAAAATATAATATCTGATTAGTGCCTAGAATTGAAGGCTTATAATATATGTTGGGACTTATATATATAATATTACAATATGCTCTAACTATTTTTTTATGTATAAAAACAATTCTGTATTATGCTAATCTTTGTAAATACTTTTCACTAAAATAATTTTTAATTCCAGAATCTCAGTCCTCAAGTCAAGGCACTTCATCTGGTCTAGGAATCATCAACCAACAACCTGGTATTAGAGCAAATTCAGTATCTTCCCTGGGCAACACTGCATCAAGTAGTCACAGCTTTAGGAATGTCCAAGAACCACAGATGGGAGCAGTGGGTGAATACAGGAGTGACACTTCAGGTACAATCTCTTGCAGTTGTGTTTTATAACTGATATTAATAAAGTGAGCACTAAGACTTACCGTATTTCACTATGGGTTATTCATCTCTGACTTTTTGTTTTATAATTCTGAACAATTTTGTTATAATATGTAGATAATATAAATACTGCTTAATTGTCCGAATAATAGTAGTTCATTACATATCAGTTCAATATTGCTCAAATGCAAAAGCATTAATAAAAATATAATATCTGATTAGTGCCTAGAATTGAAGGCTTATAATATATGTTGGGACTTTTATATATAATATTACAATTAGGGCTGTCCAAAATCGAATAATTTTTTGATTCGAATCGAATATTTTCGCCGAATCGAACCGAATAATCGAATATTATTGCACAATCCTAAATCTGTCTCTATTATACAATAAACGACTGCCCTTCAATGGTGTGGTAATGTATGTGCAGTTACCTCTGACGTACTGCTGGTATTTTGCAATACCATGTTTTCAGATTTATTGAAGGAGATCACACACTTGTATGAACTGGTCAAAAAAATTGGAGGACTCCAAAATTAGGGTTTCGAAAACTGTTGAGTGTTAAGAGTAAAAATTGCACTTTCAATTCTAATGGATTAGGTTTTAATTGGGCATGTGAAGCCTGTACGTGCTATTTTATTCCTACTATCATTATTCTTATGTTTTTTTGTGTAATTTCCAGCAAAATGATAACGATAATTAATAATAATAAAACTGTTGGTCAAATTCAAAATTGCATTTAACCAATTCGAAGCTAGTTTGATGACAATATTATTTGGTACAATGGCCATCAAAATGATGCAAGTGTGCAATTATTTTTTATCTTGGTGAATAGATGGATAATACAGTATTGCCATCATAAGAAATTATAAATTCCATTGGAAGAAGATATTGCCATCATAAGGATCCCACAATACCTGTTTCAGCTTTGAGTTGCCTGTACCATGTTCCTATGATAGCTAACTCATTAGCTTCAAGTCGATTCAATTTATAGAACTGTCGATTTCCTAAGATAATAAATTGCCTTTTTCTCCTTGTTCTCTTTCAAAAACGTCATGACCGATTATAACTTTGAAAGTTATGATGACCATGCATGAAATGGCTTATCACGTGCCACCGGGCATTAGGAATGACATGTTTATCTCAAAATGAAGGCAAAAGAAAAATCAGGAAACCAATTATGACAGGAGCGAGAGTGGTCTAAGCTTGAAGCGCGCCGCTTGCCTAACGAAAAACGTTCTGCAAAGGTGGTTTCAAGCCTTTTCCGCTTTATGTACCTAATATTAGCGATTCGAAAATTAGCCGAAAACGATTCGAATAATTTGCGATTCGATTTCGAATATTTGGTTCACTTGGACAGCCCTAATTACAATATGCTCTAACAATTTTTTTTTGTATTAAAACAATTCTGTATTATGCTAATCTTTGTAAATCCTTTTCACTAAAATAATAATTTTAATTCCAGAATCTCACTCCACAAGTCAAGCTACTTCATCTGGTCTAAGAATCATCAACCAACAACCACCTGGTGGAAGAATGTCAGTGGAAGAGTTGCATGAATTACTGCCAGGATATGAAAAGCAGGGGGGCTTCTATAAAACGAATGGCACTCTTGTCATCACTTACTCATTCCGGGCTGGTAGTCGGAATGTGAGTCATGTAATGAATTCAGTTGGTTGAATATTAAATTATGAATTTACTGGAACCAAAATTCTGGAGTTAGTATTACCAGCAATTTATATTGATTCTATGTTGAACATTAAATATTCCAAATACAATTTTCTTGACCCGCAAATCGCATTTAAATTCTAATTACACATTCTTTATTATATTGTTCACTTCAAACAGGGCTCTGCAAAAGCAACCACTAATGCATTAGAAGCTACTATTTTTTAATGTACTGTAATTTTTCGTTTTGGCATTGCCTACTCAAGTTAATACAACCTGGAGAAGGCATTTAGCATGGGACTTGAACTCGATACCCTTAAATTATGATCCAACATAGCTAATTCCAACATCTTAGTACTTAGATCTTCTATATTTTCTGTTTCCAGCAAGCATAATTTAAGATATCAATCGCCTAAAATGACAACTTTTTCTTGTGAAACTCTTTATGTGACACTTTTTTCATGTCTTTTATTCCAAACAAGGCTTATTTTGTATGAGCAGCCACTGATACGCAAGGCACTACTATTTATTGTAGTACTGAAATCTATCTGGTTGCATTGCCAACCTTATTTATCATACACTCCTATCTTTTTCGTTATGCATTGAGTAATGTGGCAAGCTTGAATCCAAAAATTTTATCAAACTTGTGATGCCAACGTGATTTTAGCTACTTCTCAAATGACCTAACGTAATTGAAATTATTGGCCAGACACGACTCTACATTACTAAATAAATTGAACTTAGAATGTAGGTAGACAAAAAGTTTCATTTGTGAAACTGATATTATGAGAAGGCAACTTTTTTGCATGTTTGCACATATAAAATATCTTTGGCTCAAACGTGTGCCCTCATTCTAACCTGGTAATCAAATATTTTGATAGGCTGTGTTTAGTGAGAAAGATTTCCAATCTTTCAATTTAATTATTGCCTTATGTGTCTGCTTGTTTCGTGCTTTGTTCAGAATGAGCATTTGGAAACATCCCATGAAAAATTACCAAATAATGCTTTTTGAACTGTCGGCTTCTGAAGAATCATTGAATTTATTCAACATTTTTGAGTTGCAGAGATTTTAGTTTAAAGCTTAACACATGACCTGGTGTTTATATCAGTTTTAACATATTATCAGAGATGGAAATTGAATGAATTGTTATATTTAATATTTCAGGGTGTTTCATATAAGTCAATGAAATTCACTGAATATGTGCCTCTCTTTCGTTTTCTCCTCAAACCCACATACTTGATCAAAAAAGCATTCAATGCAGGATTACTCTTCAAGATTCGGACAATTGGAAGCACCAAAGGAGAGATAATATGGAATGATGAAATTCCTCATAGGACTAACAAACATGGTGGCCCAGCTAAGTAAGTTATTTAGTTGAAAAATTTAAAATCTGCAAAATTGTTACAAAGATTGACTGGAACCTCAACTAAGTTATTTAAATTATGGATGAATTAAAAATTTAGTTTAAACAAAATTTGAGATTTAAAATTTTTGGAAATGTTTTCTAAAAGTTTAGATCAACCAAAACAATATTTATTTTCTAAACTGACCTTCTTGCAAAGTTAGAAAAATAAACTTACACGAAAAGTCATGATTTGTGTCAAATTCTATTTTGCAAACTCAATCAAGAACATCTTTGGGTTGCGATTTTGATCCCATAACCTTCCATCCTTGTGACATTTGAAACCACTCAACCACAGATATCGTTCCTTTTCTGAGGTAAAATCAAGCACAGCGTTCTCACCTTTCCTCTCTTGATTTCAAGCAACGTTTGACTGACCATGTTCAATTACCAGCTATTGTTTACTAGGTTTCTCTGTCATTGGAATCAGATTTCCCAATTTTGTAATTATTTGATCTGTATTCCAGTGACAACTAAATTTTGTGCTTTTCTGTTGTCAATGTTTCATTGGGCATCCAACTTGATATAAATTATAGTTACACTTACACTGCTTATTCTTAAAATTCTATCTATAACCAATATGTTTGAGTTTTTCATATATACAATGCTCATTTACAGATATTACTGCTGCCCTGTTCCATTTGGGCTATAATTTGAAGAATTAGTATTGCCTACCTAATAACACCTCGGGCGAGGTGGTGGTCAAGGGATTCGAGAAGTCTTAACAGTTCAATCACCAGGCCATTGCCCACAATCAATTCGTATTCTATGAGGTGTTTTTACACTCTTTGCTCTGATCAGTGCTCTGTTCAAGCAGACAATTAGACTCGAGAGTTGGGACATTGCTGGGTTTTGGAATTCCAGAAAAATTATTGTTTGGCAAAGCCTTCCTTTGCACGCTGGATGAGGTGTTGAGCCTTAGATTTTGATGTTTCATATTTTAGTAAAGTATCAAGGAAATGAAAATCATAAAAAGTCAATTGTAAAGTTGACTTGACATTACTTTAACACGTCAAAACCTCACATTAAAATCTCACTCACAAGGGCATTGCTAAGTTGAACATTTCTTAGTACTAAGAAGTCAGATATTTGTGACGTCATGAGTTCCATTATTAAAGATCATCTTCTGTACAAAATAAAAATCAGAATCTTATGAGGGGACCATCATCTCTTATGCAATTTTATATATTTCAGCAATGGATATCCTGATACTGACCATTGGGGTAAACTTCATAGAGCACTGAAGGCAAAATTAAGAGCAGAAGGAATCAAATACTAACAGTAGATGATCAACAATAGACATTGAACACTAACCGGACAATATTATATTGGTATTCGTCTATTAAATTGATACAGACATTATTGGACATTTTAGCAGTGAAGAATAATAGCGTTCACTCACTGAATATAGAAAATATCACGAACTGCAATATCAGTCAGATTTGACTCAGCCTTTCGTGTTTAAAGCAAACCTTGTTCTGTTAATTTGAGAATCATGAATTGTATTTGTCAATGATTTATTATGAATTAGGCCCTGAATCTTCAAACCACTATTTTCCATATTTTTAATTTTTGTTTAAGTTTCTCCCTTTCCTTGTAATGTTAATCAATTCCATGGTAATTATTCGTATACATTTCGTATTTGCTTACATACTTTTTATTCTGGTCTATTGTGTAATTCATTTAGATTTCTTTAATCTTTCTACTTATATTTCATTCTTCCGCTGTTAATCAGTTCCATCTTAATTATTTTAGTCGTTAGCATACTTGAAAAAGGATGTTTTAAGACTTTGCAAAAGGAAAAGATCATTTTTGTGTTTATTGAAAAAAATGATGCTCCGAGCCAAGTTTTGAAATAACTCTTTCTAGTTTTGCTCCAACTAGGCAACCAATCACAGGAGAGAAACCTGAATTGGTATGATCTATGGCATAGTCTGCTTATTTAATTGCAAAATATCAGTTTTGTATTTATCCTAGTAGAGAAGGCTAGTTGAGCACTCTGCTATCACCCTGGTTACCGAAATCTTCACTTTATCCAATTGTATCAGCTGTAACCAACCCGAAGATACCGCCATTTTAGCCTCCATTAGTTTTTCCAATGCCTTTTCGTTTGTTTATATATATATATATATCTAATCTTGAATAATTATGATTTATCAAATATGCGATTCAAATGGCCCACTGATTATTTTCCAATAAATTTACTTAATATATAACTCATGCAACTTTTTTAGCCATGATTGGATTGACTATATCATCTGTGATGTACACGTGACTTTATTTTGCATAAAGAGAGATCCATTATCGCTATTCTAATCACTCATTTGAAAATTTTGTCATGACTCAGCAATCTACATTGATTTTCTTATTACTTGCTATATTGTAATATAAATTTATCACTTACCTCTGATTGGGACAAATAATTATTTAGATATTTTTTCGATTAATTCTACCTCGTATTTCATTGTTTTTGATTATATAATTCAAATATGCAATTTTTTTAGATGAAATGCAATTCTACAAATACTTGTGATTATTTTATTTAATCCATTCCTTTGAATCTTATTGTTGCGAGTCACTGCTACATAATTTGTGGACCACTCAACTTTGTGACATTCGTTGATTTATCAACTCTGTCTACCTGTAGTAGATTAAGTAATTCCGGATGGCAGTCCCGTAGTATGTGTATCAGGACGGGTTAGGGCATTATTTTATTCCGATTTTCCTTATTTTAGTTTGATTACAAGTTCGGGGACTGTCTGTGTTAGCCAAGTGAATATACCCCCTGTCCATAGGTTTCAGTCTATTACCTTTTACACAACTTGATCTAAAAAGGGCAAACAAAATTAGTTACCTTCATATTGGTACACATATTTCTGGAGAGCCTTTTGGATATTAATATTTTTCAATGTTACAAGATTATATTGCTAATTTCCTATAGTCTATGTTTATTATCATGTCATGTGTTTTCCATGGTACTTTATATTTTGACAATTCTTATGCAATTTATTAATACTATAAAGCTGATGTTTATTCATAATACTAAATTAACTACTTATGCAATTGCATTTTTTAAACAATTGATGTATGTATCATGTACCCTTTCATTGTTTTTTAGTATTTTGTTATTCTTACCTAATTGCCCCAATTTGCCATGCATGGTGTGTATTTTAGTTTAGTAGAGAGATATTGTTTTATTTGAGTTCATTTTTCCTGTAGAAATCAATTGTCATTATCATCTGTAATATAAGTATAAAATTATTTTTTTAAAATATCAGTCATTGTGCACCTACTAAATCCTATTTAGAGCTGGGTTTTCCATCTCTGCTGCAGCATTTTAAATATATTCCTGCATCTGTGTAAATAGTTTCCTCGTGATACTTAAAACCTATATATTTCCAATATGCAATTGAATTATGTTGAAATGCTTGTACTTTGTTTTTAAAAGTATTGTAAGATAAATTTACATTTCGTCATATATTTCCGTCAAAAAGGATTCAGTTTCTTTGTAGTGGTGAAAAGTAGGGTTTTATTTATGAAAAAATTAAACTACTGTGTGTAATTGGATTTATTTGATTTAAAAAGCTTGGACAGAATTTAAAACCCTAAATAAACAAAAACTGCTTTTATTATCTTGTGTGACTGATAAAATAATCAATGATTTTGAGGTCAATTTTTGTGATTTAACGAAAGTACATTTTAGTTTGTCCAAAACCTTTTCCGAGAATCTTTCATAATTGCATAATTAATTATTTGACTTTCAAGCATTTTTTAATAGTCATTTGTCTTCTTGGTGCTGAGTGCATTGATTATATATATGGTGTTTGAAATTTCTTTCTTAGCGAATCAGTATAGCCATAGAATGTCAGTCAGTCAGTAGTTTATTTTATCACATACCAAAAGTACACAATAGACAAAAATAACTACGAATCACATATAAAACAATACTTTCAGTGTGAAGGGAGGCGCGATAAACCAGAAGAGGTTATCGAGCAGCGTCACCCTGGGGGAGTGAGTCTAAAAATTAAATCATAGTGAGAAAAAAGTCAAACAGGATACTAGCAAAAGTCGTGAATAATAAATAAAATAATAAAGTCGAAGACGGCTTTTCTACACATTTAAGTGACCGATATCACGGTGTCACTCTAGTTAATATGATAATGCGACTCCCGACACCACTGGTCGAGTTAGCCATGGTCACAGCAGTTGGTTATTGAATAACAAACAGAAAGATAAAAGTCGAGTTAGTTATTCCAATCGATGCGGAAATAGTGTTATATTTTGACGCCGTACCGAAGTACGACATAGGAGGGTAGAGACCGCCGGAAAGTATAAGTGAATTCAGTAGCACTCAGAATTTGAGTGATTCTTAAATATAAAATCGTAGGTCTCTACCGAAGGTGGAGGCAGATGTAAACATGAAAATGTGACAAAAAATGGGCAAAAAAGCAGTAAAAGGTAAGCATTTTTCTGGTAAATGCTAAGCTATTAATCATAGGATAGATCCAGTACAAAAGCGCATGAGACAACAAAATGCACTAGAAATATACAAATACAGAAATAGGATGATGAGAACCACTATAGTACCGGTAAGGTATCATGCTATATTAGTTAAATAAAGCTGCACTTAATAAATACCAATAATTGATAATAATATCTTAATAAATAACAATAATACGAGTTAACGCTTGTAGTATTAAGAGATAGTTGTTTATTAAGCGTTAACTCAAAGATAGGCACTTGTGTGTGACTGTATGACCACGGAAATCTGAGTTAGATTGGAGGTAAGAAAACTGGCGATAGATAATGCAGTTCAAAAATTCTATAAGATTGCGCACATCAACATATATAGAGTATAACAAGAATAGGGATGAATTATGATGATTCCACAGTAACATTGCAATATATAAAATACAACAAGGATTTAACAGCAAATAAACAGGTCTCTTCATTACAGGCAGGCTGTGGATCGAGTTGAATATGACCTTGATGGACACAAAGCAAGGATAAAATATGAAACAGCGACTTGGAAAATTCAGGTGGGTTGGTAAGAGGAAATCAGGAATTTTTTATAATTAAATTTGAAAGTCATGTAAGATGACTCACGTAGGTCTTGGGGTAGACTGTTCCAAATTGAAACACCTTGATATTTCAAAGAATTTTGGGATTTGCTTAGTGGGAAGCGAGGTACAAAAAAATTACTCTTTGTTGAGGAGCGGGTGTTATATTTATGCACTGAAGTTAGGGTGAGAAAATACTGGTCGAAAGCCGCTGGCAATTGATTGTTTTGGAATTGGTGCATAATCTTAGAAATTTCTAGTTTGTAGATGTCATGTAATTTTAGTACTCTATGCTTATAATATAGATTGTTTAAATTGGAACGTAAAGGTGCCCAAGAAAGGATTCTAATGGCCCTATTTTGTAAGACTTCCAATTTACGCATGTTTACTTTAGCTGTAGAACCCCATGCCGCTATGGCATACTGAATGTGGGCCTGAAAAAGTGCGAAGTAAATGGTTCTTAGTGTGGTATCCTGTAAGTAATATCTAAGCTTACCCAGGATCCCTACCGTTCTTGATAGTTTTCTATGCAAATCAGCAGTGTGGGTGTTCCACTTTAATTGGTGGTCGATATTGAGTCCTAGATATTTATAAGACTGGACTACTTCTAAATTTCTGCCATTGATTCCAATTGCGAGGTTGGGGTATCTAGTGTGAGATTTTGAACTGAACACCATGACTTTTGACTTGTCTATATTCACTGTTAGCTTGTTGCATAACATCCATTCATAAATTTTATTTATTTCAGTGTTCATATTTAGCTGAAGTGTAATCGGATCCTTCGCGCTGGTGAGCAAGCATGCATCATCTGCAAATAGTTTACTCAAAAGATTCGAGCTGTTGGAAAGGTCGTTTATGAAACATAAGAACGCTAATGGGCCAACTACTGAGCCCTGAACAATTCCGCAGTGGATGGGTAACATTGGGGATCTATGGGGACCTATTTCAACAAATTGATACCGGCCTGTCAGGTAATCGGATAACAGTTTTCCTGCATTACCCCTAAAACCGTAATGTCTTAACTTGTGAATGAGAATAGAGTGGTCTACGGTATCAAAAGCCTTTTTTAGATCTAGGAAGGCACAACAAACATACTCGCCTTTGTCTATTTTATCATATATAAATGATGTCAGATCAAGGATAGCATGACTGGTGGAGTGTTTGGTCTGGAATCCAAATTGACATTTGTTTATCAAACTGAATTTAGTACAATAGCTCATCATTCTGGTATACAACAACTTTTCCATTATGATGCTAATTGAAGATAAAATAGAGATTGGTCTATAATTTGAAGGGTTGTTTTTTTTCCCGCATTTAAAAATTGGTATAACTCTAGCAAGTTTTAATGAAGAAGGAAATATACCTAAATTGAATGACGAATTGAAGAAATTACTCAAAGCTGATGATATGATATCAGCAACTAATTTCGAAAAATAAGAGGAAGTACCATCCGGTCCAACCGCTTTACCCTTTTTCAGGTCCCTGATTACACAGAGAACTTCTAAAGGTGATGTTGACTCAAGAAAAAAAGAGTTCTGTAAAGGGACACCCAGGAATTCAGCATTTGATTTGGTACTATGTGGGATTTCATCTGCGAGTTTTTTCCCTATAGAAGAGAAGAATTTGTTGAATTCAGTGGCCACATAGACGGGGTCTGTCACAGTAGTAACATTTTCCAATTTTAATTCTGAGACGGTGGGGACCTCTCTTGTCTTAATTTTTATAATCTCATTGATGGTTTGCCATGTGCGTTTGACGTCTCCTCTGTTGTTGACTAGAATATTGTGGTAGTACTGCTGTTTCGATTTCCTTAGCAAGTGTGTTAAAATATTCTTATATTTTTTGAAGTAATGACGCTGCGATGCGTTTCCGTTCAGAAACATTATTCTGAACATGGCGTTTTTGTGTTTGATGGACTTGCGAATTCCCCTGGTTATCCAGGGCTTAGAATACAATTTATTTTCTCTGCGTGACAGAGGGCGTAATGGTGCGTGCTTATTAATCAACCACTTAAAATGGCTAAGAAAGAGGTCAAATGAACTATTAAAATTTTCTTTGGATAATATACCACTGGCATAATTTCTACACATCATCTCAACTTCCAATCTGAATGTGTCGGCAGAAAAATTTGCCATGTCACGCTTCATGCGTGTTTTTGTTTGGACTTGAGCACTAGTTGTTGATAAAGTACACATAATAGGAAAATGATCGGTGAGATCACTAATTATAATAAATGATGATGAGCATGATTTTAAGGTGTTGGTATAAATGTGATCTATTAAGGTGTGGGAGGATGAAGTAACTCTTGTTGGTTTAGTGATGATTGGGAATACAAAATTGGACATGAGCATATCCAAGTATTTGGAGGTTGGAGTATCGAGGGTGTTGAGGAGGTTTATATTAAAGTCACCCAAAATTATGAATTGCTTTTTGGCTAATGTCAGCTTTTCGAATACAGAATACATCGCTCCAGTGAAGGATGGAATATTACGCTGGGGATGCTTGTAGATAACACCGATAACAAGGCATTGGGATTTTGGATTTTGTTCAGAGCATTTCAACTCGATCCACATAAAATATTACATTATAATGAGGTGATATCCAGAAGATGCTATTTTTTTACAAAAATAATTTATCAAAATGAACAAAAAATAGGAAAACACTCAATAATAACAATATATACTTCGCAAAAATTCCCAATACGAATATATTATTAACTTATTAGCATTTTGTGTGTAAAAGCGGCGAGCGCATGAGTTGTTTCATTTTATATATATAGTTTTTTTTGTGTTCTGTACATTTCGCAGTGAGGAAGAATGAACGCACAGGTTTTCATCGTACGGCAACGAAGCATAAAGCACTACCTGATCCATACATTTGGTTTACGAGGCGCAAGATCGATTTTTGAGAAAAATATATTTAAAGTGCGCCTCTGGGTCCGTAAAATACGGTATTGCCTCTACTTGTGAATATCACAATTGCATATTGTCTTACGAATAAAGTTAAAAATCGAACGGATGGTCGATGAATCACATTTTTTCACACAGATCTTTTCTCAAAATATTTCCTGTTAAATTATTTCTGCGCCATTGAACCTTTTACACTTGGCATCAACTTTTCTGCGTTTGTCTAATTACAATTAAATTGTAGGCTCATTGAACGAGTAATTGTGAATTATATACTTGATTGGTTATAATAAAATTTAGTCTACATGTGTCTCACAATAAATTCTGTTACGTAAAGAATATAATCGTCAAGACAGCTGTTTTGTTACTATAATTAAGTGAAGCGCCGCGGGCCGGATTATATTACTCCACGGACCGGAGGTTGCCGACCCCCGTCTTAACTGAACTTACTTTTCATACAAAAGCGAGCTGATACTTTAGTACGAATATTTCATCATAAAGATCACACATTTCCCTATATTTATTGCCTATGACGTCACAAATACGAATCATTCTCATGGCGGAGTTGCATAAAAGATCGTTGCCAGGTGTGATACCGAAGAATAGTGTGGTGGCGTCACTCGTGACGCATTCACATGACTTAAAACTATTAAAAGTTTCGCAGTCTAATTAATACTTTTCAAAATTTTCTATAGCTATTCAATGATGTTTTCTGATTATATATTATTAACATTAGTGTCTTTTTTTTTTAATTTTATACCTATTCTGATATATTATTTAATATCACATATTCATTTCAACTCATAGTCATATTTGTCTATTTCTAAATTATTTGTGAAGGGTTGCAATGCCAAGCTGATTGTTTCCCATCTTAATACCTGTTCTGCGTAGTAATGTGTAAAAAATTACTATAAGACGAAATATATTTTGGGCTATCGTGATTTAATTTGACCCAGCCTTGTCAAAATTTATTTAATATCACATATCTATTTCAACTCAGTCATATTTGTCTATTTCTAAATTATTTGTGAAGGGTTGCAATGCCAATCTGATTGTTTCCCATCTTAATACCTGTTCTGCGTAGTAATGTATAAATCTCGCAGAAGTTCCATATGCATCCTGCTTTTTTTTCTTCACCCTAATGAATTGAAAATATAAAATTGTATTACTGTTATGCCTATAATTCATATCTCAATCTATGGTTTTCTTCACACAACACATTATTGTCACTCATAGAACCTTCAATTTCCCTGTGATCTTATCACTCATATTTTATCATGTGTAAGCACAAAAGAAGATTCAGAACAGGTTGAAAGTGTAAATTAATATAATAAATAATAATATATTTGGTATGGAATTCTTATTTTTTGCTCTTCTCTATTTAAAATTTATTTAAATAACTTCCTAATCCCGATTAGAAATTTTTCTCATCTCTAATTAGATATCATTATTTTTTACATAGTGTATATAGTTTTTTTTCCCATATGTATATCCTGAGAGTGTAATATTACAGAACCTGTGTTATTAAATTATTTATTCATGTGCTTGCTTCGGGTGGTAACCGACTTAGATGACTGTTAATGGTCGTATCGTTACCACCCTGTCATCTACCGAAACCTAATTTTTCTCATTTTGCTATCATATATATATTGTATGTGTTTTCTGGTTTGACGAAACAATAAAATTCTCTCTCTCTATTCGATTTGGCAACTCAGTGTGGTCTTGTATTGAGTATTTCTGAATGCAATACCGGTGCCTGAATACTTTCAATAAGATACCGATGACCTTCGTGACTGTGGTGGAGTTGCCGTTGTTGATTGGCATACCGGTAACCTTGCCTCTTGTTTATAAGTGAGAAAATTATCAAACACATCCAATCGTAGTTACCATAATCTGACGCACCTACCGGTACCGACAATCAGCAATCAATCGCGCAATAGAAAAATATACCGTACTTCAGAAACTCAGCGATTTAAAAAATCGAAGCTAGTCAGTGTGCAGGTGTGGCAGTAGTCTAATACGCTGGGGTCATTCTGTACAATTCATGGTATAAAATGAATTATTGTAGGCAATTGAAGTACATAAAATAAGTTTTATTCTTAATTTCTAAATTAACCCAGAAAATTGTTAAAAGTATGACCAAATGCTGGAATGCCAAAATTGATAATAAAAAACTCAGGGTTGATTAGGAACATATTACTGTATTAATGCCTGAAATAAGTTGGTATGGATAAAATGAAATTTTGTAGCACAATCTTTGTCTATATATGAATTCCAAAGTCTGGCTTCCAACATGTGTACATGAGCACTAACTTAGTCTTGCTTGTTCATCTCTTTTATATAGTAATTGGCATGTCTATCCTTCTATTTAATTTATCTTTCATATGTTTATTGAATATTTTGATATTGGTCAAAGATATAATAGAAATGGTTTATATTCAAACAGGTGTTAAAACTTTATATTTAGTTGCTGATCTGAGTAAGGTTGAGCTGACTGATCATGAATTAAACAAACAAATTCCACCCAAGCCGGTTTGCTTATGACATCACTCGATGGCTTGAGAGAGCAAAACATTCTCTGCGATTTCGATGTCAAAGTTG
Source organism: Styela clava (assembly GCF_964204865.1). Lineage (NCBI taxonomy): Eukaryota > Metazoa > Chordata > Ascidiacea > Stolidobranchia > Styelidae > Styela > Styela clava. Next base: position 22,493,640 of record NC_135255.1, read on the forward strand.
GTGACAAATCCTTCCGTGCTCATCGCTGTGTCTTGGTAGCCTCATCAGGATACTTTAAAGCCATGTTTACCAGCAAAATGAAGGAATCTTGTGATGGTTTTATTGATATGAAGGATGTCGATCACAATGGGATTTCCCAATGTATAGAATTCATGTATAAAGGAGTAGGAAATTTGAAAATGGAGTTTGTTCAACAAATTCTGCAAGCATCCAACCTGTTACAAATGGTTAGTTTGACAAACTTTTGCTTCCATTACTTGAAAACCAATCTTTCTTCAACCAAGTGTCTTTCTGTCATCAACTTGGCTCAATCGTACGATCGTCATGATATAAAAGAACAAGCAGAACAGGTGCTTATCACTAATTTCAAATCAGTAATTTCCTCTGAGATGTTCCCGTTCATTATCAAGCCAGATCTCCTGCGTTACATAAAAGTTTCAAATGTGAGTTATCAAACATCATGGCAAGCTATGATAACATGGGCAAAAGATGAAGATGCAGAGAGATGTTTTGCCGATCTTGTTACAGTCATCAATATCCAGACTTATGCTTTCAAATTTCTTCTGGAGACTGTGTTGGAAGAACCACTGGTGAAGAGTAATGACATTGCAAGGAATTCAGTCATCACTGCATTATTCTCTGATGTCAAGAATCTTGAGACAAATCTTGAGATTGACAACTGCTTCATCCTGAAGAATCTGGCTGAAACTCATCAAGTTACCAACCCAAATACTGTGACAAATGTGATGAATCGATTCCTGGAAGCAAATTTCGAACAAATCATTGAGAAAAAAGAGTTCTGTGATATCAGCAAGGATGACATCATACGGATTTACATATCCCCAAATACAAAATATTCTTCCGAGACTGTCAAATGGCACGGAGTTCTTAGATGGATAAAGCACGATATTCAAAAGAGGAAAAAAAATTTTCAAGCTTTGTTTGGCCTCCTTGATCTACAAAAATTTCCTGTTCAATTCTTGGAACAAACGGTCCGCTCAGAGACTTTGGTCAGAGATTCTCGCGAATGTTACGATATTCTTGTGGATGAAATATTTTTTTGAGCAAGGAAGAAGTCGTCTTCAATGGATCTTTCCCCTCAGCATGCAGAAAAATCTAGAGTAGAAACAGAAACGTAACAAGCCCAGTATTCAACAGTTGGAGCTACAAGTACTAGAGATAAAAATACAGAAACTTTCTTTGCAAATGCTGCATTAACTAGTCACAAGTCTAGGAATGTCCAAGAACTACATATTGGAGCAGTGGGTGGATACAGAAATGACACATCAGGTACAATCTCTTGCATTTGTGTTTCATAACGTAGATCAGTAGTTTCCAAACTTTTATTTTCGCGACCCCAATTTTCATAAAATCAAAGCCTACAGATACTTGCGACCCTGGAAACGTACCTGTACCTGTATATCGACTGTAAGTAGACGTTGACGGTGAACATTAGCCTAAAAAATATATGAACGTGTCCGGCAATGCGCCGGAAAACGGGAAACCTCAGAAGATTTGATAACACATGGAATCGTATGAAAACCACAGTATAACAATCTCTCAGATCCAGGGGCAGACACTTTCCATAATTTTGGGGGTGCGAACTTGGATCGCTAGCAAAAAAACACCATGCCGTGTATCGTTACATAACAATAACCTTTCGGTGTCATTATCTTGCGTATTAGAATGCCATTTCACTACTCATATATCGAGTACCTACTACCATGAATTTAGTGAAAATTACCTCACAGCTTTTGCTGAGAAACAGAAACGACAAACTTGAGGAGTCATAAATGGGTATTGTTTTAATTCTCAGTTTTGCATAAAGCGCACCAATGCCGTTTCGTAAAATTAAAATGTCAAATAAGGTAACAAATTATTGTGCGAAATTTTTCCAAGGAATCATTATTTGACCAGTAGAATTACCATTATTGCCGAGTTATTAAATCATCATTTTATTTCAAAATAACATTCAGGATTCACGCAAAGACTTTGCAGGGCTTTTATTTATTATTCAATACAAAAATAAACAGGCACAATAGAATAGTAAAATCATAAGAAGTTCAACCATCGTCTTCATAAATATCCACATCCCGGTGTCAGGAATAATAACATTGTTTACTTAAAATTGGGACATTTTTCAATTTGCAAACGATGACAAGAAAGATCAGAGCCTGCGCAAAAGATAAAAATCGGAATAAAAACTGGAATTCAAGCCTTGATAGTCGTCTTTAACATATGTCGCCGATATGAAAGCATATGTCTCCCAGCAATATAAAACCAAACTCAGACGTTCGCCTTTACGTAAGTATTGGTGCTTGTGAAAAAAAACGGGGTGAAAATCGTATTTTATTTTTGTTGCCATTTGCTCATTAAACAAGTAATTGTGAATTATATAATTGTTAGGTTATAATAAAATTTAGTCTAAAAAATATATATTCGTCAAAATGGATGGTTTGTTACTATAATTTAGTTAAGCGTCGCGGGCTGGATTATAGTGCTCCGCGGGCCGGATTCGTAGGACCGTCGGTTGCCGACCCCTGATGTACGGAATCACATATTTTAAGTGCCTTTATTATGCTAGGACTTGTGGTTTTGTGTTAGACTGCTCGGAGCAATTCAAAATTCTGTATGAAACGTCTAAATACGTAATATTGCAATACGAAAATGTTCACTGTTATGTGGAGGCGGTGTGGACAAAACACGTAGCCTACTTGTAGATTTTAGACATGTGCGCGAACTAACAAAGCGCTTTTGCCTCCTTGCCTCGTCCTAGGTAAAATCGAGTACAACGTTCTCAACTTTCCTCTCTTAATTTCAAGCAACATATAAATTTGTTAATACACATCTTTTATACACCGTTCACTTTGAACAAGACTATATATAAGAAACCATCGCATCCATCAAATTTCAGTGGATGGGTGAGGAATGGCCAGGAAGCGTTCTTTCTATTCCTGATAAATATTGACCATGATTTGTCATGCTGTTGCAAAATGTTAGGGTGTATGTGACTGAGGGTAATTACTTAGTGACAATCAGAATCAACCATTATGGTATTCAGGCTTGAATTGTCTGCAACGTGACTGTAACCAGGTTCAACTACCAGCTGTTGTTTACTAGGTTTCTCTGTTGTCACATCTGTCATTGGAATTACGGTTGCCCAATTTTGTAACTATTTGATCCGTATTCCAGTAACGACTAAATTTTCTGCTTCTCTGTTGTCAATGTTTCATTGGGCATCCAACATATAAATTATAGTTTCACTTACACTGCTAATTCTTAAAATTCTATTATAAACGAGATCATTTGAGTTTTTATATATACGACGCGTCGACGCTTATCCACACATTTTGCTGTGAACAAAGCCCTGTTTAAGCTTCCACTGATATGTGACAATATTCAAGGAGCTACTAATATTTGGCAGAACTACCGGTAGTTTCTTTTTTGGTTCGGCATTGCCTCCCAATGTTTTGGGTAGGGTGATGGCCATTGGATTTGAACCAAAGATGGGCATTTTGCGATGCCAACCCAATTAAGTTTAACGCCTCAACCATTATGCCATCGCGCATCATGAATATATATTTTATTTGGTGTTTTTACAACTTCGGTTTGATCAGTGCTCTGTTCAAGCAGACAATAAGACTTTGGGGCATTACTCGGTTTCAAAACTCTAAAATGATCAATGTTCGACGAAGCCTTCCCTTGCACCATGGATAAGGTGTTGGGCTTAGTTGGTGATTTTGATGTTTCATATTTTAGTACAGTATCAATGAAATCAAATACCTGAAAAAATTACCTGTTTAGACATTCATCTCTACCTACGAGTAAAGTTGACTTGACATTCTCTTTAGTCTTTACACATCTAAACCTTACATTCAAGTACATACTCACTCACACGGGCATCGCTAAGTTAAGCGTTTCTTAGTACTAAGGAGTCAAATATTTGTGACTTTCAGTGTTCTTTTATCGAACATCTTATTTTTTACAGTTAATTGAAATCAGACTCATATGCAACTACCATTATCTCTCATGCAATCTAATCTTTTTCAGCAATGGATATCCTGGTGATGACCATGAGAATAAACTTTGTCATGCATTGATAACAAAATTAAAGGCAGCAGGATTTGAATACTAACAATAGATGATCAACACTATCCGGACAATACTATATTAAAACTCCTTCATTGATTTTGTAGTGTCATTATCAAGCCATTTATAAATATTATAAAGTTCGGTGAACTGCAATATCAGTCAGATATCTTTAAAGGACATTTTATATATCTCAAACAGCAAACTTTGGGGGTACAGTGGTAAAAAATAAGTTCCTGTCATTACCAGAACAGACCCTAAATTGCCTGAACGGGGTGGAAAATTCATCTAAACCTACCGGAACTACCTATAGCTATCTTGTAAAAGTTGTGTAGAAATTGAAAGTCTGCGGATTTAAATACTCACAGTACATAATCAACAATCGACTTTGAACACTACGTGGACAATTTAATATTAGAATCCCTTCATTGATTTTATAGTGTCAAAATCAAGCATTTTATCAGACCACTTACAAAATATTATAAAGTCCAATGAACTGCAATATCAGTCAGACACGTCCTTGCCTGTTTAAATCAAACTTTATTCTGTTCATTTGAGAGTGATCAAGAATTGTATTTGTCAATATTTTTCTATTATGCTAATTGGTCAGAATTTTCAAAACCAACAATTTATTTTTTAGTATTCATTCTTTTAAATGTGAGCAAACATGTGCTCATTTGTGTTTTTCATTTTCTTATTATTCTTTCGTTTGTGGGGAAGGAAACACGTGCCTTTCATATTTTAAAATTATCCACAATAATTTCGCTAAATTTATTAGACTCATGCTTTTGCTTATACTATTTGTAGATTGATTTCCAGACTCAGCTATTGTTGTTATGCTGATTTGGAGTCAAAATATACTTTGTTTGCATATTTGACCCATTTTTATATACCGGTATTCATTCTTCCACTGTTAATCAGTTCCATCTCAATTACTATCAATTATGTTAGTCGTTATCATACTGAGAAAAGTTGTTTTAAGACTTTACAAATGGAGAAGAGCATTTTTGTGTTGATTGAAAAATCTACTGCTTTGAGTCAAGTTTTTGAATAATTCTCACAAGTTTTACTCCAACTAAGCAGCTATATTAGAGAGAAACCTTAATTGGTATGATGCATAGGCATAATATGCCTATTTAACTGTAAAAAATAGGTTTTGTATTTATCCTGGCAGAGAAGGCTAGTTAAGCACTCCGCTATTAGCCAGGTTATCATAAAAATGAAATGCCAAAATCTGATCTATATTCAGATGTATCATGAACTTACTTGGCGGAGAAAGCTGTAATCAACCAGAGGATCCCACCATATTAGCCCCCATTAGTTTCTTCAATACCATTTTTGAACCATATGCTTTAACCTTAATTTGAATGTTTTTTACCTTTGTCTTCATTTATTTGGCCAATGCTTACAAAGCACTGTGATATTATATCAGGGTATTTACCACCCACTGTGTATGTTTTCTAGCTCTTACTTTCTCCCTTATTTATACCAGTGTCTGTTTTTAATATAATATTTTCTTGCTGTAGAACATTCTATATTGATACCTACCTGACTGTGATACATCAATGCATTTTCTATCCAAAGTTTATATATAATGTATGTTATGTGATTCAAGTTTTTTATAAATATTCAGTATTTTATTATTTTTCTCTCATTGCATAGTAATTATACTTAATATTGTTCATAGTGATGTTTTTTCATTTATGTTATGGCCCATACAATATTGTTATTGAGCCAGCTATGAGCAAACTGACATTCGGATACAATATTCATATTACTGTTATTAATATTTGAATAAAAAAATTTAAATTTAAAATTAAATTTAAAATATCATAAATACACAGCCCATAGGCAAATAAGCTCGTAGGTGAATGGGATTGGATGGTATGTTTTAGGTTGGGATACAAATGCTGATATTGCACATCAAAGTAACACTAATAGATCCTTATTACTTATCGATTTTAATCGGTAAGTATGTTGATAGATATTTGTCTGTTAGATGCACACGATATCTCACGAAAGCGAGATTGAATCTGCTGCAGATTTTGCATGTGCATTCATCATATGTCGTACCAGAAGCCTATTGATTTTGGATGAATTATGTCGTATAATTAGCGAGTTATTAATTAATTAGTGATGGGACACAAGGTGTCACTATGGAGTAAGAGCGCTGTTTTGGGGGATCCCCTAACTTTCGATCGATAAGTCTTCGGTCTCTGACCGATATTCTCGTCTGCAATTTATTGATGGTTGTATAACTTTTAAAATGTTTTGCATGATGTGACAGAAATTTAATCGTCCATTGAATAAATTTTCCATTTTGTAGTTGATGGCCGTATTTTGATATTTTTTGGTATTATATTAGTATTAGTATCATTGCTCTTGCATTTATAGAAGTAGCATGGTTTTAGTCGTAGAAATAAATGAAGTTTATATTATTTGACAATCTATGTGACTTTTGAGCACATAATTGTAACCTGGTTTTGATCGTAGGAATAAAATAAAGTGTTTTTTTTTCTTTGACAATCTGCGTGACTGTGTTCCACAGGCTTGCCGCAAGTCTTTTGCAAAGAAAAATATAAGAAGCTTGAACATCATGGTCATGGTCGCTAGGCCTTTCTTTCATGATGAAAATACTGTTAAATTGGGTCTAATTAGTTTCAGCACACCATTCCGAATGATACTACAGAAGATGAGCTATAGCAAATGATTTGTATTAATTAACAATATATATATCGGTTATAAAAGCAATCTGTCTTGGTGTATAAACTTGACTGTGCGCGAAAGCCGTACCGTAACTGAGCAGCGGTTACATCAACTTGGGGGTGCACGACCTGCGGTCGTAATGACCAGTGATTCAGCCATAATTTCATTAGTTATTGGCGGTGGCGATGGTTGCTTAGGAGACATTTGCGTTCGTCTGACTAATCGCTTAATGTACAGTTCTGCGGGAAATAAATTAAACTTATATGTCCACCACGGCGCAAAAATTAGTAATACTCGTTTTACGGGGGAAATCAACGGAAAGATATCGCATTTGAATGCTGCCAAAGAAATAATCATTTTAGGAAAAAATAGGTCGCGCTGTTAACATTTTTTTCGGACCCTCTGTGCCTAGGCCTCGCTAGCGAATGTGGATGAAAATAGTCGAACATATTTCATTCGTTGGAATTATTCAATTCGACCACTCCAAGTAATTTTCATTCAGCACATTTGTTTAAATTTTATCGCTTCCTAAATGCTTTAGACACAAGTCAATGAGATGCCAATGAAAACCAATTTTTTAATTGAATATACCTCATAAAAAAACTTCGATCGGCAGTAGTTTTTCTTTCTAAACCGTATTGCGACTGTCAATAGACAAAAAGGTTACACACCCCTGCATTAATTGTTTTCCCATAAGCCACCGAGCATGCTCTCGCATATAGTCATCGTCACTGGATTTGAAGCCTCAATCCCTCGTTATGCGTTTGAAATCTTTTGCCTAACGTTTGGCACGATGGACAACAAGCAAGGCTATCAGTAGCTTTCAACCTTTTTGTCGGAGCGGAACCCCAATGAAAATTCCAGAGGCTCGAGGGACCCCTTTACAATAGTTTCATTGGCTGAATTGTATAAACTATGAATATATACGAAAGCAAACCTAACACCGGCAAAACAAAATGATTCTCAAAGTAGAGCAGGTTAAATAATAGTGGCGAACCTAATAGGCATTTGGTTATTTTCGAACAACATACGGTTGAAAAGCGCTGTTCGATATTGTGTTACGTCTGTCGAATCATGCAATTGTCTCGCGTTTTACAGTGAATATTCTTTCTTTCATTACGAAAATTCGAACTTGTGTTTAATTCGAATTGATTCGACTCGCATATCGACGTAAATTTCATAGTTACGTATTTCTACAATCGTTAAAAAATCACGCTGTATTTACAAAAAATTGAAAGTTGTAGTGATTCGAATAAATTCGATTCTAAATTGTAAAATTCGCATACCGAGGTAAATTCCATAGTTACGTATTGTTACAATCGTTTTGCATTTGTCCTACATTGAGGTGAATAAATTTTCACTTTGTTTTGAATAATGACTTATTCTATGATACGTGCGCTCAAACACATTTCGCTTATCACCATCGTACATTTGCTCACTTGCATGATAAATCGTTTCCGAGTATTGCGCTTTCGGTATAGCCTCATTATTGCTTCTTGAATTTAACAGCCATTAGATTTTAAGCGCTAGTTATATTTTGTTGCTGAATTTTCCTTTATACGCAGGTAAAATTTTTGGCGCTTCCGTTGTATGTGCAACAAGACGGCGCACAACCTGAACCCCTACCTGGTACACATACTATGTTCAGGTTGTGCGTCATCTTGGTGCACATACCACGCGAGCACCAAATGTTTTGATTGGTTTCGATTCTCAAGTTTCCGAGTTTGCGATTTCAATATGATGGACTTCACTCGGGCTCCACAACTATACTTTTATCAAACTTGGACTCGGAGATTGACATGCGGATTTTAGTGAGATCCATTAAGGAGAAATGCCTTATAAAAGCATATACTTTATATTTTTTCTAAACTGAGCCCGTTTCTATTACGGCAGGGGGTTTCTAACCGGTCGCAATTGAATAAAGTTTTACCAAATTCGTTTTGATGCTTTAGTATGTGGGGAATAAAAACTCTTTCCAAATCGAAAAAAGGGTAATTTAGAAAAATAGGTTGAAAATCACTGTATTATGGGGATCACTGATTAGTATTGTATTAGATCACAATGTAGTATAATATATATTCACACATATGTTCTCTAAACTCTACAATAAACCTGCTATAAAGTGTCATGGAGCAAAATTACCTGAGGACAATTTTCTGTTTTTTATACTTATATTGTCCCAACCAATCTGGCAGTTTGTTTACGGTGTAAATATAATGATCAGGGGCCTCGATGATCTTTGATGGTCCTGCATTCGCACCTAATCAAAATAATTTTAAAATTGGGTACTTTTTTTTCTCCCAAAATTTTCAATATTGTGTTTGGTATTGTTTGTGAAATTGAATCTTCATCTATCTCTAAGGCTGAATGCGAAAAGCCCTGCGTCCGTCTGTATGTTGAGGTGTATGAAAAATAATCGCGTGAACGGTTTATTGGACACTGCCCAAGTCTTATCCGGTTCAACAACCCCGCAAAATGAATAGCGAAAAATTTTACCTTACACTGACTTGTGCTCCAGCGTTCCTGACTTTTAGTAGGCCTGTAGAAAATAAATAGTCCAGTGCATAGTAATTCGAGACCGCGATACTTTGCCATTTGAATATTCCACAGAACGAGCGCAACACCACATCCATATCCAATACTTTATACTGAACTGACTCCCACACAGAAAATGCTTGATCTTTGCTTCAAAGCAGGTCAATGCTGGCATGCTCGCATAGATTAGCAAATACTTTGGGGTGAGATTATTATATCATAATGATTAATCCCATAACAATTCTTTTTTTATGACGTCCTAAATATGGACAATTTTTGGTTAAAAGCAAGGTTGCCAGATCTAATTCAAAACAGACAAGCAATGACGTTTTATTCGAATTGTTACGTAATATCAGGGTGCATCATTTTTTTACTCATTTTTTCACTTATTTTTATCAAAACAACTTTCCAACCGTGCTTATTAGATGAGTATCAGTTGAAATCAGCGTTTTCATTGTCAGTTTAGCGAACAGTGGAGGTGAAAGGTCAGAGTTACACTGTTGCAAATGTTAAGATTTTGCACAACTGCACTATGCTGCATTAGAAACTGAGTAATGAATGCAATTATATTGTAATTCAACCAATATGTTGGGCGAATGCGGTTCAGTGGAAATATCCTTTATCAGTCTATGCAACTGAATATAAGTTAATGCGGTGTATCAGCAGAGTACGGTCCGGGTACCGGTCACTATGATTGTTAATTTCTCTGTGGTTGTGTGTGGTGGTGTCGGTGGGTACCGGGGCTGACGGACTACTCGACTACACGGACAACTCACCAGAGACAACTCGACTACCTAGAGGCCTGGTGAGTTGTCCGTCTTTTGGCATTTTCTACGGTGGTGATTTAGGTCTATAGAAATGCGTTTTTGATATTTTGTATTTGTATTCATACATCATGATCAAAATAAGCCACTTATACAAATAAAAATGCTTTCTAGAGCAAATTTATTTATTTTTCTCAACATTTGAGCACTAAAAATATCAAAAACGCATTTCTATAGACTTAAAACACCACCGTAGAAAATGCCAAAAGACGGACAACTCACCAGGCCTCTAGGTAGTCGAGTTGTCTCTGGTGAGTTGTCCGTGTAGTCGAGTTGTCCGCCTCCCGGTACCGGTACGTGCGTAAAATAATTTTAGGTGAGTGAACACGTACCGGTAACACTTCTTGGCAAAATCTTTCATCTTATATTTTATACGTTTTAAACCTTATCTAAGGTTTTGTTTTCTCTTCTGATTTCATAATCAGTTTTTATTTATTTTTATCAATCCTTTTATTGTTATTCTGATTATAGGCAAAATAAACTTATACTAATATAGCCTACGGTGTTCATTCATAGAATCGAAATAAACTTTTTGTCAATCCATTATTTTGTTTTTGAGAAGTAGTTATGGTAATCCCCACTTAATGCAGCACAGCTCACGTTTTGCAAAACATATCTGTCCTATTTAGCTATGAAACTGAAGATTTCGAGAAAATGCCATTTCACTTTCACCAGCCGCACTAATTATATTGTATGTTTAGAAGTCTTGTATTGTAATTGACCTGCATTAAAACGTGAAATATATTATCTGAGGTGGGAACTATGATATAGCATGGGTAGACTATTCCAATCTACTGAATCTATCACTATCTCATACTCAAATACTTCGAATGAATAAGAGTAAAACTAATCCTGATATGTGATAGGAGAGTAAGTACGGCAACCACAGGATGTTTCTGAGCAATTGAACATTCCAGGTTCATGGCCATAGTTGGAAATAATCAAAACAACTCAGAAGTCACATTTCCTCATCATTTTGATGGCAAGAATTCTCATTTGATAATTTTCCAAGAAATTCAGACCTGCAGATGTATAATAATATGCTGACATGAGCAAAATCATCTATTATGTTCAATAATAAAATGTAGTTTTGATTTGGAAGATTAACCACAGTCGTTAACAAAATGTATTGTTTTTATGCATGCATTAGGATTGTTATACTTAATTACTGATCTGAGTAAGGTTGAGCTGACTGATCATGAATGAAGATTACATTAAACAAACAAATTCAACCCAAGCCGGTTTGCTTATGACATCACTCGATAGCTTGAGAGAACAAAACATTCTCTGCGATTTCGATGTCAAAGTTGGTGACAAATCCTTCCGTGCTCATCGCTGTGTCTTGGCAGCCTCATCAGGATACTTTAAAGCGATGTTTACGAGCAAAATGAAGGAATCTCGTGATGGGTTTATTGATATGAAGGATGTCGATCTGAATGGGATTTCCCAATGTATAGAATTCATGTATAAAGGAGTAGGAAATTTGAAAATGGAATACGTTCAACAAATCCTGCAAGCATCCAACCTGTTACAAATGGTTGGCTTGACAAACTTTTGCTTCCATTTCTTGAAAACCAATCTCTCTCAAACCAATTGTCTTTCTGTCATCAACTTGGCTCAAGCGTACGATCGTCATGATATAAAAGAACATGCAGAACAGGTGCTGATCACTAATTTCAAATCAGTAATTTCCTCTGAGATGTTCCCGTTCATTATTAAGCCAGATCTCCTGCGTTACATAAAAGTTTCAAATGCGAGTTATCAAACATCATGGCAAGCTATGAAAACATGGGCAAAAGCAAAAGACGAAGATGCAGAGAGATGTTTTGCCGATCTTGTTACAGTCATCAATATCCAGACTTATCCTTTTAAATTTCTTCTGGAGACTGTATTGGAAGAACCATTGGTGAAAAGTAATGACATTGCGAAGGATTCAGTCATCACTGCATTATTCTCTGATGTCAAGAATCTTGAGACAAATCTTGAGATTGACAACTGCTTCATTCTGAAGAATATGGCTGAAACTCATCAAGTTACCAACCCAAATGCTGTGAAAAATGTGATGAATCAATTCCTGGAATCAAATTTCGAACAAATCATTGAGAAAAAAGAGTTTTGTGATATCAGCAAGGATGACATCATAGGGATTTACAAATCCCCAAACACAAAATATTCTTCCGAGACTGTTAAATGGCATGGAGCTCTTAGATGGATAAAGCATGATATTCAAAAAAGGAAAAAGATTTTTCATGAACTGTTCAGCCTTCTTGACCTGAAAAAATTTCCCTTAAAATTTCTGGAAGAAACCATCCGCTCGGAAACTCTAGTCAATGACTCTCGTAAATGCTACGATAGACTTTTTGATGAAATATTATCTCGAGCAAGAAAGAGTTCAGAATCTTCTAATCAGTCATTCCAGCAACCAATACCTACAAGTGCTAGAGCAGATACAGAAACTTCCCTGGACAACACTGCATCAAGTAGCCAAAGCTCTAAAAATGTCCAAGAACCACAGATGGGAGCAGTGGGTGGATACAGGAGTGACACTTCAGGTACAATCTCTTGCATTTGTGTTTCTTAACTGAGATTGATAAAGTGAGCATCGAGTCTGACCAGTTTTTGTTCATGTCAACTTGTCATTACTTATCGATTTTAATCGGTAAGTATGTTGATAGGTATTTGTCTGTCTGTCTGTATGTCTGTTAGATGCACACGATATCTCACGAAAGCGAGATTGAATCTGCTCCATTTTGCATGTGCGATCATCTTATCTCGGACCAGAAGTCTATTGATTTTGGGCGAATTATGTCCTATATCAATCATCAGTTATCAATTAATTAGTGGTGGGACACAAGGTGTCACTATGGAGTAAGAGCGCTGTTTTGGGGGATCCCCTAACTTTCTATCGATAAGTCTTTTGTCTCTGACTGATATTCTCGTTTTATAAGTCTGAACATCCTGGTGGATTGACAAGATCAGCGCTTCCCAACCTTTTTTGGTCGCGGACTATTTTTTCAGGGGCGAAAACCTTTGCGGACTCAACGTGCGTTTATTGCAACCGTACTCTGTGTGAAGAAATAATAAAACCGAACACAGCAGAATTTTAAAATCGGAAATTTGCCGCAATTACGCATTTGCTAAAGAGCTGACTTTTTTAGTGTATAAATGGCTTTTTCTGTTGCACAATATTCAATCCATGACGACGAGTCTTTCCTTATACCTAACATCCAAATATAATTTGGCAGATAAACTAATTATAGAGTTGTTATACATGAGAATGAAGCCAAGTAAAAGTGAAATGTTTGTATTATTATTATGCAACTATGTCATCTAAGCAACGAAACTATAACATGCATCACATGTGACAGACCCCCCCCCCCTCTCATGTATAACAACTTCTTTAATTTGTTTTTCCCCCAAATTATTGGTGAAGATGGGAGGAATAAGGGGCATCATTATCAGAAACTTGTCTCGGGCAGCAGAAAGTTAGACACGTTCCTATTCCCTGGGTCTTGAAACTTTAGTTCCAAACTCCGAGAATGAAATCCCGATAACAAATATTTGCTGTATATTCTCAAATAGAACGTTGAATGCTGTTGTTGTCATAAACCTGTTCTATTTTAATTTAATTGTGTTCGTGGTCACTCGCGGTTGCGTCGACTTATAACAAGATAAAAGCATTACTTCTTTAAAATTCCACGACAATCTGCGAACAAAATAATGCGAGAATATATTGTCCCATTATATTCAGTTTTGATACATATTTTTTGTGATCTTGCGAATTTGTTATCGCCGTTAGAGAATTCCTACTATCTGTTATAAATTTCCAGAAAGTACAACTTGATTTAGTACTTATCAAAAATATAATTAAAATATATTAGCAAATCAAAAAAATATATCATCGCCTTGCTATAATGTTAATTTTATTGTGATCATTCAATCTGCGGTTATGTTGACGAAATAAAAGCAATACTACTCAGAAAATATCATTACAATCAGTGGACACAAAAATGCGTGGTGCCCGATTATATTTTGTTTTGATTCGTATTTTTGTGAATTCGACAAATCTGAGCTGTCCGTAAAACATTTACGGCGCTCCAGAACTGTACCTACCAATGTGGAGGCAGTGAAGCAAAGAAGCCAAAGGGAAGATGCCCTGATACGTGTACTACAATAACACCCGAAATTTTGCGATTTGCAATGTCTAAAAGAGCGTTTTTAATTTGAAACAAAAAATATGGTGTTCTCCGTTTTATTTCTAGTATTTTGTATTGTCGCTTTCCAATTTAGAAAATTTAGGTTTTCACCATTGACACCCACCAGAAAAAAAATTATCCCTCGATGTTCGAGCTTGCGAGAAACACCACTTAGGTATCTATCTATCCAGGCGCGTGCTGATTCGTGTTTTTGTCAGAAATCCGCAAGTGAGTTGTGAAATCCAACCGTTTGATTAGGCGACGCGCATGTGACCTGTCGCGTCAACTGTTACCAAATTTTCGAATATTAAATTGCTATTTAGTTGAATATTCGAATATGCCCAGCCCTACTCAGTATCCAGTAAATATTGACTCGATTAATGTTATGTGAATAAACTTGTTTTCTATGTTTTATGTAAATTCTGACGTAAATAGTAACTTGGCTGATGGTTAAGTTTCGCAAAAACACTTGCGGCCCGCTGTGAATTTCCGGCTCGTTGCGGACTCGTTCAAATGCTCCGCGGACTCATTTGAGACCGCGGACTCGGGTTGGGAAACACTGGACAAGATTATCGTATATGTCAATTATATGAAATATAATTAAATAAACAAAGGATTTGCATCTTTCTGAGTTGAATTCAATAACTTCATTTGTATAAACATTTCTCGTACATGTAACATGGTTGATAAATTATTCTTACAAGCCCTTGGAATGTACAATGCTACAAAGTGATTCGAGTAGAAAGTACCGTATGTTACCAACAAGGCCTCAGGTAATTATAAGATTTCAATGCCTGATATGAACTGGGACCAGTAGTGAGAGATATGAATGGAGGACTAATTATGGTTTCAGCTTTCATTATAATGTAATAACTGTATTAATCTTGGACTGGTTGCTGTATTATTTACAGCTCCAACTTTATGCGAGTCTGCGTGCCCATACACTGAAAAGAAAAAAATGTCCCTCTTCACTTTATAAATACGTTATATCACAATGTCAGCTACATTTCTCTTTCTATGATTACATGAATCCAATTCTAATTCACCAAAACGAAGAAAATTTTCAATTTTCAGAATCTCAGTCTTCAAGTCAAGCTACTTCATCTGGTCTAAGAATCATCAACCAGCAACCACCTGGTGGAGGAATGTCAGTGAAAGTGTTGCATGAATCACTGCCAGGATATAGATGGGGCACTTATGTCATCACCTACTCATTCCCTGCTGGAAGGCTGAATGTGAGTCATGTAATGAATTCAGTTGGTTGAATATTAAATTATGTATTTACTGGAACCAGGATTCTTGTTGTATTAATATATATTAATTGTATGTTTAACATTGAATCTTCCAAATACAATTATTCTGCCCCCAAATAGCAATTGAATTCTAATTACACTTATGTTATTATATTGTTCACTTTAAACAGGGCACAAGCAACCACTAATGCATAATAAGCTATTATTTTTGGATGTAATGTAATTTTTTCATTTTGGAATTGCCTACTCAAGTTATTACATCCTGGATAAGGCAGTGGGCATGGGACTTGAACTTGGGACCTTCGAATTATGATCCAACATAGCTAAGTCCAATGCTATAACCACAAGGCCATCACAACACCTTAGTGCTTAGATGTTCTAGAAATTTTTTCCAATGTTTCTAGAAAGCAGTTTTTTATGTTGGTTTAATGGCCCCTTGCAGAATTTACCTCTACCAGTGCTGACGTCCAAAATAGATGAATATATTCACAATTGTTTATATTACATAGAGCAAATTCTTGATTTGAGGTTTTCATTTCAAAATTTGTCTTTTGAAGCATTTGATTATTGAAGAAAATCGTATGACTTTCGTTAAAATCTAACATTGCAAATTGCAAAAATCAATCCAAGCAGTGTTTATATCAGTTATTCTGCATTACTGAATTAAATTTCCACATATGTAATTGTACAGTGATTTTCACAGACTCTTGTTGGACATGGCCCAATTTAGAATATATTTAATATTGGAAAAAAATATTATTTAAGAATTTATATGAAATAGTAAATTAGGTATTTCATTTTGGCAGTAATCATCACAATTTATCTTAAGTCTGATAGTTTTGTCCGACTATAAGATTCCAAACGCCTAAAATGACAAACTTACCATATGAATTTTTTCTATGAAACGTTTGTCATGTCTTTTATTTCAAACAAGGCTATGTATGAGCAGCCACTGATACGCAAGGCACTACTATTTATTGTAGTACTGAAATCTGTCTGGTTGCATTGTCACCTAATTTATCATACACTCCTACTTATTTCATTATACACTGAGTAATGTGCTTGAATCCAAGATTTTTAACCTGTGATGCCAACGTAGTTTGGCTACTTCTCTTCACATTAATCTTCAAATCCCAGATTCACGATCTCACCAACGATGTATATAAATAAATTGGCAAGCAATGCTCTGCTTGGAAAAATGTTGGTCCTTTGGTTTTTTCATAAATAACCTCTTACATATCAGTGGATTTTTTGTGTATCAGTAATATGTTAGTGTCATCATATTCTAACTCTGCTCCCAATCATAGATATATTATGTTTGATTTCTTTTTTGAAAAATTAAAACATTTTTTTTAATAAATGTTATGTGAAGGCAACTCTGAACAAGGTGCCACTGATTATATGTCTCCTGAGGATATTTTACTTGTTTGCACATGTAAAACATCTTTGGTTCAAATGTGTGCCTTCTCCTGACCTAGAAATCAAATGTTTTGATAGTCAATGTTTAGTGAGAAAGATTTCAATCGTTCAATTAAGGTATTTACGTATCAGTGCCTGCTTGTTTTGTGCCTTGTTCAGAGCGAGTATTTGAAAACATCCCAACTAAAATCACCAAAAAAATGCTTTTGCAACTGTCTGCTTCTGAGGAATCGATTCTGAGTTGCAGAAATTTTAGTTTAAAGCTTTTGGACCTTCAGGAGTATGCGCACCAAGATGGCGCACAACCTGAACTTAGTATGTGTGTATCGGTTAGGATTCAGGTTGTGCGACATCTTGGTGCGCATACTTCTAGAGCACCTGTGTTTATATCAGTTTTAATAAATTATCAGAGATCGATGTTGAATAACTTATTATGTTTATTTTTGCAGGGTGTTTCATATGAGGCAAAGAAGTTCACTGAATATTTGCCTTCGAACCGATACCTTAAGAACTTGCTCCAGAAAGCATTCAATACAGGATTGATCTTCAAGATTAAGATAATTGGAAGCAGCAGAGGAGAAATAATATGGAATGATGAAATTCCTCATAAGACTAACAAACTTGGAGGTCCAGATAAGTAAGTTTTCTGATTAAATATTTTGAATATGCACAATTGTGATGAGGATTGACTGGAGCCTCAACTAAGTTATATCAATGACAGGTGTAATAAAAATTTAGTTCCAACCAAATTTGAGATTTAGTATGTGTATTAGAACATAGTATGTGTACGAGGTTAGGGTTAGGCCATAATTTTATTCCAATTATCCTTGTTTTAGTTCGATTACGAGTTCGGGGACCAGCCAAGTGACTCCTGTAGTATTTGTACCTGATACATATACTGTGTTCCAATGTCTGCCATCTTGGTTCACATACTACGGGAGTACCTTAAAATAAACCAAATCAATATTTATTTTCCAAACTGACCTTCTATGCAAAGTTAAAAAATGAACTTGCACACAAAAAGGCATGTTTTTGGTCAAACACTGTTTTTTAAATTCTTATTTATAAATCAAAGAAAGGCATGTTTGGGTTGCAATTTTGATCCCATAACCTTCCATCCAGCTTGTGACATTTGTAACCACTCAAGCACAGATATCTTGTCGAGGTAAAATCAAGTACAACATTCTCAACTTTCCTCTCTTGATTTCAAGCAACATTTAAATTTGTTTATACACATCTTTTATACACCTTTCACTTTGAACAAGGCTATATATAAGCAACCAGTGCATCCATCAAATTTCAGGCCAGGAAGAGTTCTTTCTATTCCTGTTAAATATTGACCATGATCTGTCATGCTGTTGCGAAATGTTAGGGTGTATGTGACTGAGGGTAATTTCTTAGTGACAATCAGAATCAACCATTATGATATTCAGGCTTGAATGTGTACCTGCAACCAGGTTCAACGACCAGCTGTTGTTTACTAGGTTTCTCTGTTGTCACATCTGTCATTGGAATTATGGTTGCCCAATTTTGTAACTATTTGATCAATATTCCAGTAACGACTAAATTTTATGCTTCTCTGTTGTCAATGTTTCATTGGGCATCCAACATATAAATTATAGTTACACTTACACTGCTTATTCTTAAAATTCTATTATAAACGAGATCTTTGAGTTTTTATATAAACGACGCTTATCCACACATTTTGCTGTGAACAAAGCCCAGTTTAAGCTTCCACTGATATGTAGCAATATTTAAGGAGCTAATAATATTTGGCAGAACTAGTTTCTTTCCAGTTCGGCATTGCCTACCCAATTAAGTTTGAACCCATTGGATTTGAACCAAAGATGTGTCGTTTGCGATGCCAACCCAATTAAGTTTAACGCTTCAACCATTATGCCATCGCGCATCATGAATATATATTTTATTTGGTGGTTTTACAACTTCGGTTTGATCAGTGCTCTGTTCAAGCAGACAATAAGACTTTGGGGCATTACTCGATTTGGAAACTCTAAAATGATCAATGTTCGACGAAGCCTTCCCTTGCACCATGGATAAGTTGTTGGGCTTAGTTAGTGATTTTGATGTTTCTTATTTTAGTACAGTATCAATGAAATCAAATACCTGAAAAAATTACCTGTTTAGACATTCATCTCTACCTACGAGTAAAGTTGACTTGACATTCTTTTTACACATCTAAACCTTACATTCAAATCTCACTCACACAGGCATCGCTAAGTTAAGCGTTTCTAAGTACTAAGGAGTCAAATATTTGTGACTTTCAGTGTTCTTTTATCGAACATCTTATTTTTTACAGTTAATTGAAATAAGACTCATATGCAACTACCATTATCTCTCATGCAATCTAATCTTTTTCAGCAATGGATATCCTGATGATGACCATAGGCGTAAACTTCGTGCAGCATTGAACGCGAAATTGAAGGAAGCAGAACTCAGAAGTTTTATTTCGTCGTGCATGAAAAATTGTATGCAATTAAACAATTATAATGATAATACAAAATCAATTGAAGACTGAAGTATACATGCATACAATATATCGCAATTGACGCGGAGCCGCGAAAGACTGCAAAAGTCATCGTGTCAACGACACCGTGTTGATTTATTGATGAACAGATGACGTTAAATAAATGTAAAAAAAAAAAAAAAAGATATGAATTGGATGATATCATCATGACTTGCTGAGCGAATTTAATTCAGGAAATCATTATCATTATCATAAACTTTGTGAAGCAGTGGTAGCGAAATTAAAGGCAGCAGGAATGGAATACTAACAATAGATGATCAACAATGGACGCTCAACACTATCCACACAATACTATATTAAAACTCATCCATTGATTTTGTAGTGTCATTATCAAGGATTTCATCAAGCCACTTATAAATATTATAAAGTTCGGATTGACTCAGATATCTTTGAAGGACATTTTATATATCTCAAGGCAATTTTCAAAATAAAACAGCAAACTTTGGGGGTACAATGGTAAAAAATAAGTTCCTGTCATTACCGGAACAGACCCTAAATTGCCTGAACGGGGTGGAAAATCCATCTAAACCTACCGGAATTACCCATAGCTATCTTGTAAAAGTTGTGTAGAAATTGAAAGTCTGCGGAATTAAATACTAACAATACAAAATCAACAATGGACGTTGGACTCACATGGACAATATAATATTAGAACCCCTCCATTGATTTTATATTGTCATTATCAGGCATTCCATTATGCCACTTACTTACATATTATAATCTTTGATGAACTGCAATATCAGTCTAATTTGACTCAACCCCTCGTTTTTAAATCAAACTCTATACTGTTAATCAACGCTAATTGGTCAGAATTTTCTAGTCAGAATTTTCAAAACCAACAATTTATATTTTCTCAATTTTTCATCGTTTTTATCTGTTTCATCCTTTTATTGTTGATGAACTCCATGATACTTATGCATATATGTATACACCGTATATGCTCGTTTTACCGCCCGATCTTGATTATTGAATAGCCGCCCGTGTGAACAGAACATAAAAATAAATAAGGGCCTTTGCTTGAATACCTGCCCGATGTAAAAGCTGATTTTTTAATGGTAGAGAACAATAGGAAAAATAACAGATAGCATTGATTACGTAACACCATGGTTCTCAAACTGGGCGTCGCGACGTGCAAGTGCGTCGTTTCAATAATAATAGGGCAAAACTTTTCTTCTTTTGCGGATTTGTACCTGCGGTGCGTAGAAAAAGTCAAAATTTTCGTTATTCTCATTTAAATCATACTTGAGAACTGGAAATAACAATATATTAATTATTGTAACGATCGAAAATAACAAGCGCCCGTGCTTGAATAAGGGTCGGTTTGAATAAGGGCCCGGTTAGTGAGTTGGTTGAAAGAAATATGGGCCCGTGCTACAAAACGAGCAAATACGGTATTTGTAGATTGACTTCCAGACTCATGTATTGTTACTCACTTTGTTTGCATATTTGACCCGTTTTCATACATTTTATTCTTCCACTGTTAATCAGTTCCATCTCAATTACTATCAATTATGTTAGTCATTATCATACTGGGAAAAGTTGCTTCAAGACTTTACAAAAAGAAAAGAGTATTTTTGTGTTTATTGAAAAAAAGATGCTTTGAGCCAGGGAATATCTTCTATATTAGAGAGAAACCTGAATCAGTATGATGCATGGCATAGTCTGCTTATTTAATTGCAAAATACAAGTTTTGTATTTATCCTGACAGAGAAGGCTAGTTGAGGACTCCGCTATCAGCCTAGTTACGGAAATCTGATCTATATTCGGATGTATCATGAACTTGATTGGTGGCAGAAGCTGTAATTAATCAAAGGATATGATTTTTCAAATATGCAATTCAAATGTCCCACTGATAAGTTTTCAATATATTGAATTCAAATTTTCATTAAAATTCGACTTGCTAGCTATGATTGGTGTTATTATATTATTTGAGATGTACCTGTATATATGGCTTCATTTTGCATGAAAAGAGATTCGCAATCAGTGTTTTTATAACTTGAAAATTTTGTCATGATTAAGCAATCTACATTGTTTTTATATGGTAATTTAAAATCCATATTTACTTCTGTTGGCTACAGATAATTATATTTTCCTTTAATTCTTCCTTTATTTCATTGGTGCTAATCATGAAAATCAAATCTGCAATTTTCTCTTCAACTACACTTTTATAAATATTTTATATTGTTTTATTCCATTCATTTGAATCTTAATGTTGCAAGTCATTGCTACATAATATATGGACCAGTCAGCTTTGTGATACAGGTTGATTATCAACTCCGTTAGTAACTATAGAATATAGATATCAGTGGCTTCAATGTAATAAAATTATAAGTGATTAAGTAGTTTTGCTGCACACGAAATAGTTATGTTACTGTTCAGAAGGAAGAGCAAATAAGTAGTCTCATAGAATTGATGATAAAATTATAATGTTAATTTCATACATGTAAAGAGATGTTTATATAGAATACTGAACTAACTATTTATGCAATCACAGCTTCTAATCTATTCGATGTGCAATGTACCTTTCTTATCAGAAATATACTTCAACTTATTTTTTAATAATTAGTTATTCCCTCCTAATTGTCTCTAATTTGCTATTTTAGTTTTAGAAATATTGTTTTATTTGAATTCTTATTTCTGTAGAAATTAATCGTTATCATTATCAGCTGTAATATAAATGTACATTTTTTTTCCAAAAATATCAGCCATTGTGCTTTACTAAATCCTAGTTAGAGCTTGGTTAATTTTTCCATTACTATTGTAGCATTTTATATTTCTGTATCTGTGTAAATAATTTTCTTTCAATACTTAAAGCCTATTAATCTCTAATATGCAAATCAATTACCTTCAAATGCATTTGTACTTCATTTTCTTAAGTATTTGAGAGATAAATTTACATTTCATCCTACATTCATGTAAAAGCATTTAAACCTTTTTCAAAGCCTGATAAATAGAATTATGTTTTTGAAAAATTAGCTGCTTTAAGGAAACTTATTTATTTTAAAAAGCTTAAACAGAATTTGAAAACCAGAATTTCTAAAATACCCATAATATCTAGTTTGACTGATAATGGTAGATTTTGAAAACAATATTTATGATTCAGTAAAAGTACATTTTAGTTTGTTAAAAACTTTACTGAGTGTTGTGCATCATACTTACCCATAATTAAATATTTGACGTTCAAGCATTTTTCAACATTATTTTTACTTGTCTCTTTGATGTATGTTTAATTTTATATATAGTGTTTGACTTTTCTCTCCTAACAACTTGGTATGGAAAGAAACTGGAGCTACATTTCATGCTTTTCAGTCTATCCAATATCTATCCAATGTACCCATGCTCATATGCTCCCTACGCCAAGCCAATGTCTCAATCTGCCCATAAAAATCCTATGACTTGAAATGCATTATATGCAAACCATTAGTTTTTACCCTGACTCTACATGCAGTGTGTGTTTCACAATATATTGTTAATTATTATCACCAAAATGTTTTTTTTCTTATTTATATAGACGAATACTGATTATTGTTGTCATGTGCCTTTGATCCAAAATACCTAACCCCATATATGAACTGACCCTAACATGAATAAGGCAATGTGCCAAATTTGAGAATACGGATACGTCAAGTAATATGATATAAATTTCCCACTACTGACAAGACCTGTGGTGTTCGTTTGACGATATACTGTTAATAATCATCACCAAAATTTGAACGTATCATTGCCGTTAATAGCACAAGGTTGATTTGTGCACCTTAGTTTAATCCTAGTCTAGGACAATCGTTCTATCACTGGTTTTTTAAAACTGGCTTCACTGGTTAAATAATCCTTAGTCAGCAATGTTACTTACCTGGCGCAATAAATTGTTATGTAACGAAAACAAAAAGAAAGGCGAACGTTTAAAATGCCTAACAGTTCGAAATATGCATTTTGAATATTTAATTGACACAGTTGAATAATCTTTAGTGTGCATTGTTATTTACCTGGTGCAATAAATTGTTAATGTAACGAAAACAAAAAGAAAGGCGAGTAAACCATATTTCACATTCGATGACGAGGCATGTCCACCTGTCAAGGTAAGATTTTCGCAGCATCATCAAAGTTAAACGAATAACGATGGCTGGCTACCGATTGCATGGTTCCAATTCGACAAAGTGACTCACTCTTCAGCGTTAAGGATAAAAGTCTGCATTGTGACGCTTGCGCGCCGCTTATCTGATCCTATGTATGCATGCAACCCACTGTAGGGTCGCGGCCCCTAGTTTGGGGAGCCCTGACATAAGTCCCTCATTCCTTGATATACGGGTGAGGGTTGTTTGTTGGGGATGTACAGAATCAAACACCCCACGAAGTTGAAATATATAGCAAATGTGTTAAACTATACTTGTGCCGACTTCGTACAATTTGCTCTTCCGGTGTAATGGACCGGTTGGGATTATTTTTCTCCAATCCCCAAGCCTACGAATGAAATTTTAAGCAACATATTTCATTGCCATCTAGTAAAACATGGATTGCAACATCGTGACCAAACAGTTTCAAAAACTACAGGGAACATATAAATACCAGCTGATACGGAAAGCGACGATGATATATATAGGTAAATTAATAGATTTTGTATCTATGGGGGTGCATGAAGCGTTGTGCGTTATGTCTGAGTTACCTATAAATGGTATTTTTATTTGTCTACTTAAGCTTAAATCACGTTTCAAGTTTCATTAGATCTATGCAATTCGAAAGATTCCTAATGCGAGTGCATCTCGGCTGATTAAAATTTCACGCGTCAAAGCAGCGCATGTTATTTTATAGTATTTTCGTCTTTGTGCAAATCTTAATGCTATTTTTATTTCAAGGGTGGAGGTGTCCTTACATTTTCACAGAAAGATTTTATAGAAAATACTGATTATAATAAAAAACTTTTCCAGTTACGCAGCCTGATTTATCGCCTTTGGGTCATTACACGTGGAATGAAATATATTTGGGCCTATACTAGTGAAACAAACCATAAACTTTCAAAAAATTACATTTGCATTTTGTTATACGACATTTGATTGACCAGGGCCGGTGCTAGGAACTGTGGGGCCCAATTAGAAATCTGATGGCGGGGCCCCTACTCTCCATAGTGAAATTTATGGGTGTTCATATTTCATAAAAAAACATACGAACCAAAAAATATATACATTTAATACTTGCTATAAAACAAAGTTTAAGGTAATGTTGATGCTTTTCTTGTTTTACTTTTAACAGCAAGAAAGGCTAAATAGGCAATTAAATTATACTCTTTCAGAAAAATACCTTCCTAGCCTTTTTTTTTAGCAAAATCATTCGAAATATTTTCAAATTCAACAGCTTTAGCAATCTCGCTTCCTATATAAAGCATTGAAAAGTCTTTCTTGAAAGACCGCAGACCTCGAGTATGCTATTACTTTCAGCTTTAAAAAGATTCAGATTCAGATATTTTATTTCGTCGTGCATGAAACATTGTCAACAAATAATAATAAATTGAAATAAATCAAAAACACACAATGTTTCGCAATTGACAAGGAGTCGCGAAAGACTATTAAGTCATCGTGTCAGCGACACCTATATGCTGGATTACAGCAACAGATATAGCAAAAGACTTGGGTTTATCACGTACAATACGGTACTAAAAAGCATAGAAACAACAACAACAGATGATAAATAAAATACGGAAATATGAAGAGCCATGAGGACTTTAATTAAAGGATACCGGTACCGCTTGACGAGCGCAAGGGCGCGAAAAGCTTCTTTCCCCGATGCAACAGTTATTTATTGGCATCGCTGTACTTATGAATTTATAAAATTTACTGGAAAAAAATTAACATTATAAAATGATTATTCCACTCTTTATTTTACGTTTTCAGTAGTATTTTGTACCTCGTAATGCAGAAAAAGACCTCAACTAGCGCGGGGCCGCTTTAACGTGCGGAGCCCAATTCGATCAAATCGGGTTGAAACCAGCTCTGTATTGAACATGTAACATTTGACAATGAGTCATCTGGGCGTTCCCGCTAACGTAGTTTATTCGACCTGAGGCTATTGTGCAATATTTTATGGCACAGCTATGCAAGGAGCTACTACCAAACTATAAAACAAAAACACCTGTTTTGGGCATTGTCCGCATTGAAACATTGAGATGCTTGAAATGACACAGTGTATGATTGCGTGAAAGAGGGAATTGAAGCAGGTGAATTTTCCAGTCCATTGTTATAGGGCCTATTATAAAAATGGTATATATCATTAAACTTACAATGGTAATATTGACACTTGACAGAATATCTAATCGGTAATAATTATTTAGAATAACCGGAAAAAATGGATATTACACAAAATATGTCCAAATATTTGTAAAGGATGTGTCGTACAATACTTCATGCTTTTAGAGTCGCTGGGCATTGCACAGTTGCATTTACATTTGGCAGTCATTGTACAGAGATGGGCTTCCCCCCAATCGCCCGAATCTTTTTTGCTAGCGGTCTACTTTCCAATTCACTTTAAAATATAATAACACTTAATTAAGGTTGGTTGGGTAAGCTTACATAGCATACATACTGAAAATAAATCATATTAATATATATGATTACCCAATATAATTCTATTAAATTTTGAAACAAAAAAGATATTATTCAAAAATCAGTAATTCATTTCTCAACAAAGCTGAAAATATGAACTAGAGCAGGGTTGGGCAAAGTTCTCGGACCACGTGCAAAAATTTTGCGCACCTAGACTGGCGGGCCATGTCGCATCTCGCATGTGTGGCGTAAAAAGTTATACTTTAGAAACAAAATTTTATTTAAAGTGTTACAAAAACAAAACGGGAAAACAATAATCCTTGAGCTATTTTTTACCCAAAAACATCAAATTTTAGTTTCAGTTTGATTGTGGCAATTGTTAAAACATATTTTAGATTTCAGCCAATTGATATCTGTATTTAGATTTGTTGAAATTCATTAGACAGAAGGTTCACAAATGTACAACTATTCAGATTACTGGATTAAGTCGTTCAACGGGTTGGATTTGGGCTGCGGAAATGTTCGCACTTAGACAAATAAAGTAAATATGAAAAATCATATCCAGGGATGAAGGACCAATACCGGTATCGGTACTCGATAACGAATACTGGTAAATAAGAGATGGCAACCTCAGAAAGTTTAACAAAAAAATGCTAAAAGACCAAGTACGATAACGTACCTCATCTCGTTCTGTCGTTACCGGTACCTCTGATGTCCAAGGATAAATATGTAACTTTAACGGTACCGTATCTACCATAGGTACCAGTACTCGATAACGAATACTGGTAAATGAGAGATGGCAACCAAAGAAAGTTTAACAAAAAAATGTTAAAAAACCAAGTACGGTACCGTACCTCTTCTCGTTCTGTCGTTACCGGTACCTACGGTGTCCAGGGATAAATATGTAACTTTTACCGGTACCGGTATGGTACCCTATCACCCTTATGAACCGTGACCTGACAACGCACTTAGGGTACCGGTACCATGAGATAAACTTACACGGTTACAACTAGGCTATTTATACTTTCGCCATTCTACTATGAAAGCATTAAAAGTTCAATGTCACTGTCCCATCCACGGCAACAACCTCGTAACAGACTATCGATTACGAGTACCGCCAAAATGAATGGCGACCTCATGTGCTATATTCGAATCGCGCGCCTATTTCTTCGCATAATGGCGTGTTTAGTTGAAGGCCAATCATGGCCTTACCATGGTAAATGGTTGTAAAACCGCGTACAACGGTTGCCGGCGGATTATAACATTGGCCCAACGTAGTTGTGCTATCTGGGTAAAAACAGCTAAGCGTTAAGAATACGCTTGCCATCGCACCTCGGATTACCATGCGCGGGTTCGCACGGAGATCATTGCTGGACTCCTCGCCGCCGAAAGGTGGTTAACGTCACCGCTGGTCAAAAAAATTGCAGACATGGGATCTTTTATCATTAGGTTTGATTGCGGACTGTTAGAACTGGTAATCGGACGATAGACGTGGTTCGCCATATGATTGAGCCGTCTTATCGACTTTCCTCTCCCCGAGTTCAAATGCCTTCAGTTAATTATGAGCTGATTATTTGCGTGGATTCTCATTTTTTGAGGTGGTGGTTCAAGTACGGTAACTGTTGGTCAGCTTGCAACTCTTCAAACCGATCAACTACGAGCATATGATGGGAATATTTTATTTTACAGGACACTGACCTGCTTTATCGTGTGTCTTCCATCGCTCCGGCATTCTGTGTACTTATACGCCGAAATTAAAGTAGTCCAATGTTAATTAATTCGGCATTGTTATATTGTTAGCATATGTTCAACTTGACAACGGCAAGCGCATATCACAATATTCATGTGGAACTCTCTCGTAAATTGAGCAACAGCGCATATATAAAATTAACCTAACCTGGCCTAAAAACGCGACTTGATGTCTGAATCGATGTTGAGCTTCGCACGCGGACGAACCAATCTTCAACATGAATATGACGTCATAAAGATTATTCGTAGCTAAATTTGTCACCCATGACGTAACATATGAAAAATTGACAAAATGTGTTGAGTTGTCAGATTTAATACCGAACAAAAGTGCAATGGCGTTTTACTTCAAGCCTTTGAGTTTATTTATGTCGCATTTGCGCACAAACTATTACCGGTTTTAGTAATTTTGTAGACTCTCAATTTATCTACACCGCCGGCAGCAGATTTGGAAAGTAGGAGTCATTCGCAATGGCTGCTTTCAATTTCGACTTGGCTTTGCAAACTCTTCTATTCGACCATTACGTGGGAAATGCCCGATTCGAAGACATTTAAATTATATATCTTTATTATTCTTAGTCTCCCTTTTATTTGATTATATTTTACTTGTGTAAGATTTTGTACGATACCGGTACCGAAACTTGAAATACTGGTACGGACTACGGTAGGTACCGGTACCTGGTACGCGGTGTTTTTAATTGAAATACATAAATATGACTGAGAAAAGATAAGTGGTTGATGGATACAAATACCGGTAAATAAAAACTACATACAAAAATAGCGGTACTGAAACATAAAATCAGGGAACCAAACAAAACTTCAAGTACCGTCTGACCGTAAGGTTTAAAGACTGAACCCAATCTGCAAATTCAATAAAAACTGAAATATTTTTGTATTTACAGTTCAGCAGTCTCCCACTGTTCTTAATGAGGGCTATAACTGATTTAATTCAAGATAAATTCTAATAAGAAAATGGATGCAGTTCGGGAAATACTTGAATTAGATGACTCTGATCCAGAATCACCAGACCAACCTTCAACTTCTCATGACAGAGAAGATCCCACAACATCTCAAAATACTTCGCAAGCACTAGTTTTACCTGGCACAAGTCAAGCTTTAGATCTAAATCTGGCTCGAGGTCTGGATTTACTGATGAAAGAACCCAAAAAGCATGTAACTGTGATAGCAGCCAAAACTGTAACTTTTACTCAAAAGCAAGGTCAGTGAATCATTTTATGTATTTATCTTGAATGTCCTACTCACTGAAAGATCAATGTCTTATTGTATTTTTTTTTATTTTCCAGGGGATACTATAAAGGCGGGTAACTATTTTTCAAAAAGTTCTGATATCTCATTCGAACAAGCTGATAACAACAGAGAACCTGAAGAGTCTTCATCCGGGGAAGGTTCTTCTTCTGCAAATCCAGAACGAACTAACCCAATCCCAGGTTTGTTCTATATTACAAAAATATAATTCAAATCCTCAGGAAGATTTATTTTCAAGGCTACTTTACAATTCTTAACCTAAACACAGGTTCAGTATTTATGTACAAACAAAATTGTTTATAGGGTAAGAATTCCATGTGAATCAACCGCTACTACATAGATTCTAGTCTGTACTAGTTTGCTTAGATGTTAGAAACAATTATGTTACTTACTGTTGGAAGTGAGGATTTCTCAGTATTTATATTACTGTATTTTTTTTTGTGTTGTATAATTCCTAAATAATGAAAAATAATGACATAAAATTTGTTATACAGCACCTGCTAGTTGAATTTATTAATTAACTCTTTTGTTCGATTGAGCATTCATATATATGTTTATTGAATTACTGAATGTTTCTTTCAATTCATAGTAAGATATGACTTTTATGGGGTATTTGCTACTATTATTAGAAAGACTTGTCAGTATGCTACCTGCGTGAGGTATTGGATGTAAACCTGAGGTCTTTAACCTGCACACCAATAATTTTAGATTCAACACTCCATTCTATCAATATTATGTTTCATCTTCCTGGTTGGAATGAAATATTTGTGTATTTTGTATTTAAGATTCAATCTCTTTGGGCAATTCACTCTATATGCTTCATGGTCAACCTATTTCCAAATATGGAAATGTTTATAAAGGAGTGAAGGTTTTTGGAACTTCTGGTCGAGGTGATATCGCCGTTAAATCCTTGAAGTATAGTGAGGAAAATGAGAGGGAAGCAAGAATTCTCGTTAAACTCAGTCCTCACCAGAACATTTCCAACATTATCGACTCTGGGATTTATCGCCTTGGCCCTGTCAAGCATATCTTCATAGCAATGGAACTATGTGGCCCCGAAACTCTGACTAGCTTTATAAAAAATACTTTACGAACCCAATATATCAAGATGCTACTCGAGCAACAACTTGTAAATGGCATTGCTTACATCCATAGAAACAATGTCATACATCGCGATTTAAAACCTGATAATATCTTGGTATCAGAACATGGAATGCAATTAAAAGTAATAGATTTTGGATTAGGCAAAGAAATGAAACCCGGTCATTCTGTCACCAAAGCGAGCGCTTTAGGCATTGGTACAGATGGTTGGAGAGCCCCAGAGACATACAGTGACAATGTCATATCCAAACAAGCCGACGTATTTTCACTGGCCCTTGTGATACATTTCATTGAAACTGATGGGAGTCACCCATTTGGTGATAACCCTGTTGGATGGAGTTACCTTATAATGCAAAATCAAGGATGTGACCTGAGCAAACTTGGAAGTGAGATGAGGGATTTAGTCGGCTGGATGCTTCGTCGAATTCCAAGAGAGCGACCTACTTTGGATCAAATCCAACAGCATAAATGCTTTGGTAGGGAACTGGTTTGTCCATTTCCGAATCTAGGTGCGTTTTCTTTCATTAAACATATGCTGTTTTATAATTATAAACAAAAAAAAAATTTTAATATTAGATCGTAGTTTGTGTTCATTTTTGCCTTCAACACTAGAATACAAATATAAAAGATGAAAGGGCTCTTCAATAAATCTATTATACATTGTCACATGATTGTATTATGTATTTATTAGGCTTCGACCAACCTCAGACAGTGGAAAAACTCAAACAACAGAAAGATGAAGCAGAGAAAGAAAAGCAAGAATTAGAGAAGATGATGCGTCAACAATCACAAGAGATGGAAGAAACGAAGAAAGAAAATAAGGAATTGAAAGAAAAGATAAAAGGTAGCAAAATATATTTGTGGTAGCTTGATAATGCTTGGGCTGTAACACAATGCAGGTTTATCACTGTAAAATTAATGACAGGGCTTTCAAGCCAAAGTCATTGAAAAACTAAAATTTTACAAAGTTTACTGATACAAACGTTGTTGTATAGATACCTTTAAATAAAGTAATGAGAGTGCGCAATTTCTATATCAGGGGAATAGCCACCCAACTAAAAATTGCAGCGTAATACTTCAAAAAATTACCAAGCTCTAATTTCAAAATCTTGCAAAATGTTGACTGCCCTTTGAATGACATGACTTCGGTTATAAACAGAAACTTAAATGTTATATCCGTGGCTCGGCGGAGTCCCATAAGCGCTCCTGAGTTAGTGTAACAATATTCTGATGAGCAGTGTTCACTATAAGCTCACATTTTTGCGAAAATTGCAAGGCACTTTCACAGTTTTTAGAGCAATTTTTTCGTTTTTGAAGGGATAAATTTTGAAGCTAACCAATAGTTTGCGTGCTAATATAAAATTACTGAATTAGCTGCATGCAGCCCTCGCATTAATGGCAAAATTCTTGTTTATAATATGTCACCTCAACTCGCCTCGAGTTCCCGGTATATATGATTCAAAAGTAATGAGATTAAAACCAAAATTCAATAATATAATGTATTTGGGTGTTTGTGTAGCGGTTGAAGCTTTAGGCTTAACTGTTGTCATTGCGGTTTACACCTTTACATCCCATCGCCATCTTACCCAGGGTGTAATAGATTGCGGAGGCAATGCCGCTCTTTCCAAATAATAGTAGCTCCTTATATATTGGTGACTGCTTGTACAGCACTTTGTTCAGAACGAAAGGCATAGATGAGTGTCATATAAAAAATTCAATACTGCTCAAATCCAAAAGCCCTAGGAAAAATGTAATATCCGATTTAAGCTAGAATTGTTATGAGGGCTTAGTGCAGGCCTGCACAACTCAAATTACCACGAGGGCCGCAATCATAAATTTGAAGGCACGGCGGGTCGCAAACTTTGCCCTAAATAAGAAATTTAAGTTTCATAGACTGCTAGTAAAAAATAATGGGGTTATTAATAGGTTGCTAATATGCACTAATGGGTGTGAGATTGTATACCGCTATTGTTTTAAGCGTGATTCAGTCTGAAAACTGAGATATCTGAATCAGGGATTCCCAAACGGGGGTCGAGCGATGAATTTTAGGGGTCGCGAAGGGCACACTAATTTCACACAAAGTTCGATATTAATTGAAACTAGTGCAAAACATAAATCAGAGAATGATCAGAGGATCAGAGCAGATCAGGATATGATCAGAGAAGCGTCGCGCTTGCATAACAATGCCGGCTTTGATTGTTAGACCCAAGAAGTGACGTGTTTCCAAATCACCCGCGAGCCGCACAGAAGTATCTAGTGGGCCGTATGTTGTGCAGGCCTGGCTTAGGGTTTTGCAGATTCGAAAATTCGAATTTTTTTATTTTTATTTATTATATGCCCAATCAATTTATTTTATGCATAATTAGAATCCCTGTCCTATGCTAATTTCTTTTTACTAAAATAAATTTTCAATTAACAGAATTTCCGTCCTCAAGTAAAGTTGCTTCATCAGGCCTAGGAATCATCCATCAACAACCACCTGATGGAAGAATGTCAGTGAAAACGTTGGATCAATCGCTGCCAGGATATGGAGAGTTGTACACTTTTGTCATCACCTACTCTTTCCCTGCTGAAAGTCTGAATGTGAGTCATGTGATGAATTCAGTTGGTTGAATATTAAATTATGTATTTACTGGAACCAAGATTCTTGTTAATTTGTTATATTAATTGACATAGAGTCTATGTTTTAACAATAAATCTTGCAAAATACAATTTTCCTGGTCCCCAAATAGCGATTGAATCCTAATTACACGTTTTTTATTATATTGTTCACTTAGAACAGCAATCTGCACAAGCAACCGCTAATACATAAGAAGGTAGTATTTTTCGGAAGGACTGTAATTTTTCGTTTCGGCATTCCCCACTCTTGTTATTACTTCATGGACAAGGCAGTGAGTGGGCTTGGGTCTTGAACTCGACCATTTTACATTATGATCCAACATAGCTAAATCCAATGCTATAACCACAAGGCCATCACAACACCATAGTACAGCGGTTCCCAAACTATGGGTCGTGACCCACTGGTGGATCGCAAAAGGAATCTTGGTGGGTCGTGAAAAGATGTAAAAAGCTTTGATTAATTATACTGGTTATTAGGATCGGTGGCGATTCGAATACATAAATCTTCAAAAAAACAAAAATTAAATTTAAATTCTAATTCTTGAAAGTTTCCTCTTTACAAAGGAACAAAAATTTGCTACACAAAGAATGACCATGTGGCTTTTTTACACATAGCAGTTTTGTACACTGTACAGCACTTCTTACCGTGTTTCCCCAAAATTTAGACTGGATTTAGATTTATTTTCTTTTGAAAAATAACACTATGAGTTCATTTATCAAATATAAAATTACATTGTAGAAAATCACGAGATTTTTACTGAACATTTTATAAAAACCGACATCCATTGTTTTTATTTGTATTTCCTATACAAAAATCAAGTGACAAATATCATAATTGTGATTGTGACATCACACAATCTCGAATAGTGGTGTGAACTTCACCCTACCTCAAGTCATTGAACCTTTCCTCTCCCACACATTTTAAATTTATTTTGAGGGTAGGGTTTAAATAAAATCATTTTTAAAATTCAAATTAAGTCTTATTTTCAGGCCAGGTCTTATTTTCGAAGAAACACAGTAATTTTGCGATGATTAGCCATTGCTGTGTTCTTTGTTATGTCATAAAAAGTTAAATGGGTCGCCATAAGCTGTGGTAATAAATAGTGGGTCCCAACTCTAAAAAGTTTGGGAAACACTGCCATAGTACCTAGATCACCCAGAAATATTCTTTGTTCCCAGGAATCATTTTTTCATGTTGGTTCGATAGCCCTTGCAAAATTTACCTTTACAAGTGCTGGTGAATAGACTACATTCATAATTGTTTATATTTCATAGAGAAAAATCTTGATTTTAGGGTTTCAATTTTAAATTTGTATCATGAGGCATTTGACGACTGAAGAAAACCAAAATCTGACATTGCAAAAATCAATCCAATCAGTGTTTTTCTCAGTTATTCTGCAATACTGAATTTTCACAAATTTTTCAGAGATTTTCACGGACTCGTGTTGGACATGACACAATTTAAAATATATTTCATATTGGAAAATAACATTCCAGGAAGTATTTGAAAAAGTAATTTATTCCATTTTGGCAATAATTGGTGCAAAGATGAAAATTTATCCTAAATGTGATGTTTTATATGACTATACCAAACGCCTAAAAAGTCAATTTTCCATATGAAATTTATTCTATGACACTTTTGTCATGTTTTTTTATTTCAAACAAGGCTATGTATGAGCAGCCACTGATACGCAAGGCACTACTATTTATTGTAGTACTGAAATCTTCCTGGTTGCATTGTCACCTAATTTATCATACACTCCTACTTATATCATTATACACTGAGTAATGTGCTTGAATCCAAGATTTTTAACCAGTGATGTCAACGTAGTTTGGCTACTTCTCTCAATGTAAATAAATTGGCAAGCAATGCCAACCAAGCCTTGTTCAGTGTGAGCATTTAAAAACATCCCATTAAAAATTATCGAATATTTTGCAACTGTTTGCTTCGTAGGAATCATCAAATTTATTCGAAACAATCTTGAGTTGCAGAGATTTTTGTTTAAAGCTTAATATATGACAAGGTGTTTATAACAGTTTTAAAAAATTATCAGAGATGGAAGTTGAATAACTTATTATGTTTATATTTGCAGGGTGTTTCATATGAGGCGAAGGAATTCACCGAATATTTGCCTGCAGTGGGCTACTTTAAAAACATGCTCACGAAAGCTTTCAATGCAGGATTGCTCTTCAAGATTCAGATAATTGGAAGCAGCAGAGGAGAGATAATATGGAATGATGAAATTCCTCATAAGACTAACAAATATGGAGGTCCAGAAAAGTAAGTTGTTTAGTCGAATAATCTCAAATCTGCAAATATGTTACATAAATAGACTGGTAATTCAAGTAAGTTATCTCAAGTACAGATGTAATGAAAGTTAAGTTCAAATAAATTTGAGATTCGAGATTTTTGAAAAATATGAATTGCAAAAATTAAGATCATCCAAAGCAATATTTTTTTTAAACTGACCTTCTGTGCAAAGTTAAAAAAATGAATTTTAACATGAAAAGTCATGATTTTGTGTCAAGAACTATTTTGAAAAATATTTATAAATCAAAGAAAGGCATCTTTGGGTTACTATTTTGATCCCATAACCTTCCATCTAGCTTGTAGAATTCGTAACCACAGATATCATGTCACCATAAATAGCACATTTTTATCATTCGTTTCTTGGTTTTGAACAACATCTGATTTTTCATATCTGCTTTTTATATGCCTTTAAGCAGCCACTACTATAGAATTTCAGTTGATATGTCTTCCAGTTGTAATATTAGTACAGTGGTTTCCAACCTTTTTTGGCTCGCGACCCCCTTTGGTGGTTTACAAATACCTCGCGACCCCCTGCCTCACTTTCTATACTTATCAATAAAATAAGCGGCAAAGTGAAGGCGCAGTTCTTATCACTTCATGGCAGCACCTGCTCCTGTCACGACCGAACCAATGGCTCTTGCAGTGGTTATGGTGCTATTACGGGTCCTGCCTCACTTTTTATACTTATCAATAAAAAAAGCGGCAAAGTGGAGGCGCAGTTCTTACCACTTCATGGCAGCTCCTGTCACGACCGAACCAATGGCTCTTGCCGTGGTTATGGATCTATTACGGGTATATTCACAAAGTTGTGTACCAGATTCTAGTTTAACGTGCGGAATTATATCTACCTAAACCTGAAACCTAACCCCAAATCCATCTAAACTGTATCCATAAGAAAAATGTTCCACTTACCCAATATTTATCGCCATTTCACCCGCCTTTAATTCTCAATTTGCTGCAGTGGTAACGTCTACTCGCCATTGGTTTGTGGCAGCTAAAAAGTCAGTCGCCATGGGTTTGGCCATAACGACCATGGTTTTGAAACCCTGCCATGGTTTTGCAGCTTCATACGCCACAAAATGCTTGAAATTGCACTTGGCAAAGTGAATATTGTCTAATTTAATTTTTCATATATCTGCAGTTTTACTGAATGTGACGGCTGGCATTGAAACCGCGTAGTATGTCAAATCAGAAGTAACTCTCATGGGCCTGGGATGATCTGGATACGTTTTTTTATTTCTGATAATTAATGACCAGGAATTGTCATGATATTGCCAAAATGTAGGGATGTATGTAACTGACGGTAATTTTCTAGTGACAATTGAAATCAACCAATGGTATTCGGGCCTAAATCTTCTACAACATGACTGTAACCAACGACCAGCTGTTGTTTACTAGGTTTTTTGTTGCCCTCTCTGTCATTGGGATCAGTATTGCCCAATTTTACAATTATTTGATCCATATTTCAGTAACGACTAATTTTTTTGCTTCTCCGTTTCAATGTTTCATTGAGCATCCAACTTGATATAAATTATGGTTTCACTGCTTATTCTTATAATTCTAGTTGACATTCTTTATACATATCAACATATCTAAATCTCACTGCTAATTTAAGCATTCCTTAGTACTAAGGAGTCAAATATTTGTAACTCTTTAGAGTTTCATTATTGAGCATCAGATTCACTGCGGTTTGATAGAAATCAGAATCCTATGCAACTACCATTATCTTTTATGCAATTTAATCTATTTCAGCAATGGATATCCTGATGATGGCCATAGCAAAAAACTTCGTGAAGCATTGATGGCGAAATTAAAGTTAGCAGGAATCAGATTATAACAAGAACAATGGACATTGTACACAAACAGTATTATATTAAAAACTCGTTCATTATATTGATACTGTAGGACATTTTAGCAGTAAAGGATAATAGAGACCACCAGTGTTAACTCTAAGCAAATTATGAGTGCGAAAGTGCTTCGCAGTCGAAAAAAAAAAGTGCGAAAGTGCTTTTGCCGATTTTAACAAGTTAGGTGCCCTAGCCTTTCATATAACCCATTTAAAACGGCATAGATACTCAAAAAAGCGATCCACCGGTTAACATTATGAATTAAAGAGAAGCCTTTTCGTTAACCGAGTTCCCTTTAAGCGAATTCATGTTTAATTAAAACAAGCGAATTCATCGGCAACGAAATGACATCTGCTAACACCTGCCGGGACAAAACTTTCATGCAATGTATCAAGGCGTCAGTTGCTTAGTCGCGTAAACAGCAAAGACTTTCACATTTGTTACTCATTCCACCTAACAGACACGAGGCAGGCTGGAAACCATATTAGTTACAGGGTGGATCGTTTGTACAAATCCCCTCCAACCCCCCCCCCCCCCCCAAATATAAATAGCAATCAACTAATTAGGGTTAGGTGCGCTGGAAATTCAACTTTTCGATTTATCCCTAAACCTAATCTGATAATTATTAATTTGTGATTTTGAACCACTTTGAAAGTCGCCACCCGCTGTTTTAAAAGATAAGTTAACCTACGTTCCCTCCGAAATATTACGCAGGATACTCCCCTGTTTTATGAGATAGGTTGACCTACTTTCCTTTCAAACCTTTTTCTCCGAAATATTACACAAGATCACTTTGAAAATCCTCCTGTTTCGTGAGCTAGTGTGACCTAATTTCTCATTTACATTTATATTATACTATTTCAGAGCTTACCCAAAGACAAGTAATTTTGAAATGTCGACATGCCTTGGTTTGGTGCGAGTTAGTTTAAATCGGGCAGAAAACTTCATATATTGGCAAAATGTTTAGTAATGTCATGTACTTTCAGCATTCATAAATAGCACTTTGTAATGCTGCTGACCTAGTATCAAATATTCGCATCACAACGCCACTTGCGAGGTTTCCATATATTTCAATTACACTAATAGGAACGATGACACCAAAGAGTTTTCTTTTGCGAAGGTACACTAAATATAACCAGGGTGATTCTTGAGAAAAACATTTATAAAAAAAAACGAATGATATGATAGTGGATCCCAAATAATTTTGAGAGTGTCTCGAAATACCAATCCATTTGATAAATAATTTTCATTCGACCACATGAACGCTGATATCCTGAAAATTAATGTTGAAAGAGAATTACGCACTCTCAGGTATCGGACATCCAGTCGCGATATTCAATCGTTCATATGCACAAATCTCACATTAATAGTAATTGCTACCCAAGTTTGTAAAGTTTAGAAACCAACAAACAGAAAATAACCTAAAACACAATTAAAATTTAGTCAGCAATAAATTTGTCGCCAAGACGATGCCATACAAAACAAAAAAACTGCCGTTGTTTTTTAAGCAGAATGTAAAAAAAATTATAATTAATAAACGGGAGTTACGACGAATCGTGTGTATTAAACTTCCCTGGTAAGTATTTTGGTAAGTACTATTATTATTGTACTTATACACACACCTGTTGGAGTATTTCGGACAATTTCGAATGTAAAATAAATGAAAACCCGACATATAATAAAGACGCACGCAAAAGTAAAATGAACATTTATTGAAAAAGTTATTATTTAAGAAAGACAACATGATCGTACAATTCCGCCAAAACCTCGATGTTCGCAAGTGAAATAATAAATAAATACTTCCCTGTATTCGATCAATTAACTTTAGCGTATCGTTGTTCTGCCAACAAACAGCCGGGTGCAAAATATTTCCGTCCTGTGATATGCTCACAAATATTCTCGATATTAATATCATACCCTCGCGTATGTACTTTCTATTAGCTCTTTAGTGATCCCTTCAATCCTTGGCCAAGTCATGTTTCGAATATGTGAACATTTTATTCGACCATACGTGGCCGGCGGGATGTTAAAATTGTAAACAAGAGAGAGGTAAAATCAATCGCGAATTTCGTTATAACGGCTCGTTTACGAATTGTTGCGCCTGTTGTCGAAAATGATTACATTTGTTGTATTTTGAGGCATTTAAGCAGTAATAATTAGGGCATGACATCATCAAAATCGTCAAGTGAGATCTTGAAATTGCAAATTCCGTAAATAAAATTGTGAATTATTTGGTAACGAATTCAGCTTTAATGACCGTCGGGGTATTGTTTTGTTGAATATTATTATTAATGTGAGAGCGCCAAAAACATACAGTCCATACCGATGCGACTGCAATTTATATGGTCGCAATTGGTCTGGCGCGTTTATTAATAGTGTAAAATAAATTAAACGAATATCAGTTATAACCAAGCCTGTCAGCGTGTTTATTTTCTGTTGGCAGGAATCGTAAAATACCATCTTGAGACAAATTCACTTCTATTATTAAATCTTAATTTTCAGTTATTATCGTTATACAAATAACGTGTGGCAACTTTTTAATTTATCGTCGACCAAAAAACCGCCCCACACTCGTCCAAACGTGTGTCGAGCTTGAACGACAGGAACAGATTCATCGACGACCTTAATTAGGGAAAATATGTATTTTATTGGGAATGCAAAATAAATGTAACAAAACGCATTTTTTGTGATATAACTTTGTATTTTCGGAAACGGGTTGCCGTGAAAGGTAAAATTTGATCTAAATTAATCGCAAAAATGTTTTATTTTAAATGTAACAAAACACATTTTCGCGATATAACTTTGTATTTTCGAAAACGAGGCGTCACGAAAATTATTAATCTAATGTTTTATCTATCGTTTAACTAACGTCTGGAACACATCATTTTCGGGGAGAACTCTAGCCCGCGAAATGTCATTTAATTTAAAATAGAGAATGTTTCACGCATTTCAAAACGGAAAATCACCAGTAAGTGGACAGGGATTCAACCCTCCGGATTCAGTATTCTATATCCCCCCGTGTCAGAACTTCCTGAAGAATGGAACAAAGAACCCGTCAAACCGCCGCGGAAGAAGGGGAGTATTTTTTGCGCTAATAATTAGGGCGTGACAATATCAAAATCGTCAAGAAACTGGTGAATTTGCAAATTCCATAAATAAAATTGTGAATTGCTCTGGTAACATTTTAGCTATAATTATCGCCGGGGTATTGTTTTGTTGAAAACACGTTGAAACTTGAGGGAATTAGTTACAATTAGCGCCTGACCTCTATTAGGCACTCGAGCACTCGAAAAAAAGCACTCCAGCCCAATCTTTTTAGCATTAAGTCGCATACGTAAAATATCCTGTAAAAGAAGTGCTGTTCATTAACGTCATCTCGTCTTATGACCACGCAGAAATGCCTTTATTGCCGAATTATTCAATCTCTATTTTAAATCAACATTCAGGATTGGCACAATTTCAGATTTGCGAAGTTTATCACCATAGAAATACATGAGAAAGTTAATTATCGTCTTAATAAATATCTGCATCACGGTATGGACAATAATATTACCATTCGCATAAAATTGGGACGGTAAATTTACAAATCTTGATAGGTAATATTAAAGCCAACGCAAATGTTAATTTGAGTCCTCAATGTCTTCAACAGCTGTTGCCGATGTGAACGAACGGGTAAACCCGAAATATAAAACTTCGATGTCCGCCGACCCACAAGAATTCATATTTGTAAAAAAGAGAGGGCGGGAATATAGATTACCCAAAACCTGGATATCGCCGCCAAAACGATCGGTGACAAGAACAATTAGCGATTACAACGGTATTAACCAGTAAAAAGGCTTTGTTGCCGATTTTTTAATGTTTCCACCACGTTTATTCGGTACTCCTTAAAAATATTCGATTCAAAAAAATATTGAATTTTGCCCACCCGTCCTCGCATATCAATGAGAAATAGTTGTGTAAATATCGCAAAATTACGGAAAATGCCACTCCTTTCAACATTGTGATTACATTAAAATGGCACTTAATGGTATTTTGTGAATTTGGTGATTTTGCAAATCTGTGACATGCTGCTAAAAGTTTCGTCTGATTTGAAAATCGTGCAGTTTGGTCACAATTCATCCAAAGTGACTATAACACATAACACTTTTATAGTCATTTTGAATTCATCGATAACATTGATAGTCACATGACCAATTTTCAAAGAAACACACTGCATATTATTCCAACATCTGGTTTCAATCACCCGAGAGCGTTTTTTGCCGGAGAAGTGGTGTGCTTGTATAATAATCATATTACAAACAAGAATTTTGCGGTTAATGCAAAAGCTTTATCTCCTATGTCTGCATCTCATAGGTTAGAATTCCGGTAAATATCGTTATGATATGCAGAATTGAGTTACAAAAGTACTAGTATGTTACTTATTTGTCAACTTAATACTCGAAAATATTTGTTAACTTTGAATTTTTATTCCATTCAAAATCGGAAAAAAGTGCTATTTCTCTTCAAAATCGGAAAAAAGTGCTATTTCGCAGTCCCTAAAAAAAGTTGCGAAAGTGCTTCGCAATTTTCGCAAAAAAGTGCGCTAATAGTGAACACTGGAGACCACTCACTGAATATTAGGAGGTTCCATGAACTGCAATTCAGTCTTTCATGTTTGAAAACAACTTTATTCTGTTAATTGGAGAATCATAAAGAATTGTATTTGGCAATGATTATGCAAATACGGCTGAATCTTCAACAAACCAACATTTTCTATTTTTATAAACTTTGTCAAATTTTCTCTTTTTCCTTGTAATGTTAATCAATTCCAGGGTAATTATGCATGTACATTTAGTATTTGCTTACATACTTTTTATTCTTATCTATTGTATAATATTTCATTTAAATTTCTTCAATCTCTCTATTCAACCAATTTCATAATGTAATTTTCGTGTGCTATAGCACTTGTTATTTTTTTCTGACACATTCGTCGATGTTACACAAACTATGGAGTCGAAATAAAAACCTAAATTCCATATTTACTGCTTCTTCAGAATTACTTTTCTCAAAGTTCACATATTTTAATTTGCAGTATGTCCAATTTTGTCTTCACTATTTATCCGATCTGTTTTATCTTTCTTTTACAATTATGCAAAGAGAAAATGAAAATTTTAATACTTCTCCAAGTAATATAAGTGAAACAAAAGAGGCTCTTTGCAAGGTACCACATTGCTATGCAGCAATTATGCAAAGGGAAAAGGGATTTTCCAATACTTTTCCATGTAATTTAAACTAAAGAGGCTCTTTACTCGCTCTTTGCAAGCAGCCACTCAAGGTACATTTGCTTTTATTTTTAACATATCACCCATTTGTTTTGCGGGTTTAGAGAGTTGCAATAAAAACTTATTGGTACTCAACCAAGATGGCCAACACCAGAACGTAGTATGTGTACCATATCATATTTTAGTTCTATTAAGAGTTCGGGGACTAGCCAAGTGACTCTCGTAGTATTTGTACCTGAAATTATGGCTTAATCTGGTACACATACTACGTTCCGGTGTCCGCCATAATGGTTCACATACTTGGAGTGCCACCTTATTTATATAGTGAGCAGTCTATCATCGGCCTGGTGGCCAATCTAAATATGAAAGAGATTAAATGAGCAAATGTATCATAAACTTGGCGGAGGAAACTATAACTAATCACAGAATATACGACCATATTAGCGTTCATTAGCTTTTTCTATGTTTTATTCTGTAATAATATATTCTATAATTATTCTGCCAGGATATGCAATTCAAATGTTCCACTGATTATATTTATGTGATATTTTCATGCACCTTTTTTGGCCATGATTGGAGTGAGTTTATTGTTTAAGATGTGTATATGACTTTATTTTGCATAGAGAGAGATTCATAATCCTTTTTCCAATCACTTATTGTTTTAATTTTTTATCATGGTTCAGCAATATACATTGATTTTTACATTTCTTGCTATATTTTACTATCGATTTTATTTCAGTGTTGTTGACTATATAATTCAAATATGCAATTTTTCAAAGAAATGCACTTTATATATACCAGCACTCATAATTATTTTATTTATTCCATTCATTTGAATCTTTATGTTACGAGTCACTTCTACATAGTACGTGGATAAATCTGTTATGTGTCATAGGTCGATTTATCAACTCTGTCTACCTTTAGTAGATTAAGTAATTCTGGATATTAGAATTTTTCAAGATTATAATGTTAATTTCCTGTATGTTTTTTTCAATTTTTTTTATAGTAATTCATACAATTCCTATGAGTTTTAATTCTAAAAAGCTAAAGTTTATTCATAATACTAAACTTAATACTACTTATGCAATCACAGTTCACAGTTTTAAAGCAATTTTATGCATAATGTACCCTTTTCATCAGAAATTTACATTACTTATTTTAAGTATTTAATTATTACTACCTAATTGTCCCTAATTTGCCATGTATGGTGTGTATTTTAGTTTGGTAGTTTTTGAAATATTGTTTATTTGAGTTCATTTTTTCTGTAGAAATTAATTGTCATTATCAACTGTAATATGGGTGCAAATTTTGTTTTATAAATATCAGTCATTGTGATTCACTAAATCCTAGTTAGAGCTGTGTTTTCCATCTCCGCTGTAGCATTTTATATACATTTCTGTATCTGTGTCAATAATTTCCTCATGATACTTGATGCCTATTAATAATTTCTGATATGCAATTGAATTACCTTCAAATGAATCTAATTTGTACTTTGTTTTCGAAAGTATTTGTAAGATAAATTTACATTTCGTCATATATTCCCGTCAAAAAGGATTCAGTTTCTTTGTAGTGGTGAAAAGTAGGGTTCTTTTTATGAAAAAGATTAAAATACTGCGTATAATTGGATTTATTTGATTTGAAAAGCTTGGACAGAATTCAAAACCCGAAAAATATACAAAAACTATCCTCATTATCTAATGTTACTGATTTTGAGGTCAATTTTTGTGATTTAATAAAAATAAATTTGTTTTTTTTAAAAACTTTTTTGAGTCTTGCATTATACATGCACACAATTAATTATTTTTATTTTCTAGCATTTTTCAATATGATTGTCATTTGTCTCCTTGATGCATTAATTTTATATATGGTGTTTGGATTTTCTTCCCTAGCAAATCAGATAGAAAGAAACTGGGCCTACAGTTTATGCTTCTTAGTCTATCTTATATTTATCCATAGTGTGATGGTGGGTGCGAGCTCCAGAAGTGTGTGTACCAATACGGAGGT
Organism: Styela clava; assembly: GCF_964204865.1. Classification (NCBI taxonomy): domain Eukaryota; kingdom Metazoa; phylum Chordata; class Ascidiacea; order Stolidobranchia; family Styelidae; genus Styela; species Styela clava. The sequence goes on from NC_135255.1 coordinate 22,537,892, forward strand.
CACTAATTTTGCTCGCTCACTTTACATCAAGTTGTGTAAAGGGACTGAAGCTTATAGGCAGGGGAATATTTACTTGCTAACACAGACAATCCTCGAACTGGTTATAGAACTAAAAAAAGGAAAATCTGAATAAAATTATGGCACCCTAACTTGGTGCACATATTAAGGGAGTTACCGGTTGGTGTGGCATTAGTTATAAATTGAATTGGTCTTTGACGCAAAGTCTCTAACATTATGGATATATATAATACTATGCCCATACCAACATGCTTTCCACACTAAGCAAATATCCAGAATTTGATGTGTATATCAAGCATATATGCCTTGCCTACTTGCTATGTATAATCTACTAATAGGTTCAAATCACTAATTTTTATGCTGACTGTACTGTAGTGAGTGTTTGACAAAATATAGTTTAGAATTATCACCAAAATGTTTTCTCATTATTATGAACGAATGCTGGTTGTTGTAATAGTGCCCTTTGATTTTTCATGAAACACCCAAGAAGGCGAGGTTAATCTGCCTTCCTGAATTTTATCACTAGACAATCGCCCTATCACTGGCTTTGTAGCATGCTGGTCGTTTTCAGGTCTAACGAAATCGCCTCCGTCGCAAATACGCGCAACTGTGTTAGACGGTCATTTTAGATATTTATTTTGTTATTTCAATATGATTAGAATTCATTTTGAAGTTACAGTTGAAGCAAATTCTATTGCAGTGTTTCCCAACTTATGGGTTGCTAACCAGAACCGGGTCGCCTGAAAAGTTATTTGGGCCTCTTGTTTTTTCAACAAGAGCTCAAAAATTATTAGATTTATTTTAATTAATTTTATTGTTTATTTGGCGTTGAAGTTTTGCTTAATAGTAATTGAATGTGTGGAAAATATCATAGCGTGAATACTTAGCAGCATCTATTTGCTTAAGAAAAGCCACGCTACGATTTCAAAAACTCGTTGATGGCAAACACGCGCAGCGCAGTTTTCCCACTTGGACGGTAATTTCTGAGAAAATTGATGTTATAAAAGAATGATCGTTTTATAATAGTCATTTAATTTTAGGCATAAAAGCACCCCATGCCGTTTAGTATTTGAGCATATCCTGGGTCGCAGGATTTTCCAAATTTTTTTTTAAAAAAAATTGTGTCGCTTGAAAGACAGAAAGACAAACATATCTGAGTCGCTTGAAAAAAAGATTGGTAAACGCTGCTTTACATGACTCCCAAAAATATGATAAAAGCAGTACGATAATTTTCATTAACCTCCAATTTAGTCTCGATCACCTCGCTCACAAACAAAATACTTTGCTCACCGATGACGATTAGGAGAGATACGTGAATGTGTTTGGAATTGTTATACTTGAAGAGACGACTGCTTTTACGGCTTAGAAAGGTCTATAAAAATTTTATTTGAGGCGATAAAATATCCTGAACGTTTCAAGGTTGTTCTCGGCGAACACGGCCACACAAAAACTTAGGTCAGGGGTCGGCAACCTACGGCCGATCCGGCCCGTGACGCTTCCCTGAATTATGGTAACAAAACAGCTGTTTTGACGATTATATTTTTTACGTTACGCAATTCATTGTGAGTCGCGTGTAGACTAAATTATATTATAATCTAAGAAGTATAAAATTCACAATCACTCGTTTAATGAGCCTATAATTCAATTATAATTAGACAAATGGCAACAAAACGTAGTAAAGTTGATGCTAAGTGCAAAGGGTTCAATGGCGCCAAAAATGCGATGCAATGAGGAAATAAATCTATATTCTATTAGAGCAGCGTTTCCCAACCTTTTTTGGTCGCGGACTATTTTCTCACCGGCGAAAACCTTTGCGGACTCAAAGTGCGTTCACTGCAACCGTGCTCTGTGTAAAGAAGCAATAAAACCAAACACAACAGAAATTTAACGAATTTCAAAATCGGAAATTCGCCGCAATTACGCGTTCGTTAGAAGAGCCGACTTTTCTGGTGTATAATGGAATTTTCTGTCGCACAGTATTCAATCCATGACAATGACGAGAATTTAAAATGTCTTTCTATTATAATTTAATTGTGTTCATCATGGTAACTCGCGGTTGCGTCGACTTACGACAAGATGAAAGCACTACTTTTTAAAATCCCATTGCCATCTGCGAACATAATAATGAGAGAATATATTGCCTGATTATATTCAGCTTTGATACATATTTTTTGCGTTCTTGTGAATTTGTTATCGCTGTCAGAAAAAAATCATACTGTCTGCTATAAATTTCCAGAATGTACAACTTAATTTAGTACTTATTAAAAATATATTTAAAGTATATATATTAGTAAATCGAAAATACATATTCATCGCCTTGAAATTCTCGCGAACAACTTCTGTAGTAATCGTCGCCTATACGTCACTCGTTAAAAGAGCCGACTTTTCAATGATTTTTTCTGTTGCATAAAATATTTAATCCATCCACTTGTGTGATTTTTTTAATCTGCGGTTGTGTTGACGAAATAAGAGCAATACTACTCAGAAAATACCATGACAAACCCTGGACGCGAAAATGCGTGGTAAAGCGCCCGATTATATCTTGTTTTGATTCTTGGTATCTTGGTATTATGTGAATTCGACATTACTACTGTGCGTACTTACTAATGTAGAGGCAGTAAAGCAGAGAAGCCTAAAGGAAAATGCCCTGGTACGTATACTACGGTAGCACTGAAATTTTGCGATTTGCAATGTCTAAAAAAGCGTTTTTAATCGGTCGCGGACCGCTTTTCAATTCAGAAAATTTAGGTTGCCTCCATTTACACCTGCCAGAAAAATAATTTATTCCTCGTTGTTCGAACTCGCGAGAAACTCCTATTACGAATCTATCGAAGCGTGTACAGACTCTTGTTTTCGTTGGAAATCCACAAGTGAGTTGTGAAATCCAATCGTTTGATTAAGCGACTCGCAAGTGACCTGTCGCGTCACGTGTTACCAAAGTTCCGATTAGTAAATGTGCTATTCTAATAGTTGAATATTCGAATATATGCCCAGCCCTACTCAGTAACCAGTAATCATTGACGCATTAATGTCATAGGAATAAATAGACTTTTTATGTTTTTTTTGTAAATTCTAACGCAAATCTTAACTTGGCTGATAGTAAATTGAGTTTCGCAAAACGTTTGCGACCCGCAGTGAATTTCTGACTCGCTGCGGACTCATTTAAACGCTCTGCGGACTCATTTGAGACCGCGGACTCGGGTTGGGAAACACTGTATTAGAGAGATATATCACTGCTTCATTTTTATTATAAAAAGTATCATCCGTTTGGTTTTCAACTTTCTCTAAAAATGTGTGCGGCCCGCCAATGACTTGCACCATTATTTTGGCCCGCGAGCGACAAAAGGTTGCCGACCCCTGATTAAGTTATCCGTGAAGACGAGGGATTGTTTGTCCAGAACGTACAAAATGAAAGGCCTTATGTTAAAATCTACCTGCATAGCCTTTTTACAATTTGGTAAAAAGAAACAAACGCCTTAAGCCAAAGCCTTAAGTTACCTAAGTCGGTTGTGATCATTTTGACAAGTCCTTGAGTCTCGTACCTCGGACTTTATTCAAACGACAGGTAAAAATGGTATATCGTTAACAAAGAGTAGCAATTGTTGAACTGTATGTGTAAGGCTTTTAACACACATGAGTACGGGGTGCAAGCAGGTCTATCAAGAAACGACAATGATACGTACATGTAAACTCAGATTTCGGGTGGACGTGAATAGGGCATTTCTCGCCCGGGCTATCTATGTATGGTAGTAGTGTTAATACTTGTAGTTTCTTGAGTTTGCGTTGCTTTTTTATATGTGCTAATATCAATATGTATATATATTTACGCAATATATCTGTGATTAAAATGACCTATATAAAATATTACATTATAATGAGGTGATATCCAGGAGATGCTATTTTTTTACAAAAATAATTTATAAAATGAACAAAGAACAGGAAAACACTTAATAACAATATATATTTCGCAAAAGTTACCAATACGAATATATTATTAACTAATTAGCATTTTGGGTGTAAAAGCGGCGAGCGCATGAGTTATCCCATTATATATATATAGTTTTTTTGTTTTCTGTACATTTCGCAGTGAGGAAGAATGAACGCACCGGTTTTCATCGTACGGCAATGAGCATAAAGCACTACCTGATCCATACATTAGGTTTACGAGGCGCAAGATCGATTTTTGAGAAAAATTTATTTAAAGTGCGCTTGTCGGTCCGTAAAATACAGTATTGCTTCTACTTGTGAAGTGAGCGTTCTATTTTTTGTTTTGAATATCACAATTGCATATTGTCTTACAAATAAAGTTCAGCGAAACTGAAGGATCTTTCGTACGAAGCCCCCGCCACCACTCAACTATCCATTAATAGTATACAGTAATTATCCAGTTGAGGTGAGTGTTAGGAATACAGATTACGCTGCTAATTCAAATCATTCCAAACCCTAACTAGATATTTCCGAATTTGTTACTTTAAAACGTGGCGTTTTTTCTTTTCGATTTCACATTTTTGCATTGATTGCGGGGGTATAGTACAAAACATACAATTTGAAAATTTATTTAGAATACGTCAGTTATTCCGGAAAAGAGTATTTTCCTCAAGCATAGCTTGCTTTGTTGTTTTTCTGTGGGCGCAACGGGTGGGGATATGGATTCGTTGCTTGAGGCGATGTCTTTTTCGCTGTACATTGCTTGTTTACGCGGGGTATTGTTTGTCCCGGCGACACCCTAAGAATCTACACGCGTGTTATAGTCCACATCGCGTCCTATGAAAGTGGAAAAATAAAGACGAGTATCACTGGACAACAAAAATAATAATTCCCAACACAAAATTAATAAGCATTGTGTATTCCCAATTTTACCGCCCCTGTACGCCAAGTATCAGTATACTTTCGAAGAAATTAGGATATTACTTCTATCAAAATTGATGCTTCCTTTAAATGCAGATTTAGCTTCACATTAAAATCGAACAAATATTGCTCTATTATTACACTTTAAATGTAAATGTTTGCCAGTAAACTCGAAGGAACAAAATAAATACCATCCCTGCCACCTCCCGAAATAAGTGGCGCGGCGGTGTGGCTCAACGGGCTAAGCGTTAGGAATACGCTCGCCACCGCACCTCTAGTCACTCTGCATGGGTTCGCAGGTTCGAATCCCATGCAGGGATGGTTATGTGCGAGAGGATTGCTGGACTCCTCGCCGTCGTTGGGTGGTTCACGTAACCGCTGGTCGGTTACGGCTTCCTCCACCACCAAGTCCATGCTTCCGAAAACAAACAATACAGTAAAAACTAATCCCATACCCGACTTGGAATGGTAACCGGACGAGAGGCCGTGGTTCGCCATATAGATAAGCCGTATTATCGGCTTTCCTCTCCCCCGGGATAAATATGTAAATCCTATCCTATCCTATCCTAAGTAATTATCCAGTTGATGTTTGAGTTAGGAATGCAACTTACGCTGGATAAATACTTATTTGTTATTTCAAAAAACGTGGCGGGGCAGTTTTTCTAAAATCTAAAATTTTTGTATTAGTGACAGGGGCTTCGTACAGTGGTAGCCTACTCAGTTTGTTGCCTGTCCGAGAAGTCATTTTATTTCATGTTGCTGGGCCCGACTGATTGAAAACCACAGATCTGGTGCGGGTAACTGTTGTTCTATACATTGAACTGGGGTGTGATATTCTGGGCGCGGAGACGTTCTTACTGGATATTTCATTGCTTAGAATTCGAATTTCAGTAAAACAGTCTTATTCATTCTCCCACTTCATGCAAATACGAATAAAAAATTGAAAATCTTACACTCACCTTCTTCTTATCTTCAACATTACGGATATAATTCCTATAGCAATTAAAGTAATACGACATCCATTAAATCCGGCGTATATGACATGTGTTGGACGACGAGCCCGTATAGCGACATCAACGTGGAACTAACTACGGTACTCAACTAACGCTCATATATTAAATCTGACTCTCCGAACCACAATTATTATCTTAACTCAGAGGTCGGCAACCTTTTGTCGCTCGCGGGCCCAAATTTAGGGTTGCAACTCTTGCAAGTGATTGGCGGGCCGCATATTTTTTTATAAAGTTAAAAATCGAACGGATGGTTGATGAATCACATTTTTTCACACAGATCATTTCTCAAAATATTCCATTTTAATATTTTCTGCGTCATTGAACCTTTTGCACTTAGCATCAACTTTTCTGCATTTGTCTAATTATAATAATTAAATTGTAGACTCCTTAAACGAGTAATTGTGAATTATATACTTGATTGGTTATAATATAATCTACATGTGTCTCACAATAAATTCTGTTACGTAAAGAATATAATCGTCAAGACAGCTGTTTTGTTACTGTAATTAATTAAGTGAAGCGCCGCGGGCCGGATTATATTACTCCGCGGACCAGAGGTTGCCGACCCCTGTCTTAACTGAACTTACCTTTTATACAAAAGCGAGCTAATACTTTAGTACAAATATTTCATCATAAAGATCCCACATTTCCCTATATTTATTGCCTATGACGTCATAAATACGAATCATTCTCATGGCGGAGTTGCATAAAAAATCGTTGCCAGGTGTAATACCGAAGAATAGTGTGGTGGCGTTACTCATGACGCATTCACATTAGTTAAAACTATTAAAAGTTTCACAGTCTCATTAACACTTTTCGAAATTTTTTATAGCTATTCAATGATGTTTTCTAAATATATATTAAAAACATTAGTGTCTTTTTTTAAATTTTATACTTATTCGATTTGGCAACTTAGTGTGGTCTTGTATTGAATATTTCTGAATGCAACACCGATGCCTGAATACTTTCAATAAGATACCGATGACCTTCGTGACTGTGGCGGAGTTGCCGTTGTTGAGTTGCATATCGGTAACCTTGCCTCTTGTTTAAGTAAGAAAATTATCAAACTCATCCAATCGCAGTTACCATAATCTGAAGTACCGGTAGGTGTTATGTTCGGCATCCGGTACCGACAATCAGCAATCAATCGCGCAATAGAAAAATATACCGGTATGGTACGGTACCGTACTTAAGAAGCTCAGCGATTTAAAAAAAATCAAAGCTACTCAGTGTTCAGGTGTGGCAGTAGTCTAATACGCTGGGGTCATTCTGTACAATTAATGGTATAAAATGAAATATTGTAGGCAATTGAAGTAAAAAAAAATAAGTTTTATTCTTAATTTCTAAATTAACCCAGAAAATTGTTAAAAGTATGAACAAATGCCGGAATGCCAAAATTGATAATAAAAAACTCAGGGTTAATTAGGAACATACTACTGTATTAATGCCTGAGAAATGGTGGTATGGATAAAATGAAATTTTGTAGCACAATCTTTGTCTATATATGAATTCCAAAGTCTGAAAGTAGCCTCCAGGTCGATAACTTACTCGAATAAAGTGTGGCTTCCGATATGTACATGAGCACTGACTTAGTCTTGCTTGTTCATCTCTTTTATATAGTATTTGGCATGTCTATCCTTTTATTTAATATATCTTTCATATGTTTATTGAATATTGGTCAAAAATATAATAGAAATGGTTTATATTCAAACAGGTGTTAAAACTTTATATTTAGTTACTGATTTGAGTAAGGTTGAGCTGACTGATCATGAATGAAGATTACATTAAACAAACAAATTCAACCCAAGCCGGTTTGCTTATAACATCACTCGATAGCTTGAGAGAACAAAACATTCTCTGCGATTTTGATGTCAAAGTTGGTGACAAATCCTTTCGTGCTCATCGCTGTGTCTTGGCAGCCTCATCAGGATACTTTAAAGCCATGTTTACGAGCAAAATGAAGGAATCTCGTGATGGTTTTATTGATATGAAGGATGTCGATCACAATGGGATTTCCCAATGTATAGAGTTCATGTATAAAGGAGTAGGAAATTTGAAAATGGAGTACCTTCAACAAATCCTGCAAGCTTCCAACCTGTTACAAATGGTTAGTTTGACAAACTTTTGCTTCCATTACTTGAAAACCAATCTCTCTCAAACCAATTGTCTTTCTGTCATCAACTTGGCTCAAGCGTACGATCGTCATGATATAAAAGAACAAGCAGAACAGGTTCTAATCACTAATTTTGAATCAGTAATTTCCTCTGAGATGTTCCCGTTCATTATCAAGCCAGATCTCCTTCGTTACATAAAAGTTTCAAATGTGAGTTATCAAACATCATGGCAAGCTATGATAACATGGGCAAGAGCAAAGGATGAAAATGCAGAGAGATGTTTTGCCGATCTTGTTACAGTCATCAATATTTGGACTTATCCTTTTAAATTTCTTCTGGAGACTGTGTTGGAAGAACCATTGGTGAAAAGTAATGACATTGCAAAGAATTCAGTCATCACTGCATTATTCTCTGATGTCAAGAATCTCGAGACAAATCTTGAGATTGACAACTGCTTCATCCTGAAGAATATGGCTGAAACTCGTCAAGTCACAAACTCAAATCCAGTGAAAGATGTCATGAATCGATTTCTGGAAGCAAATTTCGAACTAATCATTGAGAAAAAAGAGTTCTGTGATATAAGCAAGGATGATATCATAAGGATTTACAAATCCCCAGAAACAAAATATTCTTCTGAGACTGTTAAGTGGCATGGAGCTCTTAGATGGATAAAGCATGATATTCAAAAAAGGAGAAAATATTTTCAAGAATTGTTCGGCCTTCTCAACCTCAGAAAATTGCCCCTGCAATTTCTCAAACAAACCGTTCGCTCAGAAACTTTGGTCAAAGATTCTCGTAAATGTTACGATGTACTTTTTGATGAAATAATTTCTCGAGCCGACGAAAAGTTTCCAGATCAAGAAACTCAACAAGTGGTTGTCGCTACCCCAAGTGCCAGATCGCTTTCGAAAACTTCCTTGGGCAACACAGCTTCGAGTCGCCAAAGTTTTAAGAAGGCCCAAGAACCACAGATGGAAGCAGTGGGTGGATACGGGAGTGACACTTCAGGTACAATCTCTTGCATTTATGTTTCATAACTGAGATTACTGAAGTGAGCAGTGAGACCCAAATCACTATGGGTTATTCATGTCTAGTTACATTTGGCGAGGTGGTTAAAGCATTAGGCTCAACCATTACAATTTCAGATTACCTTTCCCTCTCTTTGGTTGGTTGGTCCCCCCACCTCAGACCTCACCCGGGGTGTAATAGATTGAGTAGGCAATGCCGCTTCTACAAATAATAGTACCATGCATACATATCTGATTTCAGCCTAGAATTGTCACGAGGGCTTATAATAAATGATGGGACTTATATGATATGGGATATATGTAATATTACAATATGCAATATATCTTTTTATTTGACGTATTATTAGAATCCTGTCCGATGGTAACTCTTACAAATCCCATTATCTAAAATAATTCTGCAATTTACAGGATCTCAGTCTTCAAGTCGAGCTACTTCATCTGGTCTAAGAATCATCAACCAACAACCACCTGGTGGAAGAATGACAGTGGAAAGGTTGGATGAATCACTGCCAGGATATGAAGGGTGGAACACTTCTGCCATCTCCTACTCATTCCCTGCTGGAAGTCTGAATGTGAGTCATGTAATGAATTAAGTTGGTTGAGTAATAAATTATTTACTGGAACCAGGAATTCTTGTTGTATTAATTTACATTGATTTACAAACCTGTGGCCTGCTAAGGAATTTTGTGCGGCCTGCGAATCATCTGAAGTTTTCCTTGAAACTGTCGCCACAATTAGGCATGTCACTTTTTCGCCGGATAATGATTTTGCAGTTGCGCAAAGTATTCAATTGACGACCAATTAAAGTTTATATATAATGTCTTGCTTTATTGATTTAATTGTGTGTTCAATGTGACCTGCGGTTGCGTCGAGAAAATAAGAATATTGCTACAAAATATCACGGCAATCCATGGCCATAAAAAGTGATTCAACTGCCCGATTTATTTAGTTTTCAATCATAGTTTTGCGAATTATACTAATTAGATGTATTCTTCACTTTATCACCATGCTTCCACCCAAGATAATTTTCAAGACGTCAGAAAAATCTCTATATTTGCGATAAAATATCAAAGACTACAATTCATAAGTACAGTGAATTACAAAATTGATTGTACAGTATTACTTCGATTACTTGCTGCAGTTTTCAAACGACAGTTCATATCTCCCACACCCGGTCGATTGAGGTGACGTCACACGAAACTGAACTCAATCGATACTATACAAGTCAAAACTAACAATCAAATTTTTATATGCGGTTGAGTTTCGTCAGTTCGTCCTGATAAAAAACGCTTAATAAAGAAAAAGATCCCCATTTCACTAAGCAAAACATGCATTGAATGTTCTATTTTTATTTTATGTTGCAATATAACATCAAATAACTTCGGCAGTATGGATGCAGTTGTTCATATTTGTTGATGAAAATTAATTATCAGGTATTATCAGAGTATGACTAAAAAGTTGTTAAATTTACAAATCTTGCTTATGCCACTTGGCTCTCTTGTGGTATTTTTCAATGTATTTCAAACAAGTTTTAGTCTTCACTAGGCCGTCCAAAATCGAATATTTTTTTCGATTCAAAACGAATCAAATACTTTTCTCGAATCGAACCGAATATTATTGCGCAATCCTAAAATTGTCGCTATTGTACAATAAAAACTCCCTCTTTGATATTGTGATAACTTATGTGCAGTTATATCTAAATTATTGCTATTATTTTGCATAACTATGTTTCCAGAGTTATAAAAGGAGATCACAAGCCTTCTTGAACTGGTCAGAAAATTAGGGTTTCGAAAACTATCAAGTGTTATTAAGAGTTGGAAATTGCACAGAATCTTTTAATGGATTCAGTTTCAATAGGGCATGCAAACCCCGTAGTTGCTATTTTAACCCTATTATCATTAGTATTATTAACTCAGGATTTTGTGTAATTTTCAGTAAAATGATAAACAACTAATAATATAGTTATAACTAAAATTCAAAATTGCCTTTCGAGAACTCACAAATTCAGAGCTAGTTTGATGACATTATTAGTTGATGACCATATTGTTGCTGTACAACAGCCATCAACATGCAAGAGTATTGCCACTATAAGAAATTACAAATTCTATTGGAAAAAGGTATTAGACCTCCAAAACGTGTTTCAGTCCTGTACCATGTTCCTATGACTGACTCAACAGCTACAAACCGATTCGGCAACCGATGCTAAATTTGCCTTTTTCTCCTTGTGTTCTCTCAAAAAACCTCATCTTTAAATCTTTGTTACCGATAACTTTTCATATATGATCATGCATGAAATGGATCATTACATGTCATCGGGCAATAGAAGAGACCTTTTTACAGCAAAGAAAGCGATAGAAATGTGTTTTTGCTTGCCCAGTGAAAAATACAGTGCAAAAGGTGGCCGTGAGGCTTATTATATTCGTGAATTGGCCGAAAAACGCTTCGAATAATTTGCGATTCGATCGATTTCGAATATTCCGTTTGCTTGGACAGCCCTAGTCTTCACATATGCCTCAGTGTTCTTGCCAGTTTTAACAACTTATCAGTGATGGAAGTTGAATAACTCATTATGCTTATTTTTGCAGGGTGTTTCATATGAGACGAAAGAATTTACTGAATATTTGTCTGCATCCTGGTACCTTGAAGAGTTGCTCCAGAAAGCATTCAATGCAGGATTGCTCTTCAAGATTCAGATAACTGAAAGCAATGGAGGAGAAATAATATGGAATAATGAAATTTCTCATAAGACTAACAAACATGGAGGCCCAAATAAGTAAGTTGTTTAGTTGAATAATCTAAAATCTGTAAATTCTTACATGGATTGTCTGGAGCCTCAAGTAAATTATCTCAAGTAAGGATGTAATGAAAATTCAGTTCGCACAAATTTGAGATTCAAGATTTTTGGAAAATGTGGATTGCAAAAATTAAGATCAACCTAAGCAATTTATTTTCCAAACTGACCTCTGATGCAAGGTTAGAAAAATGGACTTTAACATGAAAAGTCCTGATTTGTGTAGAAAAATGGACTTTAACATGAAAAGTCCTGATTTGTGTAGAAAAATTGACTTTAACATGAAAAGTCCTGATTTGTGTCAAGGACTGTTTCGCAAACTCTTATATATTAATCAAAGAAAGGCATCTTTGGTTTGCAATTTTGATCCCATAACTTTCCAATCAGCTTGTAGAATTGGTAATTACTTGACACAGATATCATGCCCAAGGTTAAATCAGGTATTACATTCTTATCATTCATTTCTGATTCGATGATCTGGGAGCGTTCTTTCTATTTCTGATAAATATTGTCCAAGATTTGTTATGATGTTGCCAAAATATTGGGGTGGTATGCCTTCATTTTTTACAACATCAATATCCAATTAGTAACAACTAATTTTTTTGCTTTTTTTGTTAACATTTCATTGAGCATCCAACTTCATAAAGAATTATGTTTTCACTGCTTATTCCTAAAATGCATTTTGCTGTGAACAAGGCCCTGTACAAGCTGTCACTGAGATCTACCATGATTTAAGGATGTCTAACAAGCAATGTCTAATGTATTAACTAGGCCAGGGCTACTCAACTATTTTCACCGAAGGTCCGACACAAAATTCAAAAATTACCGGGGTCTGGTCATTCCAAAAAATATATCTTGACTATGCAAACAAAATTTCAAATGCATCGCTTGAGTGAGAGTGGCTATAACATTTTGTAACATCGGGTACGGGTTAATGATCTTCTAATTTCAAATTTTGAAAATACAACCTGACAAATATCATGCAAAGCCACAAAAACACACTAATGTTTACCACCATGTCCAAAAATATGTAAAAAATGTATCCAAACACCCGATAAAACTGAGTTTTTATGCCACTATTCACATCTTGCTGATTAGCCAATGTTATATTGGAGCAAACAAGAGAGTAGATGATCTGAGAAACGTATGTGGCCATGACAATTTCTACCTCAGCAGTTTAGCGAAAAATGCATTTCGATTATTAATCAAAATTCTAAATAAAACAACGCATTCGAAGTCAAGAAGCAGCCGTGGTCCAAATTTAATACTCGAACGGTCTGGATTCAGGCCGCGGTCCACCAGTTTAGTAGCTCTGAACTAGGCTATCAACGCTCAATCAATTCTTATTCTATATTGTATTCTGGCAAAGATTTCCTCAGCACCTTGGATTGAGTGTTGGGGTTAAGTTAGTATCCTAAAAAAACAATTATTCGAAAATTTATCTCTACCTACAAGTAAAGCTGACAATTTTTTCACACATAAAAACCTTACATTTACTGGTAAATCTTATTCATACGGACATTGCTAACTTAAGAATTCATTAGTACTGAGGAGTCAAATATTTGTGACTTTGGGAGTTCAATTATTGAACATCAGATTTTTTACAACTGAATAAAAATCAGACTCATATGCAACTACCATCATGCATTCTAATCTATTTCAGCAATGGATATCCTGATCAAGTCCATACCAAAAGGCTTCGTAAAGCATTGAAGGCAAAATTAAAGGCAGAAGGAATCAGATTCTAACAAGAGCAATGGACATTGTACACTATACGAACAGTATTATATTGAATCTCGTCCATTTAAATTGATACTGTCATTATCATAAATTTTAGCAGAGAAGGATAATAGCGACCACTTACTGAATATTAGAAAGTTCTGTGAACTGCAGTATCAGTCAGATTTGACTCTGCCTTTTATGTTTGAAGCAAACTCTGTTCTGTTAGTTTGAGAATCATCAAGAATTAAATTTGGAAATGATTTATCATTCAAATAAGCCTGAATCTTCAAACAAACATTTTCTATCTTTCCAGTTTTTGTCCAAGTTTCTCCCATTTCTTGTCATGGCTAATCAATTCCATGGTAATTATGCATGTACATTCAGTATTTGCTTAGGTACATACTTTTTATTCTTGCCCATTTATAATTCATTTAGATTCTTTCAATCTTTCCACTCGACCAATTTCATAATGTAACTTTTGTGTGTTATCGCACTTGCAAGTTTGATACTTTTACTTATCTAGGATTTTTTCCAACTCTTGTATCACCGCTACGCCAACTATGGAGTCAAATTATAAACCAGTATCGCTCCCAAATTCTATATTTAAGGCTTCTCCAAAATTACTTTTCCTAAAGTTTGACATATTGCAATCTGCAGTATGACCAATTTTGTTTAACTATTCATCCGATATGTTTTATCTTCCCACTGTTAATTGATTCCATCTTAATTATGCATTTAGAAGTCATTTTTTCACTTAGGCCCTCCCATATTTTCCTTCTAGGAATTAAGTTTTTTTTATAATATTTATAAATATTCAAAGGGAAAAACGACATTTTAAAAAGTTAAATTAAGTATTAGTAAAGAGGCTCTATCTAAAGGCAATATCTAAATATGAACTAGATTGAATGGGTATATATATATATGGGGAAGCTCTGTAACAAACCAGAGGATACTGCTATATAGGTTCATAATTCTATTCTAATCGCTTGTCATTTGAAACTTTTGTCATGGTTCAGCAATCTACATTGTAATTTGTAATATAAATTCCAAATTTACTTCTGCTAGCAAAAGATAACAATATTTACCTTTAAATCTTCCTCACATTTCATTGGTGCTAATTGTGTAAATCAATATGCGATTTTCTCTTCAACTACACTTTCATAATTATTTAATTTATTCCATTCACTTGAATCTTAATGTTGCGAGTCATTGCTACATAATAAATTTATTTTGTGACATTTGTTGATTTATCAACTCTGTACACTGTGTTAGATCAAGTAACTATGGATACCAGAGGGCTTCAATGTAATAAAATCATAAGTGATTAAACAAATTGAGTGAGAAATTTGATGCTGGATTATTTTCCCGACAACCTTTATCCAAATTTGCTTTAATGTCAGTGCTAGCGATTCTATATCCATTTCCAAGTCTTTTTCTTTTGTAAGGCCCACTTTAGAAAAAAATATGTTGAGCCGAAAATTGTCTTGACTTTTTCAAATATGGAAAGTTAACTTGGTTGAGATGTTTTTGATGAAAGTCGCTAGGATTCATTTCTAAATAATTTGCTGTCAAATCTTTTTCTAGATTAGATTCAGACAAAATCAACTTAAGGTTGGAACCAAAACCTATTTAGCTTTTGTATCTCTTAATAGAATTTTTTTTTTAAACTTCTCTCCAATTGCCTAATTCTCAATTGCCCGTTCTTACTAATTCATTAGCGTCTGCTCAGCACTTTCCTTAAATTGCATGCTGCACAGCAAGTGACAGCTTTCTGAATCGCATTGTTTGTTTCGCTGTTAGGAGATTATAACGCCATACGCATAGATAATAAATTGGACTCGGATATGAGCTTTGTCACGCAAAAGGGAACGAATTAAAATAAATTAAAAACTCATTTCGCTGGCTGGACACCATCCAAAGTTAGCACTTCTCCGCAGGCCGCACAATTTTCCCTTGTGGGCCGCATTTGGCCCGCGGGCCGCACTTTGCACACCCCTGACTTATGCAATCACAACTTCTAATCTATTCGATGTATAATGTACCTTTTTCATCAGAAGTTTACTTATTTTCTAGTATTCTGTTATTCCCCCCTAATTGCGCTAATTTGCCATGCATGTATTTTAATTTGGTAGTTTTAGAAAAATATTTTTTATTACTTGAGTTCATTTTACTGTAGAAATCAATTGTCATCATTATCAGCTGTAATACAAATATAATTTTTTTTTTTATATATCAGCCATTGTGCTTTACTAAATCCTAGTTAGAGCTTGGTTAATTTTTCCATTACTATTGTAGCATATTGTTGCATTGTGCTTTACTTATTGTTCAGAAACATTGGCTAAACAGAAAAGGTGACGGAAACGTAATAATTGAAATATAATCAAACAATATTTCCAAGCATGAACATTGATTGACTCGTTTTCGTAATGTCAGTCGTCATTGGTCAGATTCTGCTATATTGTTATATTCTTATGTTTTCAGAATTTAGGTTTTAATCGAGCGGTCATTTTGGCCTTCCATTAATAGAATAAAATTGCTTAATTAAAGCTGGATTACGTGTAGAAACTTTAGTTTCGAAATGTCGCGATAAAAAAACGATAACAAAACAGCTTGGATATATTACTGGTCGTATTTTACGTTCGGTATTTTTTAATTGCAGCTACTTAGTCTTTTAAGAACCAGATATTGATTTTGAAATTTTAACACAGTTTGCGAATGCCAGCACGTAGAATACTCCCAAAATGAGCACTAAAAGTAGTCAAATGGTAGTAGAAGTGCAGGGAGAATTTTTCACTCGTGAAAAAGTTACTTTAGTCGTATCTAAATTTTCAGAAACACTAATAAAACTGACAAATAGCACATAAACCGAGTCAATAAGTCTGAGCGACCGCCTATATATTAATTTTAACATATTGCTGATTGGTCATCAATATGTAATAAACGAATCGATGCTCGGGCAACAATAACGTTATCACCAAGCCGACCTCTGAAACGCCAGAATCTTGTTTTGAGGTTGAATGACACCATAAGAACCAGTTGTCAGCGTTATTTATAATGCATATCGCGAGTTATATCATACTGATAAGAAACCGACAACCGTTTAGGAAGAACCGCGTGTTTGCCTACCCTAAGTCCCAGCCAAACTAGAGGATTCGTGCTCGTATTGGTATTGCATTGCTATGAACGTCTACAAACTGCCAGTATTAAATAGTTCCAACTGGTATTTCGGCGTACTTTTGTTTTCTGTAATCATGTTACGTCTTCATACAACGTAAATCATAAGCCATTGGTCTTGGTTATTCTGATAGTTTTCCACGAAATCGAAAATTTTCGTTTGGTGTTTCGAGAAAAAATTCATAATCTAAAAAGTGTTCCGCGGTTCGAAAAAGACTGGAAATCACCTGCATACTGTTATTAGAAGAACTTTTTCTTGTTCGTCATCGCTAACTCGAATATCCTACTTCCTACATGGGGCAGTTGATGAATCAAACAGGAGAAAGTTCCTCCTAATCTTGATATATCGGTGTAGACCAGAGATTGTTTGTTCAGAATGTACAGAACGAAACGACTTACGAAATTGACACATATACCAAATATGTTGAGGTCTACTCTACTTGTGTAGACTTGGTACAATTTGTTAAAAAGGAATGTGCTATTTTCATTTAGTCCCGATAAGCCCGCGGATGGAATTTTAATCAACATATTCCATTACTATCCAATAAAACCATTGAGTGAAATGTCGTGACCGACGGTAACAAAAACAACTGTTCACGCATATGTACAGGAGACACAGAAATACGGGGTGGGGTGCCAGCTGATACGGAAAACGACGATAATATTTATAGGTGAATTGATAGATTTTATTTCTATGGGGGTAAATGGTGCGTTGTTCGTTCTGTATAAGTTATTTATGCATGGTAATCGTTTGTCTATTTGTGCTTAAATCCACTTTTCATGTTTTTTTTTAGATCTATGGAATTCGAAATATTCCTAATGCGAATACATCCATCTTGACTGATTAAAATTTAAGTGTTAAAGCAGGGCATGTAATTTTATAGTATCTTTGTTTTTGTGCAATTCATAAGGATATTTTTTACTTTAAGGGTGGAGTTGTTCTTATCCTTATGGATTTCATAAAAAGTACTGAGTCTTTCAATGACGCAGCCTGATTTATCGCGTTTGGATCATTACACGTGCAATGAAATATATACATTTGGTGCCTATACTAGTGAAACAAACCTTTCCGGAAAATTGCATTTGCATTTCTAAACGACAATTGAATATTTGATTGAACATGACTGCTTGGTGAACATGTAAAAATCAACACTTTTAACAGCGGAGCATCTGTGCGTTCCCTGTTCCCGCCAACGTAGTTATTCGATTCCAAGTAGTGTCTAACTAAGCATTAGGAATACGCTTGCCATCGCTCCTCTGATTACCACGCGCGGGCTCGCATGGAGATGCTTGCTGGACTCCTCGCCGCCGAAGGGTGGTTGACATGACCGCTGGTCAAAAAAGTTGCAGAATCTAAAATTCCTACTTCGACAAATTTAGAATTTCAACCCTGCCGAAAATATGACTCAGGCTCCGACTCCATCGAAAATTCTGAATCCAAATTCCTGATTGCGGACCGTTAGAACTGGTAACCGGACGAGAAGCCGTGGTTCGTCATATGATTGAGCCGTCTTATTGGCTTTCCGATCCGCAGGGATAAATATGTAAATCCTATCTTATCCTAGAAACTTGAATTTTTTTTTGCTTTTATTGTATTGTCATTTTTGTTTTTACCTCTTAAAATATGATCTAGTACTTTTTGATATTGTATGCTTAACGTGACAAGCTTATTTCGAAGTGACTTTGCCAGTGTTCTATTGCCAATGTTTATTTTGTGTGTCCACCTCATTTCATACATTCTGAAGTGAGTTAGTTATTTGTTAAACGAATCCATATCTGTCCATGATTTCATATATACCAGTTATATTGATTAATATTCATTGAATCCTCAAGTCGGAGAGTTTCCACAAATCAGTATGCATTAAGTTTGATTAAATAAATACTTTCTTTATTTATAATTATTTCCAAAATTTCTGTTCGAATATTGCTGGTATATTACATCTTAATCTTTGCGTGAAGCTTTCAACGAAATTTGTCAATCGGTTTGCGTTGATTGATATCTATGGACAACTGCACTATCGCTGATTTCATGATTAGGTTGGTCCATCAACGGCAGTAATTCGTTTCAGGGTGAACATATTCCTGGCCACCGACGAAAACATTGACGTCCAATGGGCCACAATATTTAGCATGTCATACAACTCAATGTTTATGTGCTCGCAACGGAGGTAATTTTACAGAAATAACTTGATTTTTTTATTATCTAAAACTACGATTTCTGTTGCCGTGAACCAATGTGAAACGTGTCAGCGAATACCCATGAATTATGCATGCTTCCATAGGAGGGCGCCCGCGAGTGCGTATGATCGCGCTTACAGGGGGTGTTTTTTCATATTTTGATGCTTCGAATTTGAAGTTGAACGTAAATTAATTAGTCAAAATAGTGCTCTAAAATGGCTACTTGGCGAATACCACGAAGCCAAACTTGGCATATATCAACTTATAAAAGGAAATGTATGGGAATTATTCTGGTAATTCCGTTTTACCGCCGGTTAAATAGAATAATGCGCGAGATCTTTTAGTCAATTTTAGCGAGTATAGTATAATATTTTACGATCGAAGTCATATCCAGTGTTGGGGAAACCGTTCAACATATCTAAACCATTGCGCGGTCTGACGAAAAGGGTTTGCACCAATGTTTCACACGATGCTGCTCTAAGAGTCGAAGGGTTGTGTAAAAACATTCAACACATAGACTTGCATGCGACGAAAATAGTTCACTGGAATATGGAAGGTATTATTTTTGCGAATACATAAACTATCGTGCCTAATGTCTAAAGATTTAAGAATAAATTGACTTAGCAGTATTAATGTGTAGTATTAATATAATAACTGTATTTAAACAAGACTTCTCCATGGCACTGCTTTGTAGAAAATCTGGATGATGTACCTCAGGTTAGGTGGTTTTTTGTAACCTTTATTTAGATGCGCATTTCATGAGCAAAGTCAACTTCCTGTTGTCTTGTGCGACCAAATATAATTTTGATAAATTCCAACGCAGGTTTAGTATAACATGCTCAGTTTTACGGGACACGTGAAGTGACCACGTTGTTGACATATTTCAAAAAAATATTTAACAGCCTATATTCAGAACTGTTAATTAGTGGAATGAATGAGTTTATTGGTCAGGTTTACATTTCTTTCTCGTTTTTTCAAGCTAATTATGGGGTTGTTTGTGAAGCAGAACCGCAATGTCTACTTTGTTCTGTCTATGAGTGAGTCTCAATGAAATTAGAACGAGAATTCACCTACAACTATATTGGACAGCTGGATTAAATTCGCACTGAAGAAATGAGACTTAACCGAAAACGAAGGTCTTATTTTAAGGACAGAAGTAATAATAATAATTGGCGAAGTCATATGAGCGGTTAAAAGTTGTGTGTAGGCTACGTCAGTAACAACAGTCTGTTAGATACGAAGGCCGGTGCATTGGTCGATACCTTGGACAATATTATGCGTTCAAGTCGAAACTGTTCAGTAAGAAATGAGGCGTGTAACATGACGTTTCTGTCAGTAAAATTGTAAACTCTGGTTCAATTTGCGGGGCACCCGATTGACATTGACAGCCTTGACTATGCCGAAACTGACGCATTCATTATCCATAGCGTAAACAATCTTTCAGAAATAAGCAGAACATGATCGACTAAGATAATTAGACAAAAATTTCTTATTTTCTACCAATCGGAATTTGGTTTCAGGGCGATTTATTTAATTGATGAGTAGCATAAAAACGCCTGAAAATCAATTTTGGCAAAACTGTTGAAAGTACATTCGCATAATAACACCATAACAAGACTACCACTTCGAGTAACAGTTATCTAGTGACTAGTTGATACTCAAGCCAATACATCGGTCGATACTTTGTACAGCATTATGCTGATAAGTCAAAACTGTTCAATAAACCAACAACAAAATACGGAGTATAACGAGACGTTTCCATCAGTAACAGGGTGAACTTTGCTCCAATTTGCGTTGGACCTGGTTGACGGGTTTGACTACGCCGAAACTGACGCATTCATTATCCATCACGTAAATATTCTTTCGCACAACCTACGCACAACCTAATCGACTAAAAGAATTATAGTAAGATTTCTCATATGATACCAATCGGAATTTGGTTTCTGGGCGATTCAAGACCGGGAATTCATTTCGTCGTTAAGCTTCATTAGTGTAGCGATTGCATATGAAACACCAGTATTTGTAGGTTACATATTATTTTATATGTATTAATATAATATTTTCCAACCAAGTTACAACAATGTCAGTACCGCAGTTTGTATTCTGTCTAGTTATAGTATGCTTCTATAACCTAGTATTTGACTTGACTGCGCGCTCAGAACATTTTGATCTCTAAGTGCATTTCGTAGCTTATTTGGTCTAAGAATATATATATAACAAAGCAGAGAAAACTATAATTAGAAAATCGGCGTATTAACGTAGTGCTTTCGTGTAAAAATGAGTAAAACGTAGTTTATAGTCACCGCGCAAAAATGTGAGGGCTCGATCACTAAGTGTGATAATTGTGTTATTAGACTCGCAATTAGGAAGGTTCCGACAATCCTGCTACTAGCGTCAGACCAACTAAGATTTGAATAGCTAATAATATTTGATCAAACAAGTGATCCAGGCTAATGCTTAACACCCCCCAGGATCAAAGTTACATCACAGTTCCATCGAATTTTTAGACTGTTGGTTTGTTTTATAGCTACAGTAGGTAATACAAGAGAACGTGAAGTTTAAATGTATGATTTAGAAAAATGATATAGCGCTCAACTAGAAACATTAGTTAACTCAAAACGTTTCAATAAATTACGTAAATTGCAGAAAGTGATATTAAGGGTTAAATTTAGCAACTGTGTGCTAGCATCGAATATTCTATGTTCTGATGATGAAACTGTCAAAAAACAATTTAGCAAAATTGGCGAATGTACATTCGCATAAAACTTCAAGCATCCGATTTTTGGGAAGAAGATAAATAATAAATAAAACGTGTACGAAGTGCTTGAGAAAACGGTCATTTTTTAAACCCATGAAAAATGTGTGAGTCACAATAATAATATTATATATGTCTGTTTTGTTCGTTGACTATCATTGCATTCGTGGACACCGGAAAAAAGAGCTCCAACTCACTACGCAATCTTGTGACGTATAAGTGACGTATTATTCACCAACACGGTGACCTTTGCTTCTAATCGTGGCGAACCCTATTGGCGGCGTTGACTATATCGAAACTGTATGACGTTTTATAAATCGCATACCTAGTATTTATCAATGTCCACAAGATTAAGGATGTTTTCAGTTAGTTTGAACCGACTTGGCAAAAGCATCGCGAGGAGGTAAAAAATTTGGTAATCCCAAAGTATGTGAACCAAGATGGCGGACACCGGAATGTAGTATGTGTACCAGGATAAGGTTAATTTATCTATAATTTTATTCCAGTTTTTCTTATTTTAGTTCTATTACGAGTTCATAGACTAGCCAAGCGACTCCCGTATAGTAAATTGTACTTGAAATCATGGCCTAGCCCTAACTTGGTATACATACCACGTTCCGGTGTCCGCCATCTTGGTTCACATACTTCGGAAGTACCGAAAATTTGACCCAATCAAACCAAGATTGGTAATATTATTAGCGATCAATCCAAATTTTGTTTGTGGGCCATTCCAAGATAACAGGTGTTGACGGCTTCTTTCAGTATTGACGTATGGTCCAGGAATATATTTAGGGGCATTTCAGAACAAATCACTCAAGGTCAGCTTTATAATCGAAGGAAAAATTTCGATAACTTTTAAAGGTAAATTTCGTAACTTGTTCACGACATACCAGAGGAAAGAACTATGTTTTAATACGTGTTATTGCTTAAATATTTCGTGCTGTGCAATCGTTGTTTTCCTAATATATTCTTAGCATTGAGTCACTGTTGACGCATACTAAGCTTAGAAAATCGCCTAATGACTTCCTTTTACAAAGTGATAGACGCACGTTATTGCTCCTATAACGCTTCGTAAGAAAATATTCATTGTATTAGATTATAACGCTTATTAACGTGTAACGCTTTATTTTTCATGCTGCAGATATATTTACTACATCGTTTTCATTACTATATTTACTGAAATGACAACAAGAAAAAACTCAGGAATAAAATGTGAGTATTTTAGGGCCATGTAAGCGGACTGCATAGCATGTACATACGAACAAATATATGGATAGGTATATTCGGACCAAGGAACTAGAAAACGATATTCATGTATAAGTACGAGGCAGGGTATCATGAAATGGGGTCACTTAATACTGCAAACAAAATTATTGAATTATTCCTTAGCAAAGTCAAACTTTGAGGAGACTCATATCAAATTAGACGTCTCGTACGCGGAACAAACGATTTTGAATAATATTATAACAATAATAGCCCATTTTTATCAACTTCGTCGTAACTCCTTAGTCTGGAATTTCGTAAAACATTTTGGTAACTATAAACAAGCGTACTTCTGTTAAATATTTGGTGAAAATTTACAAGTTTGCGATACATCCGACAGGGCATACGAATGGCCTGACGGTGATTGAAAGAAACATTGAAAATATTTATGTCATTAGTTCCATAGCCTTTTGATAATTCTGTTTTAGCGAAAATACTAACTGAGATATGTTTTACTAATAAAACCTTGCTTTTACGTAATAAAAAGATAGCAGAGTTTATTTGCCAAAACTACCTTTGACATTTGAGTTGAAGTTTGTAATGAACCCCGTTTCAGAACCGAAAAATTCTTTGTAGCGGGCTGGTATTCACTCCGTTTGATTTTCCACAGATACGCTGGTCAAACTAGGCTGTTGGAAAGACACCGGAAATAGAGCAATACCAAGCGTTGATGGAATTCTCAGCAAGATGTATGGGTCCTATCGTAGCAGAAATGACCCAATAATAAAATGTGCTGACTATTCTTGGAATCAAGGTAAAATAACTATTCTATAAATTCTACAGAGAAAATTAGTATAGTATGAACGTAATTCTAAACGAAAATTCGAATGAGTTTGGATTAAGATAACTAAAACACCTAATTCATTTGATGGAGCTTCAAACATGAAAATTTTGCTCTGTCTACGTATAGTACCAATTGAAAATCGGAGTGATGTTTAAAATATTGAATATAAAATATTTTCTCTTGCGATACGTCGATGATCGGACGGTGATAAAATACGCTGAATTTCATCTTTTGAGTTACTGGGAACCGAAATTGGTATACTAACGTTACAACCTGTGAAGGGGGTCTGAGGAGGATACATTTTTGTTTTTCCTAAGGTTTCGAAGTATTTGGTGTTCAAGATGGCGGCTGGTGTGCATCAAGCAAAACTGCGGAGCAAACGTATCAAAAATATGGTCCATCTAATGCTTGCAAGCCTGATGAAGAAGGAGGACCATGGGCAAATGAAGTATATAAAATGATAGCAGTTACTACAACCACAGGTATCTTTTTCACAACATCACGCACGGCACACTGTAGAGTCGCATAGTGTGCTATTCAGGATTTCTATAATACATCCGTTTGATAAGATGATCATTGTAATATTCAAAGGAGCGAGGCAAGAAGTGTCGCCGCAATTTTTAATTATGTAGCGCTCAAACAAACTCCAGGAAGTACTTTCGTTTTTTGTAATTTGGAACCATCATTCTGAAATCTGAAGCAATTATTGGCATGCCCGGAGCGTATCAGGTTTATGACATGACTCAATAAAACTTTATTTTGGATAGAGAAAAACAGTGATTTAAATAAGCTTTGTTCAGAATATCAAACGTATAGCATGTATTGCAAATAATACATAGACTTTTGGTAATAAAAGATATTCGTGGATGATTCTCTTCACCACTGTGGTTTCTGTTTTACCAGTGTCAACAACACCTACATTACCGGAAACGACCTCGTTGAGATACGTGATGACCAAACACGGTAAGCAACTACTATGACTGATCAGGCTAGACTTTCAAAAATGATAAAATGAAGTCCATTAACAGCAACCAAAGTCATATAAATTAACATAATTAAAGAATATTCCGGAATGTGCAGGATCGGGTTTCTTCTGACTAGTTGAAATAAGGAAAAATGACATTTTGAATTATGGAATAGTATGAATAAAAAGCATCGCAAATACAAATAGTTATGGTCAATTGTCTAAAACCTTGAATATTCGCAAATTGGCAAAATACTCGTTAGGCCCGTGTCACATGGATTATTATCAATATAATTATTATAATAATTGGGTGATGTGTGTTGCTAAATTTATGGACTGCAAAATATTGTATATTTTGTTAGATAATAACGAAAACGGAACGAAACTGAACTCCACTTTGACTGCTCTTACTTCGGAAACGGACATTCTTAAAGACGGTGGCAGGGACGAGCTTGGATCAAACTCACAAACACTGCAGATAGCTTTGCCAATCGCTTTGGTTTTAGTAATGTTTTTTGTTGTACTGGCCTTCGTGATATATTGTATAAGGTGGGTATAGCGATAGTCTCAGACTCTCCTACCATAGAAAATTAAGTCAAATTCGAATCAAACATATTTGACATGTGTTTTGAAACCTGGAACTTTGAAAACGCTAGTTTGTCAGAATCTCTTACAGTGCTAGAGAGGTGGTGATTTTTAACAACTGTTCAACTTCGCCAAACTTTTGCCAGAGCAGACATACCGCTACCAATATTCTATATATCTATTTCAGGCGACGAAGGAAGGAAATGTCGGATAAGAGTCAATCAACAATGAGTGGTGTCACAAACGATACTTATGTTTCATCGCCTTCAGA
Source organism: Styela clava (assembly GCF_964204865.1). Classification (NCBI taxonomy): domain Eukaryota; kingdom Metazoa; phylum Chordata; class Ascidiacea; order Stolidobranchia; family Styelidae; genus Styela; species Styela clava. The sequence continues at coordinate 22,563,400 of NC_135255.1, forward strand.
CTTGGAAGTTAATCAAGACCAAAGTTATGAATATGTAGAGGTATAAGAAAAATATTTAGATACGAAATATTTACATACCCTCTCTGTTTAGTTTTTGTCCTTGCTCTTCTCATATAACAAGCACCCACAATGTTCTCAATGAAATTGAATGAATAAATAGTTCTATTATGGCAGCAAGTGATTTAACTTCTCCAATAAACTCTTGGGGGTCCATATGACTTTGAATACAAATGTAGGGGTACACATTTCGGCCTTTACAAAGCCCTTTCAATATAATTTTACTCGGTTTTAGGAGAACGAATATGGCATCCCTGATTTTTACGAAGCAGTTACAGAGAATTCCAGTCCGAACAGAGATAACAACAAAACTTCAAATTTTGCCGGGGACAGTGAACGACAATTTTACTATTCTTCCGTCGATTCGAAGCCGGAACAAATTCTGGATGAAAACACTTATGAACCATTCGAACGTGAGAGTCGCGTGTTAAGCAATATTAGACTTGAAAAAGAGAATATTCTATACGGTGTTAGGGAGAATGAGTCCAATCCGAAGCGATCTCCAAATATAAATCTCGCGTTACCTGGCAATGTAACAAACGTTCGTCTGAGCCAAGACAACATATTATATGAGCCTACGGCATCTACAGGCCCATTTTATCAAAACGTAGCCGAAGATGACATAGCGAAAGTTGAAGTCGCAAATGTACTTTACAGCATTGGTACATGATGAACTTTTTCCTTTATAATTATTCCCAGAAAATAAGGCACAAGTAATAAACACCCTATCACCCGTGCTACTCAACTGGCGGACCGCGGTCCGAATCCAGACTTTCGACCATTTAATTTGGACCGTCTGCTTGTTTATTTTGGCATCGTTTTAAAATTTTAGATGATTTTGATACAATTTAAATACACCGCTACAGTTGTGCGACATTTGTGAGCCATTCATTGCTCTTGTATTTAATTTAATATTGCATTTGAAGTTTCGTCTATTTAATGAAATAAAGTTTATGAAATATCCGGACCCCAGTAATTTTAAAGTTTTCTAAACGGACCTTTGGTGAAAATAGTTGAGTAGCCCTGCGCCGTGTCCTACTCATTTATGCTAATTAGTATATTTTTCGGGAAATAATCCGTAAATAAACGTCGTATGAAAAGAATTCTATTTATGGTCAAAAGTGCATTATTTAGAACTTTGTTTCTGCAAACACGAATAGTTTTGATTGATCTTTAAATGGAATTATTGTTTCCCCACCAAAGCACTAAAAGCTGTTAAATATATTAATTGATAAATTGAGTGTAGTCATCTTGCAGTTTGCCTTGTTTAAAACATTTACTTGCGTTTAACCTTCGCTGCGACAGAATAATACTCGAGATGTTAATGTTATAATGACCCAGGTTTAGAAAATTTCAACGCGAGTATAAAATGTATAAGTGTTACGGAAAACTGTTTAACATAACCTATGCCACTCCGCGACCTCACGAAAGGGGGCTTGACACGTTGCTGCTCTAGACTCTAGACCTAGAGAGTCTAAATATCTACACAGAGTTGCGTTGAAAATACTTAAAAACATAGATTTGTATGCTACGAAAATAGTTACTATAATACGAAAAGGATTATTTGTGCAAGTCACAAACAACTATTGTGCCTAATGTTGATATGCCTGATGATTGAGAAATAACTTGACTTAGAAACTCCTACAAGGCACTGCGCACTTCAGTAGATCGTGCTCAGGTTTACGGGACACGCGAAGTGACCACGCTGTTGTCAGACATCTTTTAAAAAAATATTCAACAGCTATGATTCAGAATATTTGATGGATCAGGTTTACATTTCTTTCTCGCTTTTTCAAGCTAATTGTGTTTTTTTTTGGTGATTCTACAATGTCTACCAGGGGTCGGGAACCTTTATTGTCAAGAGAGCCATAAAACGAATATATTTTCAATTTTATTTCTGTGCGAGCCATAAAACGAATTTGTACTCAAAAGTCAAAACATACAATGTCCCAATATACAATTAATGTGACTTCTGATGCTGCATGTTGTCACTGAGGGTCTTGAAGTCTGGTTGATAATTGGTGAGGTTAAGTTTCATACATGCGTTGAGGCTTTCATCTGTTAAAAGAGATCGCTGGTTTGTCTTAATGTTTTTCAAGTGTGAGAACGACTGCTCACATGCATATGTGGATCCAAACATGGTCAATACAGCAATACACACTCTTTTCAGTGTGCGGTAAGTGGCAGGAAGCGCGTTCTAAGTTTTGACAATCAACTGGTCTGCGGGTTGAAGTTTTTTCATTTCTGTCCATTTATGGTTGATCGCGAGCTCCGCTTGTTGTCGTTTAAGTGTTTCCAAATTTTCATTTAGTGATTTGAACTTGTTGACCCATACGTCTGAAACCTTCAGGTCAGCAACTTCTAACTCAAAATTTTTGATGCAGACACCAGGAATGCAACTCAAGTCGACGTCGTTTACAGCACACTCATATGGATGAGTGATGAACTTAAAAAGACTAATGCTCTCACGAAATTCTGCAAATCGCGCTTTGAATGACTGCAGGAGATTACATGTGAAGCCAACTAGCTGCTGGAGATCGAAATCATGAGTGGGATTATTTGCAGTGATTATATCTTTGAAGTTTTTCAGCCTTTCGAAATGTAACAGACGACCCGTTCCAAGATCCTCAATAAATAAATCCAGCCTTTTTTCAAATGCAAACAAAGTTTGTTGAAGGGATGGGATTGTATTTCCAATTCCTTGCATTTTCACATTGAGCTGATTAAGATGTTCAGTCATGTCCACGAGATAATAAAACTTCCGGAGCCAGTCAGGATTGGTTAACTCAGGATGCGTAACGTTTTTCATCTCAAGAAAAGTTCGGATTTTATTTAAACATTCTGCAAAACGGTTGAGCACCTTCCCTCTTGACAACCAACGCACATTGCTGTGCAAAAGCAAGCCGGGATAATTGTTTCCAACTTCAGCCATCAGTGATTTAAACTGGCGATCATTTAAAGCTCGGGCAACAATAAAATTACCACCGAAGTGACCACATCCATTACGTCGCTAAACTGCTTGCCACACAATTGAGCACAAAGCGCTTCCTGATGTAGAATGCAGTGGAAACTTGGGATGGGTGTTTTTTCATATTTACGAAGAAGCGCTACAAACCCTTTGTTTTTCTCCATCATACAAGGTGCTCCGTCAGTGCACACTGAAACAAGATTATCAATCGGCAGCTTTTTTTCCGTTGCGAACTCCATGAAAGACCGAAATAAATCTTCTCCTCGTGTTGTTCCTTTCAGTGGCAAAACAGCACGACTTTCTTCACGCAGTGTGTCACCCACAACATACCTTGCAATTACACTGAACTGTGATAAATGGCTTACGTCCGTAGACTCATCAAAAGCAAGAGAAAATAATTCCGCTGTATTTATATCCTTTAATTGTATTTCCTCCCCTTCATTTGCCATCATGATAGCGCGATCGTGAACAGTACGTGCTGACAGAGGCACGTCTTTAATTCTTTTTATTATTGTATCTTTATTTGACAAGTCCTCAAAAAGTTCATTGGCCACATCAAGCATGAATATTTTGGCATACTCGCCATCTGTAAACGGCTTTCCGTTCTTCACTATTGCTAAAGAGGCAGCAAAGCTAGCCGAATTACAGTTACCTTTCTGAGACCATGCTCGAAGTTGCTGCTGACTCGCTTTCACTTGGCATAGTAGTTCTAAGCATGCCCTCTTCCTGATGTCTCCCTCTGGATATTTAGATGCGAAGGATGTGTGAAAATGTCTCTTTACATTCGACCGTTTCATCGACGCGATTTGAGCATTGCATATTAGACAAACTAAATGATCTTTTCTCTCCACAAAGGCAAATTTCTCTGTCCATTCAATCTGAAAACCCGATACTCATCATCTTTCTTTCTGTTGGCCATATCTGTAGTGCTTTAAAAATTAGTTTTGCTAATCCAGTCTCAATATTAAAGTTACAAATGAGGAGTGTACAATAGGACGGAAGGCTTCGTTGCTCCGCGATTCTATCACTTCGTGATGTCTCAAAGTTCCAGAATCCTCTGTTTTGTCACAATGCTTGTCTGTCAATTCTCTCACAAAACATAGACATGCGCTGAGCGCGTTGGCGAATTTTCTGCCATACCTGGCCATAAAATAGTCTGAAATCTGGTAACAATACTAAAATTAACCTTTGAATATTGGATTTTCACTGGGAGCCATATGCGGTCACCAAAAGAGCCATATATGGCTCGCGAGCCATAGGTTCCCGACCCCTGGTCTACTCTGTTCTGAGTGATGATATTCCTAATGAAACTAGAATGAGAGTGGACGTACATACAAACTACATATTGAGCAGCTTCATTAAATTCGCTCTGAAAAAATGAAACGTAACCAAAAACAAAGGGTCGTATATTGGGAAGAAAATTACCAATAATTGGCGAATTCCTGAATTTATTTTGTTTGTCGCAAATCATCGTACGGGCGTTTGAAAGTTTTGTGTACGTCATGCAAGTAGAATATCAGTAACAACAGTCTGTTTGAAACGTAGGTCGGTACATTGTTCGATACCTTGGAAACTATGTTATAGGTTCATGTAAGATGATTTTCTTTTATCCCACTCTATCTCAACTTTGTGTTTTTAGCATCAAAAAATAGTAAATTTTGACAAATAATACTGATAATGTATAATGACAGACCCGAAGACGATAAAAAACCTGTCGACTAATCGCATGTCGCTATGCTTTTCAACATACCACCAGTGGGCGACGTGGAATAAGAAAAATGGCTTTATATGGGTTCCAAAAGCACCATGAAAAAAAGAAAAAAACGACCTGGCCATATGCGGTCGAACAGAATTATCAAAATTGGCACAATACAAGCAATACAAGCTGCCTTACTTGAAATCAAAAAATATATAGCATGATCATTTATTAGCCTATGCTAAAAACACGTATATTTCATTACTTCTCCGCCAATTTTTCTTTTGCATGTGTATACAGCTTTTTTGATTAAATAGTCCGGTATGCGTGGATCAACATGTTGGTATAAGGGTAAAAGTAATTTTCGCACTTATAATTAAAGCTACAAGAAAATACCTGAGAAACTAAAAGACAGCAACGCTCGACCAGTTGGCCACTTTTCCACAAATACCAACATATCAATGTCAACCAATTTTCTCTGCTCGTCAAGTCATACAACTTACAATTATCTGCGGTAACATTTTAGACCGGGGTCGTCCAACCCCATGTGGCCAGCCGAAGGTTTCCGGGTGGCCCGCGCGATATTATTAGAAGCCCGATGTTTTTCACAAATCTGAGCTACTATAGAATCCTCTAATAAAAATTATTCTTCGTCGTTCAAACGCGCGAGAAGAACCACCCAGCAATGGAAAGCTTTTTTTAAGTCTCTTTGCGGTCTTTATTGCCGGAGAGATATATTTGAATTTATTTTTATTGCCTTTCATGTATTTCAATCTGTTTTCTGCCCCCCTTTTGTGAGGCTAGGAGAGGCAGTTTTCATGACATCAATATTTGCACGTAGGCTACTTGTATAAGCAAGTTCAAGCAAGCCATGTCAAATCTCCCGTGAGATCACCAATTTCTGACATTCATATGAAAAATTCGCTTCGCATTGCTATATCGTCCATTGCACCAAATATTGTAAAACTTGCTGGATAAAAGCAGTGCCATACTTCACATTGAAATATCTATATGTGGTAAAAACTTTTGACTTTACTGTATCTTCGTATTTTCAATGTTCTTATAATTTTGGTGTGAGGGTCTTGTTTGTTTTTTCATTAACCAGTAGTCGGTGTAGTGAAAACCATGTCAATTGGCCCGCGCAAACATTCGTAAACTACATGTGGCCCTTCGGCCATAAAGGTTAGACAACCCTGCTTTGGACAAAATTGTTATCATGACAGTCCTCTCAGGTAATACATTACAATACATTCGCCATTTTGATCGGACAACATACTACAAATGTATCGGTTTATAGGTCAGTTTTTGTAAAAAAAATATCGACCCTAAAATCAGACAAAGCTTACTAAAGATAGTAAACGGGATGAAAGCGAGTTTCGACTGAAAGCAACTACGAGAGTTAGTAAATTCTGTCGTGTGGGGGCACTGGAACGTTGTATTTTGCACTTTAATTTCGGTACCGCTGTAGTATACGAACCAAGATGGCGGACACCGGAACGTAGTATGTGTACCAGGTTAGGGTTAGGCCATAATTTCAGGTACAAATACTACGGGTGTCACTTGGCTAGCCCCCGAACTCGTAATAGAACTAAAATTTGGAAAAGTGGAATAATATTATTGCCTAACCCTAACCTGGTACACATACTACGTTCCGGTGTCCGCCATCTTGGTTCGCATACTACAGGAGCACCTTAATTTTATATGTTTCGTCTCGTTGTTGCGTCAAGCATATCAGGAGACCCCCAATTAAGAACAAAACGAAAATGAAATTATGATTTGTACAGGTTCCTAGAATTAGGATCCATAATAGAATTGTTCGATGGCTTGAAATGTTTTATATCAAGTTCATGCAAGCTATTATTATATTTGCGCAAATCCATATATTTAAAGTTTAACCAACATGGACAAATAAAGGCATGAACTCATGAATATAATATTGATATTATATACTGTAAATAATTTTGTAACGTGGAAATGTGAGGGAATAGTAATGATATCGCATACATGGTATAAATACGGTATAAATGAACATAAAAGAGAGAAAGAAAATTTATCATATGTTATTTTCCCTCCACGGAAAAAGGCTGTGGTTATAAATGTTCGTAAGCAAACCTAACTTCACCCAGAAACGTGGATTCGCAATAAAGAATATATATATATATATATACACTGTGTGAGAGCATCGCAGCTGTTATCAGCAACCAGTAGCTATTATCGGGTGTTTACTAAATTACGCAGATGATATCGTATATGGCGTCACAAATTAATCTTAGCTCAAGGAAAAAAACGGTCATTCTCTTGTAAGAATTTATACTATATGTAATTAGAATGACTTGAATGAACACCAAGTAAACTTTCGATACTTCCAGGGAATCAAAGTTGTTCTTCTTTATTGTATTCTCTGCGAGAACATTTGATATCACGGTTCATCATTAACGTAAAATACATGTAACTTTAATGTGAAAAATGTGACCTCGATCAATAGACTTGAGATAAATTGTGTGTCACAAAAGTCAACGGGTCAACCAACGGGCATTCTCTCACGGGAGACGTGAACCGCAAAACAAGCACAACAAATTCAAAAAGTCACGTTTTAATTCTTCCCTTTATACGTTATTTGTGGGGGAAACGACTATCCCGAATGGTAAAAAAGACAACTGCCACTAATAATTAATTCGGTTGGGGTTATCCCATGCTATTTCTCGTGATTATTTGCAGTGTCGGAAATAGGGACGAAGATTGTGTAAACACGTGACGCATTGTGGGCCAAGAAGAATTTGAAAGCTTTCATACCACAACGATATGGCTTTGTAACCCACCCACCCTTCCGGATTTGGTGGACGAAACTACGCATCAACACATCTATAGCATGAATTATGAACACCAGAACGCAAGATCTTTTGTACAAAACCCCCGCCACTAATGCAAAAATGTGAGTTTTGAGAAAACACCATCGCTACGTTCTAAAATAAAAAAAATAAGTAATTATCTAGTTAAGGTTAGGGGTAGGAATGACTTGAGAATTTGGATTTCCAGCGCAATCTGCTTCATAGCCCTCGCCCTCACTCGATAATCACAAATTCACTTATTTTGAGCGATAGCGAGGGGGTTCGTTCTGGTGGGGGCTTTGTACAAAAGTTCCGAAGGCACACAAATAAACTTTAAAATGCATGGCTCATAGACATAGATACCGGTATATCGCGCTCTGGTTGTAAGCTTATCAAAATCCAAATGTTATGCTTCGACATTTTTCAAAGCAGCAGCAGAAATCTGTAAAATTAGTTCAAACCTATACAGAATATTTTTCAATAACCCAAATTAGCAATAGCCCCGTTTTTAGAAGTTCTGTACAAATAGATATACTCGAAAAGTCATAATTTTTATACAACAATCACGCTTTTAGAAGTACAAAATATTTGCATACTGGGTTCTGACATATCTAGACAGAAGTCGAAAACTGTGATAAGTACGAAATATAATTTACAGTTCGTTGATCTGGCATTTAGATAAGTAGCTATTAGAAGTACAGTAAGTATTAACCTATATATTATAATTATTCATTAAAACTGAATTAGCGTAGCGGGGTGCGGCAGGGATTACAAAGTTTATTCTAGTGAGTTATTCGCTTCGGAAATTTAATGCTGTCCTTGATCATAGGATTATGAAATAAAATTGTCGATATGGCGATTATAACATTTGAAATATAATTAAATTTACTGAGTGACGCTGTTCTTGTTTTTTATTTCAAGCTTGCAGCCGATTGGTCGATAGCAAACGGCGTGTCATTATGATTATTGTGCTCTCATAATGCGACGTAAATGGTATGACTAAGTAATATCAGCCTGTGTATAAAAGAAAGAAACGCTTCCTGTATTGTGTGTGCGGGTGTGAATGCGTATATATGACGTAGATGGTTCCATATCACAACATTAGTCAGTTGACAAGAGGTCGATGACATGAACAGTCAGTGCTGTTTTTAAAAGTTCTTGCAACTACGTTTAAAAATAGTCTGCTAAGAATTCAGGTTCAACTGTTTAAAACTATAAAATTCAGGGAGAAGAAAGAAACCGTAGAAATAGAAAATATAGAAATGCAGTGTACATTCAATTATACAGGGGGTGTTTTGGCGGTGTGTCCGCTATCATGTGACTACAAACGATCGATCTAAGTAGTCTCTATCAAACCTGTCTGCTACTATCAAACTTACGAACTAAAACTACTTTCCAACAAGCTAATATATTAATTTATGGCCCAACTCGAGGGGGAAAAGGCAAGGTTTAGTGAGAGAGACTAAAAAAGTGAGTCTACCTTGCGTTATACATTCTATATCATCAAAAAAGCCGATCAAATCCAAAAAACAGAATATATTTTTAGTTAATTCACACCATAGATGATGTATAGATTGAAATTTAATTAAATGCCCAATGCCGCGGCTAGGATAGAAGCTGAATTATAGTTTCTGTATATACGTAGATAGTGTACCACTGCCAGTTTCAAACATAAAGAATATAGCCTTTAAATTAAATTTTCATCTTTAAATTCAATTGTACGAATATAAAACTTGACATGCATACTCGAGACATTTTTCATCCGAACAGTAAATTTACGCTGATGCAACAACGCGCAATGCCATCGAGTGAAACCGTTTAAAATCTGAGGTCATTATTGAGCTTGAGAGGTAATTATAAAAACAAGGATAATCACGATATTAGCAAAATCGTGTATAAATTGAATTCAAGGTTATTTGTAAACGCCCAAGGTCACCAGAAATTATCTGTAATCGGTTAAACTGGGATGATTATCAATAACTACAAAAGTTTCGTGATAAACTATTTGAAGCAGAGATATTTAATTATATCCAACGTTTTGGAATAACAAAATGACGTTAAGTTGAAGACTGCGAAAACACAAGTGATTTGAAATTGAGTCAGTTCGCTAGATGGTTATAGCTGTAAAAAGTTACATAAAATATTATAAATGGGAGGAATCCGTGGAATCTAGATATCTACACGGCGAATTACAACGCGCAGTGATCAGATTGGATTTTTTCTATCTGAAATTTTATTTTCTCATTTGCTTTCCCATGTGCTATTTCTCCATTAAATTTATAAAAATATGCACATTCAGAGTGTTGTTGATTTTATTGTTTTGTGAATAAAGAAGCAAAAATCTACGAGTTCGCAAGTTTTTGTTCCCAAGTAAAATTAAACTCAGTTTCGAAAAACAAAAAACAATGCTGTTTTTCAGAAGGTATTGATGCCGCAAAAGTTATTCATCACTCACATCTTGTACTTTTATTTCCAGAAAAATACTAGATAGACAAATACTTAGTATTAAGTCAGGTGAAAGGTCATCAACTATGGACGGAAAATCCAAAAAGGTAATTCCGTTTTCTATAAATCATTTACGCACCGGAGCTTTCGATTTTTCAATGATTTCAGCCCGTCAATTGGAGACTGCAAATGCAGTCGTCGTACAGTAAAATACAGGTTGTTATTATGACCATGCCTTGTTTTGAACATCCACCTACAGTAAAGTATATGATTCACTTATTTTTAATGAGGCTGTTAAGACAACCATGAGTAAGGAGAATTTCAGTGTAGTTTGCTAAGAACCCTTTGCGATTTGTTTATACGATAAAAAATCTATATATTCAAAATATTCTAGTTTATATGTACTTTTTCATTTTATGAATTACATATATAGTCCAATTATTGTTTCACTTAATTTCCTTTTTTTTTGCCTGCGAATTACAAAACGCTATTGTTGATTTTGCATCATAGATTTAGGAGCGCAAATCAATACACGAATGAATTCACGATCTTATAAACTGACTTCAAATGTAGCATGCCCCCACTAATCAGTATAAATTACTTAGGTGTCATATCTCGATTGATTTCAAATTGATAAGCAGTACGCAGTTATGTTAAAAGCGACATGGTTTATCATGCAGGTCGAATGAAAGCTCGTCGCCACCTATGTTCAAAACTTCAAATGGTCAGCTATGTCCTATTGTGCGTTAACAAAGGTTTATCAATGATTAAAAAAAGGTGTGAAAATTGCTGTGATTTGATGATTAATGAATTTATTCATTCATTTGTAATGGTTTAACCAGGGCTTGATATTTCATATATTGACTCATAACAATTGTATAAAGATGACTCACAACCTGTATATACGACATTACTATAATCCATATACTCCATGTTTTAACATTATCCTGGTAACCACAAGACAGATAATTGGATGCACTTATTATTATACTTATTATACACATGACCAATAAGCAAAAATATTATGCACATGAGCAGGAAACGACAAGGTACAAGTTAACAGTGCCGAGTTTCGTGGGAGGCGTTGAAGACAAAAACAAGCATTTTATAAACAAATTGAATAGTTTGTTGATAAAGAAATTTTATTCACCCACTGTCACGCGATGTAAGTGGTGCTACGTCACAAACACGGCTGGGTGATAATAAATTAAAAAGGCCTTCAAAATTGTCGAGGTTGGGTAGGGACCCTCCCACGTGAGCTCACCAATAAACACTCAGTTTTCGGATACGTGATATTCGGCACGTAGTCGCATGTCATATGTTCGACTCTATTTGTATTGTCTCGCCACATCACATTAATTCGAAATAATCACAATTAGTAAACGATACTACTAAAGTTTCTGTTTGACAATGACGATGAATTTCAACTTTTAACCTTTTTTGCGGTTGCGCGAAGGCGTCACCTTTGCATATACTATATCGAATGTATATGGCGCTTCACATTTCACTCTGAACAAGGCTCTAGACAGCGGTTATGAAAACGCAGATTTCGGACCGAACCTTTTCCGATGGCGAATGGTAAACATCTAAATTATCACACCCTCGAGTGAAAAGGTCGACATGAAAGGGCGGCACACGACCAAACGTAGCATGATTTATACAAGCTTTGTCGGTAATACTGGGTTCGATCATGACTCTAGTCACTCTTACCCTGTTTACTCATTGGGGCTATTTGCTACTGTTAAAAAACATTAAAATATTGTTTTTCGTTGGATCATATTACCTTCAAAAATATCATTGACAATAACTTTTCATTTCAGAAAACTGCTTACAGAGAAGATCTTCAAGATACGTCAGGACTGACGGATCTTATATTTTCAGTTGACGAGGAAGTCGGTGCTTTAGCCAGAGCATTGAAGATATTCGAGGTAATTTATTGTTTTTTAAGTGGCTAAATATTGATATGCGATTATTGGACACGAAATTGGCATGTGGTCGTTTTGTTATTATGTTGTTCTTGTTAGAATTTTTATTCTTCTTATAATTATGAAAAAAATTGCTTTTCTTATTTACTAATGAACCAATTGCCTTGAAATTTTCAGTGATTGAAGATTGCATTTTTTGCTGGCTATTGCTTTAATGATATTTCATCTAAAATGCTGTTCAAATTTAATTATGGGAACACGCTTCTATGGCATCGTGGCGACTGTCTTCCATGTTCAATGACATCGTGACGACTGGTACCAGTAGTCTGCTCTGACATATATATACCCGCGTACTGTACCAAGGCGTTCTGGGCTTCGTGTTCATATATTTGAGCACAGCTAAGAATATATATTAAACCTATTGTTTATTTTCACAGAGCAAAGGGGTCAATCTGACGCATATCGAATCCCGTCCATCGCATAACAATAAACATAAGTACGAGTTCTTCGTGACATGTCAAAACACAAATGGTCACGTGACTGATGTCGCAACGATGTTGAAAGAGGGCATGAACGCTAACGTTCTACAGTTATCACGCGATAAAAAAGTAAAAGACGCAAGTAAGTTAAATATTAGTGATATTCTGCGTGTATAAATATTTTTAACGTCAGACTGGCGACGGTGGTAAATACAACAATGCATTACGGGTAATTAAATTCGATGTGCGGTGGAGCGCAGGTGGGCATAAGTTGCGCGTTTTCATAATAAATGCACCAAAAATCAACAAATCGAGATAAGTGTGACATAAGTGGAAACATGAGTTGCTATAATTCCAGTATGTGTTGAACAACGCGTGGCAAAGGTAACAATTTCGTAATATAATAACACTTCTGTCTGAAAATGTCTATGCAATGAAAGACATAACACTTCGTAACAAATTGGGTTCTTTTTCTCTGCTAAGCAAAATTAAAATTATCACTTTTGCTCCATGCATGTACGTTGACAGGTTGAAAATCGGGGCAAATTTAGTGGTATTTGCAATGTCATGAACAAAATGTGACCAAATCTCAAGAAATTTTCAATTAGAATGATTTCGCCAATTAGTACAGAATAAGATAATTTGGATATTTACATGAACTGTTCCGAAAATTTAGAATAGAAAACTATTCAGATACGGGTTGCCCATAAGTCATCGCACATCATTCAAAAATATGGGGAAAGCCAGTGCATACCAGCGCGAATTATGAAACAAATACTTTTAGCTCATAAATTAGAAATTACCTACCGGTAATGGCTATTTTTGGTATTCATGGATATTTTTTCAAATATGAATATATTTTCCAAGGTACGGGCAATTCCAAATTCGTTGCTGCAGAAAACTCAAAAAAGGAAGTTTTTAGCGGTAAAATGCATGACAATTCAATTCTCATTTTGGTGGCGATCATTCCCGCCATAGCTTAAACATAAGATCTTGCTCGTTTCGCATTATTAACTCACTCGGTGTTCTTCAAATATTCTTTTCATACTGCCAATTTTATTTTATAAAGTTGCAAAAATGTTTCTTATCTTTACTTGGGCAGTGAGATTGGAAGTCCTATTAGATAGTAAATAGCCCAATATTTGACACAATCTTGAGAAACTTGATAGTATACCCTATTTTCCCATTGTAAATATTAATTACATTTTTAAACATTCAGTTTCAGAAAAAAAGTTTGATGGTAAATTATCTTTAAAATTGAATAACCAACTAAAGGCTAATTTGCATGTAAAATTTTTTAAGTTTTTCCACATCGGAATCGAACATGTCTAAATTTCAAGACTCGAATGAGTAAATGACAGCTCGTTGCCAAGTTCATTTGGCCAACCCAATACGATTGATCATCAAAATCACATTATTTTATGATTAATAATTCTATGTACATGATATTCCTATGAAAAAAATGATATCAATATTTGTGATAAATGATCTCAAATTCAGTGCATGTAACATTACTTTTACAAAACACCAGAAACTGACCTGTTCACACGTTCATATATTTGTAATCCTAGCCAGGCCTACATACCAACCTTTGAGGGGGAATTGAGCGCGACTGAATTTTCAGTAAATAAGTATCTGCAATAAGTTGGTACCCTAACGATTAGGTTTCTTTTTCTGTTTTATTTATGGTTATTTTTAATATCTGTTTTCAGTCATGTATCGTTACTTATGCATGTCACTTTCGGTGATGCTCGTATAACATAATATTAGTACATTCAGTTCAGTTATTTGTTAGGATTTGACAATCCTGTGGCTTACTGAAAATTAGTAGAACATAACCCAGAATCAGTTTTCCGAAACAAATTCAATTGCGTTCAAACGCTTATGCAAATACCTATCTGAAAAATAAATACAAAGAGGTTTTGTTGAGTTTATCGTTATTTATCTTCCGAAAATAAATTCAAATTGTTTGCATAAATGAGCAATAGCTCAAAACAGATGATGCGAGTAACCACGTGGGACGCCAGGGCTAATAACTATTATATTCTAAAATAAATACAATCTGCACTGCAAACGCAAAAACGGTAACTAAATAAAATACCTCTAAATGTAATTTTGATTTCAAAAATGCTTTGCCACTTTCTAATAGTTGATTATTTTTAGCTCCATGGTTTCCACGCACTATCAAAGATCTTGACCAATTTGCAAATCAGATTTTGAGCTATGGATCAGAATTGGACTCGGATCATCCTGTGAGTATAATTAGAAAATAATATCGAGCAATTGCCGATGTTTTACTGAACGACAAAACGAGAAATTTACCGGCGGAACAGTTTCCTAATGCCAGCCTGAGAAGTTATGAAAAACGCAACAACTGCGAGTGAAGTTAAGAGTACAACTGCTTTGTTTAACTCGAATTTCTCCGTTCCACACAGGGTTTCACGGACGCCGTCTACAGAGCACGAAGGAAAGAATTTGCTGACATTGCCTTCAATTACAAGCAGTAAGTGATCATACACTTCCACCACTACATACTATTCCCAAACTTTAGATTGGTTAAACTTTCCCATATCTTCTGTATGCTTTATAAATATGTGTCTATTTGACATAATAACTCAATAAGGGGTGCTCCTGAAGTATGCGTATCAAGATGGCGGACACCGTGACGTAGTATGTACCTGGCTGGGCCATAATTTGATTTCAATTTCCCTTATTCTAGTTTTATTACGAGTTCGGGGACTAGTCAAGTTAATCCCGTAGTATTTTTACCTAAAATTATGACCTAACTCTAACCTGGTACACATACTACTTTCTGGTGTCCGCTATCTTGTTACGCTTAATTCAGCGGTACATAATAGGGATCTGGGTAGGGCGTTACTGAAAGTTCTGTTCCACCATTTTTTCTGATACTCTGTGATAAAAGAACCACGAGTTATGCTTTTACCTGTTTCTTATTGCATGGGAGAGTATAAACGGGTACTAAGTTAACTATTGCGTGTTACAGTCTGGGCGCAGCATGGGCCCTACAACATCTTAAACATCAAATGCTAAAGTTAAATTATTTTATAAATCTTCAATAATGGCGATATTCAAATCATTTTATTTTTTTTTACCAAAATTTTATGCTAAATAATGACAAAATACGATTTTTTTTGATAATTCACATTTCTTTTTACAGCGGTCAAGAAATACCAAGAGTTGAATATACTCAACACGAAATCGACACCTGGTGAGTGTTTGAGTGTGGCGTTGAACGATGACTTATGCTTGCGAAAGTTAAAATTGCAAAATCTCAATTGTTTCAGAGTTCAGTAAGGGGAACACGACTCCCGCATGTCATTTGCTATGTGCAAGTAATCTGGCATTTGTGCAACCTCTAAATTTTACTATTATTTTCTATTTTCTTTTAAAACCGAAATATCTTGCACGTAGAATTGTCTAACAAAAGCAGCTATAGCACATATGCTGATATTCCTTTTTGCCCTCAGGTCGACTATCTTCAAGCAGCTAACGGAACTATACCCAACGCATGCATGTCAAGAGTTCAACCGAATTTTCCCGATCTTACAAGAACAATGTGGATATGGAGTCGACAGCATTCCACAGCTTGAGGACATCTCACGATTTCTACAAAGTTCGTCAATGATAATAATCATACTTAATAAATATTCCACTTTTGGTATTTTTGCAAGAGTCTAGGCAGTAGCCAGCAACTCAAAAGAGATAATGTGAATTATCGTACTAATAAAGCAGATTAAATATTTTAGATTGGTATCAAAATTTCTGATTTTTACTTTATACCATGCAAGTTTTTTTAAGACGCCCCCCGATTGAGCAGAAACTCAAAATCAATAGCAAAACAAACTCAAATAGAAACGAATTACTTGAAGAAACCCTTTGCTTTTGGTTGCACAGCAGAACATAACTTGACACAAAAATCCAGATCCCCCTATATATAGAACATGTGCACTATCCGAAGAACAATTCTGGTATGCAAATTTCTGTATACATCCCTTGATACAGGTCAAATACATATTTCTAATTTATTTTTAGAATGCACCGGCTTTCGATTACGTCCCGTCGCTGGACTTCTTTCGTCACGTGACTTTTTGGCGGGATTGGCATTCCGTGTATTTCACTCGACGCAATACATAAGGCATTACTCGAAGCCACTCTACACCCCTGAGCCGTAAGTCGCCATTTTCTCAAAATAAAACTTATATGCTTTCGATGTCCTACAAATGATCAGTATATTTTAGTTAATTGTTATTATTGAAATGTGCCCCATGTCATTGAAGCCAAATATCATTGCATTTCATTTCTAATGTTTGAATTGAAGTCGTTTGTTACATTTTCTCGTCTGAAACAAAATCTCCCTAAACTCAAAGCTAGGACCTACAAAAAAAAACAATCGTGCCACAATTTACTCGAATGCTCATGTATATATAACCTCATGTCTTTTTATTTAGGGATATTTGTCATGAACTAATCGGACACGTTCCTCTCCTTGCTGATCCATCGTTTGCTCAGTTCTCTCAAGAAATCGGACTTGCTTCACTTGGTGCACCAGATGATTGGATCGAAAAATTGGCGACGGTAATAAAAAGATTTTCCGAACATACATTCATATCAATTGCTCATAAAACAGCGACTGCGTTCCAGGACATTACAATTTCTAACTTATATTATCTGCTTTATATTATTTTCCTTGACAAGTCGCTTGGACAGATTTTTCAAATATTTTTACTTATTGTAAAAATGCGTTTTTTCTAACAGTGCTACTGGTTTACGGTTGAATTTGGAATATGTCGTCAGCATGGAGAACTTAAAGCATATGGCGCAGGCTTGCTGTCGTCATTTGGTGAGCTTCAATATTGCCTTTCGGACAAACCGGAGATCAGAGAATTTATTCCGGAGAAAACAGGAGTGCAGGTAGTTTCTCTAACTATAATAATCCACACTATATGTGCTTATACCAATTTTCATATATGTCGGGGAAAATCAAATTTAATTTAAAAATGAATACAGAATATACAATTATGCCTATTCGATTCTCTCGCGTGTTCTAATGTTTGAATTACAATTTACAATGTTTAGAATTATTTCGTTTTGTGGTCCAAGTAAAAATTTAAAATAAAACTAATTTTAGTAGTTTTAACAAATTTTCGACATAAAAAGAGATACATATGAAAATAAAAGTTATGTGTGCAATCGCAGTTTAGGACAGCTATAACACGGAAAAAATAATAAAAAAATATTCCAAAAAGTTAACGTGCATTTTAAAATCATATATTTTTCATTTTAGCCGTACCCTATTACCGAATACCAGCCGGTGTATTTTGTTGCCGAGAGTTTTGACGACGCAAAAGTTCGACTGCAGAAGTTTTGTGAAAAAATTCCCCGTCCGTTCGTAGTTCGATACGATCCCTACACACAACAGGTCGAAGTCCTCGATAACAAAGATAAACTGCTCAACTTGGCATCAAAACTTCAAGGTAATTATTCATAGATTTATTGCCCCTGTCATTCGTGGCTGATCTATTGCTCACATCTAATTGAGAATAAAGTAGAAGAAAATGAACAAAAACTAGCGTTACGTACATCCAGATCCATTTGCAAAATATCCTAAAAATTTCAGTTACATGATGCCTGAGAATTATTCATTTGCAGAATTATCATTTCCCTGAGCATTTGTATTCCATATACAGTACTATGTACCATGGCTCATTTGGGATTCAATACCGGTTATTCGGTGCGAATTTCTCTATAGTGAGCAAAATTGAAACCTCTTTTGCATACACAGCGGGGGTCGCGAACTGAAAACACATGATCGTACTTCTTATAGGAAAGTGGTATTTACTGCAAGTAACTTACAAACAGCGAATATAGAATTATATGTGAAATAAAGACTCTTCCTTTGCGATCCTATTCCGCGTCTTATATCCAACGATTTGTTAGGCACGAATTTATATATAGTGACCACGTTTGAAGCGTGCGATGTTTACCGATATGCACTTTTGCACACTCTGTGACTTATGAGGGTTGCGAACTGTTGAACTTATTTTTATAGTTAAGTGCTATTTACAGCATGTGACTTACAAACAACGAATATAGAATTATATGAAAGACTTTTCAAGGAATATTTGTTTCATCAGTTGTTGATGATATTTAAATTAATATCTCTATTTATTGCAGATGACTTCATGATACTCCGAGATGCCGTTAACCTCGTGTGCACGTGAAGAGTGTATTATAAAACATGACTGCTTTTCTTATTTACCCCTTCACTTGTGAAAATTATTTCTGTACAGATTGTTTTGCTCAATTATTCGAAAACTGGTGGGTTGTCAAGTTTATCTTAACAGCTCCGATATTTATCCCACATAAAGGTGCCGTTTACTAGAAATTATCGTCACTTTCACACCTAGAATTGGGTTTAAAAATTCATCTCCATGAAAATGATCTTATGCTTTTGTAATTATTTTCGTGTAATTAACTGAAATGTAAGCCTATTGTTTGATTGTACATATTAAATTCATTATCTGTCATAGTGAAAGATATTTTTTTCGAATGCTTTCCTTTTTTTTTAATAACTACTTCAAGGAATTAGTTTTTCAGTGCAATTTCAAGGATTTTTGTAATAAGAGAGGCTCTTGATATATATACATCTTTCATTCGATATGTAGTATTAAATAATAATTTCAATATTCGATTTTTGAATGGTTCATGAATCAAACAGCGCCAACGTGCGGTAGCGAGCGTATTAACCGACGCAAAACTTGGTAATGAGTTACGGCAGTTTTAGCATTCCCTCAAAAGTTTTTTGTTGAATTTAATTTTATGCAATAAAGTAACGCACTGATAAAGTAGCAGGTGAAATGTTGTGTTTCGCAAGTTGAGGGCATTCCACGACCCAATGATTATCATAGACATGGCTGGTCAATATTTGACATTAATTTACCTGGCAGATTGTTTTTTCTTTTTTCATATGCATCTGTTTTGGCAATGGTATGGTGATGTATAGTGTGCAATTCTATATTTTACTAAGTAAATAAACAACGAAAATTCTGCATTCTATATTTCTGTGAAAAATACCAGATTTGATAATATGGCGGAAATACCTACCGTAATAGATTCCTCAGTCCCCTTCAGATACTGCAGCCTACAACTACAAATTTTCTTGAACTAACCCTATTCTCTTTATAAAACTAACCACAGATAAATCGTATCTTTCAAACAGAGCCCTAGCCTAATACAAAATATGCAAAAATGAGAATAAAAAATAAGCATTTTACTCATGGGTGCCTAAAACAAATCGAATATTCGAAACTGGTTATAATTTATATGCTGAATTCCTGATTTTAGGAATAAGAATAATTTAAAATACTTTCATCTGAAAATTTGTCGCTTTAAGCATCCAAAATCTGAAAAAAACGAATGCATATTCTGCATTACCAGTTTCAATTTTATGGAAACAATTTAAAATATACCGGTACTCAATATTTCCAAAATATAATTTTCACAAAAAAGTTTAATGACGTGCAGTGGTACAATTGTTCTCCTTGCGAGCCACATAAACAAAAATTTAGTACTCCGAATAAAATGTACATTACATTATATTTTAATTATTAAACTCATTTATTTGCCATGGCTTATTTAAAAAAAAATTCACTGTGCCAAAATCAGGAGTTTAGTATTATAATTCAATTTCCAGCAACTGGATGAAATCTGTGCCTCAATAAGATTGACCAATACAAAATTTTGAAATTAAATCAAAGTGTCAAATATAGCTCTAAATATACCTGAATATCCCATCTGTTTTGGACACCCGTGACACCCTATCTAGCATATTTCAAAACAATCTTCAATAAGCACTCATATCTTGAAACAAATTCTAAACTGTGCTTGATATAATAATAATAAACAAGCCAGTCTGCATTTACTACAGAATACTAGAGTTTAACGAGCTTATTTACTACAAACCACGAACTACCCTGTTCCTTTCAAAATCTAAAAGGAGAATATCGGTCAGAGGCCGAAGACTTATCGATCGAAAGTTAGGGGATCTCCCAAAACAGCGCTTTTACTCCATAGTGACCCATCACTAATTAATTAATAACTCGCTAATTATATCACATAATTCGCCCGAGATATGATAAACGAACATGCATAATCTGGAGCAGATTCAATCTCGCTTTCGTGAGATATCGCGTGCATCTAACAGACAGACAGACATACAAGTACCTATCAACATACTTACCGATTAAAATCGATAAGTAACAACTTGAAGCCTCCAAACTAAACCATCAACTCACATTTTCCTTTTTGCTAAGAGATGGATTCTTGGTAACAGCTGCCTTGAAATATCCAAACTAAATCTTTCTCTCGAAACATAAATCCCATCTTATACTAAGACTGACACTTCCTCGTCGTTCTAGCTTTACCTCTCACCTTCAATGTAGCTGCATAATGGTCTTGTCCTTTTCAATACACCCTGAAATAACACAAAGGAAAATACTTGCTTTAATTTGTGTCTGATGTGCGAAATAGTAGGAACAAAGACAATAGTATTATGGAACACAATATTTGAGGTTGAGAGTCAACAGATATAAAATTGGGCAAATGATTAGAGCATGCACTTGATCAATGTAAAAATTAAAAAAGCGTTTTTCTAATAATGCTTTAATAAAATATGTCGCACAATATAAATCAATTCGGATCAAAGGTATATTTGCCATGAAGAAGGCCATAGTTCGCCACTTGTTTGTAGAAAAAACGAAACAGGAATATTCACCTTAGCTAATTCAAATTTATATACTCTGTGGAAGTCAGGCACCAATATCCACATAATTTGAAGTGACACATGGTATAGAGTCATCGACTGGGCCTTGATTTTCAGTTATAATAAAATTTATTTAATCATGATCTGACTTTATAAAGACCCAAGTGCACTGAGAATAAAGTAACATTTGACAGTACACGAAATATTTTAAGCAAATCCAAAAATTTGGCACATCCACCTATTTTATGCCCAAACAAGAAGTTTATAAAAAATATTTCTTTCATCAAAAAAACAAGTCAAATCTACTTGAAGAAAAAAATAGATTTCAGTAATAACTGAAAGCCGATAGGTGCTGGATATCAAATAGCAACGCTTCAAACACTGGATTAAAATACACCCGAGTGTTTCTCTGCTCAAATAGGAACAGAACAGCAAGTTTGTGTCATTTCTTAAAGCTTTTACTCAAACAAGAATCAAGGTCTCAAAGTCACGTCCCCTATTTCCAACTCTCAGATCTGAGCTGTGTTCAATAATTACCAAGACAATACAAATGCAATATTATTATAACAATCACTACAATACAACAACTAAAAGGACGGAGGAACTAAGAGGATTTTGAGAGTATCATTTGGCTTGGACAAATTGGAGCAAAATTTAATTCGACTAAACTTAAAAAAAGGGCGCTCCAGAAGTATGTGTACCAATGGGGAGGTAACTAATTTTGTTCGCCTACTTTATATCAAGTTGTGTAAAGGGACTAAAAAGCTCTGGGCAGGAGGTATATTCACTTGACTAACACAAACAGTCCCCGAACTTGTAATAGAACTAAAAGAAACAAATTGGAATAAAATTATGGCCTAACATGGTACACATACTACGGGGGTACCCAAAAAAGGGAGCATTCAAAGAATTACACAGTTCAATATATGAAGACAACTGTTCGTGAAGAAGCCAGAATGAAAAATCACTGAGCAAACCACCTGATGGCAATAAAGAGTTTAACAATGCTCTCCCTCATGTCCATCACCAATTGGATTTTATCCCAAACCATGTCCCTAGTGAGGCAAAAGTCATACCTCACAGAAAACATACTTCAACCAAACAAAATCAAAAAAGGTTTTCAATTTTACGTATTCTTGAACAAGAACCATTTCGAATATAATGAACTGGGAACTGTCAAATTGCTGGACAAATACTATGGCACTAAGCATGAGACTCTTAGCTTTTTATCCTTATAATTTCCTCATAAAGAGGGTCACTCAAAACATTGATAATCGTTGATATTAAGATTTTTGGCATTGTTGATTTAGTGATTAAACATTTAAAAAATGGTTCGTAAAAATAAGCATATAAAATTACGGTTTATATTTTGCTCAATTCCTGAAGATACCCCCTCGCCCAAATCTTCCCTTGTACTAACATAATCTATCCAGAATTTTCGGGGCAGTCTGGTTGCTTTGTAGGATGGGCTGCAATGAAAGCTTTGTGAGTCTTTAGTTCTTCATCAATCTTCGCTATTATGGGAAACTTTGACATGTCAACTTTGAACCGAAGGGCATTGCCAACCTACGGAAAAATGAATAAAAAACATTGAAAATGGTACTTATAATGAAACAAGGAGTATGAAATACTTTACTTGAAAGCTAAAATTAGTCGGAACAGTGATATAATTTTGTAGATAATGAAGATTTTCTGGTATACAGGTGAGGCTGGAGAGTCAGAACCCGAGCCGTGACGTTCTGATGCAGCTTGAGCTAGAAGACATTTTGGCGGCCACTGCTCCTGAACATCTGATTATTTATTGCAGATATATTTTTCTAATACTTCATGAAAATGATAAGATTTATCAAGTGGTTCTCAAACCGTGGGGTGCGCCGTACAGGGAAGGGGGTGTAGACAATTTTTTGAGGGGAGTGAAGCTAACTGAAAATAAAAATATTTGTTAGATTCTCCCTTGCCCGCCTTATTTTGGATATTTACGTTTCATCCACGTAATTTCGATGTGCTTTTTGAATAAAACATGCTTCCGCCTTACTATCTCTTATTTGTAGCTAATTGTTAGCTATTGGGTGGGCTAGGTGAGGCGTGATATTTGACAACGTCTAAAAAGGGGGCACTGCTTAAAAAGTTTGAGAATAACTGATCTATCCTATTTAAATATTTCATTCTAATGTCAATCATTATATTATTAAAGCATCAAGTTTGATTCTTAAAATTTAAACCTTCATCCCATGGTTTTAAGTCCCGCTTCCACAAAACTATTTGGGTTCATGATTCGGGGTTATACCAACAAACAATATTGGCTCCATCAGAGCTCCACTATGATCTTAAACAGCTTCACAGTCTGGATACAATGAATGACTAAAACACCGAATATTACCATTCCTTGCAGTACCAGTCAGCAAACATGTGGTATCAATTGTAACACCAACCCCTCCAGAAAACAATCCTATCAGATGCTATAATCTCAAATTACCGTATTTGAATTTAAGAAGAAAATTGCCCAACCAAGGGGGTTGGCTTATACATGCATAACTCTGATCGCACTCAAAATCTGGCTTATGCACGCAAAACTCTAATCGCACTAATTATCGTACGTTTCCACCGAGCAGGTTTATATGCAATATCGGCTTATATGCCAAGATATACAGTAATTATTAATCGTCTCATTAAATTGACAGAATGAATACGAACCTGAGGCACAAGGAAAGCATCTGCAGCTGTCAACACATCCCCGACACAATATTTCCCAGCAGTTGTCTTCAAGAATGCTTCAAGAGCAACAAAACCTCTGTCTATAAAAAGATGTCCCCACTCCATTCTCTTCTCTTGGTCATCAAATTGTTGGAGGACGGACAAGTTTTGAATTGGCTGAATACCTGAATTGATAATCTGAAAATAATCAGAATTCAATTAATATGTAGAATTCATAGAGCTGAGTCAATGTTGAGAAAAGTAAGCTGGTTGCTTTGTTCATTTTCTTCCAATAAACTGTTTTGCTTCGTAGGTTAGCTGCTCTGGTGTGCAGGTTTGGATAATACACCGAGATAGTTATGTGCGAGAGCATTGAAATACTCTTCGCTGCCATATGACGGTTCATGTAAACGCTGGGTGATTATAGATTCTCCACCAAGTATATGTATGCATTTGTAAGATGTAACTAAATATATATTACCATATACGGAAAAGAACCCTGTACGCCTACAGCTACACGTATGAAAGGTGGAGAGCAAACAGTCAAGTTATCCATGTTGGTGTGATTTAAAGTAGCCCGAGATGATCTCCATGTCCCGCCACACTGCCCAGAATACAATTTTATTACAACTATTTTCTCACCTACCAGAAACTGGACCAAATTAATGAAAAGTACTCAAATAATTTCCAGCAACTTGAGTCAGTCTAGTCATTACAGCGTGGGTAGCTTTTGTCCAATACACAGTAAATGTTATGAAAATGAAATGACGGTAAATTCAGAGAAAAGATATTCTGATTATTTGGAATTTTATGCATCCTCAGATACTTATTGTATCTGTGTTTTTTTCAAGTGGGTACCTAGTTTTGTGGGCATGATGGCTTAGTGCAGTAATTGCCAACCTTTTTCCGATACATTCTATTCCTCCGTTAACATGCATAAAAACTAAGCTTATTTGCTCAATAGTTTTATTAGAGTTAGCCAGTTTTATGCACAACTAAGAAACCCTCCCCAATTCGAAAATGCTGGCCTAGTAGTTGAAGCGATGACTTGTATCTTGGACTCCCAGTCCCACAAGGGTCTAATAAATTGGGTAGGCAATGCCGCACTTAGAAAAATTCCTGTCTTTATACAGAAATGTAAAGCTCCTTATTAGGATGGGATTTACATATTTATCCCAGGGAAGAGGAAGACCGATGTGACAGCATAATCATATGGCGAACCACAGCCTCTCGTCCGGTTACTAGTCCATGTCGGGTATGGGATTGGTTAGCCAGTTATTAGCTTCAGATCCATTGACTTGATGATGGAAGAAGCCGTATCCGACCAGCGGTTACATGAACCACCATACGGCAGCGAGGAGTCCAGAAAGCCTCTCGTACATAACTAACCCAGCATGGGATTCGAACCTGTGAACCCACGCAGTGTGCCGAGCGATTTACTGCGGGTGATGGATATCAGTGAATGCTTGTACAGAACCTTGCTCAAGAGAAAAAGGCGTGAATGAACGACATATAAAAAAGAACTTACATAGCCCAAATATTCATGAATAATTTTGAAATTGAAAATAAAGTTGAATTTACCTCACAAACTTCTCTGACTTTTGTTTTGGTTGTTAAATCTTCAGGAAACAACCGAACTCCTTGTTTTGGAAACTTTTCATCCAAAAATTCTACGATCGCCATCGACTGGGTCACAGTTTTTCCTTCGATGATGAGTGATGGAACTTGCTTCATTGGATTTAGTGACCTGTGGAAATATTCAAGGAGAGATACATTAATATAGAGCAGTGGTTCCCAACCTCTAATGACTCGTGGCCCCTTCCTGAGGTTTTTGGCACTCATGGACCCCGTTTATCATAACAGTGGTATTTAGAGTGTTATTATGATTGGTAGATTCTAAATCCCATTAAGTTTGCACAATTCAAGCTCAGAAAGTGAACACCCTGTGAAATAACCTTCTCAAGCAATGAAACGAGAGTATCGGTCAGAGACCGAAGACTTATCGATCGAAAGTTAGGGGATCCCCCAAAACAGCGCTCGTACTCCATAGTGACACCTTGTATCCCATCACTAATTTATTAATAACTTGCTAATTATACGATATAATTCATCCAAAATCAATAGGCTTCTGGTCTGACATATTATGAATGCACATGCAAAATCTGGAGCAGATTCAACCTCGCTTTCAAGAGACATCGCTTGCAGCTAACAGACAAATACCTATCAACATACTCACCAATCTCAAGATCGATAAGTAATCAGTTCTGCGGCTAGAAATGTGGCCCCCCTTCAACCGCTCTGTTGTCCCCTAGTTGGGAACCGCTAATATAGAGGGTGTCCACAAAGCCCCATTACCCTTTCAATTTTCTTAAGTCAGTTTTTCAATATTGTTCTACCTAGATTAGTGTATTTTATTAACGGTTATTCTCTTCATTCAATATACCTGTAACAGTCAACAAATAATGTATGGTATCGACGAATTCCTGCAATTCGAAATTTGAAAACACCCTGTATTGAAGGATTAAATTGTCATATTCATCTCATGATTGAGGAGAGCAAATAAGACGGCTCAATGCTATGGTGAACTACAGCCTTACGTCTACTGACCTCTCCATACTGGACATGAAAATATTTAAACAGTCATTTAAATAAATCAAATTATAGCCAGCTGGTCATGAACTAAATAAGGCCGTCTAGCTCTGACATGGGCAAACTGTGGCCCGCTCGGTAATGCAATCTGGCCCGTCTGATGCTGACACAACCATACTAAGACCAAATTTTGATGATTTAGCTAAAAATTATCTCAAGGATTTTGTTGAGATTGCAATTAAATTTAGTTTCGCCGTGAGGCTTATTGTTCTTTGATTTTGCTTTTGTAACACTGTGTATATTATTCCTAAAATTCAACTGTTTTCGTCACACTTACATGGCCCGCCAACCTAGGTGGGCAACATTTTTGGCCCTTTGCCCAAAAACCTTGCCCACACTGGTCTAACCATGATCAGGTGATTTTATCAGCTTTGAATACCTAAATAATAAAATTATAAATGTGAACAAAAATCTAATTTGCTTCTATTGTACAACTGTATGTTTAGAGCGGATACAATCCATAAAAATAAACATACCTGTACTCGTCAGTGCGTTGTTCGCCACCATTGGTCACAAGATGTACCGGAGAATATTCATAATTCACTTCTTTCAATGCGAGAGCAATTCTCACACGCCATGAGCATGAACTCCTCCAATAAGAATACAGTTTCACAGGCATTTTCTTATCAATTGCATAGATTAGATTAAAATCTGATAAAAAGATAACAAATTAACACAAAGAATTTTCTCAGATGCTGAACTTCACGATTTCGACTTGTGAAATATATTAAGTTCATACGACGGGTTGAAAATGAACCAAACTGAATGACACATAAAATAATGGTTGTACTCTTGATTTAAGTTTGCTAAATCAAGGCAAATGATAGACAAGACGCAAGCAACAGGGGCTCTTAAAATAGGTACTGATATTGACAAAGTTTCTAAGCATACAAAGGTATGTTATCAACCACACTTGAAAGCACAGAAAAAACTACATTTGAGAATTTGTCACGTCACGTTCAAGTCACTAAAGCAGAGAGAAAATGTCAATTTCCAAAAAAAAATTTACAAATTATCTTGAACACAGATAGTAAGCAAGCAGTATTTGGAAAATTATCAGTTTAATTTTCTACTCTGATAAGTAAATACCTTATCATGAAACTAGATTTGCAGAAAAATTGTCGATTTCCATGAAATGCATGACTGGGTCAAACATTGATAAGTGAATAATTTATCATAAAAAGAAATTATTAGTTGAAATAGGGTAATAGGGTCAATTTAATCATGTTATTAAATTTGCTTGGAGCTCAACAAATATGCAGGACTGCTAATCGATCACAAGACAAACAAGCAAAAGCATTGCCTCAGTCCCGCAAAAGAAACCTGATAAATATGATTGACATTCCATGATTTAGATCAGGGGTATGCAACCTTTAATACAGGAAGGTCAGGATACAAATAACTGTGTGAAACCGCGGGCGCAGCTTTATTTAACATTCCGTATATGCTCGTTTTATCGTCCGATCTTGATAGAGGGCCCGTTTGAATAGCCGCCCGTGTGAACAGAACATAAAAATAAATAAGGGCCGGTGCTTGAATACCCGCCCGATGTAAAAGCTGATTTTTCATTGGTAGAGAACAATAGGAAATAAGAAGCGCTTTTGTCACAACGCTGTTGAATTTTAAGCGCCGGTAAATAACACTCATGCCTTAGGCGTCCAAGTACATAACAGATAGAATTGATTCCGTAACACCATGGTTCTTGGACTGGGCGCCGCGACGCCCAAGTGCGTCGTTTCAATATTGCTAGGGCGTCGCAAAACTTTTCTTCTTTTGCGGATTTGCACCTGCAGTGCGTAGGAAAAGTCAAAATTTTTGTTATTCTAGTTTAGATCATACTTAAGAACTGGAAATAACAATATATTAATTATTGTAACGATCGAAAATAACACGCGCCCGTGCTTGAATAAGGGCCGGTTTGAATAAGAGCCCGGTTAGTGAGTTGGTTGAAAAAAATATGAGCCCGGGCTACAAAACGAGCAAATATGGTACGCTTCCAAGCAGTTGCAGGTACAAAAATTTTGGTTGTTGATCTCATGATGCGTTGTTTGCTTCGCACGAGCTAGCTGTCAGGGCATTGTTATGTCATAGTCACTGACAAGAAATGAGCCTCGGGTATAGGCTTTGCAACGATTAAACTAAATGAAAAACCTACTGGGTCGCATATTATTACAAATTAGCTCTTTTCTGCAGGTCGCACATTTTTTTCTTGTGGGTCGTAAGTTCCACAACCCTGATTTAGATGGTCCAGATAAAATATCAGAATAATTCTTGAACCAAAATCACTTTTTTTGTGATTTTTGCCGCAAGGATTTTGTGAAATAGAGGTAGCCTATTTATAATAAGCACAATAGTACAGTCGGGCTTAAAATAAATGTAACTTCAGTCACGATACAGAATGATAAATATTAGAAAGTGTAAACGGATGCTGTGATTTATCCCTAGGAACTCATTGCCTAAATAGATGACGAACCACATCTTCTGTCAAGTTAACAATAAATCTAGAGAATTAATTGAAAATGTCAAATCAATGAGCGGAGAATTGGCACAATTGTCTGCAAGACCACGATATTTTAACAGTTACCAGTTCAGATTAGGTATATGATAAGTAAATCATCTTTCCAGATGCACAGCCTTGGGACTTCATATCCGTTCCGGCAATAAGGTTGGTTATTTTTGATATTGAATCAAGAATCAAGATTGTTAATTTTGAACGTCAATATCATTCTTTGCATATTCAAATTGAAAATTAAATCTTATGAAGCAGCACTCAAAATGTATTTTAAGCAAATATTATTGAATATGTTTATCAAGGATATTGCATACAGAACAGTTGCCGGCCAAGTAATAAAATGGAAAAGATTTCAAGGCCCAACAATTTTGTTGGAAATTTTAAATTTAGCCACGTCATAAACTTGGCATTTAATTTGTTTCGTTGAAATGAACGTAATGTATGATCGTTTGATATATGTACAAAAACCATTTGGCAAAAAATTTCTATGTAATGTTGGATTTATAGAACTTTTTTGTGTATCACTGCTATATTTAAAATTTGTTGGTGGCCCAATAGAAAAAGCTCGACGACCCACAATTGGGCTGGATAATTGGATGACACACCAATGTACGTGCCAGGCTCATTTGGCTGATCTCAGAGAGTGTATAATGCATTCATGTTTAATAAATGATGCCACTGATAGGTCATGCCCATATTCGTCAGACGATCTGTATCAGAAAAACTTGCATTTTGAATCTGACCGTTTCGGCAAATTTTGTTATCAGAGGAGGTATTGAGGACTCAGTAACCTTTATGAAATCACGGGTGCAGCCAGTATTTTCAAAATTGATGACAGGGTATTCAAAATTGACAGTGTTTCCGTCATTACAAAATTCCAGGGTTTGTTATACCCCCGACTGGCAAACCTCCGCTGACTATGCCACTGTAGTCAGATTGCTTATCAAAACACTGAATTGCAAAGCACCTGCTAACAAGCAATCTAATAAATCCAGTAGGTGAATTTGAATTTAATTCGGTTCAGCATTTCTAACCTGTTAGTTCAACTACAGCCTTAATTATTCGCTTATAAAATTATAAGCTATTTAATTTCCTACAGTCCAACTCTTGCTAGAATGTCTAATTCAGTCTTATTTAACTGCTGACCAAAGTACTGTTTGTGCGCTGAACTGTTACAGAATTGTCTAAAATAGTCCAGTAGATATTGCCGCAATTCTAAAGAATTTAACGGATCAGCGAGCACGTCGGGGTCATCCTCGTCTCCTTCAAGATCTTCTGCGGTGAATCCATCGTTCACGGAATCCAATAATTCTGATAAAGTCACTCTGGAGTTACCAGCATCGCCATTGCCAAGCTCATCGATCTCGAAGGCATCTGAATGAAAAACATAAGTGACAGCATAAGTGACATAAAAAATAATTCAAGGTATCATGACTGTATCTTTTAAGGAGATTTCTCAACTCGAAAGTCATGCGCACTCACTTCAAAACAGTGGTTCTCAAACTTTTTTATTTTATTTTTATTTTTAATTAGCTTGTCTACATCCCACCCCCCTTGTGGGGCGCACCCCACCGTTTGAGAACCACTGCTCTACAAGGAACAGTTTGAGGATTGACAATGAGTCTATCACATATTGTAGTCTGACCTAGGCAATTATTCGAAGCCAGTAAACACAGATTTTTTAACAAAGCAAGTCCACGCACACATATATGAAAAAAGAGAAAAAATTCTTTTATGACTGAAATTACAGTTGGTCACTGGAGTGCCAAGCGCTACTGAAACTATAAAAAATTATGGTGATGCATGATGCTCACAAAATACTCAATCCCTAGGTAGCGCTAGACAAAAATTTACTATCAAATACCTTCGTCATCTTCATCCTCCCATCCATCATCATCATTCCCGTTTCCAACTCCCGTCTCTGTAGCTTCTCCAAGATCTATTGCATGACCTAACTCGGCAATAAGAATTTTTAATAATTTCAATGGCAGAGGTATAGACGTCCATTTTTCTGGTTCTTTTTTAGCTCGAGATCTCGTCCTAACTGTTGGGGTGTCAGTGAATATTTGATCTCCTTTAACCATAATTTCATTCATGCGAGTGTCATTCGTCGCTACTACGTGTTTGAAAAGTTCTGCTAAAGCTAAAATGCAAACTTTTGTGTCATAATGTCCGTAGAAAAGATTCTGTTTATCGCACCATTCAGTCATTACAAACTCAAGAGCTGTATTGCCTTTCGGGCCTGGAACTTTCGATAAAAACTCGAGTGTCGGAACAAGTTCATGCTTGAATAAATACGCAAAAATTATTAATAATGACTGCGTAACAGTAAGGGTTTTTGCTTGCTGAAGTTTACTGAGAACGGCACGAAGTAGCTGGTCTAGAACTTCTTGTAACTGTGACCCACATTCTCGTATCATGACTCCGACCAAACGACCAACAAATGCAGCAGAATGTTCAGATAGCTGAGGATCTAAGAGATGAGAAGCGACACGCAAAACGTAATGCCAGCCTGAGATGCCTTCTTGGTCTGTCCAGGAGATAACTTGACTCGGTGAGCGAGAAACAAAAGCTCTAATGCAGTCACCGCCATTTTGAATCACAGAATTATCATCCGAACTTGTAACAGAATTCACAACTACTGGAAACAAATTTTTAACAAGTAAATCTGAAAATGGGGGATCCGTGTTACGAATGATAACAGTTAATAATTCCAGTGATATCCCGACCAAATTTGCTGATATTTTAGCCGGCGGTCCGGTGAAAATATTCGCCAATGCGGGTGCGATGTGATCCACGAGGCTGCCGTTACATTTCTTATTGGCCGAGAGAACTTCAAGGACATCAGAACACAAAGACACGATAAATGGATCATTATTGTGACGTAAAAATTGATTGAAAGTTAGTGACGTAATTTGGGGCTCGTATTTAGCCGTAACATCATCATTAACTTTGAGAACAATTCCGATAGCTTCTAAAACTAGAGCTAAAGTTTCAACACTCGCTTGCATTGCAAGTTGGACTAATCCTTCCAAGAGGCTTGCACAATAGGGACTGAGTTTCTCTGTTTGGCCAATCTGCTCCAAATGATCGCAATAATTGCAAGCGGCTCGGACTGCTGAAATCCTAATAGATGGGGGTTGGTTGTCTTTTAACCCATGGACTGTGTATTCAAGAAATTGAGTTAGCATATCTGGTTGCAGCATACAAGTAAATCGGCTTGCAACCCATATAGCACGTCCTACAAGGAAAGGGAACTCAGAAGCTTTTATACTGGGCAGCACGATGCTAGTAATAAATAAATTGACATCAAAATTTGCATTTCCTGCCTCAATTGTTCGTGACACAAGAGATTCCACAGATCCCAATGCAAGCATTAATGCCTCGTAAGATTTCCACCAGCAAGGATGACTCGAAATTCGAGCTTCGTTAGCGAGACGTACATGACGATCCACAGCTTTTATCAAATTTATTGCACTCTCGCTTTGAAACTCTCTACAGCAGGTAAGAAACAAATCTTGAGCAGAAATACGGACGCTGTATGAAAACGTTTCATCATCTTCGTCTTGAACAAATTGGTCAGGGTTTTCAGACCAAATAGAAATCTGTTCTTCTGTAACTTGCATGTATAATATTAAATGATAGATTAAATCTTCGAGAGATTGCTTTACAATTCCACGACAAGACTTCAATTCTAACATACATTCGATGAATTCAAACGTACAGTATACTAAGCTTTCAAAACCTGTTCCTTCACCGTCCGAGTCCACAGCATCGTCATGGCCTTCTACAGACATTACTTCCTTTTTCACATACATTTCAGCACAATTTGTGAATGTCCCCCACACAGCAGGCAATATTTCTGCTATCACATGTTTTATCTCCTTTTCAAAGCCACGAAGCAAAATCGTGAGAGTTTTCATCACTTCTTTCTTTAATCCTGGATCAGAAACCTCACTGTTAGAGATCTTGAGGACTTTTACATAAGCTTGTAAAAAGTTTGGCAGAAATTGACTAACGTTAACACGTAGTGGGTCCTTAGCATTTCCAATTTCACTTGCAAACGAGGCGCATGTGTTAAAAATTGAAACCGCACGACTTCGTACTCTTATGTTGTATAAATCAGTCTCTGTAAATATTTTATAAATTTGTGGCAATAAAACTGGGACAACTGAATTCATATGAGTGTCTGTTACGTCTCGGATAAATTCAGTCAGAACCCGCATCGCACCATGCACTGCATTAGGGTCTTGTGAGGTTAAAGCTTGCATTAATGATTCGAATAATCCAGGCCAGTTCTCAGGCCAATCCCAACCAGCAATAGCAGAAATAGCATATGCAATTGACGTCCTGATTTTCCTCTGCGGATCAGCAAGTCCAATTGGCAACATCTGTCGAATTGCAATCTTTGCGTTTTCACTTGCTTCCGGCGGAGAAAATTTCTCAGAAATAGAACTCCAATGAGTGTCGACATATTGTTTCAATATAAGCGACGCTAACTGTCGTAATGACAAATCAAAGCTTTGATCGACTGTTATTTTCGCAAGATGAACGCAAAAATCTTCTGTTACTTCTAATATTTTGATTTCCTGTTCCGCGGCTCGACGAATATTAGGATCAGGGTTCATTGTTGCTGACAACGTCGATAAGATTTGTTCCGCCATGTTTTTATCGGACTGTGCCATGATGAAGATATATCGAATTCAGAAGAATTGAGACACA
Source organism: Styela clava (assembly GCF_964204865.1). Lineage (NCBI taxonomy): Eukaryota > Metazoa > Chordata > Ascidiacea > Stolidobranchia > Styelidae > Styela > Styela clava. Next base: position 22,597,157 of record NC_135255.1, read on the forward strand.
TATATACAGTGTTATACTAATATATATAAATTGATTTTCATTTAGCACCTATAACATTGCTTTCTAAAAAATAATTGTAAGAATTATATTCTAGTAATTAGTAACCAAGCTCTGAAGTTCCAAAGTCATCAAGCTAATACTGGTACCGGTAGCAGGGTGGCATCAAAATATTTTTTCATCTCCGAGGGGTGTTTAGAGGGTGGTTATAGCGCTTTTATTCTGGACCACACTCTTATTACGGTACTTGGTATTATACACAAATGCCTATCGTATAACTGTATAATAAATACTGAAATGCTGAAGTTTCATCATTTGGAAATATTACAAAGAAAATGCTGATAATTTCTAATCATAGTTTAAAGCAATATCTGGCTTTTACAAATTTGGCTTTCTGGCTTTTACAAATTTGGTGTTTTTGGTTTAACCGGGAAGTTGGACTGAGTGAATGCAAGTGCTGAGGTGACATCTGAACTCATTAATTAGACTCAAGATTTATACGAACTCTGACTCGAAATGGCGACTGGAGTGTTTATGAACTTGTAGTCTACTGTCTGACTGTCATTACAAACCATTAACAACTGCTATTACCGGTACCGAATGTACAGAATGTAAGGCTGTAAGGGGCGCAAGCCCGCAGTGCTACCGGCAGACCGGCTGGACCGGTATAAGTAATGCAGTTACAGAGTTAAGCTTAAGATAACGAACGTCCCATCCTGTCACATATTGTTTAAGATGCTAACTAATTGCTCGAGTCACAGGATAAAAACGCACTCGAAGGCAACTGTTATGCTGAAAATCAATTCATAAATCCATATCAAACTCCCTAAAATCAGCGTTAACGACGACCGCGAGAATGGCGCGAATATGTAGTGGTGTTTCATTTACCATTCCTGAGGTCAGAGGTTAAAAGGATAGGATAGGATTTACATATTTATCCCGGGGGAGAGGAAAGCCGATAAGACAGCTTGATCATATGGCGAACCACGGCCTCTCGCCCGGTTACCAGTCCAGGTCGGGTATGGGATTCGTTAGCCAGTTATTTTTGTTTTCGGAAGCATGGACTTGATGGTGGAGGAACCGACCAGCGGTTACGTGAACCACCCTACGGCGGCGAGTAGTTCAGCAATCTTCTCGCACATGATCATCCCCGCATGGGATTCGAACCTGCGAAGCCACGAAGGGTAATCAGAGATGCGGTGGCGAGCGTATTTCTAAGGCTTAGCACGATGCGCCACACCACCGAGCCACAACAATTTGTACGAGCCTTCATTGATATTATTTTAAAAAGACCAAAATTTTTTTGGGTCGACATTACCTACCTAATATCACAGCCTATAGATAAAATTTGAATCAAGGATCATCGATGTTCTATGGAAGCATGGTCACGTCAAACGCTCAAATAACCGGTCGCCATGTTATTTATCGTCAAGTTCGACGCATTACGGCATCGTCCAATGGACCTTTCCCCGAGCATCGACTTCCTTGTTTACTTCGTGACATTGGCCAATCAGCAAGATGCAAAACGTGACGTAACAATGCCACCTTTCGCATCTGCTTAGACACTTTTCTCACTCAGACAGATTTTCAAGCGTGGTTGTAAACATTACCTCGTTTTTGCGTTTTTGAACTCTATTCGTTAGTTTTCAGTTGTGTTTCGGAAACTTAAATATAAATCAGATAATTCAATGATCACTCTTTCTTCCTAGGAGTTTTAATTTAGATGCAGTAACAAAATTTAGTGTAGAAATAGCTGTGATAGATTAGCCTGAAATTCTTTACCGGTAGTTTTAAAAAAGAGATTGTTGTATGCAATGAATCATAATGATCATTTGAAACATATACCCCATTTTACAGGCGCCAACTCGGAAAAGCACTTTAAAATAGCCCCGAAAATTTTGCAATGGTGAAGTATAGGAAGAATTTTTCGGGGGTCAAAGGTCGGGGAAAGGCCCATCGAATACACTTTTAGAATATTTACAGTGAATTTGTTTTACTTCTCAAGTATTTGAACTCAAACAAGCAACAAAGAGTCAAGTCACTCAAAAATATGAATCAACGTGTACTCCTCTGCCAGGCGATTGATTACGAAATTTGTGCGTAAGCTTCGACTCTTTGTTTTCTTCATTGAAAGAAGCGTTTCGTATCTATCACGGAGTAGAAAACATGAAAAACGGTTTAATCATAAAGGGAACCACGTCCATGCATCAGTAACCAATAACAGATTGACTATAACCATACCTGACATGAACTGGGGATCGGACGAGCAACAGTGGCTAGGGGTGGTTTTTGTGAGGGTTACATATTTATCCCGAGGGAGGGGAGAACCGATAAGAAGGCTCAATGATATGGCTAACCACGGCCTCTCGTCCGGTTACAAGCCTATGTCGGATTAGTTATTTGTTTTCGGAAACATGGACCTGATGGTAGAGCACGCCATAATCGACCAGCGGTTACTTGAACCTCTGAGATAGGATCAAGCAATCTCATCGACTTCTCTATTCCTCGGGATAAATGTGAAATTCCCAACCATAGTGTGTCGTCAGCCCAAAAATGGGGGAAATCGGCAGTCGACCAGCGGTGTCGCAGAGTACACATAAAGGAATCGGATTATTTTTTCGCAAAAACAAAACTCACTGGATATTCGGCAAAGCCAACAGAGTGACCGCAGACCGGAATTGTCACAACTCATAAGTGATTTAAGGTATCAGCAATCTTAATGGTAGTCATTCCGGCGACTGTTACAAAGCGACTCCCTTCGAAAATAGGCCTCTTTGCGCTCGGAAACTGCTCCAAAGTGGGCAAATTGCAATCCACCAGGCAACGGCCTTAAGATAATTGACGTCCTCGAACATTTCACGAGTGCAATAATAATTCCACATTTGAACAACACACACATATTCCAAATATTTAGCATACATGGCCCTATATATAGAATCTAATAGGCCACTTCCTAAATTCAAAACGCAGTAGCTACAAAATGGTTGTATTTTTATTATTTCTGGCATACAAATGATGATCATGCAAAACACACTGATGACATTGTTGAACAATGGAACAGTAAACACACACTGTGACATCACATAGACTCCCTGGGACTACACAATTTGTTAAATCAGTGAGGGTGATCTGGTCTTCTTTGTCTAAAAGTAAAAATATACATTATTCTGAAATAAAAAGTGCAAAAGAATGGCATGGTTGAATAATGAAAAGGGGTCTTATTTCACCGAAAACACTCACAACATATTTCCTTAAACCTTGAAAATAGCTTCACATAAATCAATTTTGAGTGTTTCACATCAACTAGACATATACATATAGAACGGAATTAGGAGAGGGAATTCGAACATCTTGAAATTTTGAATATTTTATTTTATAAGAAAATGATTCTTATATCCTTAATTTTAATCAAGAAAAGTTAAAAGAAATATAATTTTTCTGCAAAAAAAGCACAATATTTTGAAAAAAAAATTGTAATTACTGAATTCATGGAAACTTTTATTTTTTGAACGTTTCAGCTTGGTTTCTAGTGTTTTTTGATGGTTTTTCACTGTTTTTGAATGTTTTAGCAAGGCTCTAGGGTTTTTTTGGCGTTTTTTTTACTGTTTTTTAACGTTTTAGCATGGTTTCTAGTGTTTTTCAAAAACTTCATTTTTCTAGCAGCATTACTTTTGAATATCTTAAATTTAACGAAGTGAATTTTTAAACAACAAAAATTTTTTCCATAATTTTTATTCTAATTCGAGTCACAAGGACACTAACACCCCCCACGATGAGAAAAAGCCAGAAGCAACCACCTATGGTCAAGACACAGCTCATTTATTTCTTCCTTCCATCGCTTTTGCTTTTTATACCTATCACATAACTTAATAATAATAATTCATCTCAAACAAATTACCTCGGAGCAGCCCTTATGATGTCATCAACTCTGAGAATCATTTCTGCGGCCTCCGAAGCGCTCATCAGCACTTGTCGTTTCACTTGGAAGGATTCAGTGATGCCAAGTTCTTTCATGTCACCAACAGTTCCCTGGTTCATGTCTGGAATGGAACAGTAATGTCAAAAACAAGGAGTAAATAGTATTTTGATAATAAAGTTCGCTATTGAAATCTGAATGCAATAATATTTTGCAGGAGTACTTCAACTGAAGTGTAATAGATGACCAATATGTCCCCCCCCCCCCCCTTTGAAAATTTTGGAAGATTGAAATAGTCACCAATAATGCATGCGCTTGCATTCTACCGAAACAAAAATGATGTTATGCTATATTACATTATACATCGAAAAAGTTGCCCTTTCTAACGGACCCGAAATCATGACGACTATATTAGAAGAAAATGGGGATTTCTGATTTTGAAACCCCCCCCCTTTTTTTTGGAAATTCCTGGTTTAGATTATACTCTACTCCGTTAGTATGAACCAAAGATCTAAGTGTGTAAACCTTTCAAACTTCTATCATCTCTGCGCTCATTTTGCATTCAGCAGATGTCTTACAACCTTGCTTTGGGCCAACTTCAACAAACTACGATAACAGATCAATTGGCAGCAAATTTTGAAACAAATATCGGAGATATCAGATACAAATTGGCATTTGTAAATTCATGGAAGATATAAAATGATTAAAATTCCAGAACGTTTTTAAAATATATTCAGTGCAACAACAATTTGGTTTAGGATTCATATTTATAAATGTATTTTTTGAAAATGGCAGCTCTTTGCAGTTTTAATATCAGATTTTATGGACAAGTGGGCCAAGCTTTTATCTGCAACCGTAGACAACCCATGATATCTCGGCTTGGATAGGCTCTGCGTTGTGGCGCAACGTGCTGGGTGTTCGAAACATGCTCGACACCGCTCTTCTTATTACCCTGCATGGGTTCACAAGTCCCATGCGAGGATAGTTATGTGCAAGAGGATTACTAGACTCCTCGCCGCCTTAGGGTGGTTCACGTAACCGCTAGTCGGTTACGACTTCCTACACTATCAAGTCCGTGCATCTGAAACAAATTACTGGCTAAGCCCATACCTGACTTGGACTTGTAACTAGACAAGAGAGCGTGGTTTGACATATGATTAAGTCATCTTATCGTCTATCTTCTTCTCCGGGATGAATATGTAAACCCTATCCTATCTAGTGTTATTAAAATGTCTGATATTTAGTAAATTCCACAACTACCTACTAGCACCTACCAAGCCCTGCATGCTTCTTTCCAGATGTATGATCTGCTCTTAGTTGTGAAACAAGCTCAGCACTGTCATATCCTGCATTGTCAGCTATGATCATTGGAATCTGAAAGATTAGTAAAAAGCTGAATGTTAATCTAATCAAAAAATGTTCATGTGTGTTAAAAACTACTTGATTCAAGAGCCTTTCTGCAGACTAACATTAATGTATTTTTGTGAGACTTCTTGAAAATGGAAATGTGCCCAGAATAGTCCTATTGATTCTTGCTACAGTATCCTTGCATTGTTAGCATACAGATCCGCTCGCACAAATGCAGAGAGAAAGGAAAGGTTGTTTATCTAACAAAACTTTATGAATCAACTGAAGAAAAAAACTTGCTCTTGCTATTTTGCAAGCAGGGATGCCGAATAAGAAAAAATAATGAAAACAAATCAAAATTCAATTATACTCCATTTTCAAAATTATTGTTTATATCAATCAGTGTTTGCTTGTAAACAATGTTCCCTCTAATTTTTTGTAGCATGTGTGCGCAGAAATTTTGGTGTGTGCGCACTTTTTTGGAAATGACTAATATTTGTGCAAAAACCAATGAAAAAATTTTGGCGTTCTAACCGGGTAATAAGTGGGCCAACAACAAACTTTCTCAACCTGCCAACCGAGCACATTGTTACCTTACATCGAAATACGTCTGTGCGCAGTGAATCCATGCGTGTGCTCAGCATCTGAAAGCTGTGTGCGCACGCACACGCGCACACCTTAGAGGGAACACTGCTTGTAAATCTATCCTGTGACTTCTAATAAAAAAATAATAAGCCTCAAACCTGTCTCAATGCTCTCGCAAACGATTCGATTGCCATTGCTTCTTTCCCAGGAGTTCTGGCCGCCAATTCATCAACTGCTTGAGCCATAATTGCCTCTGAACAGCCACCTGCACAAATATACATGCATTTTATTTATTGGACACGTTAGTGGGCATAACGAATGTTTTGCATTTTATGCTGGCACACTTCTTGTTGTTCATTGACACATATTTCATTGATATTAAAAAACGCTTTTCCCATTGATTACTGGACCGATTGCTTTAAAATTTTGAAGATTGAAGATGAAGTGATTGAAGATGGAATATTTCTCTAGAAGGCTATCACTTTTATTTATTTCTAAATTTCGTATGAATTCTATGAAATTTTATATTTCAGCCAAAATTCCGCTGTATTATTTTTATCCACGGGAACACTGATTTTAGTCCGCGTGATGACTGGCTGTGCGTTTTGATTCTGCAAAATTCTCGCAGCTGAAAATTTGGAAACTTTTTGAGGGTATCGGTAGCGTCAAACGTGTCCATATATTGAGCATTGCTCTCTTGTTTCATATTGTATTTTGGTTTTGCACAACGAAAATAAATATCTGAATCTTTTCACATTTCACCCCGGGCAAGCGGCCAGTAATAATATTTTTGAAAAACCAAAATCTATTATCTAGGCTAGGTGAGACGGCTTGTGGTTTGAACCTTAGAACACACGCTTTGTAGCGGCTGAAAATGATTCTCGTTCTTCCAAAATATAAGTGGATCCCGACCAGATTCACATACTAGAGCTTGCATAAAGCCCAATTCATAGTAAGTGACTCGTAACAAAATTCATTTAAGTTTGATACTAATGCCTAGGTACAAGTGAGAGTAGTATTTCAAAAAACCAAAAGTCAAAATGTAATGCCTGTAAAATAGGGTAAATAACTGTCCCAAGGAGGTATGAGAGAGAATAGGTTTGCCCAAAAAGTAAACTTTTAATAATTATGTATTACCTTAATTTGCTTAATATGTGCTAATGTGATATTGGTAGTGTCTGATATGTGGATGTGATTGATAATAAAACATTGGTTTAGCTATTTACTTCAGAACAGAATTACTTTCCAAAATTCTAGAATGAGGGTGTAAGAATCAGTTGATGGTTTAAAAAGGTTGTGAAAGAGGGGAAATTAAGAAACACTGCTCTTAATGAACTATGTATAATTGTAGTTCACGTACTCCCATAGATACAATCAGAAAAAGAGGTTTTAGATTAGATAGTGAATTTCATACAAAGTTTAATCAAGAAGATCTTCACCCACCTCCAAACACAGTTCTTGTTTCTTTAACCGTTTGTGACAAAACACACAGCGCATCGTGAAGAGAGCGTTCAGATTCATCTAAAATTTGTTGAGTCGCTCCTCGAAGGATGATTGTGCATGCTTCAGCTTTTTCAACACCTAATATAAAAAATTTAGAAAAGTTAGTTTGAAACTTTCACATGAGCTCAAACCATAAAGCAAATATCTTAATAAAGCAGTCATTTTGCCCTTCAGAGTTAAGTTGCAATGCTTGGAAAAAGAGTTCAAAAATAAATAAATTCTAAAATTGACTAGATCAGCATTTCTCAAACAGGGCTGTTAGCAGTTCAAGGGAGCCTTGGAGCGAATTCTGGAGGCTGTGAGCAGAATCTTCCAAGTCAATGCATTCGAAACAAATAAATCGAAACTGCTCCCATACCGGACAAAGAATGGTTATTGGACAAGAGGCTGTGGTTCACCATATGATTAAGCAGTTTTAATCTCCTTGAAATGAATATGAGAATCCCACTATTTCTATTATATTCATTCGTGGTAACTGCGTATATTTAAAACTAATTGAATGTGATTTGTTTAATTCATCCACTGTTATGTATTTGTTGTCTTGCATTATTCTTTTTATTTTTTAATTTGTTCATGTACAAAATTACTGATGGATCTGTGCAAGGCAAAACTGTGTATTTTCATTGAAAAGCCAGGGCTATGATAAATCAATAAAAATGAAGATCATACCTGAGAATTTGATCATTTTATCTTCGCCGATAATAATTTCTTCAATTAATTTACAAGTTCCGATTTTCACAAGGTCTGGACGATCGAAAGTCGAGCAGATTTCTCCTCCGAGAACAAGAGCGAGACGTTCAATTCCTTCGAAATCTGCATGTTCGATCGCCATCACTCCTTGATCAGCAAACAATTGTTCAGGGTAATTGTAGATGAGTTGTCTGTTGAAAAAAAACGATGGATTTGATTCAAATAAACTAAATTTTCTAACAACTTTTCTTGTAAGTCATCTTCAAATTCGAATCTTACTCATACAATGATTAGGGCTGGGCATTTCGAATCGAATATTCGAATCAAATAGTAAATTAATTGAATCGGTTCAGAGCATGATTTCAAATCGCCGCCATCTTGTTTTTTTCTTTCTGCCAATGGTCAAGGTGATTTTTTTTCCCAATTTATTTTTCACTGAAATCATATTTTCCAACGCAATTCTAACATACGACCATTTTCTGTAGTGAGTTATTGATAAAACGTGTTCGTTATTCTGTGTGAACGCTCAGTAATCTATCTGAGTGATTTATTCTATGTCTTCAGTAATTCATCTGTCGAGAAGATCAATTACTATAAAAAAGTCCCTTAGAATTATATATTTCCAAGTATTCGAGATTCGATTCGGAAAATTATTCGATTCGATTCTGAAATCACAAGGATGGAAGAGAACTAAAATTATAAATTTGATGATCTCTATGAAATTATAAATCAAATTCACATGTTCATGTTATATGTATGTATATTCGTCTTGTAAAAGCAATATAAAAGTGTTGACAATTATCAATATTGTAAAAGGAATGTATGCACGAGAACATACAGACCTATAACAAGGATGTGTGGCATGCACCCCCTTTTGATAAGTATCAAAAAAACAAAAACGTTAAGTCAAATATGTATAATATAGTCCCTTATACAGATAGTTATGCAAGAGAAGGTGGTGGGTGGGTGTACCAATATGGAGGTAACTAATTTTGTTCGTCTAGTATATTTACTTGGCATGGCTAACACATACAGTCACCGTACTCTATTATGAGAATACTGTGCAAGGGTGGGTGGGTAACAGGGGTAAGCCAACATAGTCAAACCCTCCGGCCACTATGCAATTGAGCCTTCAAATTGCTATTTTACATTTGTTTTTCTCACCTATTAATGAAACAGCTGATGTTGTGAGAGATAATCTTGTCGACTTTTTCCTTCATTTTTTGTTTTTCTGCGAGTTCTATTTCAGCAACTTTTGCTGTACCGTCGACTCGAACTCTGGAACCAAAAATCTGGAAATAAAGTTGTAATTGGACACGTTAGTGGACATAACGATCGTTTCAATATTATGTTATTGTTGTTCTTTGACACGTTTTTAAAAAGTCGCTTTTCTCTTTGATTACTGGACCATTGCTTTGAAATTTTCAGTGGTTGAAGATGAAATTTTTTTCTAGAAGGCTATTACTTTTATTAATTTCAAATATTCCTGTGAGCTTTATGGGATTCGTTTTTTTTTTTGAGCTATGACGTCATCAGAATTTGCCTCCATGTGGCGATTCCGCAAACATATATTGATCATGTGATCAGCGAACAGGTTCCATAGCCAAGCCTGCTGGTTACTGCAAGTTACCGTACCGTACCCACAGTGAATTTCAGCGTAACGTGTCCATATATTTGAGCATAGCTTGTTTTAGAAAATACAGCTGTAAGAGAGAGATGACAGCTACGAGGAGCCAGGCCTCACACGATGTCATTTCCTCATTATTTAAATTTATGTGAGTAAGCGAATAAAATATCTTAAATTAAGGATTAATTTAGAACGGTGATATTCAACCGGGCATACTGCATACCCAAGTGCATACCAAGTCAGATCACGGGAATACAAATACCATACAAGGGTTTACAGCTATAGCCTGGGTCGAATATACTTTCCGGCCTTTTTTGTAAAGTGCTCGACTGTCCATGACAGTTCTAGAAAACGCAAATGCTCTTAAATTATGAATCTGTTTTAAATAAACAGGTACTTCAAAAACATAACTGTTTTTATCACAAATACTTGTTTTATGGCAAAATGCTCTTACGACGAATTTTCCTGTGACGAGATTTCCGGACACGGCCCATGACCACGAATATTGCAAGATGAACTACTCAAGCGATTAGAACCCATCTTGTGCAAAAAATATTTAATGGCGGAGAGATATACAGTAGAGGTTGCGGCTATGTTATTTGCAAATGTCTGAACACAAGTTACAATCATGACATCAACATCTACATATTTTGGTGATTTAGCGGTGCTCCTGAAGTATGCGCACCAAGATGTCACATAACCTGAACCCTAACCCAGTACACAACCTGAGTCCAAGTTGTGCGCCATCTTGGTGCGCATACTTCAGGAGGTTCGATTTAGCATAACTTGTGACCAGAGTAAGACTTGACTTCACCAAACAACCTTTTCCTACTTTATTTTATTAAATAACCTTTGGTATTTGCGAGGTATATACAAAGAAAAATTGAAAAAGGTGTAACATGTAGTAAAAGGTTGAAAAGCACTGATTTAGAATATTTTATGAAGTCCCGGAAGCTATGCTTCTGCAATCCTCCATTTCCTACAGGATTACTGAAACTGACGGTTCCCTGTGAGCCATGAGCATTTACCTTATCTAGGTAGTAATTCCCATGACATTAATTTAAAGTATTTGGTCAATATGCATCACTAGGAACAAACTCAGATAAACCATTTCATAGCTGTTGACGTGCAAATCAAACGAAAATGAAACAGAACAGGTAAAACAAAAACAAACCTTAATTTTATCAGTATCCATTGCCGTATTAGCAAGCAAAATCTTAGCATTTTCGATCCGTTTCGGTTGATTGACTCCAATCTTTTTATCAAGAATAAATCCTTCATCCAATTTTGAATCTGTCATGGTTCCTCCAAGCTTCTTGATAATCTGGATAATAAGGTGATTTCTTGTTAAATTTAAATTAACTTCCTTGTTTACTTCCCTATTATCAACCAATCAGCATGCGTGATCCTCTTTATCACCATTTTTTAATCTGGATGGATTCACATCTTCACATTCACATCACCATTTTTTAATAGGATGGGATTCACATCTTTATCCAGGGGGAGAGGAATGCCGCTAAGACAGCCTAATCATATGGCAAACCACTGCCTTTAGTACGGTTCAGTCTATGTCAGGTATGGGATTAGTCAGCCAGTTATCTGTTTCAGATGCATGGACTTGATGGTGGAGGAAGCCGTAACCGACCAGCGGTTACGTGAACCCCCATACATCAACGAAGAGTCCAGCAATCATCTCGGGCAGAAGTATCCGCACACGATTTGACCCTGCGAACTCCTGCGGGGTAATTTTATGTGCGTTGGAATATTCCTAACACAAAGCACAAAGCGCCACACCACAATTACCCAAGGTCATGGTTTCAACAGGCCAGCCTTTGGCAATTTAGTCAATGCACATAACTTTTCTCAGAGATAAGTCTTTTTTATGCTGAAAAAAAAAACTGAGTATTTTACTTGAATAGCTTCCAAGTTTCCACTTCCTCTTAGTCTCAGAACAGCATCGACGGCCATCTTTGCAAAGAAATCTTTATGTTGTGTCAGGAGTTTTGAGCTCAAAGTTGTTCTAGCAATATTCATCAGATCTTCACGGAATTTGACGGGATCATTTCTGAAAAATTTCATATTAGTAATTTATTATTGGAAAACATCGTGTTAGTCTGGTATAGCGTACATTCGGTAATGAATGTGTAAATTACAAGCCTTGCAAGGGAATGGCGGCAATGTCCACCAAAGGATTCGAAAGCCGTAAAAGTATTCGATATATATTTAATTCGATATTCAAATATTTAATTCGTCGGACAACGCTGGTGGAACATAATGTTATTTTGAAATATATTCAATTTCCGAAATAAGATTCCAGGATGTATTCGGACTGGTAAATTATTCTGTGTTTGTCATCCCTGATGCGTAAAATTCGCAGACGAAACGAAAGTATTTTAATAAAGAACCAAACTGACCCATTATCGATAGTGGAATCTAATAAAGCTTTTCTTGCAGCATCTGTCGCTCTTCTCCAACCAGCGATGATCGTCTGTGGATGAAGCTTCTGTGAAATCAACTTCTCTGCTTCCTGAAATTTTTTTTTAGATATTTAGATTTTACGAATATTTGAAAATTTGAAGATTTTTTGAATAAATTCATGATAATTCTATCCAATTAAAGAGTCCAGTCTAAAAACACCGTCTAAAACACTAGAAACCGTGCTAAAACGCTTAAAAAAAGTCTAAAAACACTTCCTTAGACAAGCAGTTTACAACAATCAAAGTTAGCAGTTACTCTTGCGCGAGTCAAATTAAATTTAAATTCATGATACATGACAATTCTACAAAGAGAAGAGCAATTAAGTATTATTTTCAAATTTCAAACTAATTTAATTGGATCAGGGGCCCAGCCAGAGGGGTGATTTCGCAGGTGGGACCCACCCTTTTGAAAAGCCTTTTTTCATCATACATAGCAATTTTTCGCAGCCTAAAATGCTTTTTAGACCCTCAAGACCAGGGGTTCCTAAGCTTTTTTCAGGACGACCCCAAAGACAACTTTCGAGTGTCCAGTGCGACCCCACGTCAATATATATTTTTTCACAAAACTTCAGAGCTTCTTTCACTGGACTTTTGAGATTGGTCATGTGGTGGTATTAAGTAAAATCAAACAGTGATGTCACAATAAGCACCTACATTTTCTATAGCATAACTGCATAAGCATAGAGCGATGCCTATGAGCCTGTTTTAAGCCATGGTACAAACTGCTAAATTTAACAGGGTTTGTCAAATCTTAGATGTTTTGCACATCCATCCTATATCTTACCTCAGCGACCCCAAGACCTGTTTGCGACCCTACCTAATTTTCACTCTGACCTAATTTTCACTCTGACCCAATTTGGGGTCGCGACCCCTGGTTTGGGAACCCCTGATAAAGACTCTTGAAAACCCATGTATTCCGTGGACCCGCTAGACGTTTCAGTCTAACTTGGCAGTAACAGATTTCCCTCCTCCCTCCCTTTGAAAATCCCTGGCCACACCCTTAAATCAGACATCTTAATGTTGGTCCTGAGTTCCTTGCAGATCTGGCAATTCTGTGCTGCCTTCAATGCTGAACAGAGTACTGAAGGCATATACAAATAGCACAATCGAACACCTTGCTTGGCCTCTCACAGATGAGTGACCCCTACTACAATAGCACTTACTCTTAATAACTCAGAAGCAAGCACAGTAACTGACGTTGTTCCATCTCCTACTTCATCATCTTGAACTTTGGACATATCTGGGAATTAGAAAATTAAATTTTTTTATTTAAATGATGAAGCAATAGCAATTAAGTTCGTTTCGACGCAATGAAGGTTTAGGAGCAGTGCTATCAATCACACTAAAACCTTATGTACAAACTGCTGATTTATAGCATAATCCTTGTTTGAAGATCGAGAGGTGTTAAATTTAATGCAAAGATTGAAATCTAGAATATAATTTGCATATGCTCGGTATCAAAACCTATAGTAGAGCCACTCAGCTCAAACAGAGTAGCTGAATCGAATTATTGAAAACGCGCCGTTGCATATCTGATTATCGTTATGCGAGATCAGATTCCACGTTGTAAGAGATATTTATTTGAGAGGGTTCTTGGACTCCTTACATTCGTATGGTGGTTCAATGACAACCGATCAATTACAGCTTCCATCACCATAAAGTCAATTACTGTGAGTCAAACAATAATATACTCGTATTCCATACCCGGCACGGACTGGTAAACAAACAAGAATATCGGTCGGAGACCGAAGACTTATCGATCGAAACTGCGATTTCGATTCATGACTATAGTGACACCGCGTGTCCCATCACTAATTAATTATTAACTCGCTAATTATACGACATAATTCATCCAAAATTAATAGGCTTCTGGTCCGAGATATGATGAATGCACATGCAAAATTTGGAGCAGATTCAACCACGCCTTCGTGAAATATCGCGTGCATCTAACAGACAAACAGACAGACAAATACTTATCAACATACTTACTTAAGTAATGAGAGGCTGAGTTTTATTGTATAATGAGATAACCGAACATGGCGATATTTCTATGTGCAGGTTCTTAGGTTTGATTCTTTTGTGGATGTTCATGTAAGAGGGGACACTATACTGAACAAGGTAGCAGGAAAATAGGTTGCCAGGTAATTAATAGGCAGTTTTATCGGCTTTGGCTATCCCCAGTATAAATACAAAAATCCATCCGAACTTACCAACTAAGACTTTAGCAGCAGGATTATCAACTCCGACAGCTTTCAATATTGTTGCTCCATCGTTTGTAACAGTGATGCCAGGTTCCAATCCTTCACGTCCAGCGCTCATCAATATTTTATCCATTCCCTTTGGACCTAGCGTTGATTTCACGAGATCACCGATAGCAATTGCTCCAACAAATGAAGACTAAAAATTTAAATATGATTGCTGATTTTGAAAAATTCTCTCAAATCGAGGTGGATTCACACAGAAGTAAACAATACTCAACTTCGAGCAAAAATATGAATGGCAACTGAAATACCATGGGTAACCGAAACCACAAAGTAAGAAAGACGAGCCATTTCTTTGAAAAGAATTTGCTCAAATCAAGGTCACACTCACTCATACAGAATTAAAAGAAACTCATCTATGATTGAAGTTATGGTCGTTATGAAGTTACTGAATTGCCAAGAGCTAGCGAAACTATGGATTTATGGCTCATAAGTAAAGGAGACTCATCTTTGAGTCAAATTAAGAGCGACCGGCGAAATACTAAAAGTTACTGAAAGATTCATGATGGTGTATTCCAAGCCTGAGACTTGAAGCAGTTTCAAAATAACCAAGAAATACCATTGAGATAGACAGTTCCAACAAATGAAGACTAAAAATTTAAAGATGATCGCTGATTCCATAATTTAAGATTCAAATTAAGAGCGACTGTTGAAATACCGAAAGTTACTGAAACTATATCAGAATATAGATTCATGATGGTGCATTACATGAGCGAGCAGTTTCAAAATGATCAAGAAACAGACCTGAGGTAGAAAATTTTACTTAACTGAAGCTCGTGGGATAAAACCTTAAATTAATTTGGCTTAGACAAATTATGAAAAAATTCCTACCATAAAGGAAAATTGATTCAAAAATAATATTTGAAACTGCATATAACTGAATATTTCTTATACTCACCAATCTTGCGGTTTCTGCCTTTTCTTCATCTGCTCCAGCATTATAAATTGAGATTGGGCTTAAGGACATCTGAAACAGTAAAAATGAATTGGGTCATGCAAGGTAGAATACATGAATACAATTTTCCATATATATCTAACGTCTCATTACGTAATTTTGGGCGTTTGCGTAATATTAAAGGTGTGGTCCACTTTAGCAATTTTATTGTCAATCCAGTACGGCACACTACAAATCGGGTGACATTGTCCCGTTTCAGAGAAACCCATTTACAAATGATTAGACACCCCTCTTTTGGGAGACGTCAGGACATTGTTGTCCCTCAATATCGGTAATAATACAGTATAATGAAGTTGCGCAAAATACTACAAAGAAGCGCAATCTAATAACTAACTCATCATTGAATTCCTTGGGGAAAAAATAATCCGATTTACCGAAAGAAAAAATATTTTACCGTAGCATTCGAGATTTTTTAGTTAAAAACGGCAATTTTGATCATGTGACGACCGCGATTAATTTAGATTATTATTGAGACAAGCATGGTGTGATATGACGCATCTGACGTGGTCCCAGGTGCCCCTCGTTTGTGAGACACATAGAGTGTTTGTTTTATTGAGCCAAATGGAGGGAAATTCCTGGAATTTGGATAGTGTGCTGTACTGTAATCAGACTTATCTGATGACCGATAGGTAGTAATGTCATTACAACTATTTTTCAAATTCAATGATTCCGTGTCCAGGTATTACAGTATTATTAGTATCTACGTACTCACCATTTTGAAAGATATTTGTTTGAGATCACAGTTTGTAAATAAATTAGATTATGAATCTAAAAATGAAGACATAAATATGGAAATACATGATATATCGAAATTTTATAGAATACTTTCTCTAAAAAATAAAATTGAATACTATCTTAAGAGGATAAAAATATAGCTGTTTAAAAACAGCCAGTCAAATACAGAAATGTTTTAAATGAGATGGTGCTAAATTTGAGAAGCTCTGATAGAAAATATAAAACAGTAGTACAGTCTGACAGTCGTACAGTAGTAGGAAAGAGTTAATTTTATGCATCTTGCAAAACAAAACATATGTTACCGATATTGTTTCAAATGCATGAACTATCGTGTATCGGTACTACCGTAACTACACAACTAACAGAGTCAAAAAGTAAAAGTCTGGCGAATGGATTGCAGAATTAGGTGCGCCATATACAGGGTGTCCAAAAGTTAGTATACACTTTTAATTTGCTCTTCAGGTACTCATAATAGCGCATTCATTTTTTAAGGAAACATGGTAATGGTATGGATCAGTCTGTAAGTAGTAAAATTTATGTATTCGGTATTGTTTGCATTTTTGTATGTATGTATGTATGTTTATTAGTCTCGTAGTAGTAAGCAGTATAAAAAATTGACAATATTAATATTGGAGACGCAACGCATGCACAAGACCGTACTGGCCTAAAACACAAATGTGCGACATGCGCTCCTTTTCATCAACCAGTCACCCCACAGAATGACAAGGAGATTAACCCAAGAAATGAGATGCAAAATTGCTGTTAGCAAGAAGCATATAAATCAGTAAGGCAAACTCAGCGCCTCTTTAACAGAGAATTTGGAACCTCAATCTCCAAATGCAGAAATGCATCAACCAACGGAACTTACAATAGTTAGCACAGGTATCGTATAGCTAGAAACAAAACAGTCCTGGTATGTAACCTAATAAGCTTTAAAATTTCAACAACCAACAAACACAACTTGTATACACCAGACTAGCCTGTGAAAAACAAAAACAGAAGGTCGTTCGAAAACGCCCAACCGCCATTACAGCGTTACGGTTACTAAGATCGCCAGTCGAGAACATTCGGCGAGGGGCCCATGCGTCGATGAGAAAGAAGTGACCGGAGCATTTGTTCAAATAATAAAACTCGGAAGCTAAATTCTCAAAAATTATCATAGTGATAGCTACTATGAATATTGTAACTCCTTAAATACTAGAATTATTAATTTTAAAATACCTAATTTAAAAATATTACGTTGAAAGTATATTTCAAAATTTGCTCATACACTCGAGTATGCATAAACAGACTCCTAACAACTATATTATATACTCCAGTTCCTATTTCAAGCGGTTTTATAACGACTGGTCATTGAAAGTTTCACCCGGTTTCACAGCGCTTCTTCCCAATTTTTATTTTTAACAAAACGCAGAAATATTTGCGCAGCGTATGAACAGTATAATTAAGATTCAAATTGTGTAATACGAGAATGCGATACCATAATAATAATAATGCAACGTCAGACACCTTAATTTTCCATGCTTTCAGATGCTGGCTCGGCGATATGGCGCATCGTGGTGAGCGTGAGAAACACGCTGGCCATCGCGCCCCTGATTACCAAAAGTGGGCTCGCATCTTATAGGAAAATAATTATGTGCGATTGCTGGACTACTCGCCGCTGCAGTGTGGTTCTCGTAACCGCTGGCCCGATACGACTTCCTAAACCATCAAGTCCTTGCATCTACACTAATTCCACACCCAATCGGACGAGACGCCGTAGCTTGTCATATGATTAAACCGTATGGATATATTTTAATTGGAGTGTGTGCAAAAGAGGGAATATATCAGTCCAAACAATTGAGATGAACTAGGGTTACAATAGACCATGGACCTGAACCACGCTTCGACGGAGATCGTGTGCCAAGCAATCTTCTCGTACATAATTATCCAACACAGCAGGCGAACCCAAGCGGAGTAATCAGAGGGATAGGATTTACATATTTGTTCAGGGGAAAGAAATGCCGAAAAGACAGTTTAATTATATGGCAAACCACGGCATCTCGTCCGGTTACCAGTCCATTTCGGATATGGGATTAGTTAGCCAGTTATTTGTTTTCGGAAACACGGACAGCATTATGCTATGCGATTTTTCACAACGATAACAACAATCAATCCAATCCCACCGATGAAAATAACAATAATTTGTAGAAAAGAAAAATTAACCACGGATTCGCTTCGTATAATAGGCATGCAGTCTAGAGCAGTGGTTCCCGAACCGCGGCCACGGGCCAATTACGGCCCGCATAACGGTCAATATCGCTCGCCAAACTTTATGATTCAACACTTTATGATTTTTTTGCGTTTTAGATACCGCCAAATGTTACGTCATTGTCACAGTTCGATCAGTAGTATAATCGAAACAATTCAATTATACCGGTATCGTAAATATTTTTATCGGAACCGGTATCATCACCTTGAGGGCGCTCCCCTCTCCTGACCCGCGAATATCCTTTCGCTTCCAATTTTGGTCACCGGTTAATCAATCGGGAGTAGGGGTGCTTATTGGCCCTAATTGCTTTGTTGCTATCTGAATGGTAGGGTATCCTCAGAGCGTCGATCGAAAGATTAACTGCATGACGTTAGAATTCAACGTTTTTAAAAAGTCCTGGAGCCCAAATTTCGGACTGAAACTAGTGGATGCAACTAATTTGAAATTTCGAACTGAAACTAGTAACAGTTGTGCCGATGCCACAGTTTTGATGGTGCCAATTCAATTTTGTTACCAATTTTGTTCTGTCGGGAGCCAAAGTTGATGTTGAATATTTCTGATTCAAATTTGTAAGATGGAATGAGAATTTCGTTACAACTGTTGCAAGGAGGCATGTACTTCGATTTCGACTCTTTTCTTTGACGTCTCTTCTTCCCAAGAGATACCCTCTCTTGATTAAAATTTAGGTATACGTGAAAGCAGTCAGTTTGATGAAATACAGTGACGTCAGAATCAATAAATTTCAATGAACATATGACGTCATAGGCAATACGACGAGTTCGCGATTGACGGCGATACACTGTGATGTGTTAACGGTATTCACGCCATATTAAGTTAACTTGTCCTAGTACAACTCAGTCACAGTGTACATAAGGTATAGAAGTAGGTCACGCAGAGGTAAAGCACTGGAATTTCAAGATCAAATCTATGCCAAAGTAGATATAAAGCTTCAATCAGGTTGGGATTTTCATACTTGTCCCGGGGAAAAAAGAAAGGCCTACAAGATGGCTTACGCGTGTGTCTCACACGTTCTCAAAGTGATCCATAAATAGTACCAGGGCTCCGCGGGATAAACCCAGGGCTCCGCGAGATATTCGTTTACCTGTAACTGTCCAAAGAAGCTATAAATACGTCCGAGTCATTAAATAACGTAGGCCTAAGTTTAATATACACAAAAACATTCATCGGTAAGTAACAATGTTTTTTTTAAAATTTATTGCGGTGTAAATGATACTCACCTCTTCACGGGCTCCAGAATACCAAAAGTCCGGGTCTCGCACGGGTTTAGTTGGCAAGCTATTTGTTTCAGATGCATGGACTTAATGATGGGGAGGCAGTAACCGGCCAGCGGGTAACTTCAGGCAAATGGTTTGAGACTAAGCATGTAACGTGGAAATCAGAAAATTAATAAGTCACTCCAAAGATTTTCTCGCAAATGGCGCAAACCGACTCACACTATATTGTGAATTCAACAAAATTTATAGTTATGTAATATCAAGCATGAACGACATTAAATTTATTTTATTAAACATGTAATATCTTGAGCCATGTTTGCTCATGCATGCTTCAATTCCCTGCTACATTATACCCGACTTCCTTTATTACGTGTTGTAATTTCCTTTTAGACGTCTTCATGGTAAACGAGTTCGTGGATATTGCGTGAAAATATTGTTAAATTTGACTTCCATTCTGTCGTTAATGAGGTCATTACACCTAAAATGTGTACTTTGAGTTCGCCTTCAACAAATCATAATGATGGGAAGAACATCGATTACGTACGTTATTACAATCCGCTTGTATTAAATTTCGATGGAGTAAACAACTACAATAACGTAAAAATTGTCACACTTTTTTTGCAGCGTTGACTGCTACTTTAGATCGTACAGCCTTTGAGCTGAGAACTGACTAGTTTCTGAGATTGGTAGCGTAATTTGTGATCTTGCATGTATGTATTCGCAAACGGTAGAGTAGGGCCTAACAATTTTCACACAATTTTGCAGAGCGTACTGCTACTTCAGATTACAGCCACTGAGCTGAGAACTGACTACTTTCTGATATTGATCGCGTAATTTGTGCTACAGTCGGTATCTTGTACTCGCATTCATGTATCCGCAAACGCTTAGGTTGGGCGTAAAAAGGATAAAATAATTAGTTAGGTGTTCCTCTCATTGGTCAACCAGAAGAAAGCGTCGTAATTGTTTTATTTAGAAGACGTTTGAAACTTCAGATCGAAATTGTAAATTTTGTGATTATATCAATGAATTCGACTCCTTTTGCAAAAAATCGACCGAAGGCAGGTGTTTTTGTATCATTACTGCGAATAATTCCTCATCGAAGTAGAGGGCAAAGCGTCAATTTTATTGAGTGAAATATTGTACAGGTATTGTTTTTATCCAATGTTTGTTTAAAATTGTATCTGAGGCATTTTTTTTTTGGTGAATAGCTATGATAAACAATGTGTATTGAAGCGCAGGAAGATTCGCGAGCATTGATGTCAAATATAGTGTTTGTTATGTTTGATTTATTTATCTAAATTAATTATGTTGTCATAAATATGTAAACAATACCGTGGAAATAAACAAACAAAAACAATCAGAGAAGATGACAGTTTATCAATGATATAAAATAGTATTATATGCTCTGTTGATACAAAGCCATTCTTATCCGTACAATTGTTTCTATCCATAAATTTCTTTCTTTCTAAAACAATCCAGCAATATTTCCTCTGACGAATGCTAAACTTCCACGAACCACAGTAATTTTGATAGACGACATTACGGTGTATTAGGGTGCATAGAGCAGTGTGGCCCACCTTTTTTGAGCTATTCCTCCTTTGACCCATTTTAAGTTCCTATTCTTTGCCCAATACCCAAAAACTCAATTTGCTTTTGTTATCTAATCCAAAGATGTATTTGCTTGTGATGCATGCAAAGTGTACTGTGGCTTTCGTGAATTTGGAATAATAAATAATGTATGCACATTGTAATAATACTAAATAAGTAAAAAATAGTAATACAACACGCCAATACAAAGTAAAATTTTCTCCCTCGGCTGGGAGACGTTGGCATAGAATTACCAATGGTTTTATTTATATATGCAGTGTCTTCGGAGATGCAGTTAATTAATCAGAAAACTACGTATATATTCTTGTAATGTAATAGTCAAGTTACTAATTAGTAATTACCTGGTAAATGAGGGTTAGTGACCTCCTCGATTACTCGTGATGTGCAACGGACTGTAAATGATTATCGGCTCCGGTGATCGATATTTTGTTTTATCAATGTTTATTCACTCACATAGAAAATGGTTTCTGTAAATAGTACAATCCAATAATAAATTATTCGCTCTTGAAATGGGAATCGACGACGCGTAATATCGACGAGGTTTCTACGTCTTCGTTGTCAGGTAATTTTCGAAAATATCAGTTTACTCATTTATTTCAATAATGGTGTTAATAACATAATAGAAAGGTTATTGCTTGTTTAATGAAGGATCTTCGGTTAACACTGATTTAGGATAGGATAGGATTTACATATTTATCCCGGGGAGAGGAAAACCGATAAGACGGCTTAATCATATGGCGAACCACGGCCTCTCGTCCGGTTACCAGTCCAGGTCGGTAGTTAGCCAGATATTTGTTAAATCGCCTTTAATTGACAACGGCGTCACCAGGTCAAAGGGTCAGCGGCACTGTCATTAACCAATGTCAGGTTATCGTCGATGGTTTTAAAAGCATATTTGCACTGCCGGTCACGAATCCCGGACTCGAGTTTTGTACAGCAGAGTAGCACATTTGAATAAGCACCCGTAAAGTCTTTTTGTTTGTCAGAAAGACAGTCGTTATTGCAATTCTTCAATCTCGTTATTTGTATACTTAGTTTGATGATTATGATAAGTATATCATCGTTCATAGAATTTAAAATCATTACCATCTGAATTTTTTCAAATTGAACCAACATTTTATAGGTTTAGTTGGCTGATAAAATGCGCATCTACATAAAGAATTGCTGACGGGCCACATCTGAAACACCTAACCCTCCCATATTTTAAATGTTTTTATATAAAGAGATTTTCTGGTATACTCCTGAAGTATGCGCACCGAGATGTCGCATAACCTGAACCCTAACCTGGTACACAACCTGAGTTCAGGATGTGCGATATCTTGGTGCGATTTTCTATTCTCATAATACTATCGGCATATAATAAATAGCGCACTTCTGCGCTGGTATATATTTACATCATTTGGGCATTTATACAGAGAATTTATACTAGCGTCGATGGATACATTTTCGATCAATGGCCTCGTTGCCCATCAAATACAGTGATATTACCTTCGAGGGCATAGCAGCAGTCACAGAAAACAACGCTACAACGATTTATACCGCGTAGAAATGGCAATGAACCAGTTTTGACAATAAAAAATCACGTCATGTCAAATGTCTGCAAATTTAGCGCAGCTCTATCACGATTTCGTCTGAAGACATAAATCATTGGTTAAGTGCAACCTGTTTATTAGTGAGGTAGATTTTTTTATTACGTCACACTTACTTACAAAAGTTATATTGTTTTGTCATGAATATGCAAACAGTAACCTTATCAACGACCTGAGAAGTTGCTAGTTAGTTCACTTCGAGATCTATTATATTCGAGAGCCTATTATATTGGAGATATACTCAGGCGGTTAGTTTGCCTCTACATATATGTTTGTTTATTAAACGTTATAGATTTGCACATACCAGAGCTTGGTAGCGGAAACGTGGGTAGATTTGGGAAATGCGACTGAAAATTTTAGATTATAGTTTTGGTGTTGGTGAGGCATTGTGATTGTCTTGTTTTTTAGACTTGTGAGATTTTGGTTTTTGGCTCATTTGCCAATACAGAAGGCGATATATAACTTTGCAAAATGACATAGGAAGGAATATATAAAGCATAGCTTCGCGAAAATTCTCAAGTTATGTTCACAGCGCGAGTAATTTTAATTTTTGCTTTATACAAAAACTTGGGAAAGATTTTGGTCAGCTTAAATAGTTATGAGCACTTGAATAGTGATAAGAACTCTTATCTGCCTAGGATGGTGTTCCATGTTTATTTTTATGGTGGTAATTTAGCGAACGAAACTCTATTAGGACTTTTTCTTGTAGCCCAGGAGTCGTTAAATTTACGCACGCATTGTGAAATACATGAAGTTTCATGCCAGCCACGCTATTATAGAAACAAATAAGTTGAACCGAAACCAGGAATTGTTATTGGTATGTTTTCGCGCTTTAAAGTTCCTTTGCGCGTTAATGGATTTCCTGAAGTGTTTATACTAATGTATGTTATCTTGTAAAGCTGCCAATACAAAAAACCTGCTGTCGAATAGCGGCCCAATATACCCTCCGTGGAAGAGGCCTTTTAAAAGGCGATTGAGCCATGTATTTCATTCTTATGCTACGCGTAAACTATGGGATTTCCAAAATACGCAATGTCTATTTATTCGGTTTCGTTCCAGTTGAAATATTATACGGATCGAATGAATTTAATTGAACTCTGGCCACCATGCAATCAAAATTTCCGATGTTGCAAATATATAAACTGTCGTCCACGATTTTACCTGCTGACAGTGACGTCATAAACGTATTGATTTGCATCATAGTATGATAGAGTATTTTATTGATGACACATTTCTGGTCGATGCTTTGAAATTGTGTGGGATAATAAAAGAAACAAAAACCGGACGAGCGACGAGATAATAAAAGAAACAGGCTAAATGAGATTATCAGCGGAAACTCGACCAGTTGTAACTGTAGATACATTAAAGTCAGCGAGGACTGAGCATAATGTGTTGTTCTATTGAATTTCGTCGACTTCGTTTCTCTATGCCTTATCTAATGCCGTGAATTTTGGTTTGTTAGAAAGAATTTTATATATCGACCAGAACACCTTGTTAATTTCTAGCGGTGTGGCATCAGGCTAAACATAATCGGAGAACGTAATATGGTATACTTATGGAGCCCGCTTAGGACGATCACATGTTGAACAATCCATGGCCTTATAAAGACCATGCATGTAGAAGATAAGTATATCTATGGCGCTCTGTGTTTAAGCATATTTTAGTGGCTACAGATCTCAGACAGTCAGGGCTGGGATCTGGCGTCTTTAGACTGGTGTACTTGAATTTATCCGAGTCCAATAACGGACTTTTAGCGAAAAATTAGGCGTTTAAATTTTTTACTAAAACAGAAATATGGCTTGTAACGCAACCGATTTAGCATTTTATTTTGACGCAAACCTAATGGCGGTTTTGATATGAATTATAATTAGCGTTTAAGTTTTTTACTGAAACGGAAATATGGCTTGTAAACGCACCCGATTTAGCATTTTTATTTTGACGCAAACCTAATGGCGGACGTGTGGTTTTGAATTTGATATGAATAAGCAATAAAATTTCAGATCAGCATTACAATTCTTTAGTCTCTGTTATTTCGAATATTCATGCGAGTGCCTCATAGAAAAAGGTATAATTTCAACTAAAACCTCATTTATTTGAGGAATGAGTCCAAGTTGGGCGCAGAAGCGTAGCCAGGAGGGACTCAAGGGTCGGACCCCCTTTTCTTGAAATGTGAAGAAAGCATTTTTCTGTATCATACTCAACAATTTGTCGTAGCTTGAGACGTTTAAACTCTCTTGTTACTGTCTAACACGGCAATTAAAAAATTAAGAACCAACCGCAACTCTTACCCCACCATTGATAATTCCTGGTCACGTGGATGTATTCTCCGACTCCCATATATTTGAATAAACGGTGCTCCAGATGTATGCGCACCAAGATGTCGCACAACCTGAATCCTAACAGGTACACACATACTATGTTCAGGTTGTGCGCCATCTTGGTGCGCATACTTCTGGAGGTCCGAATAAACAAATTATTTAATATTGAGTGTAAACATCGAATGTGCTAAATTACATACAGTAGTGCCATTAATTATAATAGCATGGTATGGCCTAGTTTTTATTGCTTAACTATAACTAATCAACAAAAAATTAAATGTATAAAACAAACAAAATGTCACAACGTGCGCCGCCAGTAATTGACCTAAATGTTCACATAATTATGTAATTAAAAAGCAACTAAAATCTGCATAATAAGAAATGAAGCAAGATTCTGATTGACATTTCTGCTAAAAACTGATTCATTTATTAATATTATATAAATACGTTGAAATTATTAGCTTCTAATGTGCGTATTAAATGTTGACTCATTTGTTGTGGTATTTAGTTATTTGCGCGTGATATTCAATAAAAATAGAATCGTTTATTTTTAAAAAATTATAGATGTTTTTGTGTCATTTTGCTGTATTACATAGGTAGAGTGATGACAGTTTCAATCGGTGATAATTTGTCCATGTTTTGCTATTTTACGCTCTGATACAGTACCTCGGTGTCTAATTCTTTGTATGATTCACTTTTGTTTGATATTTTGTAATCATATAACTACATAGAAGTACTTTATCAGAAGCAGGTAAACCGTGGGCAATGACTGATCTGACCCATTTTTGTTTGATTACGAGACGTTTCACGATATTTATTCAGGTCCATAGGCGTAGCCATGGGTTGAGGGGTAGCTAAGGGGTGACCGTACATTTGAGTCCATGCGTATATCCACGGGTTCAATCTATATGCGGGTGCTAAAACCCATGGGTTAGTATGGGTTCAAATATCCTTAAAAAAAACCTTCAATAGGTGCAATAGTATGCAGGTGCAATTGTCATGGGTTCAAATGTACGTGGTTTCAAATGTAATGGAACCAGCTAAGGGGCATTGCAACCCCCCAAAAAACGTTTCCAACATTTTTTTTTGTTTTCGGAAATTCCATTGCGGCATTTGCAGTGAGATATAAATTCGTACGCATTTTTCAACACCATTTTGCTCTATTCTATTTGATAACGATTTACTGAAAACCCGGACGTTTCACTGCTTGCTATCAATAATCCGTTCTGAACTAATTGAGACAGATGATTATGCGCACCTATATATCTTGAATAACGTCGATGGAAAAATAAGTCTGTCGAGCGATTCTTTAAGATATCGGGACTGCGTATATCAAGCCTTGTTCTGAGCAAAGAGGATGAGTAAGCGTCGTGTTACGTTCATATACCCCTCCCCCTCCCCTGTCCAATTCTGGTCTGGCTACGAGCTTATTCAAGTTTCCATTTTACGTCCCAATTGAGTGACTTCAGTGATCGTATGCTCTGTCCTAATTTGCACGTATACTGTACTTGTATAAATTCATAAATTCATGTGAAATTCCAGAATATTGCACGAAATGCATCATTGCCGAGCAATATCTGTTCAATTTCTACGAGAGTACAGTAGGCGTACGGTTTTTGGGATATCTTTAGATATTCAGCATATATGTGTAGATAAGTTTATGAGAAAGATTTTATTTCAGTTACAGTTTGAAATATTACATAAGGTGTTTTTGGAGGCTTGGTCAGGCGCTTCAATTCTTGACGGTAACAGATTTTAATTTCGTTTCTACGGCATACCTTTCGAGAATCGAGACTGATAGTTTCATGATATTCGACAACACCATAGTTTTAAAAAGCGACGAACAGTCCCGTACCCTCTCTTATACTTTCCAATGTATCAATCAAAACGATAATCATGGTAGCAAATTAGAACAAGTATTTATCTTGGAACGCATAAGGGTTTATACCCAAGTAGAGGTATTCCCGTAGGCGTAGTATGTGTACTAGGTTAGGGATGGGCCATAATTTTATTACGAATTTCCTTTATATAGTTCTATTACGAGTTCGGGGACTATCTGTGTTAGCCAAGTGAATAAACCCCATGCACATAGGTTTCAGTCCTTTTAAATAACTTGATGTAAAGTAGGCGAACAAAATTAGTTACCTCCATATTGGTGCACACACTTCTGGAGCGCCGAATAAGAGGACATATAGTGACATAGTCGCAGTCACGTCGTCCAATTGATAACCATTACAGTTTCGCAAATTTTCATTGATAATGAAACCTGTCATGGAATAAGGAAATGAGTTCCAAGCGTCATTATCCCTAGCGCGTTAGGAGCTATTATACCTCGCAACCAAAGCGTCACCATACAGACACCCGATATGAATCATATATGAGCCGAATTTACTGGTACGTTACATTATTAGCTCATACCTAATCGAGTATTGATAGAGACAAATTCTATCAGTGAATATTAAGCAAGGTTTTATGTATCTGATCGTTAGAACCGAAACAGGAAGGGCCAAAGTTTATCGAGACGCACTAGGTATTATTTATTTAAGAAAGGCGAGTTTAAAATTAGCTATATCTCGTTAGACCTGGTGTTAGGGTAGTTACATAAATTGCTTGTATTTTATTGGACGCTACAGAAGTGTGTGTACCAATAAGGAAGTAGCTAATTTTGTTCGCCGACCTTACATCAAGTTGTGTAAAACTGTAAAGGGACTTAATTAAACCTATGGACACAGATAGTCCCGAACTCGTAATAGAACTTAAATATGGAATATCGTAATAAAATTATGGCCTAACCCTAACCTGGTACACACATTACGGGAGTACTTTTTGTTATAATATAAGGGTCATGTGTGAGATAGGGCTGGCGAGTGACTGCTACGAGGCTTCATATTGAACATGCGCACAATAGGTAAGAATCGTTTGCTTCTTTCTAATTGTGCGTGTTTACTGTAAAATGTCGATGTTGAGTGTTTTGTGTTGCGTCTAATGTATATTACGCAATGTTTATTGAGAAGATCAGAACTTTTAGCCGCGGCGAATATTTTGCCGGTTTGGAACTTCTGCAGGGAGTTTGCTCATGAAAAGTTAGGCTTTGACTTTATAATTGTCATATTCCAGAAATGGCAAGTTTAAAAACATATGATGGATTTCAAACTACACATCAAACAGAGGTGCCGAAACGCAAAACGGGTCTATTGCCAAGGTGTGCCGCGTCAGCGAAAACTGACCCATTTACTAACGACAAGATATAGATATATATAAACAATTTTAACGTTAAGAATTATTCATAGAACCTTGGATTTTGGAGTAATTTAGAAATATAAACGATCTGACAGAACCAGGAAGTCTGTCTGAACGGCATTGCTTTAGACATGAAATGTAATAGTTAGTTTTGATTTTAATGCAATGAGCGTTGCATCTCATTAATGACATAGTGCAGTGGTCCGAACTGGGGCATCGTGGCCCATCAAAGGGGTCTCAGAGCAGTTGTTGAGGGGGTACCTGCTGGGCGAAAAACTGATTCTCCTTTTACCAGAAAATTCCGCGTTCTTCCTATTGCTTGATAAGGTTTCACAGGGTGTTTTCACTTTGTTGAGCATGAATTGTTTGAACATAATGGGATTTGGAATCCACCAATCAACACTATAAATACCACTGAGATGAAAAACAGGGGATATGGAAGGTTGGGAACCATTGGCGTCGTGAGTGCATGATAATGTTGGTATCGCAGGATAGGTTTTGAGTTGAATTTCTGATTGGCCTATTCTTCAAACCAAACACTCACAAATAAATATCCTTACTAGCAGAAAATATATAATCATCATATTGGAAAATGGTTTTTAGTAGCGGGAAATTTTGACTGTAATTTTTTCTGGTACGCATTATTCGTTAGAGAATGCATTTACATTATATGTTCAGAAGATTGTCTGTGCAACATTGTTCGAAGCCACTATGTGATACGTGTTGTATTTTATTGTACTAAGTATGCGTCTTGTTTTGCTATGGAAGCTACATATCCTTGATTTTTCCTAATTGTTTAAAATTACATCACAGATATAAATATATTTATTAACAATAATAGAGAATTAAGCCAGGATTTAAATTAATAAAAGCGGGAAATATACACAAAAATGGCGGGAAGTGATATCCCTCGGAAGGCGACGTACGATAACTTGTCAAATGAAGAAAAAATCCGGGTTTTAATTTTGGAAGAATTATTGGAAACAGAGAAGGAATATCTGCAGATTCTCAAGTTCATGTCAGAGGTCTGTTTGCATATTTGTTTTCGAGGGTTCTCAAAAAAGGGTTATACTCAGTAGTGGGATTCAGCCGGTTCGCACCGGTTCTATAGAACCGTCTCACGGAATTTTATGAGATCAGCGAACCGGTTAGCATTACATGACTTTTTCTCACAAAACCGCCTGAAAATATGACATTTGTGTGATGGAACCGGCTGACAAAAAAATCTGGGTGCTCCCGAAGTATGCGAACCAAGATGGCGGACATCGGAACGTAACATGGGTAACAGGTTAGGGTTAGGCGATAATTTTTTTTCCAATTTTCCTTATTTTAGTCCTATTATCAGTTCGAAGACTAGCCAAGAGCCTCCCGTAGTATTTATATATACCTAAAATTATGACCTAACCGTAACCTAGTACACATATTACATTCCGATGTCCGCCATCTTGGTTCGCATACTTCGGGAGCCCCGAAATTTGAATTTCACCACTGGTTATACTATATTGAAATATGTGAAAATAACAAAGATTCAGATCAAGCGTGGTCGAATAAGGGTTCGCGGGCCGGATCCAGCCCACCGTAGTGCTTCATCCGGCCCACGATTGTTACATTGTGCTTCTTAACAATATATGAACGTCAGCCTAGTTTTTTAAATTAACTGTTTTTTTTTCATATTGAGTTTTGAGCCTTCAAATACCAGGTCTATTTTTTGTAACTCAAACTGGCAAAGAAAAGTAATTGCCCACTCCTGATTTATATGCGTTTAAAGCTGGTTGTTTGATCAAAATTTGAAGCCTTATACGAAAAGGATTTCAAAGTTATAGGAATATTAAAAATCAAAGATATATGTTTTCTTCATTTCTTCGAAATGTTTTTTTTTTTCAAGTTTCGGCCTTTTGGTCCAAAGTGCTGGGTTCGATTTAGTAAGATGGGATTTACATACTTATCCCGGCGGAATGAACCCACAACGAAGGCCTAATCATATGGCGAACTGCGGCCAATGGTCCGGTTACCAATTCATGTCGGGTATGGGGGATTAGTTAGTCAGTTACTTGTTTCAGATGCATGGACTTGATGGTGGAGGAAGTCGTAACCGACTAGCGATTGCATGAACCACCAACGGCGGCGAGGAGTCCAGCAATCCTCTCGCACATAATCAAGTATATACTCCATAATCAGCAAAACAAACGATAAAAACAGTAATGCTCGCAGTAATGTTCAATTGAAGATTGTTTTTGTTACGGCTTGGAAGATAATCGGTGTATTACTCCAACCGCAGAATACCATATCAATATTTTTGATTTACCATTTTACTATATTACTGTCCATATCGTTTCTATCACGGGTGAAATCTTTACTCATCGGAGTGTAATCGGTTAATTTAGTTTTTATAGTGGGCGATTATATGAACAGGAAGACGATAATTATATTGTTGTGTCATAATAAACAACGGCTACAATGAGTGATTAATAAATCCTCGCCGATCGAAATTTCATCTTGGTGTGACGTAACACAAACCATAGAAAAATATTGGCTACTAAGTCTGTTACAGGCATCTACTCTGAACAATGCTCTGGCAAGCAGTCATATATGTGTGTAAAGAAATTATGTTTTTATATGGACTGGCTTTTATTTTATTCACCGTTGCTTACACAATTCATTTCATCCTGAGCGAGGTGTTGGACATAGGATTTGAACAAATGCCAGAGGTATTTAATCTATTTCTTGCTTGATATATCGATTCATCTTTTTTTTCAGAAAATGAAGAAACAGCTCGAGAAATGTTCGAATCTCATAGAATACGAAATAGAAGAAGGACAAGTCCGAGGTTTATTTGGTAAGAACTTTTATCGAACAGCAATTATGAAAGACACCAAGTGTGTCGCTGCTCAGAAACCAGTATTGTTTCTTTTAACCATGCCTAAAATACCTACCATACCTACTCGATTTCTCTCTTTTATGTGCATGTGCACAGCCTGTATTCTCAGTATGTTGAAAATATACTACCGGTTTCTGGATATAGATAGACAGCCATGATTGTGATCTGGATCTTTAGTTAAGAGGTCCAACCCCCGGTTCTCAATCCTGATCATTCCTTTGAAATCGTACCAGAGGCCTCAAAGCGGGGAACATGGGTTTCTTTTACGATCTCTGGCCGCGGTCGTAGGGTACGTTTAGCCATCCGTTCGGAAACGGCCTCATGGGCTGATTTCGCCCAAGTCTATTTCTAGACTTCCTGGCAAAAAAAACCTATCTTTGTGGACAAAATTACAAGTTAGTATAACATATTGAATTTGTTATGGTTTTTCTGGAAATCTTATGGAAATCTAACCCTGACGTCTTTCAGTGTAATTTTGAAATTGAACTTCCGTAGTGTGTGTACCAGGTTAGGGCTAGGCCATAATTTTGTTCCGATTATCCTTATTTTAGTTAAGAGTTCGGAGACTGTCTGTGTTACCCAAGTGAATATCCCCCTGCTCATAGGTTTCTATTCCTTTACACAACTTGATGTAAAGTAGCCGAACAAAATTAGTTACCTCCATATTGGTACACACACTTTTGGAGCGCCGCCAGCTCATGCCAAACGGTCGCGCCCAACTATCAGCTGGTGTATCAATTACCGTTCTCAAAAGGAACTTGACTTCTCTCCGATTCCAACTCTAAAGTAAAATCTTTTTCAAAGGTAACATTGACGAAATGTATGAAGTTCACAAAGCATTCTTCGCGTTGCTTCAAGAAGCGTTACCAGAAGGCCGAGTCAGAGATCCAAAGAATCATGTCGGACATTGTTTCATACAAATGGTGAGAATGCTTCAATCTGTGGCAACTTTTATTTGAAGGAAAACTTATGTGTCCATGCCCACGGGTCTCCAACTACATTGTTTTCTATTCTTGCTTTGTTGTTTAATTGAGCACTCATCTCAAAATTATATCCATAAATCCAATATTTAGTTTAAAAAGTCGCGATTGGTATAATTTGACTTATTACTTATCGATCTTGATCGGTAAGTATGTTGATAGGTATTTGTCTGTTTGTATGTCTGTGTGTTAGATGCACGCGATATCTCACAAAAGTGAGATTGGATCTGCCGCAGATTTTGCATGTGCATTCATCATAGCTCGGATCAGAAGCCTATTGATTTTGGATGGATTATGTCGCATAATTAGCGAGTTATTAATTAATTAGTGATGGGACACACGGTGTCACTATGGAGTAAGACAATGTTTTGGGGGATCCCCTAACCTTAGATCGATAAGTCTTCGGTTTCCAACCGAATTCTAGTTTTAGCTTTAACTCCAATTATTAGAGATTGTACAGGGTTTAGTTACGTCAGAATTCGTATTCTCTGTATTTCTTGCTGTGAATGAATACGCACCAAGGAAAGTTACATTATTGCACTCTACCTATTTTCTATTGGACTCGGCTGGTTCCTTGCTAGCAGTTTTAGAACCGATCAGTTGAGAACCAATTTTATATTTGCAACAATAAATCTCAAAATTTCGGGAAAATAACCCAATTAACAGAAATTTTAGAACAATTATTGATTCATTTCTCTCATTATTATAGCGGGATGCATTCCGGGTATACGATCTCTACAGTTCAAATCATTCAAGATCTCTCATTGTGATGTCAGAAATATCTTGTATGTCAACAATGCAACGTATTTATGAGGTAAGAAATACCATATGTGTGGAACGCCTTATGCGCGCGCAATCAATTCTACGCCATTCGTCGATTAACCCGGCGCTCCGGAAGTATTCGTACCAAGATGACGCACATCCTGAACAACCTAACATGGTACAATACTATGTTCAGGTTGTGCGCCATCTTGGTACGAATACTTAATACTTCGGGAGCACCATTAAGCCAGTATTAAACAGTAGTTTCCACCGTTTTAGGACTTGTGGTCCGGAGGCTTTTAGCACTCATTACACCCTGTTTATCATTCCAGTGGTATTTATAGTGTTATTTTGATTGGTTGATTTCAATTCCCATTATGT
Source organism: Styela clava (assembly GCF_964204865.1). Taxonomy (NCBI): domain Eukaryota; kingdom Metazoa; phylum Chordata; class Ascidiacea; order Stolidobranchia; family Styelidae; genus Styela; species Styela clava. Next base: position 22,630,492 of record NC_135255.1, read on the forward strand.
TCAAACAATCCATTATCAACAAAGTGAAAACACCTGTGAAATAATCTTATCAAGCAATGAAACTGGGAAGAACGCTGAGTTTTCTTCTCTTGCGTTTTTCTTATACAGTATTAGGCCCTCACTGCCTCTTGATACTCAGAATATATTATATATATTTGTTGAATACAAGTTTGGCCTAATATTAGGCAACATGCAGACAAGCCATGCAATACAATACTGCCTTTGATAAAAATGACTCAAGACTGAAGGTGCATCGCATAAAATCTTACAAATGAAACCATATACGGTTCGTATAATTGACTGTAAGATGCGTAATATGTTGCACATGTCGCTGACAAACAGAATAAAATGCAAATTACGCAGACGTTTACAGAATCGAAACGTCTGAAGACTCGAGATTTTATTAGTATTAAAAGTAAATTCACTAATGGTCTTTAAAACAGACGTTTTATGGTTGAACGGTAATAATCATTTCACGTTCTTTGCTTAATTAACTAATTTCAAGCTTTTTAAATACACATTATCTAAAATTTAATTCGTTTCAAGAGTTAGGTCTGGTTGAAAAACAAATTGACATAAATTATCATGTCATGCCAACTCTTATGTTGAGATTAAAACTGCCAAAGGGGCTCGCTACTGACGGTATAGAGTTGTGGCTTGGGTTCGTCATGTTTTTTTTTTGATATTAGACCTGCAATCCTTTGATCTGGCTCACTTATTACTATGAGGTGACCCTCTTAATAACGTTTTTACTAATAGCAAATTTGTCATTTTAAATTAAAAATCTAAACAAAGAAGAAATGCGCAAATATATTGACAGCTTTAGCCATTTTTCTGATTATCGATTTCCCCATATTTTCGCGTGTTCGTTGTTATGTTCTGTGGGAAAATTAAAATAACGTAATCTAATCCTTCCTAATTCTTTTTGCCAGGGTTGGAAGCAAGAATGTCCGACCAATCCAGAACGATTCAGATCTTCAACGGTTCTAGAAGTTTATTTAAAGGCGCCTTTATTAAGATTATGCAAATATAACGTCTTTTTGAAGGTGAGGGAATTATTATTTAAGTTTTTCATACAAGTTTGCTTAGAGCAGGGCTTCCCGTTTAATAAAAATTGAGGGGTCCAGTGCGAAAAAAAGGTTGGGGAGCCCGCCAAGAACCTAAAATCTCTTCCAAGCAGTGTTCCCTCTAGCTTTCAGAGGCTGCGCACATGCATAGATTTACTGTGCACAGACGTATTTCGACGTAATGTAACAATGTGCTCGGTTGGCAGGTTGAGAAAGTTTGTTGTTGGCCCACTTATTACCCGGTTAGAACGCCAAAATTTCTTCATTGCTTTTTGCACAAATATTAGTTATTTCCAAAAAGTGCGCACACACCAAAATTTCTGCGCACACATACTACAAAAAATTAGAGGGAACATTGCTCCCAAGGATGGGAAAAAACTGATAGGAGGTCGCAAGCAATCACCTAGAACTAGGAAATAAGTTTGCGTACTTATTCGAGGAGGCTGGTTCCGAGCTCTCAAGTGCAAAGATGACCGATAAAAGAGTTATTAACTACAGAAATCTAAATATAGGTTCATTATATGCAAGTTTGCTTATAGCAAAGTCTCAGCCCCTCTGCTGAATATTGGAGTACCGAATTTTGAATGCCGCTGCTCGATAACCAGTATTGGTTACCAATTCTGATGGCTGAATTAACTATCGTTACAAAAAGTGAAAGCAACACTTTTAGTTGTGGACAAACTTAATTATGCCACGGCGACAAAATGGCTGTAGCCGATGGGTAAAATAACGCGGTTTAGCGTGTACAATTTCACTACAATACAATAGTTCGAAGTGCTTTTTTCATCATATTTGAGTGGCATGTTTTCTAAAGTTCAGCCAGCACTAAATGCTATTTTGCAAAGTACTTTGTATTTCTTAAAATATTGAGAAAAAAAGAACAAATTATATTTTGTTTTTTAGGAACTCGGCACTTTCACTAGTTTAAACCATCCCGACCTCGGTGACGTCATCACAGCCCATCAAATCATGCATGCAATCATGACGTCAATGGATAGTGTCACCAGAATGGATTTGATGACGACAGCATTTGAAGATTGTGACGTAAATTGCAATAATTGGGAGAAAATCGGCCTAACTAATAAAGAAAGTTTTATGACGAAAAGAGGAGGGAATGTCAAGGTATGGAAGGGTGAAATTATCATATTTGTTGGGGCGCTCTCGTAGTATACGTACCAAGATGGCGCACAACCTGATAACCCCAATCTGGTACACATACTATGTTCAGATTGTGCGTCATCTTGGTACGTTTACCAATATATAAATACTCACATTACCCAGTTAGGAATGCAGATTGTGCTGAAATTCAAATTTTCAAATCATTCCTAAGATCAACTGGATCATGGCTAATTTGTTATTTTGACGGGACGAGGGAATATTAGAAGGGGTGGGGCATAACTGAAAAAGGTCCTTGAACTCATTAACAACATATTCCCTAATTTTAGAAAACTAACGTATGTCACTACTACGTAAGCTACATTGACATAAAACGCTTTACATTATTTAATACAAAACGCCATTGAATGTACATTGAATTCCATGCGGTGAAAGGATTTAAAATTTTAGGAACAGGTTCTCTTTTGTATCGAACCTTCTAACAACGGGTACCCTCATTTTAGAAAATGAATGTATTTCATTATGTAAGCTTCATTAACATAAAACGCTTAACAGAATCTTTTTAAAAGCCAAATATAACGCTAGTCGTCAGCTACGATGCACGTTACGAATTTGCTGCGGTCGTCTACCGAAGTTGTTCCAAACTTTTTCTGCGTGCGACCCAATAATTTGTTTTTCAAATGATTTTTTCAAAATCTTGCGACCCAAGAACATGCTCAAATACTAAACGCATGTAGTACTTTTATGGCGGTAAACTTAACGACTATAAATATAAAACAGAAATTACCCCGAAGTGTGAATACAACGCTTGTTTGGCATCAGCGAGTTTTTGAAATGCTGCCAAGTCATTGCGATTTGATGCTTTCCATCTGTACAATAACGATTGAGCAATAATACAATACCAAATGTATAATACGCAATTAGGTTTTTGTTGAAAAACAAACGACCAAGTTTTAGGTCGCGACCCATAAGTTGGGAAACACTGTTTACCGTATAAAACAAGAAAGAAGAGCTTAGAGCGAGTGCACGTGTCCTTGCTTTGTGCAAATTCTTTAATCGGTTGAACCATTGAATCATCTTTATTTAGTTTAGTAAAGGAAACCTGCCAGTAAAATTATCTGAGATCGGCGAGAAATAAAATCTGATATGGCAACCCATACAGCGGTATCAATTTCAAAGCACTTTGTATTGTTTATATTTCTTCTATCACATCCTATGCTTTGTTTGACATCATGGAGTAAGTAAACCATAACACGACACTTCCGAAATATAATATTTAAGAATATTTTGTTAACACAGACGCTGGATTGTTGAATTTACGGGTTGCCTATACTGGATTTCCGACTTTTCTCATTAATTCCCGCAACTGGAGCGTAGCCATGAACGTTAGAGGGGGGGGGGGGGGGGGTGCTGGGGACGGAGTTTTCTAGTTGCCAAGTTAGACCGTAACAGCTAGCAATGGTCGGTCGCTTGCGAGCTAATATTAAAAAAAATGATAGCAAAGGCGAAAATATTTAGTTACAATCGCAGGCAGCTTCATCCGTGAAAAGTGTGGCACTATAGTGGCATCGTACATTACGTCTAATTACGATTCCAAACATATCGTTATTTAATCTTGTCCTGGATTTTACCCAGTTTCTTTAACAAATTTGTCATAATCTAATCCTTTAGTGATTTTTATTGTTTTCGTTTTCAGAGCTGGAAGATAAGATGGTTCACATTGAAAGGAAACGAATTAAAATATTTCGACGAACCAGCTGTGAGTATTTTACTTATAAAACACTATTTATGGAAGTGATTCCCGACCTTTTTTTTTGAGCAAACCAATTATTTTGAAAAATAAATTTTGTGATATTCCGCTACCAAATGATATTCTCATATATTAGGCGGTATATAATGTATATGCCTTACTTGATCACAAAATTACCTGACTGACTAATGACAGCAAATGCCAAGTTTTTACGATGTGATTCCACATGTACAATTACTATTGAGAAACACTTCAATACAAATATACCAGTAAACAATACAATTTACTAGAAAATAAAAACAGTAACTTTCAAGTTTTTGTTGAAAAAGCAATTGAACCAAACCCAATTTTGGGTCTCGACCCATAGGTTGGCAAGCACCGACTTTGAGGGTTCGTATTATGCATTGATGTGCGAAAATATAAAAACATATTATTTGGTATTTTATGCTTATTACTTATCGATCTTAAGATCGGTAAGTATATTGATAGGTATTTGTCTGTATGTATGTCTGTGTGTCTGTTAGATGCACGCGATATCTCACGACGGCGAGCTTGAATCTGCCCCAAATTTTGCATGTGCATTCATCATATCTCTGACCAAGAGCCTATTGATTTTGGATGAATTATGTCGTATAATTAGCGAAATATTAACTAATTACCGATCTAAGATCGATAAGTCTTCGGTCTCCGACCGATATTCTCGTTAAACAGTTAATACTTTTCACATATTATAAGTACTATATATGCGCAAAGTGAGCCTATGGGTCGTATTTCCAAAATTGATTTTGTAATGAAAAATATTTATTTTTATCTCAACTATTGTTGCTTTGTAAGTTTTAAATTACCGAAACACTTCAGTACATTTAAGCTGGTGGGCTTGATGAATAAATCCGTCCAATCAAAAGCTATCTAGTATTTCAAATTATTAAAATCTGGCATTGGATTGATGATAAATTCAAAACGCAGACTCGACAATTTTAAAAACTTAGTCATCGGGAAATTCTAGAGTGAAAATTTTAAACTAAGTTGGAAATTCCGACTATGCATCCTTTTTAATTTCTAAAAATGCATTTTAACAATTCACTGAATCAGAATGTTTCAAATAAAATCAGTTCCAAGATTTAATGTTCAACCGACTAAATGCGCCACACCAGTTATTTTTGCAAATTTAAAGCGAAATTAGATATGAAATCGAATATACCCGGACGGATAATAATAAAATATTAGAGGTGTCGCAATTTGAATTGCCTTTTCCGCAGAGGGCAATTGACAAAGGGTTTGAGAGTCGAAACCCTCAGCATTTTTTCCGTATCATGCAAAGCAATTATTACTTATCGATTTTAATCGGTAAGTATGTTGATAGGTATTTGTCTGTCTGTTAGATGCACGCGATATATCACGAAAGCGAGATTGAATCTGCTCCAGATTTTGCATGTGCATTCATCTTATCTCGGACCAAAAGCCTATTGATTTTTGGCAAATTGTGTCGTATAATTAGCGAGTTATTGATTAATTAGTGATGGGACACAAGGTGTCACTGTGGAGTAAAAGCGCTGTTTTGGGGGATCCCCTAACCTTTGATCGATAAGTCTTCGGTCTCTGACCGATATTCTCGTTTGAATGTTTGAAAAGTTTTCAGATCCCCACGTTTTCCTACGTCAGATCAGACCTGCCAGCTGGTACGGCCTAACTTGACAAATGGAAAGTTCAGAACCCTTTTAAAAATGCATGACTATGCCTCATTTATTGGCTTGCCATTCCGACAGCAGGGCAGAAATAGATAATTGCCACGAAGTGCAATATTTTATTCAAAGATAACACGCAATTCTGCAAAACCCCGGCCTCTGCTCTGGTTTTATAGCTATTTCATTTGAATTTATAGCCCATTTCTGATAAACAGGTGGTCATAAATGCTAAACGCCCCCGAAAGGAGGCCACGGGCGATAAAATGCTGGAAACCAATACTTATGATTTAATACTTTTAAATTTGGAGGAAAGCGGCCTCTGGTACGTTAGAGACCAATATTTTAAGCCCAGGCAATTTTCAAGCACGACATTTCCCCCTGGGTGAGGTTATCACATAATATATGACTCATTTCTGCAAAACCCCGGCCTCTCACACTAAGTTTTTAGTTAAATTCTCGATATTTCTATTTAGAACGAAAAACCGCTAAACACGTTAGATTTGAAGCTATGTCGACACCTAGTGGAGGACGGGACTCTTGGAAAGCCTCACTGTTTTGGGTAAGTACAGCAGACTTTTTCACAAACAGCTAATTGAAGTGTAATACTTGTGAGGAAAGAGAATTCGACAACATATCTGATTTAGAATTTTGGCTTTTCCTTTTTAGTTTTCTCTGTTTAATTAGGTTATATTCATACGTTCACTGCCCTAACAATTTCTTTTGCAATACCTATTCCGGCTTTTTTAAAGTTCAACAATCTTAAACTTGGATCAGAAAGGGAATAGGGGATATTATTATTGTTAAAAATCAAGTTTTTTCACTCCATGGCTACAATTTTATTGTGCCATCATAATGATTCCAATCACAAAATCGATTTTGCAAAGACAGTTATTAGAATTTTTGGTACTCCCGAAGTATGTGAACCAAGATGGCGGACACCGGAACATAGAATGTGTAAGTTATGGCCTAACCCTAACCTGGTACATATACCACGTTCCGGTGTCCGCCATCTTGGTTCACATACTTCCGGAGTACCGAATTTATTTGTGTTGGTCCCAATATTCTATGTGACAAATTGTGAGATGTCTCTTATTTTTTGAAGGGGTAATTGATCTTTTGGGAATTCGATTTAGGGGTGATGATAGTAAAAAGTTTGTGAGCCGCTGTTCTAAACAAACAATTTTAAGAAGAACGGAACCTTTTCCGGTTCGGCGTCGCATACGGGTGACATACGAATTTGACATTATTTGCCACGAAACCTAAATCGTGACAAACCATTTTTTCTTGAGTTTCATTCTCTCCAATGAAAGATACTTCGTTACCACATGTGAGAATGCTTGTTCAATCATCACCATATTAAGTTTCTCAAGCAAGGCCTTGACAGCACTACGTGCACAAAACGTGTAGATTTATGAATTTGCTTTTTTTCAGATTCGTCATGCCTGATCGGACCTACCACGCCTACTGCACGAGCGAAGCCGAAAAAATGGAATGGATGAACGCCATCGCGTGGAGGCTTTTCAACCAGTTACCCGCCCAGATGAGGGCGGGGCAGTGCATATCATCCTCTGCTCTCTCTACCAGCACCGCGTCACCTATACTCGGTCTGGTGCAAAAAAACAGTCCCACACACGCAGCAAACGGCAACTCGACTGGATCAGGGTGACGTAATCAATCCATGACGTCATAGACTTTTTTATTTCGTCTTCGAAAATTGCCCAGACATTTGCGAAACACTAGCGTGGTGTAATGAAGTATGACGCCACTTCAACGTATGACGTCACAAACTACCAAAGTCGCGTTCTTTCTATATGATGTAAAAGAGAAAATCATTTTAACATTTGTAATTGTATATTTCATCAAATGTTTTTATTTCATCAAACATTTTGTGCAATTTTTAATCGAATTTGCTAAACTTTCTGTAAGATAGTTTGATTTAATTTTTATGCGCTTCTCCCAAGATTGGACTCACGCTACTACCCTTTCAAATGAATTGACTGAGTCCCTTTCTCACACAAAGTTTGAAAAGAAAGTTTTTTCTTACCAGTCACTGCAAATTTCAGGTAGTTACCAGCAAGCAGAGATTTCTCTTTGAACTATATCATTCAAAAAAATAACGATACAATGTAGCAACTCGTGCTACCCGACTTTAATCTGATACAGAGAACTAGCGAAAGCTAAACTTGCAAAAGGTTTTTGTTTTATTTGAATTCATAGCTGACTTCTGAGAAATTTCCGTATGTTTAAAATCAAATCTTGTAAATTAATCGTTCATTTTAAGAAGCAAGATAATTAAATTTGCCGTTTACGTTCTATCATGCTGGGGTTGTGTCAAATTTAACCTTCTAGATTTCAGATTTTTATTTTATTTTCCCACTCTTTCGTTTGTAACCAGGCTACAGACACACATGGTGTTCACTTTGTTGAGTACGAATTGTTTGAACATAATGAGATTTTGAATCTACCAATCAAAATAACACCATAAATACCACTGGAATGTTAAACAGGGGGTCATGAGTGTTAAAAGCCCCCGAAAGGGGGGGTCGGGGGCCATAAAATGTTGGAAACCACAGCCTAGTATCTAATACTTTCAAATGACCGGGAACGCAACCACCGGCACGTTAGAGGCCACTACTTTAAGCACAGACAATTACAAGCACGACACAGTGTGATCACATATTTTATTAGTCCAATATCCACGCAGAACATTTGTACTCAATTGCAAAACATAATTCAAGAACATATACATTGTGGATAGCACCAATTCAATCCCTAATATTTACCATTTCCTAGAAGTCCTTTAAAAATCTAACCAAGAGAAGCCATTAACATTAGTCACCAAAAATTCGTATCAGAGATTGGGACCTTTTTCTAGTTATCTCTCCCACTAGTATATGAATACTCACACTCACTAATAGAAGTATTTTGTTTATGAGGTTCATTCATCTTTATCAAGGCTTTCACTATTTAGTTTTTGGGGGGTATCTGGAAAAGGTCTGAAGGTTCTAATCAATATTATTTAACATTCTCTAATTTTTTCATTTCATATTCCTATAAATTTTGTCAAGTTTATTTAAAGAATCTAATGTAAAATTCTGATTTTTTACACTTCTACTATCGCAACGTTTAAGAAAATCTCTTAATAATAAACAAGGTTTACTGTAATATTAGTTTTATTATTCAAAAACAAGAATTTAATCGCTGATTATTTTTTGTGAGAATTTGTTGAGAAAATAAAGTCATGCTCAATCAGAAGAAAAGGAGATTCGTTGCTGAGTAAAATCATAGACATCCAATGTACTGTCAAGAACTGTTATATAGAATTATGGAAGTGCAATATACGCATTCACTCAGAATTAAAGGAGATCATCTCTGAGCGAGGACAAACTGCTGAAACTATATTCAATTAATAACGCTGCATTACGCACCTTGATTAGAATTAAAGTAAACTTTTTTCTGAGCAAAGGTACGGGTAATCACTGAGATACTGAAACTATACAGAACAGGGTGTGTGAGTTTGCGGGTACCCCCCCCCCCCCTATATTCAAAATAAAAATTGTTCTCTATCATACATCGCTTTTTAGACCCTCAACTTGCGTTTTCCGGGCCGCTAGCTGTTACGGTCTAACTTAACTTGGCAACTAGAAATTTCAGAACCCACCCTTCGAAAATTCCTCGCTACGCCTCTGATAAAGACTGGCGGAGCATTGCGCGCCAGTAAATGGCATTTGAAGCCAGACTTGCAGCAGTGCAAGACAATACGGTAAGAAATATACAATGTCGAATCGAATTTAATTTTTTGAAGGGGGAATAGTTAGCAGGATATTTTGTTTTCAGATGCGTAGATTGATGGTGGAGGGAGCCGTTGGTTACGTGAACCCCCCTACGGCGACGAGGAGTCCAGTAATTCTCTGGCACATGATTAACTTCGTATCATAAGCATTTTGCATAGGAATACTCATTCAATTACCCGTCCCTATTGCACAAATCGAGATATTTTGATGCGGTAATAACTACATGACGTGATTTCTCATATCACGCGGGTATTTTAAATTTCCAAAATGAGAAAATAGAAAGCACCAAAATGTATTTTAAAACATTGTCTGTTCGACGTTGTTTTGGTACTCTCGCACCGAACAAGGCCCAGTACCACCAAGCCACTCATATGTGAGAATATGCATGGCAAAAATGTTCGTTCGCACATCAGCTTTTATCAGAAACGACATGAAGCCATACCGACAACGCCGTGGGAAATTGGTTTTGATCAAATTGCTTTATTAAGGAGGATAATGTGACCATGAAGCTAAAATAAGAACGCGGAACCAATGGGATTTTAATTATTCATTATTCTCCGCATAGCACGACCGCAGCTACGAAAAGATAAGGAATTTAATGGCAATTGAATGGTGATTAGATGCAGCACGATTGTAGGCAGTTTTTATGAGACGTTTTAATACAGTGGTTTCCAGTAGAAAGCGAGAGCTCCGACATAAGGCCGGAAACATGGGTTTTCAAAAGCCTTGAGGATTAAAAAACGTTTCAAGCTACGAAAATGACGATGTATGATACAGAAAATGCTTTCTTTTACTTATTGAATGGGAGGGATGGGGCCTCCGACCCGCAACTCTTATTGGGTACGCTCCGGTTTTTAAAGCTTAGCTATGCTGGCGATACATGTTGAATATCACGTGTTCCCTTGCCTCGTAATAAGCTTGAGAGAACAACTGAGCTAGATTAAAAGCAAGGCTATATGCATCATATCATTTTGATAGATCAATAGGGTAAAGAATACAAAACAAAAGTATTGTCTTATATATGTGCAGTTGTGAATAGGCGAATAATCAATCAAACTACAATTCAATATGTCCACCACACTCGGCAGAGGAAAGTTTAAAGCAAGAATTGATCACCTGCAGTCGAAAAAAAATTTGTGAAGGGAAATGCTTGTGAAAATGTTGTGATTAATTTGCAGTGCTGCAACCGACTTATATATTAAACAAGGTGTTGGCTGTATAAGATCATTTTGGTATTACTGTGGATTTATTGTATCAGACATCCGTTTTCTTTTAATTCATTAGATCCTAGACCGGTTACATTCAAATTTGAAGTATCGCTCAAGATAGACGTATTTCTCAGATGATATTACTTTTTTATCAAATTCTCCATAAGCTTTGAAAACTAGGCAGATTTTTGGCGATTGTATCACCGTGTCGCGAGTTATTCAAGTGCAGGGTGTCTATAAGATATTAAAATGTTTCAAAATCCCAAAGAGAATTAATCGATATCAAATACTGTTTTGGCCTTCAGAGATATATTAAATGAAGTAAAATATATTTACTGATTAAAAAACAACAAACCTGGTTAAACTATGTTTAGAACTAATATAACAAAATCAAAATTGTAAGAGGACTTTACGGACACCCGTATTGTGAATATTTCAACGTACAACTCGTTTTCATACTGGTTTCTTATCAATTACTAGTTGCATTCGAATTTGCACTATGTATAGATGAAAGTCAGGATATTACTTTAGGACAGGGCTCCCAGACGTGGAACTCTACATGTGCGATTCCAGGGGGTTCACAGATAAAATGCAGCAGCGGTATCTTAGGGCAGGGGTGTGCAACCTTTATTACAGGAGTGCCAGATTCAAGTAATTGGGTAGAGCCGCGGGCCGCACTTTTATTTAAGGTGTAATTTCTAGTAGTTAAAGTAGTTGAAGTTTTTGCCAGCTAGTTTTGCTAATATTACAGTGGCACCCGGGTACTGTTATAGGCTTTGCGACGCAAGGGAATTGGAATTTTGTCGCACGTACCAGAATAACTAAACCATATAACTCGTTTCGCGGGCACACTATTCGAAAATGAAACTTCTCCGCGAGCCGCATAATATTTCCTTGCGGGCCGTATTTGGCCCGCGGGCCGCAGTTTGCACACCCCTGTCTTGGGGTTCTAAATTGAGAAAGGAGACAATAAAGTAATTAAATTACCCTATTAGATACAATTGAAGTGCTATGAGCGTTGACTATTTAAAATTGGAATCGATATGAATATGCAAAGTTAGTACCCGAACTAATTAAAAGGCTTAAACTCGACAGACAAGTGCCACAGGCCACTGAAGCAATATGTGAACCCAGATGGCGGAAAACGTAACGTAGAAGGTTTACCAGGTTAAGGATACGCCATAATTTCAAGTACAAATACTACGGGAGTCCCTTGGCTAGTCCCCGAACACGTAATAGAACTAAAATAACGAAAATAGGAATAAAATTATGGTCCAACCCTAACCTGGTACACATACTATGTTCGGGTGTCCGCTATCCGTCCGGTTCACATACTACGGGAGCGCCGGATAGGGATATGGCTTTGTAATTTATTACGGAAGAGTATAGATGATCGGACGGCTTAGCGGCATGACAAACAACGATATGATCTGAGTATATACGTATTTGAACATTTCTCTTTTGCCTCGTCCGAAATATAATTTCTCTTAACCTCGAAGTAAGTTCAAGTGTTAAATTATTAATTCGCACAATATATTAATATCATGGATTATCTCGGACGCCATAAAATTATTGGACACAAAATGTATAGTTATTGATCGATTGGCATATTTGTCTGCTGTTCTTGTTGGGTTTTTGAGTTTGTTGTTGTGAAAAACCCGTATTGAGGCGGGCACCCTTGAGGCACCGTATTTAAGGCGTGCAAATAAATGCCAGTTGTAAAAGTTATGACACGAAATGTATCCTTATTGATCGTTTTGAAATTTGTCTGTTTTTCTTGTTGGGTCGGGTTTGTTGTTATGAAATAATCGCCTTCTGCTAGGACCAGTCGATTTCAATTTTTCGTACTTAGGAATGAAAGTAGTTTCTAGAACAGAATCAGTAACGTAGCCGGCATTTTCAATTGCCAATTGAAATTTGTAATTGCAAAGTTTGACCGCATCAGTTAGCAGGTCCAGCCGAAAAACTTAGGGTTTCAAGTCTTTAGGGTCTATAAGGAGTATCAGTCGATTTCAATTTTTAGTACTTAGGAATGAAAGAAGTTTCTAGAACAAAATCAGTAACGTAGACGGCATTTTCAATTGCCAATTGAAATTTGTAATTGCAAAGTTTGACCGCATCAGTTAGCAGGTCCAGCCGAAAAACTTAGGGTTTCAAGTCTTTAGGGTCTATAAGGAGTATCAAGCTACGAAAACTGTGGATACAGAAAAAGTTTTATTTTACAGTTCAAAAGGGGGGGGGGGGGGGGGGTTATTGTAAGCCCACTTGCAAACTATTTGAGTTCGAAACCGCTTACTCAAAATTATGAAATCAATACTTAGAAGCCGCCGTGCCTTATGCTTTTATTTGAATTCCACCTTTGTTAGGGCGGGCAAATGAATCCCAATTGTAAAAGTTGTGAAATCAGAGACTTTTGAATATACGCATAAACGAAGCCATGAAAGCGAATTATTCTAACTTGTTGGTTTATCATAAAGTGAAACAATTTGAAGTTACATAAAAATCCCATTTTCCTTTGTACATTTTTTTAACAATTTATTGTAAAGCATATTACTGTACAGGTATATGCGAGTTAATAGATGGCAACGGTATGCGTTGTATTATCGGATATCCAGTCTATAAGGAACCTGAAAAACAGCCACCAATATGAAAAAGAATACACTCATAAAACCAAATATTTCCGGCGCATTGTACGGTGGTACAAATTGAAGTTACATAAAAACTCCACTGAAAGTTATTTAATTTTTAATATTGCGTGCTGATGCTTATTATACGTCGAATATTAAATTTATCGTGACGGAAGGTCATGTCAGTGGCATAGGTTTATGCGACCCGAATACTCGCACGCACAACATATGCTGTATGCTTAAAGTAGTCGCAAGACATACCTGTGAACGGTTATTATACAGTACTGCAGGTGTAGTTATGCACAAAGTCTTTAGTCAACGCTGTCGCGATGTTAAACTTATGGATATCTGTATCAGTTCTTGGTAGTCGTTCGTAACTCTTGTATCAGTCACCTTGTTTGAGTAAACTTGCAACTCTTCTATCAGTACTCTTTCCCTATTAGGTGGCAGCTCGAGACCTAGCTTTGAGCCTGCGAGGCCACTATAAGCACCATTTCTAATTTAGTCGGCAGCTAGACTCTTCCTACTTTTAATTCTGCGATCAGTATCTCGTACGATGCGCTATGGATCCGTTCAGCTCATAAATACTGACATCGCGGTTGCGATAATAAACTCATATATATTACTTGGAGTATTAACGGATACTCGCAGCTCAACTAAAAGTGAAAAGAGTACTGATAGAGGTGTTGCCAGTTTGCTCAAAGCAAGATATCGATCTTTAGACTAGAAGTGAAAATAGTACTGATAGAAGAATTACAAATTTGCGCAAAGCAATGCCCGGAGATCTCAACTAAAGTGGAAAGAGTACTGATAAAAGAGTTGCAAGTTTGCTCTAAGCAAGGTCCCGATTCCTCAACTGAAAGTGAAATAAGTACTGATTGAAGAGTTGCAACTTTGCTCAAAGCAAGGTCTCGAGCGCTCAACTAAAATTGAAAGAGTATCGATAGATGAGTTAAAAGTTTGCTTAGCAAGGTTCGTAGTCATCGACTCAAAGTGGAAATAGTACCGAGTGCCCGACTATGAGTGACAAGAGTACTGATAGATATGTTAAATGCGGCACTAACGTCCTTAGAGCTTGAAATTCAGCATCCCTCGCTAGTCTCGAGCTCCAAATTCGTCTTAGAGCAATATATAGGTTTGTCCCCGTGAGAGAAGCAACAGCAGATAGCTATACCGAAGAGAATGGCCAGCTAGAAAAATCCTCTTCTATGAGTTTCTGCATGTGTAAGGTCTAAATAATAGCGAAGGTGTGAAACTCGGTGTTCTCCTTTTCTTGTCAAAATGTGCGCAAAACAAGATAGATATAAATAGCCTTGTAGAGTACAAAAAGGGGTACTCCCGAAGTACGTGAGCCAAGATGGCGGACACCAGAACGTAGTATGTGTACAAGGTTGGGGTTAGGCCATAATTTCAAGTACAAATACTACGGGAGTCACTTAGCTAGTCCCCGAACTCGTAATAGAACTGAAATTAGAAAAATTGAAAAAAAATTATGGTCTATCCCTAACTTGGTACACATACTTCGGGAGTACCAAAAAAGGTAAAGATAAATAGCCTTGTATAGTACAGAAAAAAATGATATTACAGAGATAAATATATATAACGTGTGTATGTATGATAAATGTGCGCGAATCCGAATATTTAACTATTATACAATTGTATTCAGCAAATAGGTTTGAATTTTTAATTAATAATAGAGCGAGCATTTTTGAATATTTGTGATTTTCTAAAAATTAGGGCCCGTTTCCGATATTACTTGCGAGACACAATTCTCGGATACCAAACTATTGGAATACCAAGTCCTTGCATTCGTAACGGAGACCATATGTGCAGTATGCTTAGACTACCACAGATAGAAACTAAGAATATTGCATCGTGCAACAGCGAAGTGAGAAATCCCGAGTAATGTTTTCATATCAAATAGTACGTGTGATGACATTAGGTGCAAGGAGAGACGTACGGCAAAGATGCGACGGGATAACTCGGACCAGAGTTGATGTCATTTCGTACCACTTAAGAAATTTATCATGTAAACATGTTGAAGATGTGTACGATTTGTCCGGGGTTTCGAATAAGATGTTTTCATATCAAATAGTACGGGCTATGGCACCAGGTGGAAGGAGAGACGCATCGAATAGATGAAATGGGGTAACTCGGGCCAGAGTTATTGTCATATCGTACCTCTCAATAAATTAATGATGTCGGCATATCGTAGATTGGTATGACTTGTCTGGGATTCCAAATTTGATATTCTCATATCAAATAGTACAGGCTTTGCCATAAGGTAGAATGAGAGATGTATCACAAAGAGAGTATGCAGAGACAGAATAGGATAACTCGGGCCAGAGTTAATGTCATTTCGTACCACTTAAAAAATTTATCATGTAAACATGTTGAAGATGTGTACGATTTGTCCGGGGTTTCGAATATGATGTTTTCATATCAAATAGTACGGGCTATGGTATCAGGTGTGAAGAGAAGCGCATCGCAAAAGTGGAATTGGATAATTCGGGCCAGAGTTATTGCCATATCGTACCAATCAACAAATTAATCGGTACGACTTGTTTGGGATTCCAAACTTGATATTATCATTTCAAATAGTACGGGCTTTACCATCAGGTGTAAGGAGAGACGTATTGCAAAGATGGAATAGGATAACTCGGGCCAGAGTTATTGTCATATCGTGCCTTTCAAGAAATCAATGATGTCGACATGTCGCAGACTTGTCTGCGATTCCAAAATCCCAAATGTGATGTTATCATATCAAATAGTGCATGCTTTGCCATCAGGTAGAAGGAGAGATGTATCACAAAGAGAGTCTGCAGAGACAGAATAGGATAACTCGGGCCAGAGTTAATGTCATTTTATACCACTTAAAAAATTTATCATGTAAACATGTTGAAGATGTGTACGATTTGTCCGGGGTTTCGAATATGATGTTTTCATATCAAATAGTACGGGCTATGGTATCAGGTGTGAAGAGAAGCGCACCGCAAAGGTGGAATTGGATAACTCGGGCCAGAGTTATTGCCATATCGTACCGATCAACAAATTAATCGGTACGACTTGTTTAGGATTCCAAACTTGATATTAACATTCCAAATAGTACGGGCTTTACCTTCAGGTGTAAGGAGAGACGTATTGCAAAGATGGAATGGGATAACTCGGGACAGAGTTATTGTCATATCGTGCCTTTCAGGAAATCAATGATGTCGACATGTCGCAGACTTGTCTGCGATTCCAAATGTGATATTATCATATCAAATAGTGCAGGCTTTGCCATCAGGTAGAAGGAGAGATGTATCACAATGAGAGTCTGCAGAGACAGAATAGGATAACTCGGGCCAGAGTTAAGGTCATTTTATACCACTTAAGAAATTTATCATGTAAACATGTTGAAGATGTGTACGATTTGTCCGCAGTTTCGAATTTGATAATTTCATATCAAACATTACGGGCTATGGTATCAGGTGTGAGGAGAGTCGCATCGCAGAGATGGAATAACTCGGGCCAGAGTTAATGTCATTTGTACCAATCAAAAATTAATGATGTCGACATGACGCACACGAGCACCACTTGTCCGGAGTAATGTTTTCATATCGAATAGAACGTGCTGTGACCTGAGGTGTAAGAAGAGACGTATCGCAACTCGCAAGCAGTCTGCAAGAATACTATACGATAACCCGAGCCGACTTTAGCTCAAGAATCTAATTATAACGCCATGTTGACTTGTTCGAAGTTGCAATATATATTAGACTACAATTAAACAATAAGATAATCGTGCCATCTTGGATGTAATTTCTTACCTTTCGATAAATTAATTTTTCGACCAATCGCTGATGGTGACGACTTGTCCAGGGTTTTCGAATTGTTCCGGCCTGGTCTAAGCATTGACAATTACAGTTACCACATATTTGCTGCCGTATTCAAAATGCTGTAACTATTACTTATCAACCGTGAAACGAGAATATCGGTCAGAGACCGAAGACTTATCGATCGAAAGTTAGGGATCCCCCAAAAAAGCGCTCTTACTCCATAGTGACACCTTGTGTCCCATCACTAATTAATTTATAACTCGCTAATTATACGACATAATTCATCCTTAATCAATAGGCTTCTGGTCCGACATATGATGGATTCACATGCAAAATCTGGAGCAGATTCAATCTTGCTTTCGTGACAAATAACAGACAGATACATACAGACAGACAGACAGACAAATACCTTAAAATCGATAAGCAATGACGTTTACTTTAAGTTAATTGTGAATATAGTGTCTGTGTGAGTTGTTCTTGCAACAGCAGAGTGAAAAATTTCAAGTTTTCATATCGAAAAGAAAAAGCGAGCTTTCTGAATATATGAAAAGCGTGTAACACTAGTCAAAGACCTGGATACGGACGTAATCCGACGCTTACTCGTGCCCTTTGCTCTAAACAAGGCTCGATAAATGTAGTCACTGATATATGACAATATCTTAAAAGAATCGCTCTACAGCAGTGGCGTATCTACATAAAATTGCGGCCATGGCAAAATTTGAAGATGCGCCCCCCTTGAGAGTTAATTCACAATTTATAATGACTTTCATGGGAATGAGTTAGTGGTACGTTATTATTTAAGTAAAACTACGAGTTTCAGGTATTACCAATTCGAAATTATTTTATTGAAACATTTAACGATTGAAACTTTTCTCTTTTTTTGCGCTCCTGTCCAAACGGCGCCCATGGCACGAGCCATAGCTGCCACACCCTAGATACGCCACTGCTCTACAGACTTATTTCCCTGTCGAAGATTTTCAAGGCAAATAGCGCGCATTTTCATGTATCTCATTTAATTGCTGGAAAGAATATTGATAGCAAGCCAGTAAACGTCGGTTTTCAGTAAATCGTTCAAGAATAAAGGAAAATGGTGGTAAAAAGCCCGTAAGAATTAATGCAAATGCCGCAAAATTGCATTAAAAAATGTTGGCCGGCTGGCTACGCTTATGCCGAGAAGAGTCTTCTTATTGGTATATATACTTGGTAAAAATAGGCAGTTACAACTACTATATTTCTATAGTCATATTAAATGGTTATTTTTAGCTTTATGATTCGTTGTCTGTGCGAGCATATGTTTTCCATTATGGTTGCGTCGTCAACAGTATATCAGCCTATAGTGCAGTCTATATTGCGTTGGCAAGAATGAACTTGTCGCGGCGTTTGAGCAGTTATTTAATGAGTGTTTAGGAAAGTGTAGTCTGGTCTTTGATCTTTTCAGTGTATACCTTTGAGTTTCGAATAGTGATTTTCAACCTATCTGGTGAGGCGGCACTCCAACTTTTTACCTTTATTCTTTAGGCCTAAATGTTTACAAACTTTAAAGTCGTTAAATACACATTAACGACCACAAAATTGATTTTAGTTGAAAGCAGCATTTTTTTTCGTGTTAGTGCATCGTGAGTTTTTTTCTTGATAATTTCGCGCCGCACGAACAAGAGGTTTAGGGTGCTCCAGAAGTATGCGCACCAAGATGTCGCACAACCTGAATCTTAACCGGTACACACATATTATGTTCAGGCTGTGCGCCATCTTGGTGCGCATACTTCTGGAGGTCCAAGTTTGGGAACCGCTGCACTATGCAATAGTTTAATTAACTATAAATATATATAAGAACAAAATTACCTATAGCAAGTTTAATAATAGTGTAAAGTGTGGTTTATATTTTAACAATAAAAAGCGCTCCCGTAGTCGGTGAACCAAGATGGCGGACACCGAACATAGTACGAGTTCGGGGACTAGCCAAGTGACTCCCGTAGTATTTGTACTTGAAATTATGGCCTAACCCTAACCTGGTACACATACTACGTTCCGGTGTCCGCCATCTTGGTTCACATACCACGGGCGTACCCAATATAAATATATTGATATAGACTCTAGAACAGTGGTTCTTAACCTTTGTGAGCCTGCCGAACCCCTGCGCTATTCTGCAAGCTCTCGCCGAACCCCATCGTACTGAACGGTTGAAATTAGAAGCCAAACCGTAACGTTATAAAGCGGAAGCTAATTCTTGCAAGGTTATAGAATATGAACATTGTGATGAAACCTTAGATATCAATAACCATGTGGGAAAAACCATTGTTTTGTCACAATGGCGTTGGCGGCAGAAAGAGCAGATGGTTTTTGTTGTATAAGTTTTGCTGGTGAACCGGCGAAAACTGATAAAAAATAACTTTGAAAATCCGAAAGATGATAATATACTCCATAAACGTTGGTAGTTCAAGCAATTTGTTCTCAAACTTTAAACTGCGCTGAAATGCGAATAAAGTCGTTTGCCAATTGTTTTATTTTACAGAAATAGAGATAGGATTAATTCGGCGCCATATCGAGGTTGTCCTGAATGGATCATAATAATTTCGGATAAAGCTCTGCGATAAACTATTCCTTGTCGCAAATTTATCACCTAGTGAAATTCAAACACGCTCTGATTTTGCATTCATTCATGTACAATTACTGCCTATCTTCGATTTATCCGTAAAATTGAGTTAAATTTTATTAGTACGGTAGAATATGAATAAGGGTAACTAACACCAATTAATTGTTTCATTCAATTGTTCAAGTCATTAGTAATTAGTCATCATGAACTATAGTTATTTTTGCATAATTAGTATGCAGGGTGATAAAAAAGTCTCATAATATGCAACTGTTTCAGAGCACCTTCGTCGCACCTCTGGAACAGCTCCATCGAACCCCAGGGGTTCGATCGAACCCAGTTTAAGAACCACTGCTCCAGAATTTGAATGGGAACTTGCGAAACCCAGCGATTGTGCTGGCTTAGACTTATACAGTGTTTTATTTATTTGGAAGGTATATTATTCCACTATCAAGTGGATGTATTCACATATAAGTTATGTATTGTACATTGTTTTACATCGTTTAGCGTGTGTAACTGATTAGGAGCATGGGGTTCATTGAGTAGGCTATCACCCCAAGGTTCCGAAACAGAAACTGCAGTTTCGATTCATCCGCTCTTGTAACTTGCGCAATGCGCATCGCACACACACACTCGGCGGGTCTCTAAATTCTCTCGCTTTACAAAAATCTAGATCACTATACCAACAATTGATTGATACCTCGCTAATTATACGACATAATTCGCCCAAAATCAATAGGCTTCTGGTCCGATATGAGATGAATGCACATGCAAAATCTGGAGCAGATTCAATCTCGTTTTCGTGAGATATCGCGTGCATCTAACAGACAAACAGACTGACATACAGACATACCTATCAACATACTTGCCGATTAAAATCGATAAGTAATGATCAGAAAATTTGTGGTGGGGCTATAACAGGAAAATATCGAACTAGCTTTACCGAGAGAATGTTTCGAGCAAATCACAAATACCGGATTAGTTGTATCACAGGTGACTCAACGTTTCCCATCCAAGTAGGGAATTTTGTTCTTTCCGGAGAGGAAAAAACTATACGAATGTTACTCCGTAGTAGCTGTTGGTAGTTCAACAAGTATTGCTTATTGACTTGTTATTGTTACTTATCGATCCTAAGATCGGTAGGTATTTGTATGTTTGTTTGTCTGTCTGTTAGATACACGCGATATCTCCCGAAAGCAAAGTTGAATCTGCTCCAAATTTAGCACATTCAACATATTCGGATCAAAAGCTTATTGATTTTCGATGAAATATGTCGTATAATTAGCGAGTTATTAATTATGGAGTAAGAGCGCTGTTTTGAGGGATCCCCTAACCTCCGATCGATGAGTCTTCGGTCTCCGACCGATATTCTTGTATTACGTATTAATGGATATATATAAACTGTGATAAATCCAGAATGCGAGTTGTCCCTATTACATGCTAAGGATACTTTAAATCAAGGGTGTGCAACATTTTTTTTCGGCGGGCCATATAACCAACTCCACACATCTAGCTGGGCTACACTAAAATTTTCGTTTTCCGTGTACACAACGAATAAAAACATCACAATGCATTTAACGCAGCGCAAAATCATGTATTTTTACTCACGTGAACGCCTCTTTAAACTGATGAATTGGGATTGAATATGAGAGTTGACAAGGGCCTCACTAAATGGCTTGGCGGGCCGGGTTGTGGTCCACTCATGCCTGTTGCACACCCCTGCTTTAAAAAACAGAATTTTTACAGTGAAGGAATAACGAGATTCAAACTAGCTGGAATATGTTAAAAAAGGTTGGAACCACTGAGTTACTTGATGACAGCGAGTTCATTTATTAATCATTCCAACTTGGCAGGAAATTATGACACTCGCGATATCATCACTCATGACGTTTCGAGTAATGACAAATGCCGGCTTAGGTGAATAATAGTCAAGATTAGTAGTGTAAGATGTTGAGCAAAAGGTTGAATGTTTCACGTCACAGCACAAGAAGCAGGCAAGTGGGTGATTTTGGAGGCTTATTTTCGAAATAACCCGAAATTCTCGTACTAGTGTGTGTACTAGGTTAGGGTTAGGCCATAATTTTATTCCGAATTTTCTTATTTCAGTTCTATTACGAGTTCGGGGACTGGCTGTGTTAGCCAAGTGAATATACCCCCTGCCCATAGGTTTCAGTCCCTTTACACAACTTGGTGTAAAATAGGCGAACAAAAAAGTTACTTACATATTGGTACACATACTTCTGGAGCGCTCTCGACACTAACTCAAGGTAATAAGGGAAGAATTGGGGTGTGACGCGCTGCACCAGAAACAATCATGTCGCTTCATATACTGTGTCACAGTGATTCACTTTTTTGCATCCATCCCATCCTGTAATCATTCATTGACTCAAACAAAACAAAATAACTAAACGACCCTTTGTACATTTCGTGGCGTCCCAGAAGTGTGTGTACCAATATGGAGGTAACTAATTTTGTTCGCCTACTTTACATCAAGTTGTATAAAGTGACTCAAACCTATGAGCAGGGGGTATATTCACTTGGGTTACACAGACAGTCCCCGAACTCGTATTAGTACCAAAATAAGAAAAATCGGAATAAAATTATGACCTAACCCTAACCTGGTACACACACTACTTTACAAGTTGACCGTAAAGTCCCCTTGCAATTTTGTTATGAAGTCAGTTCTCAATACATTTTAACCAGGTTTGTTGTTTTTTATTCAGTAATTGTCCAAATATTTTTTACTTCATTTAATACATCTGAGGGCCAAAACAATATATGGTATCGATAAATTCCATTTGCAATTTTAAAAATTTTCAAGACTTCATGGACACCGTATGTATATTTCTACTATGACATGAAACTACCCGGACATTTTAAAGATCATTCGTGTTAGTGTGCAATGAGACTATTGAATCACGTGCAATAAGGTTGCAAGACATAAATAAGTTGTCACTTAGCAAAGGTTTTGCGCGACTTTACGTGTGGTCGCGCGCAATGTGTCTTTCGCTATTTTTAGAAATTGGCAGTCAATCCTTTTATTTCAGAAAACTGTCGAGGCAATGTCAAATTTGTCTTTCCCTAATCAATACGTTCTTGACTGGGCGGTTGGCGCACTGTGATGAGTGGTAGGAACACGCTTGATATTGTATAGATATGGTGTCCATAAAGTCTTAAAATCGCAAAGGGAATTTATCTATACCATATATTGTTTCGGCCCTCACAAGGGTATATTAAATGAAGTAAAAATACTTTAACAAATATTGATTTAAAAACAACAAACCTGGTTAAGATATCTTGAGAACTGACTTCATAACAAAATTGAAATTGTAATAAAGGGACTTTACTCCATTGAGGTGATTGCCAGACAGAGAAGTTTTGCACGTAACTGCCGATTCCTTACTGCTGCGTTTCCTCAATCGGGAAGCAATTTCGCTTTATATTTACTGTAATTTTGCTAATATTCCGTAGTTTTATTATCATTACTATAAGACTTTTTTATGAGCTCATAATACCTACAAAACTGTACGAAAGAGGGTGTGCGACGCATAACACTAGCGAAGGATTCAATAATGCTCCTTAGCTATAGATAGGAATAATAGGTTTCAAAATAGACCAAGTGAGTAATTTAACGAAAAATGTTGTAAACCACAGACCTACGATTTTGCCAGCATGAAGCCTTAGCATACGTGTCTCTGGCCAACTATTACCATACCCGATATGGTTTGGTAAACGGACAAGAGACCGACGTTGGTTATATGGGTATAGGCTATATTATCGGCTTTCATCTCGCCGAGAAAAATATGTAAATCCTACTCTATTTCGAACGTAAATCTTAATATCGGTCGCATTGTTTGCTAAAATAAGGTGTTTGCTCTTAACAAGGCTCTATATCAGGGGTGTGGAACCTTTTAATACAGGAAGCCAGATACAAATAACTGGGTAAAACCGCGGGCCGCACTTTTATTCAACATAGGCTTTCCATTAGTTCTTGGCACGAAATTTTTGGTTATTGACCTTATGGCATGCGTCATTCGCTTTGCAAAAGCTAGCTACTGGGCCATTGTAACGTCATAGCCATGGATAATAACATGGACTCGGGTATAGGCTTCGCAACGCAAAGGTATTGGAATTACCTGCACGTGCCAGATTAAACTAAATTACAACTGTTCCGCGGGCATTATGAGAATAAGAAGGGAACAGGCGTGATAGACATAATTGAAAAAGCTGTGAGTGTGTAGCACTATTACAGAGAATAGAATATTAATGCAGATGTCAGTTATTGAGAATTTCTGTGTGATCGAAAACGATACAATACCAGGTCCTGAGGGGGTTCAAACTTTTAAAATTTCCACCTGGATGACAATTTACAGTAAAAATTGAAACCTGTTGATTAAATACCCGAGTACCTCTCACCGTCCCTAGTTATAACACGATATTACTGTTAGGCTATCGTTTGCTTTGAGAAACAAGAGTGCCGACGTGATTGAAAGTAAAAGCAAGTCCGTCGTTTAGGTTTGCAAACTTGAGTCAGCTGGCATATTTTCGCATTGACAGCATGCAGGAAAGTGACGCATATTGCCATTGTAGATGGGAATTATTTTTCGACAACAGAAATTTTCCTCAGTTACGTATAGGTTATAATAACTTTGACGTAAGTTAAGAGTACCTTCTGACACCAGGAAGAGAAATACTTTACATCAAGTTTAGTAAAGGGACTGAAACCTATGGGCAGGGGGTATATGCACTTGGCTAACACAGACAGTCCCCGAACTCGTGATAGAACTAAAATAAGGAAAATCGGAATAAAATTATGTGTACTCCCGTAGTATGTGAACCAAGATGGCGGACACCGGAATGTAGTATGTGTACCAGGTTAGGGTTAGGCCATAATTTCAGGTACAAATACCACGTGAGTCACTTGACGAGTCCCCGAACTCGCAATAGAACTAAAATAAGGGAAATCGGAATAAAATCATGGCCTAACCCTAATCTGGTACACAATAGGAGAGCAACATAATTTGCGATAGATTTACAATCCTCATTGCGAGGCAAATGAATGACGTGTTCGACTGGAAAGACCTCTTTTCATCGAATGATGTCATATTTCCGCGTTTGCGCAAGTAGTGAACAACGTGGGTTGGGCAGCGTAAATTGTTTCGACCTCGGTGCAGTAACAAGGCTTATTATTACTGCGAACGGCTGTGCTAGGTTAGCACAATAGGGACGCGTATAATGTAAAAGCTTACAGGCGAATAGTTATGCCGGGAGAATAACTGTTAGTGCGCCAGTGGTCTCAAAATTTTATTTCTTCTATCAGTACTCGGTTCGGGACCTTGATTTGAGCAAACTTGCAACTATTCTATCAGTAGGCCTACTCTTTCTAACTTCAGTCGAGGGATCGGGATCTTGCTTTGGACTCAAGTATATACAAAAAAGCAGATTAACGTCGTAAACGTAACAGGCGGGTTCAAGAAAAATTTGTACGATTAACTTTATCTGTAGTTTTTAGACTTAAGAGCTGCAATGGAATCTTGCAGTTTCTTTCCACTTTTGGTAGAAGCGTATTATGGATTTGATTTTATAGAACAGATTAGAAAGTAAGTATGTATATACAGGGCGTCCATAAAGTGCCTTTACAATTCCAATTTTGTTGTGAAGTCAGTTCCTAATATATCTTAACTAGGTATTTTGTTTTTTAATCTTATTTTTACTCCATTTAGTACATATGTGAGGGCCAAAATAATATATGGTATCGATAAAATCCTTTGCAATTTTAAAAATTTTATGACTTCATGGACACCCTATATTATAAAGTAAGAGGTATCAGTAGAAATTGTGAGCACTTTGTTCAGAGGCGGTTAAAGCGCTCAATTTTGAAAGGACAAGATTCTATCCCGTTCGGTATTGCCTACCAAATGTATTACATACTGAGTGATGAAATGGACGTGAGGAGAACTGAACTTTGACCTTTGACCTGTGATATCAGGAAAGGGAAGTTCATTGCTTAAACCACCAGGCCAACGGGCGCACCATTTTTACAGGAATAACTGTAGTTTTAAGAAAACAGACGGCAAAACCTTCGACTTAGTATGCAACTATATAATTTCTTTATTTCACATTTTACAGAGTATAACTTAATACTACATTGTAACTTGTCAGCGGTACAAGTACACATAGGTCGTAAATTTTCACAAGTCGACAAGAAAGAACTTAATTCGTTTGGGACTGTAAAATCGAATCACGATGGCGGACGAAGTACAAATGGAAGATTTAACGCAGGAAAATAAGGAAAACGAAGATGTAAAACAGGTACAGGATTATGTATACAAAGGGGAACTTAAGTCACCGGTGCGATCGTATCGTTGGCTTAGAGCGAGTATAAGAGCAACTACATTCCGTTGCTGAATTTGAATATCTATGTTGGTCGCAGAAAACGACAAAAATGCCTGAAATACCAAGTATACGATGCTAACCAACATGATCAAGCCCGACGCTCTTCAGGGACGTAGCCAGAAATTTTCAAATGGAGGAGAGGATTTTTTTGGGGGGGGGGGGGGATTCTGAAATTTTTATTTGCCAACTTAGATCGAAACAGCTAGCGGGCCCGATCGCTGGAATACGCGTGTTTTTATGAGCCTTGGGGTCTAAAAAGCATTTTAAGCTACGGAAAATGACTATCTATGATACAGAAAAATGATTTCGAGTTTCCATTCAAATACAAAAGTCTATATTAATACATGTATATGGTTTACATATAATCAATTACCTATTGGGTTTGTCGCTATTATTGACCTTGCTAAACTTCAAAGATCATTTTGTTTTATTTACCTATAGCTTATACAAATCACGCATGAAAAGGAAATAAATTATTGACAATGGGTTTTTCGAGTCTTCAGAATGTTACGTTTGGGTTCAAATCAACCAAAAATTTTGAAAGCCACTGCTTGTGACATTGCTCTATTGCTAGCTCTATCGAAAAGGACAAATTTTCAAATTTTTTCGCAAAAATTATTGCGCCCCATGTGGGTTAAATTTGCCACACTTTAGAGACCATGATGTTCCATTTACTTTTAGTTCCATGTACTTTAGTTTATACAATTAGGACAAGAAATGACAATTAAACTATTACATGGGGCTCCGGAATGTTACATTCGGGTTCCGATCCACCAAATCTCGAAGATCACTGATTGTGATATTGCTCTATCGAAAGAGACCGAATTTAAAATTTATTCGCAAAATTTATTGCGCCGCAAGCGGGTTAATGGTTTAGTAATTCTGGTACGTGCGACAAAATTCCAATTCCCTTGCGTCGCAAAGCCTATAACAGTACCCGGGTGCCACTGTAATATTAGCAAAACTAGCTAGCAAAAACTTCAACTACTAGAAATTATACCTTAAATAAAAGTGCGGCCCGCGGCTCCACCCAATTACTTGAATCTGGCCCTCCCGTAATAATGGTTGCACACCCCTGGTTTATACAATTGAGAGAAGAAAACACCATTAAACTACTTAACGGGATTTCTTAAGTCTTTCTAATGTTCCCACTGCTTTAACCATTTTAGGACATCGCATCCACATTTCCTAACTTAAACTTGAAAATTCTTTCCCGCAGGCCACAGAAGACGATAAAAAGTCTGAACAAGAAGAGGGAAAAGAGGGAGATAAGGAAGAACAGAAGCAAGATGATGAAAATAAAGAAGAACAGAAAGAGGAGGAAAACAATGAACAAGGAGCAAAGGATGATAAAGAAGATGATGACGAGGTGACTGACAAGATAACTGATAAACGATAGATAAGAGAAAATTGATAGTAATTACCCTGTTATAATTCCACCACCATTTTCTGGTACTCCCGTAGTATGTGTACCAGGCTAGGCCACAATTTTATTCCGATTTACTTTATTTTAGTTCTATTACGAGTTCCGGGACTGTCTGCGATAGGCAAATGAATATCCATAGGTTTCAGTCCCTTTACGCAACTTGATGTAAAGTAGTCCATATTGGTACACATACATTTTGTTATTGACCCACCGTAGGAACCCGGCAATTAAAGTTTAGCTAATATCATATAATATATATAACAAGATAGCGACAAAGACCGTCGACTTATCGATCTAGCGGCGTGTATCCTTCGCTATGACTCAATAGCGACACCGTGTGTCTGATCGCTAATTAATTAATGACTCGCTAACCATATTACATAATTTATCCAAAATCAATGCGCTTTTGGTCCGATATGGTAATTGCACATGCAGAATTTGGAGCATATTCAACGTCGCTTTCGTGAAATATCGCGCATACGAAAGTGTCAAACAGGCAGACAAATACCTATCAACATACTTACCGATCAAGATCGATAAGTAATAATCTCAGCCCTTGGTACCAAGAACCTTTATGGTATATTATACCGGCCATCTGGTGAAATGCAACCAATGGTATAAATGTCGTCGAATGGCAAAAATTTTCCACCGACTCAAGTCGTTTTGAATGTGTATGTAGACAGTCCTCATAATAGCATTAAATTGCAACGCATACCGGTTTGTATTTCACCTAAAATGCTTACGACAATATCATGTTATTGCCCAATCGCTGATCTTATGGTGTGTTTTGTTTGATCTGTTTTGTATTTTGATAAGCTAGGTTATGATAGTAGATTCACAACAGGTAAATGGCAAACGATATACCGTAGTTAAGCCATCGTTTGGAACGTCTGGCATCAGGGAAAGTTTATACTTTGGGATAGACGTGGAAACGTTATATGAAAACGCATAGGAGTTTTCTTTGGGCAGGGGCATAGCCAGGAACTTAGACCGTAACAGCTGGGTGGTCCGAGCGGGAGGCGTGAGTTTTCAAAAGTCCCGAGGATTTTTTTTACTTTTTTACTTTTTAAAAGAGGGTTCCAACCTCCCCCCACCCCCCCTCCCGGCCACGATACTGCCTTTGGAATCTGAGATTTGTTTCGGGAGTCGTCTAGCTTTCAAATTTTTGTCGGACCAAGTTTTTCTGGATTACACATCCTTGCAGTCAACCCAAAAACTGTCCGTTATATTTAATAATCAAGAGTATCAAGCAGCATTTATGAAACGTCACAAGACATACTTTCACGAAACGATTTGCACCTTCACTCCGAACACGACGTTCTAAAAGTAGCCACAGATACGTAGAACGGTACAACTTTCGGAAAGATAAAATGCTTTTGGCACCGCAGAAGGCGTACGGGGTTCCATTGAGAAATTATGGCAACATTGTCAGCATCGTACTCTTTTATATGACTTTTCACGAAATTTTTTATTGTAGTATTTGTACATCTCATGAAAACTAATTTTCAAATAAATCTAATAGCAGCGGGTCCCATTGAGAAATCACTGCTTTATGTTTCAAATGAAATCAGGCCATATTCGGGTAAGCGATGTCTCCTCAGCTTGTAATATTCCGGTGGTTCCCAGCCTTTTATATCTCGACACCCCCTTCCGAAGGCTTTTAGTTTTCATGTCCCCCTGTTTGCATTCCAGTGTTATTTTGATTGTTAGATTGTAAATGTTGTTCATGTTGATGAAATGCTCAAACAATTCATGAACAAAAAAGTGAAAATACGCAGTGAAATAACCGTACCAAGCAATGGAACTACACATGACGGAGAGTTTTATCGTGTAGTGAAAGTAAAATCAGTTTTGCGTTTGTCATGGTGCCCCCTGACTGCCCTTTGGTTCCCCGACTAGGAACCACTCCCATATTCTATCCAATATTTTATTACTTACATGAGATAGACATTTAATATAATTGATGTGCTAGCGATAGCGCCCACAAAAATTACATGACTCGAATTCTGCTGGTGATGCGTTTCTTCGCTATTAATAATTTCCCGAAGCAACTATTTCCCAACCAATAGAATGCATCAGAAATGCGATTCATCAGTGACTCACGCCTGCTGATGCCAAAAGAAACGCAAGAAAGACGTGCCGTTTTGGATAACAAATGGCCTATGTACGAGAGAATTTAAATTTTGATGAGACAATTCTTGTCTTTGTATGAAATGCCATGAAATTTTAAAATTGAATATTGGTCAAAAACGTATTTATTGGACAAAAAATGGTGCATATTGAACTTGTAAATTTGGGACGAAAATGGCGCCTATTCATATGTGAAATACTTGAAATAGGCGCTCAGTTCTGTTCGTACCTCCCGTTTAAACTTGCAACTTTTCAGAAATATACGCTTTGCGCGCCTGTCACCAAAAATACATCTACGACGTATTGGTTTATTTTCATGCCCTTAAAAAGCCCTAGCCATAACGTGTCGACAAAATTAAACATACGAGGGAATTTGTGTTCGCAAACTTCATAAGAGTCATCGTATTCGAAGGATTTGAGGTAAACATCGCATGGTGGTGGTTCGCGAAACCGCAGGTCGAATACGGCTTTCTCTGGCAATTAAATCCACAAATGAGGGATGTTGTACAAGCAAGCTATTTTCCGAAACTAGATACGACCGAGAGATCATAATTGCTACACTTTCAAATATTTTTTTCCACCTTTTCTTTACTACTCCAGAGCGGAGTATGTTGAATGCCGAGATTTTATGAGCACTGCGGGATGTTAGTTATATTTCTGGTCCTTTTCCAGTTAGGGTTAGGAAGGCAGATTGCACTGGAAATTCAAATTTCAATTCATTCCTAACTCTAACCCAACTGGTCGATAACTAATTTGTGATTACAAAACATGGCGGGATAATATTAGCGGGCTGGGCTAACTAAAAATTGGTCCATTTTCCTAACCTAAATAGGTACTCATGTAGTATGTGAACCAAGATGGTGGACACCGGAACGTAGTATGTGTACCAGGTTAGGGTTAGGCCATAATTTCAGTTACAAGTACTACGGGAGTCACTTGGCTAGTCCCCGAACTCGTAATAGAACTAAAATAGGGAAAATAAGAATAAAATTATGTCTTAACCCCAACCTGGTACACATACTACGTTCCGGTGTCTGCCATCTTGGTGCACATACTACGGGAGTGCCCCTAAATATACATACAACTGAGAGATAGCATTTTGTATCGAAAATTTTATGAGGTTTCGTTCACAAATTAGCTCCGAGCCAGGCTTTTGACAAGCAGCCACATTACGCAACGTCTTGCTTTGTATTTATTTCCGGCCCTGCGTTGCATACCATATTTAGATGAGTCATGGAATTTTTATTCCACACCAGGGGTATGCAGCCATTAATACATGAGGGCTCGCTACAAAAATTTGGGTGAAACCGCGGGCCACACCTTTTTAACACAGGCTTTCTAGTAGTTCAAGCACAAAAATTTTGGTTATTGAGGGTCTGAAATGCGGTGTTTGCTTCGCACAAGCTAACTATTACTGCATTGTAACGTCATATACATAGATAATAAATTGGACTCAGATATAGGCTTGGAAGCACTCGCACGTACCAGATTAAAACTAAATTAAAATCTCGTTTCGCGGGCCCTCAATTTTTTTGCTGAGGGCCGCATTTGAACCGCGGGCCGCAGGTTGCACACCCCTCATCTAAATTTTCAACCTGCCACTAACCACTTCTTTATTTTCCTAGGAGCAACAGAGCAACGAATCGGACGCCGAATCATTGATAAGCGATAAAAATAAAGCAGAAGACACGAAAGCTGGGGCAGCAGACGTCGAAATTGACGGTAAGATTCCAAGTTCTGTCGTTTTTTTCATCAACCTGTTTAAGCCTTCACTACAAATAACACACGGTTACGAGCTAACACTTATATATAACTCCCATTCTTGGGAGTGGGGGGATTGTTCAATTTCGGTATTGCCTACCAAAATTTTCCATGGGGCAAAATATCGAACCGGTTTTGAATTTTTTTTATATAAAAGACATGAACGCTGATTACAAAAGCAACAACTGCATTATTTGGTTCAATACCCCTCCCCTTCCCAAAATGTATACATATATACAATAAACGACATTAGCAATTGCATTCGGTGTTTGGATTCGCAACATAATCCGAGCAACGGGGTGTGCATGCTTCCACTCGTACGTAAATAGCTACTGTTTCATAAAAAGAAATCTTCCATGTTCTACAATGCCTACCGAAGCAGATTACACAGACGGCGCACGCGCCAAAACACACCAAGCTATTTAGTGAGGCCCTTGTCAAGAATTCTAACCCAACAGTTTATGTTTATAAAAGCGTCCTCTTTGACTTCAAATACATGTTTTTTACTGTTGCCGTTGTGTTAAATTGTTAAATTTTTCACTTCATTGTGTACATGGAAAAACGGATCTTTTGTGCGGCCCAGCTAGATGGGCGGCTAATGTTTCACATCTTTGGATTACATCATGAGTCAGATCGTGGGTTCGAATTCAAGATATTTGACCCAAATATACCCGGAAATGCTGTTATTCTAACAAGAATATATCAGCATTTTCCAAGAAAGTAGTATATTTTTTCACCACACTAGATATACAAATTACAATAAATTAGGTAAAAGCATTTGAGAGTGACGGGAACCGCGAGAAACTGATATTGGTTATCGAGCAGCGGTATCCATAAATAAGTAGACGCCTAGAATTACAGTTGGTAGACAGTAATTTATGTTACTGCATAACCCCAAGGTGTAAAACGTGTACAATTACTAATTTCCAGTTCAATGTTTTGTGATATTTTTATCCACGAAGTCATATATTTTTAATTCATTTTAGCTGTTCCAGAAGTCGCGGTAACGGCGGGAAACGGGAAAAGGAATTCTGAAGACGTCGAGGGAGGACGTAAGTTACTTTTTCAAATTTTTCCTAAAACTTTTTAAAGTCATATTTGTGGAACTCTATATGTCACACCGGTGCGACCTATGTGAAGTGTCAAAACGTTTTTCACGATGCGTTATATGTTGCGAAAATATTATTAAAAACGCCAAGGGTGAAGGATACATACGACTCCGACACGATTAAAAAATTCAGACTCGCCAGAAAAACCGTTTGCAACCATTTTGGTTGAAAATTTCGACCCTGGTCAGCGCTTGGACCACGACACCAACACCAGCTAAAATCCGTTACCAACTCAACATTTATTGAAGCGACGGTAGTATTAATTAAATCAACGCCATTAAGACACTTTTAAAATCACATTCGATATAGAGGCGCGTTGACGTTATTACGCCACCCTGGCAACGAAATCAAAATTGAACGATTCGGCATTTATTTTGAATTTCGATTCCAACTCCGGAGTATTCAAAATCTAACCACTTCAAGATAATATGATATAACGGCAAAGATGAAGATTTTCACACAAATACACCTGCAATTTCGGGGGAAGATATTATGCTGTTCTTAGTAATCAGTCCAATTCCAACTCGATATTTCTCTGAACGCGAACGTATATAAAAACAGAGACACGAGTTTGAGCATTACAATAACTATATTTTAACAGATAATCGCGTTGGCATTAATTACTAGAATACAAAATCAAACCATAAATATTAGCATTGTGAAAGGGAGCATGAGGTGTCCAAAACGAATGGAATATTCAAACCGATTCAAAACTCTTGGTTCTACTTCATTTAATAAAATACCATTTTGAGAAAAAAGTCTCACATCAAGGCCTTGGTTTCATTTCTGAAACAAGTGGGAAATGTAACATCAATAAAAGCACTGTTTATCACTCTTGTATTACTAACTTACAAGTCATTGAAATTACATTAACTTATATGTGTTTGTAGTTGAACAGGACAATCATTAAAAATATATTTGACTCTCTATATTCATATCAAATTGGAATGTATTCGAAATTGTATATTAGGCACTTTTAGCCGATCCCCGGGTAGA
The DNA here is from genome assembly GCF_964204865.1 of Styela clava. NCBI lineage: Eukaryota > Metazoa > Chordata > Ascidiacea > Stolidobranchia > Styelidae > Styela > Styela clava. Next base: position 22,663,962 of record NC_135255.1, read on the forward strand.
TCGTATATTTTCAATATATACAATATACATACATAAATATGGCCGAGTACATACACCCTCTCAACAGTTCAAACAACGTACAATCAATGTATTTAACGTGAATTTCAACGACATTAATAACGCAAATACACGGTTGGAATTGCTTTGAAATTCACTTCAAATTTACGTTATTTTTAATTAAGAATGCGCGACACCTAAAACACATTTTTCACCTCGAGTGCTCGATAGGTAGATGGAAATAACAGGATGTCATTGATGCGTCATAAATGTCTCCATTGTGTTATCATAATACTGGCTTTTTGTTGGGTTTTTACAAAGGTAGCTGACAGCGGTTATATTGTGTAAAATCATTAAGACAGCAATTTATATGTTGTAGAACAGGGGGCTCCAACTCAAAACATGTCGCGGGCCATTTCTTTAAATTTATTAACCACGCAGTCCGCAAGAAATTAGGTACAACATATTCATTTACTTGTGCTGGATATTTGGTCTCGATGTTTGGCCTTATTTTGCGTTGGTTTGCTAGTCTTAGGACAACATGCAAATGCTCGTCCGTTAGTTGTGTGCGAAGGGCTGATTTACTAACTTTCATAGTTGAAAAAAAACTGCTCGCAAATATAAGAACTGCGAAACATCGCAGGTATGCGACGTGAATGTGCAATTAGCTTTGCAAACCTTTCTTCGGGCACAATGGACTGACCGAAACTCGTTTATTTCGTAATAATGAACTTATGAAATTATTGCATTTATAATTGAATTATAACAATAGAGTAAAACATTAACGTGGATAACAGGGGGAAATTTTTGCTTCATTTTTTACAGTTTGTCGGACCGGACTCTTGATAATAAATGACACGATAAAACTTACTAATAGTTGACATTGTACCGCTTTAGTTTATTGTGGAAAAATCCCAACCATGACGCGGGCCGCAAAAAAATGCCTGGCGGGCCGCGTGTTGGAGATCCCTGTTGTAGAATGATATACCGATGTTCCCTCCACGCAGAAGGCTATTTGTGCAATATATTCCTTATTTACAACCTGCTGTATGGCAGTCCAATATGCCCGTGTGGGGGAGGCCATTTCAAATGACGATTGAGACCATGTCCATCTATATTTCTATTCTAACCTGCTCTCTTCTGTGTCGCAGCCCAATAGCCCTCTTATTGTGTATAAGCATTTCATTTGTCGATTGGGACAATATTGGTAATTTGCTGTCTATGGCAGCCCAATAGCTCACTACAGGGGAAGTCATTCAAAGTACGATTGGGACCATATATCATTTCCTATTTCCAACTAACCTACTATCTATATGGCAGCCCTAAAGCCCTCTATGGAAGACAACAACATAGTAAAAAAAGGGTCCATCCCTTCGTGCCCAATAAAAAAAAACTTCAGTATTCCGGATTTAGGAAAAGGGGACGAAGTCGTTTTCGTCTAACAAGGAGTCCGAAGCTAAGTTGGATAAATAATTTTCCAACTGTCATGCCCTGAATATGCTGCGTTCACCACGCCTTCAAAATAGATAGCAGAAAATTTTAGACATGAAAATACATCTTAAAAATTCCATCTGAGTCTCATCTTGATATATTTACCCTAACTTCTATTAAAAGATTTTTTAATGGATTCATTGCATAATGTTATACTTTTAGGGCTTGTTTCATAATTTTCTCGGTGAAATTCTTTGGACAGAATTATAAAAACAAAAATATATTTTATCGTTACAGGCACTTTCGTTGGTCGTCAAGAGATCGGACCAGGGCCGGAAGGTTTTGGCGATCGTATGAAGAAATACAAGTTAGAAATTATCGTTGGGGTTCTGATCGCGATCCTGCTTATCGTTATCATTGTTCTACTTGTAACCACTCTTGGTGGTGGAGGATCAGGACAAAGTAAGTCGATTGCAAGCACGTAACACTTGATTGAGTGGTTGGATAAGCAACAGGGTTCTGCTAATACCGTCCAATGGCAGGGTCGTAACGAGGAATGTTCAAAGTGGGGGTTCTCAAGTTCCCAATAGCCAAGTTAGACCGTAACAGCTAGCGCTTCCGATTGGAGACCGGAAAACATGGCTTTTCGAAAATCGTGAGGGTTTAAAAAGCTAAATTATATACGTCTTTTTTAAGTGGTCACTGATATCTAACGATAGCTGAAAAGTCACCTTCGCTTTGAACAAGCCCAGTGAGATATTATTGTTGAAACGACCGAATCTTTCTGGTTCGCCATTACCTTATTAATATTGCAACGGTACGACTTAACCGGAATACCGGTAGGTGCTCGCCACTAATACAGTCTAGTAATACTGTAATACTTAGATCAGAAGATCCAATGTGCTGCAAAGACACACAAATAGGTTCGAAGTTCACGATGCAAACGAAGAGACTTTATTAAAATAGTGTAAAATCCACGCTTAAAGCAGATAAAATAAGAGCGACAAAATACGGTCCTTACTCAGCGACAGCAAAAGCAAAGAAGGGCAGACACTGCGAATCCGAAGCAGTTCACATATGCAGTGGTGGTTGGAGTCGAGTAACTGAAACCAACTGTCGGGCGAATTAGGGCTCAGACTCCACACACCAATGCATATGCAATAACCAGACAAGAAATATAAATAAAATAATAAACAATAAAAAATAGTACCACTCCAGTCCCGCCACAATATATTACCCCCTGGGTTAGTGAGATGGAGCGTGGAATTTTAATCCGAGATGTGTAATCGACTTATATGAACCCCCGCCCTCCGTTAGAATCACATAAGAACCCCGCCCCCATACGAAGATACTCCCTTTCAACATAATATATATGAATAAACAACATATTTTATAGGCCATGTCGAATACTTTCAGTTGAGCCAGATCATATGGATATCCCTTCCCTCCAAGTATGTTTGGGGTGAAGAGCATAATATGATCCGTGTAATCTGCTATGTCAATACTGTTATCGGTTTAACCGATGGGCCATGCTCTTCACAACTCATTTGCATACTAGTCGTCTCACGGCGGAGGTTTTCATAATTGTCGACTCTGCATTTCGAGACAGTGAGTCAGATTCGGAAGACAGCTTTACTATGAATATCAGCAATTCACTACATAACAGCAGCGCCCATATAAATCTAGTGCAAAGCACTTTCGCCGTTGTTTGTCGACCTCGAGTTGCCGGTCAGTTTAAAATCACTCCAAACAATTCTCTATACCAGCGACTACTGGAACGTAAAGAGCTCCTATTTTGAGTGGACCGGTAACTTTACTATTCGGCATTGTCTACACAATTTATTGCACCCTGGGTGAAGCGTTGGGCACGAAGTTTGATTGTAGTATCTTCAACCTGGTATGAAAACAGAGGTCCAATTCTGTAACCAGCGCAGGGCATTGGTTGAAAAAAATTCAGTACGTTACTTTTACGGTAGTTTATAATTTGTGTATAAATATGAGTAATATTAAACGCAAACACAAAGTAAAATCTTTGTGCTAAATTTTTCACTGCCCGTGGCGAGTTTCTGATAATGATGCCCCTTATAGCTAACTTCAAAAATACGGGGGATAAAATTATTGATGTTGTTATACATGAGGATTAATAAATGAAAGGTGCGGCCAGGGGCGGCTGCAAAGGTCTGTCAGGGGTCGCTGCCCCTATGGCACTCACTCCCTATGGCCCGCTCCTGCAACAACAGATAAACAAACTACAATAAGGCGCATTGGAAAATTCATTACAAATATTAAAATTTATTACAATTTTGGATGTTGTTATGACACCACTGCCCCTATGGTCCGCCCCTGCAACCCACGACCCCCCCCCCCCCCCCATATTTCTCCCGACTTTGAAAACGCGGCAATGGCAATGCAACAACAGATAAACAGAAAGCACATCGGAAAAATTCATTACAATTTATCTAACTGATTTAACATATCTTTATGCAGACACATCGACACTTTCACCAAATGTGGGGAAAACCACTACCGGAACAACTACCACTACGATGGCTACTGCAACGGAAGGAGGGTCTGGGATTGCAACAACTGGAGCAGCAATGCCAGTGAGCACTACTAAAATGGGTATTTTATCCCCCACCCATGCTACGACCATCGAGACCATGGAGGAAGTTACCACTGCTGAAGCCGTTACCACTGCTGAAGCCGTTACCACTACCACAATGCGAACCAATACCACAACGCAAACCACTACCACAATGCAAACCACAACCGTAAGCCCCCCAACCACCATTACCAAAGCACCTAACACAACAACCACTACTCAATCGACCACCCCCGCCCCCACTGTTGCTGTCACAAATTCTGAAACACTCCCGGTCGTCACACCGCCTCCCGAAATGACCATGAAGCCTACCAACGGCACTGGATAACTTTGAGACTGTTTGAAGCTTATATCACCAATTTATGACATTCGAAGACTTTATTCATTCCAATGAAATCGCCGATAATATTCCAGGCTTGTCCATGGGACATATTTTGGGGCATCTTATCCCATAGAATTTTATGCCTGTCCCATCCCATCCCATGGGATTCTCATTGGAATACAATTCAATAGAAATTGTTAAATTTAGGTTTAGCGTCCACTAAATAGGACTGCGTGTGCAAAGAGACATGCAAAACAACAAAATTCATTGACTTTTTTAACTTTGAAAATACAGAACTATTTTATGGGAAATACAAAAGTGTGCTGTCCCATCCCATGTGATGGACACGCCTGAATATTCGCAAATAAAAATAGGGCCTTTCGCCTATTGCAAGAAGTGCTAATAGACTATGATAGAATTCGAATATAGATGGAATTCGAAATTTATAATAGTAAAACCTAATTTTCGAGATTTCATTGCAAAATCCTTAAATTAATAGGAGGTATATTAATTTGGTTATTCCCCTTTTTTATTATTAATTCCAATTTCTGCGATTTAAACTCTGGACATAGACATGGTATATTCGGCAAAATAAATTCAACGAAAATACTCCAACCAAAAAAAAGCTTTGAAAATATTCAAGTTAACTCAGCATAAACAAAGCGGTCTTTAAACTCGGGAAGCGAGTCCCAGGCAATATATCGAAATCTCCGCCAATTTTATTTATTTTAACATAATCGTGATATTTAGTTCACATTTTCGGAGGAAAACTTGCAAATTATATTTATATTGACATGAACTGATTGAAAGTGCCGCGTCAACAGTATCTTTAACCTTTCGAGTATTTGATTCGGACCGCACCTGATTCTTTATTTTGGATCATTAGCCCCACTTCTGAAGTTTCCTTTTATAAAATAACATTTATAGTTTTGAATATATATAAAAAGAACTATAACACCATAATAAACAATCTTGATTAGCTAATAATCATTAGCCGGTCGAGGAAGTGCGCTTTTAGGGATGCCGAAATAGAATTTCTGGAAAGACCAGACCCAAATAATTTTGAAGTTTTGTATGTGGATCTTTGGTAAAATAGTTGAGTAGCCCTGCTTTTGGGTGTCCATAAAGTCCCTCCACAATTTCAATTTTGTTATGAAGTCAGTTCTAATATATCTTAACCAGGTTTGTTGTTTTTTTAACAATAATTGTTGAAGTATTTTTACGTCATTTAATACACCTGTGAGGGACAAAACAACATACGGTTCGATAAATTCTCTTCGCAATTTAAAAAAAAATTAGGGCTTTATGGGAACGCTATATAGATTCGATAGCTCTTGGTATTTCAGCGGTCACCCATCACGATCTATTTTACGTTCGCGAGGGCGCGCGTTATCTTGCATTGAGCAAACTTCCGTGGAAAAAATCGCAATTTTGCCGCAAAATATAGGGAGTAAAATCATGGAAGACTTCACGGATCAAAAAACCTTGCAAGACTAATAGTAATTTTTCATTAAAAAGCTCTAAATAATATATATTTGTTTAAAGTTTCGCGCTGCCGCCCCAAACAGCGATCTGAACACACATGCACTGGTATATAGACTTTGTTCCTAAAATAACCAAAATCTTTCTCGATATAAAGATATTTCACCCAACAGGTAGGCGAGACGGGATTTGAATCCAAAACTCTTAGCATACAAAGCCAACCCATTTAAGTCCAATGCGCTGTCCCTACGCCCAAAGGCTAAACCTGAATTCACACATATATATAAGCGAGTGTCCCGAGGCTAGTGTTTTTTTCATCAATGCAACGTGTTTAATTTAATAACGTTTACTCGCCATCGCATCGACTCTAAAAGAGGCGTCAGGGCATCACCGCTACCCAATTCAGATTTTAAATAATTTTTTCATTCGTGTATCGTTTTTGAAATTATTTTTATGTACTTGATATAACTGTTGAATTTTTATATTTCTCGCTAACCAGCATTGTACCTTTGATTTTAAAATTCCCTGATGGAGTGATAATCTGACAGGAATGAGAAACCGAGTAGCACAAGTTGCCGAATTTTATGCAGCAGTTTCACTCTTGCACCCCAAAAATGGCTCTGAACAAGCAGCATCGAATGACCAGTCTAATTTTTTTTATTAATGTCCACAGCATCACTAATATACAAGTGGCCAATATTTGTCTTATTAATGTCCCACATCCTGTTTTATGACGTTTTTCACATCAAAGAAGGTTATGGATATGTAGTCACTGATACATAAAAAGTCACTATTTTTTAAAATGATAGGAATTGCCGGCTCGACCACAAACGGGACGAGATGAGAGAGGGTTAAACTTTAGATAATTAAACGCCTTTACCAGCCTATCAACGCATCAACCCAACATTTTTTTATATATTTTTCTCAATATTTTACATTTTTCGTGTTTTACAAACTTGCCCACAGAAAAAAATACATGAAAACATATAATTATTCCAGCAAACATGTTTTTGACATTGCAAGTGTTTTTGCACTGCAGGGGGAATTTTATGTACTTCATCTATCTATGTAAGTTATTTTGTGTCATCCATCTCTATTTCACATGATCGTCGACATTAGTGTTTATCCATGGCATGGGCAAATTACGGCACGCGGGCTAATTTCGGCCCGCTGGGTAATTCAATCTGGCCCACGTGATGCTGCTACAACCAAACTAACACCAAATTTCAATTTTTTTTAGCTAAAATAGCTCAAGGAATTTGTTGAGATTGCGATTAAATTTAGTTTTTGCACAAGGCTTTTTGTTTTTCTCTTTTGCTTTTGTAACACTGTAAATATTGTTTACAAAATGTAACTTTTTACGTCACACTCACATGACCCGCCAGTCTGAGCGGGCAAAATTTTTAACCCATGTTTCAAAAACTGTTCACATCCCTGGACTATAGCCGTGTACCACGGGAGCTGGACATAGTTCAGTCGCCGTAAAAATTATATTATGTGGAATTTCTTTTTTAACAAAAATATCCGATTTACTATTATAAGACACGATAAAAGTTATGTTATGTGTAATCGATTTTTTCACTGCAAAAATGTGAAACGTTCATTATAGATTATAAAAGTGAAAATCTTTTAATTTAAATTAACAAAATTTATCGTACTATTGTCTGATGTTTCTTGAAGTTCATTATTTTAACTATTTCGTAAGATCAATTTTGCGAACTTAGAAAGTGAGATAAGATTGATTTTTTATGCTATTGATATGCAATTTTATTGTTTTTTTCTCGTTTAAATGATATCTTCAAAATATAATATACGGAATAAAAATATATTCGATCTTATGAAGAGACTAGATTATTTGATTCAGTTGCTTTGGGTTGAATATAACTTAGAAGTGAAACTTCGGAGACAGTTTACGTATGAATCCCTGAGCCCGCCCTCCAATGGACTAAATGGCAAAAGTTTTTGTTTGGCCGCCCATGACATTTTCATTATAAATAACTTTTTGATTAATCATTTGGACCTCCAGAAGTATGCGCACCAAGATGGCGCACAACCTGAATATGGTGTGTGTGTACCTTTCAGGATTCAGGTTGTACGATATCTTGGTGCGCATACTTCTGGAGCACCAATCATTTTTTATCAATGCGTAAACTGGCACTAGAACGCCAGTTCTAAACCAATGGGCCATGATTTACAGATTAGTCACATTCTCAGAAGGGGCATAAACCATTTAAAAATTGCAAAGAGTTATTTTTTTTTTTTAGTTTTATCCTGGTATGGAAAGTTAAGGGGTTACAGTGTTTTTGTGCAAAAAGAATGGGCAACGACAAAAAAAAATTTGAGAACTGCACTTGAATGTCTGAAAAACACTGGCTTGAGTGGTCTGGGTGTTTGACCGAACCGTAAACGGGCATGCTTAAATATACAAAGTTCAAATATCATACCCAACTGTTTGTTCAAAAATTTTGATTTGCCATGTTATACCGTAACGCTAGCGGGTTCGGGCGGAGGCCGGAAAACGGATGTTTTCAATAGTCTTGACTCTTGATGGTCTAAACCAGGGGTGCACAACTCAAATGAGAATACGTGCCAAATTTTTTAAAATATTCTTGTCGCGTGCCATGCACAATCGTTGGTATTGTAAATTAACTCCCGTAAAACAAAACACACATCAAACAAATTTCAATAATAATTCATAAAAACGAATATCTATTTATCGAAACAATTTAATGTCCTGAAAAATTGCTGATTTTGATAGAAACGTGATATTTTGATGTATATCATAATTTTTTTCCCCACAAACCGTTCGCGTGCCACGTTTGAGCGTATGGCATGCCAAATTCGGCACGCGTGTCCCGTGTTGTGCACCCCTGGTCTAAACAACGTTTCAAGCTACGAAAAGAAGATGGGTTTGATATAGAAATTTTTTTTAATCTTAGAATAGGGAGGTTCAGGCTCGTACCACCTCCCCTCATGTGTACACCCATGGATTAAATACGAGTTAATTTTACGTTTTTTTTCAATATTCATATTTATTGGAAGATTTTAAATATAGTACAGATGTGGACTGCCTTTGAGCTAATAAATTACACTTAATTGCCGCATGTAAAAATAAGCTTGGTATATAATGCCAGAGACTAATTTAAAACATATCAAAAGCTCGTTGCTTCTGATAAAAGATAAGACATACATCGTTGAGGCACGTCTGCCCAAATTTTTAGAGTAAAATAGAACATCAAATTCAGCGAGGGAGGCGCGTTTAGAAATTTCTTATTGCCAAGTTAGAGCGTAACAGTTAGTGGCTCCGGTGGTTGTTGAGGGTCTAAAACGCGTTTTTGGCTACGAAAAATTGCAATGTTTGGTATTTACGGGCATAGTCGTGCGTTAATGTTACCTCGAATTATTAGCTAACCTAACTTTGTTTTCAACAAATTTTTCCTGACGAAGAAGTTTTAAAATCTTAGTTTTTACTGGTTCAGAAGTCGTGTGACATAAAAATCAAAATAAAGCCACTCTAGGCAGTATAAACGGTACTCCCGTAGTATGTGTACCAGGTTACGCCATAATTTTATTCCGATTTTCCTTATTTTAGTTCTATTACGAGTTTGGGAACTGTCTGTGTTAGGCAAGTGAATATACCCCCTTGCCCATAAACTTCCGTTCCTTTACACAACTTGAAGTAAAGTAGGCGAACAAAATAAGTTACCTCCATATTGGTACACATCCTTCTGGAGCGCCGTACTTTGAACTATGCAAAAAAAAAATGGTACACACGCAAGGCGAATAACTTTTTCTCACGACCCGATCATAACGCCACGCTTTTAGCACGCACGGTCGCCGTGCAAATCAAACATCTCAAAATTCTAAACGTTACTATTTTGCCGGAATTCATAAATGGCCGAATTGTTTGGTATGACGTATGAGTCAGCAACTGCATCCGCTTTTGTTGTGTATAATGGTGGAAGTCCACGATCGTCATATTCATAAAAAGAGTGCTATTCTGTTATTACCTCTATAAAAAAAAAAACATTCATACTAGGATAGGATATGGCCACATACAGGGTTCTCATAATAAATGAAACCAATTAATTCGATTACCAATTTTATGGGGTTCGTTTATATTTAGACACCCTGTATTTTAAATTGTCCTAAATTGTGGTAAATAGATCAATTTGGCGCCCATGAGAAGTTTACAAAACGTTGCTTTAACAGCTACAATCATAAATAGCAAATAGTTCTTGTGCAGTGGTGTAGCCAGGGCCAATTTTCCGTAGCTTGAAATGCTTTTTAGACTCCTAAGACTAGTATAAACACGCCTATTCCAGCGTTCGGTCGGACCCGCTAGCACTTTCGATCTAACTTGGCAAATAAAATAATTTCAGAACCCCCCCCCCCCTTTGAACATTTCTGGCAACGCCCCTGTTCGTGTGTCTACAGCAAATGGTCACTTGTTCTACTCATTTTCAGCTTCTGGGATATTTTTAAAAACTTTGTCAAAATTCACCCCTGAGGCCCAGTTCAACTCAAATTATGACAATGGGTACTCCCGTAGTATTTGAATCAATATGGCGGACACCAGAACATAGTATGTGTACTAGGTTAGGGTTAGGCCATAATTCCAGGTACAAATACTATACGGGAATCACTTGGCTAGTTCCAGAACACGTAATAGAACTAAAATAAGGAAAATTGGAATAAAATTATGGCCCAACCCTAACCTGGTACACATACTACATTCCGGTGTCCACCATCTTGGTTCACATACTTCGGGAGTACCTGACAATGTGTGCGTTTATAGACAACACGTATCTGATACTTTACGTGTTACATAAGCATCGTCGCTTACAAGCATAAAACAAGGCCTAAATGTGAGAGATGCCCCGAGGCAACTATGTTGATGTGGAGAGACAAGTTCGTCCGGTATTACACGTTCGATTGTTCGATTTAAATTTTTAACCATCTAATAACGATGATATAGAAAAGGGAAGGCGATAGACAGGCTGCACTGATTTACAGCAGCGTAGTATATCATAGGCAGGTGTGATCGAAACGAATTAAATATTCTAAGACATTCGGAATTCGATAGAGTAGATTCTAGATTTTGGTAGTAGTTTAGAATATTAGCGTTTGGGCACATGTCTGACAACTAGACTAAAATAGGATTTGTAATAAATCCGTGTATTGTCATCAATATAGAATGATTTGACTTTATTTTTGTATTGCGTTGGTAAAGTGTATATATGTTGTTTATTATATTCGAAGCGGTTAAATTAATCGTTGTATCTATTACAAGCATTCTGATGACGTAAGCCTTTTTCTGTTGAGTGGTTTTCAACCTCAAATAGGTTGGATCCTTGTTTTTAGCGAAACGCCGTTGATAATTACCCAAAATATTGCTTTGCGCCTCGCTTGTTGATTAGTCCCGCTCCTTTTTCTGGCAAGACGAAAACGAGAATATCGGTTGGAAACCGAAGACTTATCGATCGATAGTTAGGGGATCCCCCAAAACAGAAACTGCAGTTTCGATTCATCCGCTCTTGTAACTTGCGCACTGCGCATCGCACACACACACTCGGCGGGTTTCAAAATTCTCTCGCTTTACAAAAATCTAGATCACTATATCAATAATTGATTGATAACTCGCTAATTATACGACATAATTCGCCCAAAATCAATAGGCTACTGGTCCGAGATAAGATGAATGCACATGCAAAATCTGGAGCAGATTCAATCTCGCTTTCGTGAGATATCGCGTGCATCTAACAGACACACAGACAGACATACATACAGACAGACATACATACAGACAGACATACATACAGACATACATACAGACAAATACCTATCAATATACTTACCGATCTTAAGATCGATAAGTAACAAAATGCGCTCTTCGATAATTACATTTACCAACATACATTTGTTTCGTTCGTCGTTTCGATAATCGCCATTTATTAAATCCCATTTAACAAGGCCTAAATATCTATGTCAGGTAACAAAAATTGTAAATTTCTTTAAAAAATATATTACATGTTAACACATTTTGAACAGCGACGGCTACGTCAAACGCAATATCTCTATGTAGACTCAAAACATGATTGCGCGAAGTATACATGGGCCCATGTTCACAACCCACCGCTGCAATTCGTGTCAATCATCGTTAGTTCAGTAGTTATTAACAGGTAAGACGAATTGTGGTAGCGTTTTTAATGTTTCCCGATTCTAATCATCTCTTTTGGCACTGGGTCCTTCGCGTAACGCTTCGTTCGGATTACCTGATACCCGCAATATTATTTTAAAGGGGAACGACGTTTAGTAAACTCAATTTAATACATCCAAGAAAAAGTTAATTTCTGAATTTGGAATGGCCGGTATCTCTCCCCGAGAAAGCTTTACCAAGTTATCATACGATATGTGTGAAGATGGGGGTTTAGTTCGGACCCGTATTCTTTACCATGCGGCATATGTTGACATTGTCAATTATGTTTTAAACGATTGGTCGCATGCTAATCCTTCAAAAATAATAAATTTATTAAAAAAGATGGAATTTAATGCGCCAACATAATTGAGTATTTCAAACAAAGGGAATTACATTAGCTTGATAATATTCCTTTGTGCTAATAATGGATTACTCTTTGAGCCATCGGAGCAAGGTATTTATTTATGGCCAGCAAGATAAACAGGATTAAAATGATTATATCAATCTATATCAAAAGACTATTTTTCGGATAAAATGTATTCGCCACATTTGTGGAAGCGACAAAATTTAATTTGTAAAGGTTTGAAATTAGAAAAATTCCCCAACGCCAAGCCTAGAGAAATTGTTCTGGACAAAATATGTTGAAGCCTGGAGAGATGGTGGCTCATTGTGTTCCACGTTTTAACTTAATTGCGTAGGCGTCGTATGATATACTACACAGATTGGAATCCCGTGCCGATCTACATTGAGTTCTGGGTGATTTAAAAAAATGTAAAACTTTATGCTTGAGGTTTGCAACCTTTTTGGTGAAGCGTAACCTCAATGAAACGTTCCAGAATCTCGGGGAACTGTGAAATTGATTAGGTACTCCCGTAATATGTGTACGAGGTTAGGGCAGGCCATAATTTTATTCCGATGTTCCCTATTTTGGTTCTGTTACGAGTTCGGGGACTGTCTGAGTTAGCCAAGTGAATATCCCCCTGTCCATAGGTTTTAGTTCCTTTACACAACTTAATGTAAAACAGGCGAACTAAATTAGTTACCGCCATATTGGTACACATACTTCAGGAGCGACATTGATTATACATATATATGGTTATATTTGTTTTCATAAAATATGTCACGAAACACTTGTGAAACAAACTAATTATAGAATTATATCACCGAGTAGTTGAGTATATTTATTCAATATATGCATATATTGATATTTAGACTCTCGGATTTGAATGTAAACTTGCGCAACTAAACTGACTGGGTTTCGCGGAATCCCTCCGGACAGACGTTAGGCCAGAGTAGGAGTATGAAGGGCGATTCATAGCAATTCTATTAAATTCGGGGTTCATGACAAGGAACCATATTGCCACAGTAAGACTAAAGTAGCTTATGTCACCTTTTTTTTCATAAATATATTTATTTTTATTTTCTGTAATTATGACCCAGGGGTCATATTTTGCTTCGGGTTTAAAAGATGTACCTGTTTTAGTTTTAAGTAGCACATTATGTCCATTTTTAGGTTTGGTCGTTAGAGCCATACTCTTACAAAAATACAATTTTTTCAAAACCTTAGGATACGTTAAGTGGGTGTTTAGATTTATTTTTTGTCAATTTCGTATGTTATTTTTACTGGATGGAAAAAATAAACTTGATTATGATTACTGCGGCGATATACTCGCACATACGCAGACTACCTTTTCGCCCAAAGTAGCCTATTCACATTTTTCATAAATGGAATTAATTTTTTATCTTTCGTTATTATGGACCAGGGGTCATCTCATGGTCGGGGTTTTAAACCTGTACATGTTCTAGTCTTTATAATTTTCAAGGTATTAACCTAATGTCCGTTTTAATGCGGCGAAATGCCGAGTAAGATGACATGGGAACATTTGCTCGTAAAGATACTTGGCATTCCAAAACAAAAGGTAGTTGTTGTCATATAAATTTTTTTGCATCGAAGGTATAAAACACCCCATAAAACGGCGTTATAAAAAAGGTAATCGATCTCGGAAACGGCGTAATAAACTTATTTTAAAGTGTTTAATAGTCGGGCGATGTTCCTAGCAATTATGATCAAATGACATTCGCGGAATATTCTTATGCCCTCGGGCAACGCAATTTGATCTTTGTTAGTCACTATCGACGTAAGCTTTGAAAATACGAGATTCATTGTAGATTACGTGCAACGAATATAGGCGTTTAGGTTGTAAATCCGGAAATACAGCAGAAATTTCTTTCGGGTATGTATTTACGTTATTTCTATGTGCTATGTGCAAACAAAACTCTTATAGGTAGCGGGTTTGGACTTGGTTCTAATAAAGAAAAGTTTTTTCATTCACGTATCGCCTTTATACCGTTAATCGTGGAATATTGAAACTAAATGCGGATGAAAAAAATTAAAATATTTTTTCAAATAAATTTATCGTCTGTTTCTTGTAATTCGCAGATATCTTGCTTTTGAAGGCAGCTTTTGCTCATACGTATATATTATCCTGTCGAATACTACAATTTTTTGAAATATATACCTATAGTGTAGCTATCCTAAAATTATACCCACTGTCAATTTGGCAGACCAGTAGCTTTATCTACATTTAAATTGCGACTGGGACCACGTATCTACTCTACAACCAACGTTTTACACCTATCCTTTACCTGCTGTCTATATGGTAGGCAAATAGCCCTCTGGGAATGGGGCGATCTCAATGGGAATTGAGACTATATATGCATTCCCACACCAAACTACTATTAGTTAAATTATGCAGTTACAACTTATTCATTCTTTATTCTACCAGATTGTTACTTGTTAGCCAAATCTAATGTTAGAAATGTCCGACAAACTAATGTTGAAGTCGTCAACTGACTCGGCGTCAGTCTCAAGTTTCAGGACTTCGTCTGACAGGTAAGATAATCTGCATATACCGGTTAACAAATAAAATTATTATTTGCAAGAAAACTAATGTCAATCGCGATTACAAGATGTCAGTATCCGAAAATTTAGGTATTCTTGAATTCCATCTTGTAATTTTAATTTGAAATTCTTCGAATGCTACTATTTTACTCCAAAATCAAGTGTTACTCAAGTTAAAATTAACACAAAAAGTCATTACAAACAAAAGAAGAAACAGAAAAAGTAATAATTGTTAACTAAACCAATCTCTATATCAGTATCAGTAGTTTATTTTTACACATGCCGAAAATACACATTATACGAATAGGATTAAGTAAAAAAAGAAATAAATGCATTTTAGTGTGAAGGAAGACGCGATAAACCAGTAATGGTTATCGAGCAGCGTCACCTACTAGGGGATTTCTCGAAAATATCAACTTCGAAGTCCGTTAGAACTAAATTACACGGGCTACCCTTACAAAGTAGGCGGTTACGTAATTAAAGTGGAGTGGCGCAGTCGTGCAGCCATCCCTGTTAACCAATCATTGCATTAAGTGCCACAAGCGATCCGAAATTACCTTCCGCGTACATTACAATTATTACATCGCGAAAATCGTCAATATATTTTGACATCGTTTTAAATTGAACTTAGTAACTACAGAAGTCATTTGGAATAACTCGTGAATTCACATTTCATTTCGGCTTTTCGCTCGCTTCAATAACAAATACATAAGTCATTGCTGGAATAGTCAATTAATATCAACTACAATTGTGTTCCACCGGGCTTATATAACCAAATAATACCGACTGGAAGCGCTTTATACCAAGTTGACAAATTCAGTCTCCAAAAACAGAAGTATACACATCTCCAGCGAATATCTTCGGTATTGATTCCCATACCCGAATTGGACGATAACCCTTGTATTTAGTCTTGTATGCTTTCCACTCGTCGACGACAAAATCCTGGCGCTTTAAAAGCAATTATAAATACTGAAAATATAATGTAAACTAAAACATAACTTACCGGCATAGTCGCCAATCGGAATCGAGTTGTTTTCAAAATGGGAGTTGTTGAATTGCGCCCAGATTTTATTTGCGGTTGATACACATGTCACATCTTTGCATATGATACCATAATACATCAATTTATCTGTTCTAAATAGCTTCGGGACACTCTAACTATCCTCTGAAATTCGCAAAACCATTCTTCCGAATTCCAACATCCTAAAAGCACGTGGAGTATTTTCCGTGCTACAAGCATTACCTATGACGTCATAGAATAGAGAGAGGGGTCTGCTGCTTTTGCAAACGCATGCGTGCGGCAGCGCTCTTCTCTGCTCAAGTGTACAAGTGTTGCTAAGCATAAACCGAGTTTGTTCTGGCCTATCTGTCGTTATGTAAGTCAATATAAACATAGATAAAAATAATTTGAGCGCAGGGAGTTCAGGGATGCTATCAAAGCCTTCTTAAACACTACGGTATCGGTAGGTACCGTAACTTAGTACTGTAGTAACTGCTGTCTAATTATTTTATGAATATTTGAATTGATCTTTATCATCTCCGAGTACGGTACGGTGTACCCGCGCGGCACGGTGTACCCCGTAGGGGTAAATAGAAAAATTTCTTTAATCACCGAGGTATACTCAGATACTGAAAACACCGATATACAAATATAGCTGGCAAGTTTTTACAAATCTTGAAGAGTTGGAGGGTAGATTTGGTATGGGTAGGGTTTCCATGTTCCATCCTGTATTTCTGTGTTTGGCGATGGCCGGAATGAACAGGCGCCGTCACAACACAGGATCTTTTTAAGGATATTGGCCTCTATATCTTGTTATTGCCCTGCTGTCATACAGTCATAGGTTTTCTTTCAGTTCTGCAGTTAGGCTTGGCTTGAATATGGTTAAGACAGTGAGATAAGTTGGAAAGTGTGTGGCAATATCCTAAATTATTTAGCGATGTACGACTCCACTCTCTATGTCCACGAATTGGAACGCATAGAACCCAACTCACTATAGTCTGATAATTGAGCTTCTCTGGTAATTCAACAAGCGTTCATGGTCTGATTTGAGATGCCTGCCAACAATCTGACAAGGCATTTAGAATGATAAATTGGTTGCTTATTGATACATCCACACCCGACCGAGACAGGTTTCTGATTGCGAGGACATAGGCTCCCACAAAATTAAGCCATATTTACTTTCCTCTCTTTGGGGCATATATACACAAATTAGCTTGTCACATTCATACCCAACCTGAGCAGGATACTAATCAAGATGACCCCCAAAAAATTAACCCATAATATTGACTTTATTTTCCCTGGGATACAGATATACTCGTAACCCTACTCTAATTGAACTGTTATTTTGCACATTCATCACAAATACAAATATAGTCATACCTAACTTAAGCGAGATTCCATGCTCAACAAACTTGAGCATAATACTCGCTAGAAAAGAGAAAATTTGTCAAACAGCTATATATTTTTACAAATAATAACTTTACAAAGTTATTTAAAGGCGTATGTTATAGAAATATAACATTTATAGAAATAAATTAAAATATATAGAAACCAAATAGAACCTAAAACAACCTGAAATCTAAAAAAAAAGTATTGGAAAAGCATGCATGAGTAAGCATGCAATTTATTCATGATCTAATCTGACCTTCAAATTTTCTGCTTTTCTAGTGACCACCCTATTGTTCTTATATATTCTTTTCTTTCCATGAGAAATATACACACAATCTAATTTTAATAATATTCGTTTTACAGTTTCTGTCAGTCTACCATCAAGAATGGCTACCCTGAGACAGTGTTTTCATCAAACACTTACAACAACACCCTCTTACTAGGGTTCAATGACCTCCGATCAAACAATTTGCTTTGTGATGTCACACTTATTGCTGGTAGCAACCGCTTCCCTGTCCATCGTGCTCTACTCGCATCATGCAGTCCGTACTTCAAGGAAATGTTCACAAAAGACACTCAGAATGGTAAAACTGAAATTTCTCGGCTTTTTAATAGAAGTTTTTTTAGGTTTAAGTTAAGTGATTGACGTCGCACCATTCCTGTACATTATAATAAATCTTACTTGAGGTTTTGTTTTCTCTTCAGATTCCATAGTCAGTCAAATTCCTTTTCAAACTGAGGAACTTGAAATTGTAATCAATTTTATTTTTAGCTGAAATTTGTCGCAACGATGGGGCAAAGTACACTTGGTTTTCTGAGTCGATTGAACTCAGAGGCATAAGTAGCGATGGACTGAAGCATATTGTTGAATTCATGTACACTGGTCGGCTTCCAATAACAATGCAGACAGTGCAGAACATCCTGGCTGTAGGAAGACATATGCAGGTATGTATATCCTCGAAGAACTTTTTTACTGAGAATTTGGTTGTGAGTTGGTGTCTGAGTCAAATTATTTAGGTTTGACTTTGCTCCCAAAGACTGATTTTTCACAGTTTTGTTCAGAGCTCAAATAGGAGCCTCAAGTTTTTGGGCAAAATAGACTGAATAAACTTGTAAAATAGGGGGTAGTTACATAATGCCTATTGAACCTCTAGTCCTTTCTCCTGGTCCTTCCTACTTCGGATTCGTAGCTGTCAGTTAACAGCTTGCCACAGTGATGCTTGAACAATATAGTATTGAAAAATTAACAAGAATATTTGTCAAGCAACTATACCCACTAATAGCAAGCAAGTTCGTGAAAGAGATTATGCTAATATTATTGAAAGTAACTTGAAAAAAAGCTCAAAAAAGGGAAAAGCCACCCCCACAGTTAGATAGATGCGTGTCACGGGCCTTGCTAATAGATCAAATGAAAACCTTTTTGATGGATCCTTATTTCAACTAACAGATCCAGGTTGTTCTCGACTTCTGCATGGAGTTTCTGATCTCAGCCATAGATGTGAACACCTGTGTTGATATCATCCATATTGCTGAAGTCTTTACAATGGGTTTGCTCGAAGAGAAGGCTTACAAGTTCATGCTGGAAAGGTTTGTATTGGCTTTACTTGCAATTAAGGGGACATTTAGAATCTTATATTTTGAGAATTTTAAGTTGATCTATTTAGCAGTGTAATCATCATTGGTACTTCAGCTCCTGGCCTTGTTATAATAAGTCCCAAATAAGTAGGGTAAATTGATAAATAGGGTGTCCATAAATTTTTTTAAATTGTAAAGGAAATTTATCGATACCACATATTGTATTGGCCCTCACAGAAGTATTAAATGAAGTAAAAATAGTTGGACAATCACTGATTAAAAAACAACAAACCTGGTTAAGATGTATTGAGAACTAACTTCATAACAAAATTAAAATTGTGAAGGGACTTTATGGACACCCTGTATAAGTATTTTTAGGGGGTATTTTTGTTATTTACAAGCAACAGCTGATGTGATTAAAACTACTATTTTGGATAGACCATAATTTATACATCCCGGGTGAGGTGGTGGGCATGGGATTTGGTCAGAGTCAGATTTTTATTTGTTTTAACCGTTTCATTCACTTTCCAGGTTCCCAGATTTCATCAAATCGAACCAACTACAGAAATTGACTTTTGAAAACATGAATTTTCTTCTTGAAAACAACGACCTGAAAGTCATGTCTGAACTCGATGTTTTTGCTGCCACTTTGAAATGGATCATGTACGACCCATCCAGGTAGGATAGGATTTTTTTCATTTTTGGTTTGACGACTGTCGCAGGTTTAAATTTTGTGAAGGATAATTATGTATAGAAAGATTGCTGGACTCTTTACTCTATCTTAGGGTTGTACAAAATAAAGTTATCATCACTGAAGTTTTGAGTATTTTTGGAAATCTGTCATGTAAAATAGAGAATATTTTTTGTTTTTAGCTTATTAATGACTGATGAACGCTTTTGAAGATGATTGCTTTTAAGAATAATTTATTTCAGGTGATAATGCATAGGGGTGTGTAATATCGTAACCTATACCTGGGATGTTTGAAATGAAACTAATTTTAAAATGCGAAAAAGTTGTTTCCATTCTAACAGAGCTCCAAGTACCCATTGGTGGGCGGGCTATGGGTTGGCATTGAGTAACCAATTTATCAAACCCTAGGTGAGGTTTAGGATAGGATAGGATTTATATATTTGTCCCGGGGGTGAAGAAATCCGTTAAAATGGCGGGTATGGGATTAGCTCAAAGTACCCATTGGTGGGGGGGGGGGGCTATGGGTTAGCATTGAGTAACCAATTTATCAAACCCTAGGTGAGGTTTAGGATAGGATAGGATTTATATATTTGTCCCGGGGGTGAAGAAATCCGTTAAAATGGCGGGTATGGGATTAGCTCAAAGTACCCATTGGTGGGGGGGGGGGCTATGGGTTAGCATTGAGTACCCAATTTATCAAACCCTAGATGAGGTGGCGGACATCGGATTTTAAACCAAGACAATCTACCAGTATAGCTATATCAGCTACGTAAGGTAACCTTTGAAACTGTATCTTTCAGACAAGCTTTCATTCGTAAACTGATGGAGAAGATTCGCTTCCCTCTGATGCCACCTAGGGACTTGATGGTTCATGTGAATGTTGTTGACTTTATGAGGACTAAATGCAACGATCTGTTACTTGAGGTAATTTATTAATTGTTCACTCTGAAGGCCCCAGACAAGCCACTACTGTAACGTGTGTTTTTGGCATTTCGGAATCCCATCTCTACATACATCTCTACGATTTTATGTGTTATTTTTCCTTCGGTCAATTCTTAAAATAACGATCTATTACTTGTGATAATAGCTTTATAGAGGCACTTTTGATGAGTTTTACTCACAAAAAGGCTCCAAGGGCCCCATTCAGGATCCACAGATCAGTTGAAGTGGTGCCACAATGCCAGGCGCAAAACTGATTTTATTTTTCATTTCATGGGAAAACTACCCATTCTTCCTGGTTTCATTGGTTGATAAGGTTATTTCACAGGGTGTTTTCACTTTGTTTAGCATGAATTGTTGGAACATACGGTAATATAATTTACCAGTAAAAATAACACACTAAACATTTAATGGAATGCTTAACGGGGGCCATGAGTGCTATAAGCCTCCGGAAGGAGGCCACAAGCCATAAAAAATTGGAAACCACTGGTCTATCGTAAATTGGTAACTGGGGGGGAGGCCATGGTTCACCTTATGTAGTTAAGACGTCTTTTCAATGTACCTCTCTTCCCCCCTCTGGTAAAAATAAAAATCATGTTCAATATCCCATTGTATAACAGGCAAGCAGTTACCATATGCTTCCTCATTCTCAACCAATCGTGCCTTCCTCTCGTACCAGAGTTCGATCCAATGATACAAGATTGGTCGTCCTGGGAGGAGCTGACAACACGGATGAAGTATCAAACCAATTGAAAGGTGAGTCAGAAATCTGAATCGATCTGTTCTTACGCTCCTCTGGGCATAATTTGACAGCATTTGGTTCATTGAGTTCCTAGAGATGTGTTATGTTTTGTGTAATATTAGGGTATCTTATGGCCCAATATGGAATATATTCTAGATTCAAAAATATTTTAGAGTGTATACGAAAACGTAAATTATTTGCTTTAGGCAGAAATCAGACATTTTACTTGTTAATATACAAACTTGTGTTATGTGTTTTTGTTACTGTATTTTACAAAACATGAGGCGATTGGATTTTTATTTAAACATAATGCTCATCGTGATACAAAACACAGCAGTTTTTGAAGCAAAATTGGACTTTTAGTGTATTCAACAAACCATATGGCGTACCATATTATAAAGCACACTATCAGTAAATTGCACAGTTTTTATTCGGACATAAGGTGTATCGGGCTGTAAGAATGGTTCCTAAGGCAATATAGTAATGGTTTTTAGTGTGGGCGATGAAGCATGAAGCCCTACCTGATCTCCATACATTAAGCGCACAGTTGAATTTTGGGAAAAGAGGCATTCAAACTTCAAAGTGTGCCTTATGGTCCGTAAAATATGGTGCATAAAATTGTTTTCCACTGCACCTCTATGGAAAAAAATCAAAGTGTCCTAGAAGTTGTTAATATTCGTTTTTTCATTTTCTTCCTCGGACTTTCTTCAGTCTGTTGAGTTGCCCCTAATTGAACAAGAAAACTAAAAAAACAGATGCACTGTTTATGCGGCCACTGAGATATGAGGCTTATTATTATTAATTAATTCCCAGTTCTTTGACTGGTGTATATTTTTTTTAAATCGAGACAAATTTATCAAGATTATCATTAAAATTATCAAACAAAGAATTTTGAATCAATTGATATATAAGTCCTAATTTTTAAAAATTACAAACAGAATTTATCGATACCATATATTGTTTTGGCCCTCACAGATGTATTAAATAAAGTAAAAATACTCAACAATGACTTTTATTTATTCCAGTATTCAATCGTGAGTTGACTGCATACACACTTCTTCCGAGTATGGATACAGGAGTCCACTCCCATTGTGTCGCTGTGCTGAACAATTTCCTTTACATTCTCGGAGGTCAAAACCATTTTGAAGAGAGAGGAAAAACTGCTGTTACTACGGTTACCAGGTGTGTATTTAGTGAAAGCCTCATTTTATTCTATACGCCATTAATTCGTGCACATCACTTTTAACAAGGCAATGTATAAGGAGCCAAAAGTCATTGAAGTCTCTCAATAACACCTAAAAAGCAATTAAGAAACCAACCAAATGGCAATAAAGCTTTCACCAATATGTTTTCCAGTTAAAGAGTTTTCTGACTTTATTTTGTTGTATAATCAGCAATGGATGTGTTTAATGAAGTGAAAATAATACTTGAACAATTACTGATTAAAAAAGCAACAAACCTGGTTAAAATGTATTGAGAACTGACTTCATAACAAAATTGAAATTGTAACGAGACTTTATGGACGCCCTGTATTTTTACCTCTACATAAAATAATACCTCTAGTCTGGTGTGGCCAGTATGATCATCATAATCTCATGGTTGATCGAGTGTTATTACTTCGTCCGGGTATCTGTGTACCAAGTATAGCCCATCCTTTATGGATATAGATGGGACTTCATGTATTATTTTATCAGCAATGGGAAATATATCACAATGCAGTCGAATCCTGCCAAACTAGTAAGCCAAAGGCTTTAAACTTTGCTTTGAACAAACTGAAAAAAAAATTGACGATAAAATGTCTCAAATATAGCAAAACTAGCCCCTATTTTTCAGATATGATCCTCATTGTGAATGCGAATTCTGTGGTACCGGTAGTCCACTGTAAAATATTGGATACCCGTACTTTTTTGTTTTAGCTTCAGTGTTCAAGGCTTATATATTTGAGCTTTGCTCTTGTTTTTCAGATATGATCCTCGTTTCAACACTTGGATGAAGATTGCAAGTATGAACGAGCGTCGTGCAGGATTTCACGTCAGTGCTATTCCAGCATACAATCGTCTCTATGCTGTAGGTGGAGTGAATTCCGTTGGACGAATGTCTTCCGTTGAGTGCTACTGTGTGGAAGAGGACAGATGGAAATATGTTGCTTCTACCCAGGTAAGTTTCCCAACCTATATTTATCCCAAGGAGGGGGGGGGGGGGGACGATAAGGCGGCTTAATCATATGGTGAACCAAGGCATCTCGTTCGGTTACATGAAGGCCAAGTACTGGTGAGGCATCCTCATATAAGCATTGAATTTGCTGAAAAGATGGAAAGTATTGTTCCCATAAATCCAAAAAAAAATATAAATTTGGGCTTGCAGGATTTCATTTTCAAAACGATATTTTTTAATTTCACATTGCATTTTGTGATCATAATGGCTCTGTTCACCGTGACAAAAATTCTCTTGATTCACAAAAACTTTTGTTATTTTCACTATACCCAGGCTATAGGTTAAAAAAACATTGATATTGACCTAAAAAAGTATCCAGCCCAAAAGTTGAAATGTTGCTTTATTATTTCAGAATGCATTATGTGATCATAATGGCTCTGTTCACCGTGACAAACTCTACGTGAGCGGCGGATTCAGTGACGGACATTTCAGTGACGCTATGTTGTGTTATAATCCCAAGCATGATATCTGGGAGCGTCGATCACCAATGCAGTATGCAAGAGGATGGCATAGCCAAGTTACTCTGAAGGATAAGTATGTATTTTTTTATGATATTTTTTTGCGTGTTTAAGGATTATTACCTATTGATTTTAATCGGTAAGTATGTTGATTTGTCTGTCTGTCTGTCTGTTAGATGCACGCGATATCTCACGAAAGCTAGATTGATTCTGCTCCAGATTTTGCATGTGCATTCATCATATGTCGTACCAGAAGCCTATTGATTTTGGATGATTTATGTCGTATAATTAGCGAGTTATAAATTAATTAGTGATGGGACACAAGGTGTCACTATGGAGTAAGAGCGCTGTTTTGGGGGATCCCCTAACTTTCGACCGATAAGTCTTCGGTCTCTGACCGATATTCTCGTTTTCTTCTTGGGGTGTTTTGTAATAATAGTAAATTGTATCTCTTTCAAGAAATAGTAGGAGTAACTGTAAGCTTTGATCATAGTCTGAATAAAGTGGTAAGAATCCCAATTTAATAAAGACCAAGAGGTTTGCTGGACTCGTAGAGGGGTTAGCATTGATTATCTAGGGCAGGGGTGGGCGACCCCTGGCACGCGTGCCGAACTTGGCATGTGAGCCCATTTACTCGGCACGCGAGCGAGGCTTCAGAAACGAAATCATTTTTCTTCAGATAAAAAGTTTCAGAGCTCGGAATTAGCTGTTGAAATTCTGCGTCCGTTTAATCAAAATTGTTTGTTAACAATCTGTTATTTATTTGAATTCTTTTTGTCCATTCATGACATAGGGCTTCAAAGAAATATATTATGAAGTCACAACGGAGTCGGCTTTCGACTATTTTGGTTGGCACACGGAAGAATTTTGTCATTAAATTTAGTCGATTTTGGCATGCGAGTCGGAAAAGGTTGCCCACCCCTGATCTAGGGCCCCTGTCCATGGTGTGGCGCACCGTTAGGAATACTCTTGTCACTGCAACCCTGATTACCCTGAGTAGGTTCCCATGCAGGGTTAATTATGCGTGAAAGGTCTCGGCCAATCCGAGAGAACTGAGAAAATTTGAAATAATAAGTAGCTGCTTGTGTAAAACTGGCTGTTTGTTCAGAGCCCAAGGTGTGGAAATATTTCATGAAAAAATCATTTTTTTTCAGATAATTGAATATTCCACATATTGTATTTATTATAAATGTTTCATTGTTATTTTAAATGCTGTGTATTTTTTTCCCCTGATAATTTAGTGCCGCACAGACAAAAAGTTTGGGAACCGCTTGTCTAGCTCAGGGCTACTCAACTATTTTCATCAATGTTCGTTTACATTCAAATGGCCGCTTGTTGTTTACGGTTTCCTCCACCATAAAGTCCATGCACCTGATACAATTACCTGGTTTAACTAATTCTGACATGGTAACCGGATGAGAGGCCGTGGTTCGCCATATGAATCCTCTTTCCCCAGGAAAAATATGAAATTCCAATCCAATCAAATCTTAAAAATATCCTGAATAGAGTATGTTACCTCTATATTTTTACACTTAAAATTCTCAAAAATGTATTTTCTTTTTCACAGGATTTATGTGATTGGTGGGAACACAGGAATTAACAAACGAGTGGATGTTCTGGACACTGAAGTCTACAGCCCGGATTTCGATCAGTGGACGACTGTTACACCTATTTCTATGGGACAGAGTGAAGCTGGAGCTACTGTGGTATGTGAAAAATTATTGTTTGGTGTGTGGTAACTAAATTTTTCATACTTAAGAAATTTTAGGAATAAATAAAAACAAGAGACTTTGAACGAAAAATAAAACTTTCAACCACTGGAAATTTAAAAGAAATTGGTCCATTAGAAAAGCGTTTTTTTCATAACAAAGAAAAATACTAGCAAAATCAACAACAACAAAATAACAACGATTCATAGGTAGGACCACTTTGTGTCCAATAATTCATTTTGAACTTTGCCATGGTAGAAATAATAGTAACACAGAAAAGAAATACACAATACAGGGCGCACCAGAAGTGTGTGTACCAATATGAAGGTAACTAATTTTGTTCGCCTACTGTACATCAAGTTGTGTAAAGGGACTGAAACCTATGGACAGGGGGTATATTCACTTGGATAACACAGACAGTCCCTAAACTCATAATAGAACTAAAATAAGGAAAATCAGAATAAAATTATACCCTAACCTGGTACACATACTACGGGAGTATTCAGATCTTCATTCTCAAAGTATTTATACTATCTACAGCTTGACAGCAAGATATATGTTGTGGGCGGATACTGTTGGGCTGCTCGACGATGCATAAAGGTCATTCAGACCTATGACCCTGACAAGGAAGAATGGGAACGTGTCGGAAATCTTCCTCGTGGACTGGCTGGTTTGAGACTATGTACTTTGACCTTGCCACATCACCTTGTTCGATAAATCAAAAAAAACAATCTATCTGGATTTTTAAAGTTCTTAGAATTTAAAATTATTTTGTTGCATTTATCCTATAACTGTAAAAAGACCACACTTGGGGAAAAATATCATGTTTTTTCAAGCATAATACGCACAATAGATAAGACGAAGGTCTATTCTACCACACAAATCTCCAGAAATTTTCGATCTCAATGCGTATCGATTTCCCCATTTTTCTCTTGCGCTGCCGGATGTCTTTTCGCATTGAGGCAAAATTTTTCCAATATTTTCTATGTCAATGCATAATATGAGCCACTCATTCTGAAGATAAAATTAGATCTGTAAGCCCATATAGAAACATGCTAACTTTGAGCCATTTGAAAAGGACTTTGGCTCCAAACTGTGGGAAAATTAAATTTTGATAGAAATAACTTTAGCGTATATAAGTCTTCTTTAACTGTCAGTTTGAATGCTTAAGGCGACTTAATGCTTTTTTGAGTTTCTATTGGAAATTAGTACCCTTAGAAAATACAACTCCGTCTCAAAATTGATTCATAGCTCTTGTTGAATACTGAAAGCGGGTAAAGTCTGACTGAAAAAGCAGAGCTTGCTTGCGTTCATGATATTTTTGGGGGAAAAGTGTGCTAAATTGTTTTAACTTCCCTGGAGTATGTTGAGAATGGAAGACTTGTCCTATTTACTATCAAGCCACTTCTTGAAGGTACCCCTTCCACAGGGATTGTGTATTGTTTTACCCTTTTCAAGTACTTGTCCATATTTTACTTCATCCTCTTATAGAAAGTCATATCACATTGTATTGTTAACTATTTTGAATACAGATGCATTTATTGTGCAATTCTCATGAATATTTTTGCACTTATTATCAGATTTATTATAAAGAAAATAGATTTGCCTGACGTTATTTTAAGATTTGCAAAAGCTGATGATCGAAATTTTATTATTGACTAAAAAAATCTTTGAAATGTTGAAGTCCTGAGTCTTTGACCGTCAAATAATAATTTTGTCAATTTTTGAGTCTCAAGTCATATTTTTCAAATTCTGAGTCTCGTAATAATCAGAGATCGAAATTTTTAACTCTTCTCCCTCAACTTTGAGATCTCATATGAAGAATAGCTATACTGCTGTGTATACTTTGATGTGCCTTAGTTTTTTTCTCTCTGTATTATATTTATTTCAGATTGTAAAAATCATGAATAAAAATATTCAAATTGATCTGGGTTTCAGTGATTTATGTTGGGATGAAACTGTTCAGGTCATTGGATCAGATGTAAGTGTAGTGACACAACCAATTCTGTGCTTTTTAACTATTTAATTTTAGCCTTGACGCTGTATATGGTATCTAGATGAGAGACCACAGCATGCTCGTGTCGTCTCACTTTCTTGTCATTCAACTATACGCTATTAAAATCATATTCTAGTAATTAAAATTCTTACAGAAACCAGCATTCCACATGGTAATTGCCGTTTGTGACTTCAGAAATGTGTTAACTTTGCTCTAGCATGTTATCTCAGTTTAAGAGTATTTCTGGGTTTCAAGACAATATGGTGATTATCAAACTTTCGAAAAGTTATTATTCGAATTTATCACAACAAAAAAACTCAAAATATACGTTTTACTCGTTTTATCAAATTAGGTTTTTCAATTTTCAACTTCTTAGGTTCCTTGAATTGCCCTTGCATGTTATATCAGTTTGAGTATTTCTGAACTTTGCGCGAAATTAGATTATTAGTATTAGATATAATTCACAAAAGTCTCATT
This sequence comes from Styela clava, assembly GCF_964204865.1. Lineage (NCBI taxonomy): Eukaryota > Metazoa > Chordata > Ascidiacea > Stolidobranchia > Styelidae > Styela > Styela clava. Next base: position 22,692,087 of record NC_135255.1, read on the forward strand.
TGAAAAATTATCATCATTTAGAGCCGGGATGAGCAACATTTTTTGTTGGTGGGCCATATAACCAACTCCAGACATCTTGCTGGGCCACGCAAAAAATACAAAATGCAGTAGTGACAACCAGAGTGTCGCGGAAAAGGCAAGAGAAGAGAGTGAGCCTATGGAATAGCTTTACACCAGGGGTGGGCAACTTCTCTAGTCGGCGGACCGGATGTGGGAAAATGAAGTTCTCGGTGGGCCGGATTATTACATTAATGTTTACAACGCTCTCTGCTTTGACCTTATATGTATGTATGTTTATTCGTCTTGTAAAAGCAACAAAAGCGTAGATAAATTATCATTATTAAAGACGGGATGTATGCACAAGACCACACTGGCCTGAAACACGATTTATTGTTATACCTTATATTGTTTGCTTATATTGCAGAACGACAAAAGATTCAACACAGTGACAAGAGCAAAAAACATGTATTTCGATACGGCCACCTGTTGGACACCTATGATTTAAATCTTGGTATGACACATAGGTGTTCATTAACTTTGAGAACTGTATAAAGCGTCTTAACTTTCCGACATTTTTAAAGTCAAAATATTTGACTCCTACGTTCTTCCCCGGACGCGACCCAATTTAAAATACATTTTCTGAAATGAAATTTAGAGTATATATCAGATTACTTGATTTTAGCCAATCCTACCCTGGTAAGCATCAGAAAGGTCTCCGAAGCACAAGAAAATTGCAACTGATGCCCCTCAACCCTGGCCATAAATAAAACGCTCTAAATACAAATATATTTATTTCAATTTCCATATTTACAAATCGTGCAAAAACATAGATCAGGTCAGGAATAGGTTCGGCCAAAAGAAGAACCACAGACAATTATCCTGGGCCATGCCGGTCCTTTCCATAATTTTCAAACATTAGATAAACAATAAAAATACTTTTACAGTGACAATTACTGAATTACAGTGAACAACTAATAAATACAGCTCTTGTGTGCGATGGGCTCTAAACAAGCGGTCATGAAAATGTAGGGTTTTTTATTAATATATTGAAATAGCTTGAAACACATGCATTTTATTTGAAACTTATTTAGATTTCTGAAAGAAGCTGCAAAACTTGATAAAGTATTTTTAAATATAATGCAGAAATGGTACTTGAAAGTAAATTTCATTTAAAAAGAAATTTCATTGCAAGCGGTTACATATTCTAGAATTTGAGCGAATAAATTTGACAATTTCTAAAATAATCAAATTTCATTAAAATAATTAATTCAATTTTACCATAAATGGTAGAATATAACAGAAACGTAAAGTAAACTGATCATCCTGGAAACGTTTCACGAAAATAATCAAAATCTAATTGAATTTTACCATAAATGGTAGAATATAGCAGAAACTTAAGTAAAAACAACAAACACATAAAATTTCTTGAAAATGTTCTACTGTTCATCTTGTGTCGCTGGCTTTAATGGGGAGGATTTTCCATGTTTTTGTCGAATGCTTTCAATGGTGGAGACAGGATACTGGTCTGCGTTTGCTTCTAAAACTTTCAACACGTATTCGTCGCAATTTGTGATTAGAAATCGGTGTTTGAAGACTGAAAATATAAAAATTGTTGAGTTGAATTTTCACTGTTTTTGCAAGATTTTTGATATTTTCCAACTGTTTTTGGTGTTATTTCAAAATAAGGAGGTGGAGGACCAGGATAAGCCAGTGAAATTGATACAATCAAGTTTAAAGCAAAGCTGCGAGTCCTCAACTAGAAATGTAAAAGTAGTAACCAGCCTAGACATAGTCTAGAAGTGAGCAATTAGTGACTTTGCGATGTACGATTATTTTATCACAATAATCATAAGATTATTCAAAATTTCATATAGTTTTGCAATGCGCTTTAGAAATACACAGGAAGGCTATTGCCCTTTATCTGACCTGTTTTCTTGCGACAATGTAATTTATAGATATTAGCATATCTACAGTATGTCCAAAAAATTTCGCCCGATTTTATAGAAATACCAATCCAAAATTTCAACCGGTTCATGGTAATTACAATCATAAGTTTAAATAAATTTCATTGTACAATAAGAACTATCAATAAACAAAGATAAATAAATTTTTAATTGTTATTTCCTTAAAATTGGGCAAAATATTTTAGACACCCGGGATATATATAAAATACACTTACTGTGGACAACACTTCCAATCGCGAAGTCACCTGGGCCATAGAACTCAGGATTCTCAATGTCAGATCCTGGTTTTGAGATTCGAGTCGCTTCAAGGAATTTTCCGCCGATGATTCCAGAGTTTCGTTGGGGAGGTTCGAAAATACTGATCATGTCGTCAGAGAGACGATAGGAGAGAATGAAACGACGATCTTTGTCATCTGGACGGACTGAATCCTAAAAAATTAAAATAGTTTTAAAAAAAGAGAAGTCAAGTTATTTAAACAAAATGAATCGACTCAAAATCAATTAGACTCAATTAGTGGTTTTTTCTCAAGGTTCCATGACACCTTAGGGCCAGTACAGTACCGGCCAGTACTATGCCAGTACAGTACCGGCGCTCCCTGCAAATTTCTTTCCAAATCCGAGAGTTTGAATCATTGTGTATATATTGTTCAAAGACATAACCAAATACCTAATAGGTTTGCCATTATCATTTTGTTTTGCAAGTATCACGGTCGTTTTAATTTCATAGTTTATACAATTTTACCAACAGAAGACAATTAAACTATTGCACAGGCGTTCTGCGAAGTATAAATTGATTTCTAAAGGAGAGGAAAGGCTGTAGAATGAGGGCCGTGGAGTTGGGAAATATAGGATAGGATTTACATATTTACCACGGCTTTTCGTCCGGTTACCAGTCCATGTCGGGTATGGGATTAGTTATTTGTTTTCGGAAGCATGGCCTTAATGGTGAAGGAAGCCGTAACCGACCAGCGGTTACTTGAACTACCCTACGGCGGCGAGGAGTCCAGCAATCCTCTCGCACATAACCATCCCCGCATGGGATTCGAAATATGCACAATTCGATTGTGGCCCAAACTCTGGGTTTCACATACAGTTTGCATTAAATTGAGTAGACGAAGCCAAACTAAAAAATTGCGGTCCTATGAAAATAGTTGCTCCTTACACATCAGTGACTAATTACCGGCACTTCTACAGAGCCTCATTTAGAGTAAAAACGCTGGACCTCCAGAAGTATGTAAACCAAGATGGTGCACAACCTGAACATAGTATGTTTACCAGGTTAGGGTTCAAAGTTGTGCACCAATTACTTCGGGAGCGCCAAAACACCATAGAAAAATCCAAATCTTACCAATCTAGCTTCGTATCTAAGAATCTTGTGATCATTTTCCAACATCTTGATGAAATCTTTCTTAGGAGGTTGCGGAACAAGACTCAGACAATTCTGTTTGGAATCTTCCAAAGATCCGAAACCATTGTACGGGGGAAGTTCCTGTCGAAAAATAAGAAAGATCGATTTGTTGACACAAATAAAATGGGCAATGTTCCCAATTTGCCGCTGCATTGTGTGTCAATTATTGTTGGTTCATTAATTATTAAAAATTAGGACTAATTGTAGTGTTTCCCCATTGTCAAAAAATAAGAGAGATCATTTGTTGACACAAATTATGCCATGTTCACGACCCTTCACCGCATTCCGTCTCAATCATTGTTAGTTCATTAATTATTCACAGGTAAGATGTGTTAGTCTTTTTAGTGTTTCCCGATTTTAATCAACTCTTTCGAGCGCCGCTCCAGAAGTATGTGTACCAATATAGAGGTAACTAATTTTGTTCACCTACTTTACATCAAGTTGTGCAAAGGGGCTGAATCCTATGGGCAGGGGAGTATATTCACTTAGCTAACACAGACAGTCCCCTAACTCGAAACAGAAGTAAAATAAGAAAAATCGGAATGAAAATCGGCTTAGCCCCAACCTGGTACACACACAATGGGAGTACCCTCTTGGCACTGGCCCTTCGCATAATCATACGTTCCGTTCGGATTACCTAGTACCTGCCATATTATCTCAAAAGGGAATGTCGTTTAGTAAACTTGCGCCAATAAATCATTCTAAGACGCAGATCTGAAATTTTCATGAATAAGTTGATCTCACCATCTTCGAAAGGTCCTTTGCTCTTCCTTTGACAGGGATTGGAGTGAAGTCCTGAATGCCGCTCATTGTACGGTAATAGCTAAAATGTAAAAGATTCAGACAGCAATAATACAGGTGTGCCTGATATTTTGACTCTGCGACACCAATAAAATTGAGTCACAACTGAAACAAATTTTTTTAACCACTTTTTGCTTGCTCAAAAAATATGTGTTCATTCGTGCACTTGGGTGGGTGTATAGGACACCACCACAAGGGGTTTTTGAGGGTGGATCCCCCCCTCCCCTTTGATACGTATAAAAAAGCATTTTTCGGAAACACTTTACCCCCCTCAAGAATCTGGAAAGCCCATGTATTAGGCATTAGGCAACCTTATCCCATTAGGTAGACAATATACGGGGCTCCCGAAGTATGCGAACCAAGATGGCGGACATCGGAATGTAATATGTGTACTAGGTTAGGGTTAGGCCATAATTTTAGGTATAAATACTACAGGAGGCTCTTGGCTAGTCTTCGAACTGATAATAGGACTAAAATAAGGAAAATTGGAAAAAAATTATCGTCTAACCCTAACCTGTTACCCATGTTACGTTCCGATGTCCGCCATCTTGGTTCGCATACTTCGGGAGCACCCAATATACTGTTATTCACATAACCAATCCTATCACCTCCTCCCAATATAAAAGCCTTTTTACTTACTTTTTCGTGAAGTTATCGCAATCATAGATGAGGAATCTTCTTCCATAAATGAACAACGTCTTTCCAATTCCAAAGTCTGACGGATTGAACCATTGCTTTACTTCATGGTCCGATAGTTCCATAACTACCATTGGGAAGGACGCTGAAAATAATTAGTTACGGTTGAATAAGTATGACCTTTGGCTTTATGTTTTGTTTTATAAAATTTGACCTTTGACTCTTAGTCATGCTTCAGCGATACTGTAAGATAATATGCCCATTGAATTGAATATCAGTTTCCTCTTTGCTATCAAGTTACAATGAAATCAGTAGGCGTGAGGAATAATAAAATACAGAGATCAAAATGCACTTCATATTACTGAATAGACGAGAATATTGAGAGTTAGGATAAGGATATGAATGGGATTTTCTTATTTACCTGGGGGAGAGGAAAGCCAATAGGACAGCTTATATATATATTAGAAAACACAGTCTCTCACCGAGTTACTAAATCAAATTGTGCATGGGGATACTCAAGATAGTCGAGTTGTTAATTATTCCATGTGTATGAAATACATTGGTGGAGGAAGCCGTAACTAAGGGAGTTCCAAACTTTTGAGCCCGCGACCGTTTCCAATATATTAAATTTTTCCGCCACCCCTCGTTAAGTCTGCATTGTTATGCAAGCGCGGTGCTTCTCTGATCCCATGTATTCTCTCAAAATCGTAAGATTTATGTTTTGCACTAGTTTTTATAATTGTGTTTCGAATCAAAAGCCAAAAAAAGTACAATAGATACAGTACTTTGTGTGAAGTTGATATACTCTTTGCGGCCCCCAAAATTCGTTGTGCGTCTCCGCAAGGGCCACCAGTTAAAGAAGCTCTGTTCGCAGGTTCGAATCCCATGCGGAGAGAGTTACAGTATGTGCAAGAGTATTGCTGGACTCCTCGCCGCCGTTGGGCGGTTTACGTAATCGTAACCGCTGGTCGGTTACGGCTTCCCCCACCATCAAGTCCATGCTTCCGAAAAAAAATAACTGACTAACTAATCCCATACCCGACATGGACTGGTAACCGGACATGAGGCTGTGGTATGCCATATGCTTGAAGGGCCTTATCGGCTTTCCTCTCCCTCGGGATAAATATGTCACTCTTATCCTTTCCTAATATATATAATAAAGGGTGACATGTGTGTATTCCTTTATCTACTTACATTCAACGTCATATCTATCAATAGGGAGTCTTTGTCTCCTCAGCAACACAGGGAAAGGATCTCGTCCATCGTTTGGTTCATGAACTTCACGGATTTCGATTGTGTCATCCACCAAGAAATAATGAAGTACGAATGGTCGCATCTCACCAAACATGGCATCACGATCGTCCCACACGCAATAGAAGCGAAGAACCTGGATGAGAGGAAATGACAATAATAAGAAAACAGCATTTTACTATCCCGATTTTTGAGAAGTATAGGGTGTCCATGAAGTCTTAAATTTTTTTAAAATTGCAAAGGGAATCATCGATACCCTCACAAATGTATTAAATCAAGTAAAAATACTTAACAATTACTGATTAAGAACAGCAAACCTGAATAAGATATATTGAGAACTGACTTTAAAAAATAAAATTGAAATTGTAAAGGGACTACTTTATGAACACCCTGTATATGACACATTTGTTGTAAAGATAACTACTATATATTTAAAAACTTCAAATTAAAAAAAAACAGATAGTTTTCTGAAACATAGCCTTCGTCCAACACGCAATCAGAGCGAAGAACCTGACCCGGAGGCCAGTGTGTTGTGTAATGCAGTCATTTTCAACCTTTTTCGCGGGGCGGAACCACAATGGAACATTCAAAAACTGAAATGGGCCAAGTGCGGCCCGCGGGCCAAATCTGACCCGTTGAGTAATTCAATCTGGCCCGCCTGATGCTGCCATAACCAACCTAAAACCGAGTTTTGATGTTTTAGCTTAAAAATAGCTCATGGAATCTGTTGAGATTGCGATTAAATTTAGTTTTGGCACGAGGCTTATTGTTTTCCCCCTTTTTTGTAACTCTGTAAATATTGGAATTTAGTCTCGCGCAACCTCTAATGATAATCTGTAAATATTGTTCAGAACTTGATTAATTAACCTAATCACATGGCCTGCAGGCAATGTTCCCTCTAATTTTTTGTAGTATGTGTGCGCAGAAATTTTGGTGTGTGCGCACTTTTTTGGAAATGACTAATATTTGTGTAAAAATCAATGAAGAAATTTTGGCGTTCTAACTGGGTAATAAGTGGGCCAACAACAAACTTTCTCAACCTGACAACCGAGAACATTGTTACATTACATCGAAATACGTCTGTGCGCAGTAAATCTATGCGTGTGCGCAGCCTCTGGAAGCTGTGTGCGCGCGTACACTTTAGAGGGAACACTGCCTGCAGGTCTAGATGAGCAAAATGTTTGACCCCTGGTCTAAAAACCTTACCCAGTTTTACCCAGCCTACCCCAGTTTTAAGAGACTTGCCGATGCCTTGAACATTACTGTAGCCACTTGGGGCCTAATAAATTATAAACCCTACCAAAACTTGAAAACGAGTTAAAATCAGAAGCATTTTTTCCAACCACAAAAACATTGACATCTATTACGCCACAATAATTAAATGAAGAAATGATCCTGTAAAATAACAATACTAATTCCTTTATCCTTGCAGAAGTCAATATCTAAGAATGAAAAAAAAAAAAACCTTATAACCTTAGCAACCAACATATTCCTATACCCTGTCTTTCTACCTTAATTAATTATAATTACTCATACTTATAAAGTTACTGATAGATTTAAATACTTATTGCAATCTGGACTATAATTTGGCAATAATAGGCTCTAGTTTGGGCAATGAAGTGGTCTAGCCCACCTCTTCATGCACCCAATTCTGGCAACTTTGGTTGGGCATTTTGGCATTTGACTCCATCTATAATCAGCTTGACAATATATTTTTTTATAAAAGTTTATCTTTACTGTTCACTCCCATTTATAAAATTGATCAATTTGGCAGTGGCAATCATAAATTTATTAATATGGTGTGGCAAGTAACTTTTATTTATTTATTTTTTATTAACTACCATTATGTAATTTTTCATGTTCCCTTTACTTAATAACTTCTATATGGTTGTGTGTGTGGGTGCGTGTGAGCGTGTGTGAAATATTTCAATTATTTTAGGTGAGTGAACACGTACCACATCTTCTTGGCAAAACCTTCCATCTTGTATACATTCTGTACGTTTTAAACCTTATCTAAGGTTTTCTTCGCTCTCCTGATTTCATAATCAGTTTTTATTTATTTATTTTTACCATTCATTTTATTGTTTTGCTGATTATGGAGTCGAAATAAACTTATACTTATTTAATAAAATAATCCATAGCTCCAACTCTACCTTTCTGTCTAATTTCAAAAATTTCTTCAATTTATCGAAGTCAGAGGGAGTGGTGTATGAACGCAGTGGCTGTCTTCGAGATTGTGTGTACGGATCACTTGGTATCGACTCTGGGAAACTCAGAATCAAACCTTCACTTTCCATGAAGTCCTGGAACAAAAAATATGATTACTCAGAAATTCATAATGTCAGATAAAATAGGATTTACATATTTATCCCACAGAAGAGGAGAGTCCTGTTCACAATTTTTGGCAAATTGCCCTGGACAAATTTTGACAAAAAGCTTGGTGTACAAAAGTATTTTTTATGGATATGTTGAGGATCCTTAGCCTGTTGCTCGTTTAATTTCAATATTAACTTTTTTTATATTTTTACTTCAGCTCAGACGACTTTGAAATACAACTCCGACTTCCATGCCAATAAAAATGCCAAAAATCAGGCTCCACTGTAATGCCATTTGGAGATACTCCTGAAGTATGTGCACCAAGATGTCGCATAACCTGGTACACAACGTGAGTTCAGGTAGTGCGCCATTTTGGTGCGCATTCTTCAGGAGGCCCCATTTGAATCTTGACAACAAAGTGAATAGTGCTCATTTGGTGTTTAATTGTATCAGAGCCTTAAGAATCGAATACCTTTTCTACAACTCCACAGTGTTTCAAAAAGTAGAAACTGGGACCAAACCAAATATTCCAAGCTTATGTTATTTTGAATTGAGTAAACATCCAACTCACAGCTGTAAACTTGTCACAGTTTGTCAGTCTGAATACTTTTCCATAGAACGTCACGTTCATCCCAAGATTCAAATCCTTCCAATGCCAGTTGTCTCCTTGGTCGTTCTTTGGGAGTCGTTGTCTCTTGATCAACTTGCCCTAAAATTGAAGAATATTTTTAGATTGAAAAAAAAAAAGATTTTCATAAATTTGTCCTGAATAAAGTTACAGGCGAGTGAACGGCCACTGACAGAAAAGCAGCCAGGATTTTTCTAACAGAGGGTTAGGGTGGAATTAACGCAGTGTGTATAAACAGCCAGGCCGAGGAGCTTTCCTTTCATTCAAATGGAGTTAAAAGCGAAAATCCTGTTGGACAAATACCAGCGTTGCATGTAGCCTGCCTCCCTTTGTCAGACATTGTTCGAACAATTTTTGCCCATTCTATATCAAATATATGGAAGCTACTAACATCGACCATTACCCTGTTCCGCAATAACCAAATCTCATTGTTTCATAAATGAAATAGAGGTATCGTTCACTGATAAAAAGGAGCTACTATCGGTATATCAATAGTGAGACTGAAAAAAAATTCTTGTTCGAAAAATTATTATTATTTTTGATTTTACAACTTTGCGCAGAACAAGACTCTGGCCAAGCAGCCACTGAAACAGAAGGAGATACCTTTATTATTGGTTTCACCACTTTATGATGGTGAGGAGTCCAGCAAGCCAGCAATCATCTTGCACATTATAATACCCAAGACAAACTGTGCAAGCGTGTTCTCAATGCTCACCACGATGTGCCAATCATTTAAACAAAGTAAATATATTCACATTTCGTTACAAACCTGAGGCATTCCTGAGTTCTCAACAGCCGGTTCAACGACAGCTATACTGTCATCTTCCAGATAATAGTAGATATCGACTGGACGAACTCGGTAAAACTCAGACGCACTTTCGTGAACTGTTTCTTTGAAGTACGCTTTGTACTTTAGAACCTGGATGAAAAAAGGTTATAACTGTGGATTGAAATAGTTAAACAGTTGACTGGTTGAAAAATTAGATTATAAGGTCAAGTATTCAGTAATTTATTTTTTCACCAATGCTGGAAAACATTTTGTTCATATACATTGTAGAATTCCAGAGAGCGGGGAGACGCACAAAGACCAATAACGATTATCGAGCAGCAACACCCCAGATGGGAGAACAAGACATGAAAAAAACTAAATCAATGATATTAAACCTAAGGTAAATGTAAATTATATAGAACAAAATATTCACACGAGGCACTCGTGGCACTCCGGTAAATCCAGACCATTTTAAACTGGTATTCAAACTGCAAATGCCAAAATACCTTTTTGTCAAAAGCGAGATGAGCTGGTACGAATGTTTCAGGAGGAGCTTGTTTCGCTTGTCCATACGTCAGTGTCGGCATCTTCTTGGCCAATTCATCAAGTTCTGCTTCGGATAGTTGGTTGTGAACCAGCCTTTCACCTGGGATGAGATTTGGTTCATTGAATAATAAATTGTATTGAATCAATGATTCTTAAATGCTCCACAATTTTTTGAGGGGGCGTGGGTTCGATTAAAAATAAAAATATTCGGTATATTTGATTTTGACTGCCCTATTTGTTTTAAAAACTTTGATTAATTTCATTGGTGCTCTCGAAGTATGCAAACCAAGATGGCGGACATCGGAACGTAACATGGGTAACAAGTTAGGGTTAGGCGATAATTTTTTCCAATTTTCCTTATTTTAGTCCTATTATCAGTTCGAAGACTAGCCAAGAGCCTCCCGTAGTATTTATACCTAAAATATGGCCTAACCCTAACCTAGTACACATATTACATTCCGATGTCCGCCATCTTGGTTCGCATACTTCGGGAGCCCCATTTCATTATATGTTCCATCCACATATTTTCAACGTGTTTTTTTAATAAAACATACTTTTGCCTTACTAACTGTTATTTGTAGCTTATTGTTAGCTGGGTATTTTTGAGGTGGGGTGCGAGACTTGACGTATTCTAAAAGGGGGCGCGCGGGTTGAAAAGTTTGAAAACTACTGTATTGAATATTCAACCCCAAAAATTACCCTGGGGCCTACGGAAGTGCAAGTCGCACAGGTTGCAGTGACCTCCAGCCTTGTATACATCTCAAACCTACCTCCTTGCTACAGGTGTAATAAAAAGGGCGAGCCGTGGTGAACTGGAAATATTCTGGTTATTGCAAAAAATATCTCCTAACACATCAGCTGATGCTAGTAAAGAGCTTAGTTCGAAGCGAAAAAAAAGTAAAAAAGGTCATATAAAAATATTTAAAACAATAAATCTGTGCAACAAAAGCTACCTCCAAGTCCAACTGTTGGTCTCTGTTGGATTGCGTATCCATTCTTGAATCCGAGCGTATTGGAAACATGGAATCGAGTTTTCTGGGAAAAGAAAAGAAGAGTAATAAAAATCCAAATAGTAACATACAAAGTATTCTACACCAGGGTTCTGAAACTTATATTTAGCGCTTTTAAACAGAAATTTGCTCAATAATAAAAGCAAAGTTACAGAGACAAGCACTGAAATGCAGATAGCTGTTGAGTTATTAATCATTATAGCACAGAATTCTGAGACACTAAAAACCGATTGACTCAAAAATACTAGAAGTAGGTCAAGTCAATCTTTTCAAGAAAACGGCCATGAGATAGCAAACTTCACATATCTGAATTTCTTGGGAAAAAACTCACACAAAATGTACTATTTTAAGCCAATTAAATTACCGTGGGATCTTTGAATGTATTCCCAGGAAGAAAAGGCAGCCCGTCAGCTCTGGTTGTTGTCATTTTGATGATATAAGAAGTTAAGATATGAAATATTTAGCGATAAAATATGCTAAACATACAAAAAAGACAAAATTGAATTTACAATTGATACTGTTACATTTGACGCCTTACCTTTGTACAAACAAACATTAATATAGATATGGTTAGGTAAAATCTCAAAATGTGATTTTTTTCAAAATTTTCAGAAATATACCAACAGTAAACTACCAGCACATGCTTTCATACAAAAAAAATGATATAAACAGAGCTATACAAATGCACAATAAGCAATTTCAAAAATCACGCCATTTTGGTACGCAATTACAATCATGTTTTTTAAGTGAGATCCGATACCAGAGTAGTTTTATGACACTGAGATCGCATACTGAAGTAGCACCAAAACCCTTAAAAATGTACCAACAGCAAACTACATAATTCCATACAAGAACATTTTTAAACATTAAAAATACAATAGCAGCAATATTATGAAACATACAAATGGAAATAGGCTAACAATAGAAAAAATCAGCAGAGGCCACAAATAAATACATATAACAATATGTATACAATATCGAAAAATAGGTTTGGTTTGTGAAGTTATGTAAAGAACATGAATTTTGAGATAAAATGGTTGTCAAATGTAACTTTTACTTTTATTATGATTACTTGGGACCATGGATGTCTAAAATAGTTCAAATATTCTAATTTATATTCATATTATATTGATTATACGGAAAATCTGGAATTGTTTCAAACAATTGAAATTTAACAGTATTACCACAAAGACTCTCATTCAATTTATGAAAGCTGATTTCTAATTACTAAAACACCATTTTACATCACTTTGGAACAATGTTGGATATATGGTGATCGGTTAAATGAATATTTAGCTGCCTTATTGGTTTTCCTCTTCAGTGTCTTACACAGTAATATTCATATAAGTGGCGGAACATCTGGGTTGTCGATAAAATCATCACTTTGAATCATCTGTTCCTTATTAACCAGTTTCTTCTTGCTTTTCAAAGTTAACGGCCCTTTCGATTGATGTTTTTCCTCTTTTGTTATATTGGCAAGAGTATTTTGCATAGATTTGGAAGAGTCATATTCTAACGTCTCAATATTTTTAGTCTTTTTATTATCTTTTACATTTTTAGATGAATTTTTCTTCATTTTTGTATCGGGTTTATTTGTTGTTTGAATCGGTTTTGGTGGGGGGTTCAATTTAGGCATAGTGACCACTAGGTGGCCAGTGGTCTGTGATCGCTTAGCTGTGGATTTATCTGTCAAAACTTCATCTTGCAACACCAGCTGCAAAACATCACTTTTCAAGGTGACCTTGACGTATTTTGGTTGAACGTCGACATCAATTAGTGACGTATCAAGATATTTAAAACAAGCAACGTCTAATACAAACGCTGAATCATCTTCTGTTTCAGTCAGTGAAAAATCAACTTTGCCTTCATTAATGTTCATTGGATCCCCTGCATCGTTAAAATATCGTTTCGTCCGTTTAAATTCTGGTTTTTCAAACATTGGTTTTGATTTCTTTTCACGGTTTTCTTTCATTTTTGAATGCATTTCTTTTCTACTTTCTGGGGTATAGTCACATTTACTGTTCCAAAAATCAGCATTTTCTTCTTCTGTTTTATCATTATCTTCTGACTTCGATTCTGCATCATTTCCAGAGCTTTGCAATCGTTTTTCATCATCAGTTTTTTTTGATTCATATTCTTTTTGTTGCTGTAAAATTTTCAGTCGAATAGAATCAAAATCTTGACACGCTTGAATTCTTTCAGACTTTTCAATTGTTTGGCCATCGAGTCTTTGCAGCTGCGGTAATGCCGCAATAACGTATTGTCTGTAACCTTCAAAATTGACACACGGATTCCCTGTGAGATAAATTTCTTCTAAAAAATAGTTTGAGCGTAGCGATTCAATTGTTGTAACTTCGCTAACAAAATTCAAAGTTAAATCTAGTTTTTGTAATGACTCGCATCCTTCCATGTTCTCAATCTTCGCAACATTATTCAAAGCTAAATTCAGGTATTCCAATTTCTTTAATTTTCCAACATTTTCAATTTTGTCAATAAGATTGCTCTGAAGATACAATATCTTCAAATCTTTACACCATTTGTCTAAATATTCAATTTTTTCAATGTCTTGCTGATGAAGAGATATTTCTTCCAGAGTATATATCTCACATTCATTGTGCTCCGCTCTTTTTCGAATCAACTGTTCCGTTATTCGAACCATAATGCTATATCCAGCCAAATATTTTTCAAAGAGTTACGGTAATTGAATTTACAACGACACCTAAATCAGCTCAGCTCTAAAAGAATTCATAAAAATAAAACCTTAGATTAATCTTCAGTACAGTCTTATCATTCACAATTGCCATAAATTTGGAGAAAACGTTCAAGTTCCAAATCTAAGGACTCGAAAACGCTGAAAGTCACGAAAAATAATTTCCAATAGGGCCTTAGTAACGGTTGTTATGGCATACATCGATGACAACGGAGTCAGTGGACCGTGTAGGCGTGGCTTCGTGTTTTCAGTGATATATTTTAGGTTTTGTTGGTTTATAATCTTTTAATATTACATAACAAACAACAGTGATATTTTTTATTTAGATTGATACATATAACCACATATAACATTCTTCGTAGGCAGAGAAAGTGTTTAATAATTCGACTGTTAAGTCTGGTGGCGTGAAACACCAGCATTGTTCGAATTAGTAGTTATTTCATAGATCTATTTAACCCTTTCCATGCGATTTTTATTTTTTAATAAATAATCGTATTTGCTACGCCGATTTTATGTATTTGTACCCCCACAACTAATCGATTGACTAACAAAAAACTAATGATCCTCTGCTGCCCACTGACGGCTCGTTGGAAAGCTTCTTCAAAGAGCTTGCAATTGGCGATTAAAAAAAAAAGTATTTTTAAAAGTGGTGGTCTGAGTCACGAACCGGATAGAAAAAAGGCAGTTTTTTTTCTTGGGAGTTGAAACTTTAAACCGTGATAAAAAATAGAAATATTCGCTAAATCCTTTACTGTTACCGCTTCGTGGTTGGCAAACAATAGCATAATATTGCTGTAGCAATTTCGTGATCTAACTCAAAATATTTTGGTAGATGGAAGGGATAATATGTCTTCTATTACCACCCAAAAAACACCGAAATTTGCATAAATTTCAAAAACACTCCCTCGTTCCGCCGCAAATAAAATTCCTGTCGCAAACGAAAGCGAGATTTACCGTCGCTTATGTTAATCTCGAAGAAGACTTCTTATCAATAAACTAAAACCCGGAAAAACTAGACCAACAGTTTGCGACCCATTGCTAAATAAAACAGTGAAGTACATCAACGTACCCGCCGCAATCTAGCGAATTTTGTCGTGGGTACGTATACGTGCCCACCGCACGGAAAGGGTTAATATTCCAATATTTTTATTCCAAGTTACAAGTCTGAGCGCCCAAAAGGCAGTCCGCTTTCCTTATGAACAAGAAATACTTTTAACTGTCACGCGCCATTGCATAATCGAGGATCGCGTTGCCAAACCTTATATTAAATAAACAAATGTAACCGTATTTGTGTGTAATGATACGCGTACATCGTCTGCTTTTTTCTTCTACACAGCTCATTATTTGTGTTTTTAAAAATGAGAACTAAAAGTTAAATTTATTGAATTTTACTTTGAGGGTTCAATTGCTAACGAAAAATTTAAGAGCAGGTGTAGCTTTTAAAATTTATAGAAAGCAATATAATTGAAAATATGGCAACACTAATTTTATAGGTTTCATCAATTGCGCTACTTTATCGTAAGGCTCTAATTATATGGCTTGTTATATTGTTTTATGATTTAACGTGTTAATTATTGCGCTTTATCTCTTTCTCAGATGCTATTTTATTGCCCTAATACCATGTAGAGTATGGGAAATGAACAAAGCGCTTCACAGACCGCGCCCCAGAGTGTGAAAGCGTCACAGAGAACTGCAGAAAGACGGCAGGCTTCAACAAAGACATCGGGAATTGTTGTCGTTGGGACAAAAGAGCCAGAACTTTCGGGAAATTATTTGGATAATTATATTACACGGCTAGACACTTGTCCCTCGTTTCAGCCTATTTTTCAGTCTCAAGGAAGTGGCGAAGGAAGACCACAGCAGGGTGAGCTTGTGGGTCAGTTAGATTGGAAAGCCGCTCTCAAAGTTAGCACAAGGATTCAAGAACATTTGCATAAATGTGCAGAAGCAGTCTCGTCTGATCAGGTTGATTGTTTATTTTTAATTTTCATAATCAATTCATTATTAGTATTAGTAAACTGGCTGAATCACCTTACATCCTCGGTCATTACTGCATTATGAGCTTACATGTTTTCAAAGTACAACTGCTCAAACTTTAAAACATTTGCATTATTACTTATCGATCTTAAGATCGGTAAGTATATTGATAGGTATTTGTCTGTCTGTCTGTCTGTGTGTCTGTTAGATGCACGCGATATCTCACGAAAGCGAGATTGAATCTGCTCCAGATTTTGCATGTGCATTCATCTTATCTCGGACCAGAAGCCTATTGATTTTGGGCGAATTATGTCGTATAATTAGCGAGTTATCAATCAATTATTGATATAGTGATCTAGATTTTTGTAAAGCGAGAGAATTTTGAAACCCGCCGAGTGTGTGTGTGCGATGCGCAGTGCGCAAGTTACAAGAGCGGATGAATCGAAACTGCAGTTTCTGTTTTGGGGGATCCCCTAACTATCGATCGATAAGTCTTCGGTTTCCAACCGATATTCTCGTTTTTTTGTTAGGTCGTTTATGTAAGCTTGTGCTTGTTGCCTGATTCTTTGTGTGTTGGTCAGAGGGCTTCTATTGTTTCAAACTTTTTTAAAGTTTTTTTTCGCTTCCTAGAGTTTTCCGTTTTATTTTTGTGTGTAATAATTATTGCCAAAGTAACCCCTTTCCACTGGATAAATAGTGAAATCCTATTGAATCAATGACATAAAAATTTTTTTCTTTTTTGTTTCCAAGTCTATGCATATTCCAAATTAACTAGATAACCATTCAGATATGGACTGGTGATTGAAAAAGAGGTTATGGCTTGTCATAAATTATCCTATTTTCTTTTCATGATAGATATCAAGCGTATACCCAAGCATCGATCTAAAACATTCTCATATTTTTGTTTCAGAATTCTTTGGCTTCACAAATTAAGCAAGTAGATGCACAGGCTTGCCAGATAATGCAAAAATACACTGAGCGACAAAAAGCATTTGCAAAGTACGCTGAACACATGAGAAAAATTGACGAGATTTCTTCAAGTTTGAAACGAGTACGAATGAACCTAGATACGACCTTCAACCTCCTTGACGAGTTGAATAAATATTTGCCAGACGAAGAGAGAATTGATATCAAATAAATATTTACTATTTGTCAACTTGAATGCAGTAAATAATATAATATCATCAATTCTAGTTTAAAAACTGGAACTTTTTATTGTAAATAATATGGCAACACAATCTCCATTTCTCGTCATCTTAAAATATCAGAAATATTTTGCAAAAGGAATCCTCAAGTCACAGAGACGTTTAATTCCAAAAATATGTGGGGCACGACATTTTCAGACCACACCTTTCCATTCTTCAAATTCAAAACCTGAGTCGAAAATCGACAGAATCTCAGCCCCAAAAATAGACCCGAAACTGCCTGAACAGACCTTTCAAATTCTGCAAGAATCTGAAAATGTTTCAGACTCGACGAAAACTGAAAATTTATCAAAAGATGATAAAAAAACTGTTGTAGCTACTGTGAAAGAATATATTCGAATGAGGCGGGATTTTTCCAAAAAATATACGGATAACAATACTGTAACGGCTGTGCGAGCGATGCAGGAATACGTACTCAAACCAAGCGACCTCCAAGATTTAAAACTTATAAAAATACGGAGTCCGTATCGGGATGGTGCCGGTCATCTCTTGGTATACTTGGAAAGAGATATAATTAAGAAAGCAATGGAGGTTCACGGAAATAAAGAAAATCTCGAATTGGAACAAAAACGGATAAAAAGACTCAAACAAAAGCAGAAAAATTATCTCGATTGGACTTTTGTTAATAAAGAAGAAATTAACGTAGACGCAAAAAAGTTGTTTAAAACCGGACCTGGTAGAGTGGTGGCAGTTGCAGCGGCGGCAAACGGGGTTATATGTCTCACGAAATTTTCTTGTTGGCTTTGGACTGGGTCAGCAAGTATGTTCTCAGAAACTCTACATTCATTCGCAGACATGGGCAATCAACTTCTTTTATTATGGGGGGTTTATAAATCTATGAAAATTCCAGACGAGGCCCACCCATATGGGTTTGGTAACATGCGCTATATAGTGTCCCTTATTTCGGGGGTTGGCATTTTTTGCATAGGATGTGGGGCTAGTATCTACCATGGAATCACTACGATGTCCGCTGGTCATTCACTTGACAGTGTCACAAGTTTCGGTGCGTTTGGAGTTCTTGCAGGCTCCGCTCTTGTGGAGTCTGCTTCACTAATCGTAGCTATAGATGAAACGAAACACAACGCTGCGAAACAAGGAATGTCATTCTGGAATTATGTTCGTTCATCGCAAGACCCCAGCACTAATGTCGTTCTATTAGAAGATTCTTGTGCCGTTTTAGGTGTCGGGATAGCTGGCGTCGCATTAGCTTGCGCTCAGTACATGCAAAATCCTATTTATGATTGTGTGGGATCGATCGCCATTGGTGGACTGTTAGGACTTGTCGCTACATTTTTAGTTCGCAGCAATGTAGAGGCTCTGATTGGACAATCAATTCCACAAAATCGTTTAGACGAGCTTCAAGAACAATTGGAGGATGACGCCGTGATTCGTGGTCTTTACGATATCAAAGCAACACAACTTGGCTACAGCGAATTCAAATTTAAAGCGGAAATTGATTTTGATGGACGTGAAGTAACAAGAGCTTACTTAGAATCTCAAGACTTTCAAAAAATTATGAATGAATGCAATAACATTGACTCTGAAAAAGAATTGGAAATATTTTTGCTAAACCACGGTGAAAAGATTATAGATACGTTAGGAATGCAAGTGGACAGATTGGAGGGTGATTTAAAAAGAAACAATCCTGGCCTAAGACACATTGATTTAGAAGTTTTATAATTTTTGCTTAATTTGACCATTTTTTGATAATTTAAAGTAATTTTGGTGCTCCCGAAGTATGCGAACCAAGATGGCGGACATCGGAACGTAACATGGGTAACAGGTTTGGGTCAGGCGATAATTTTTTTCCAATTTTCCTTATTTTAGTCATATTATCAGTTCGAAGACTAGCCAAGAGCCTCCCGTAGTATTTATAGCTAAAATTATAGCCTAACCCTAACCTAGTACACGTATTACATTCCGATGTCCGCCATCTTGGTTCGCATACTTCGGGAGCCCCGTAATTTTATTGTATTTTTAGTGCAATTAATGGCATTCTGTTAGCAGACTACTGGCATGCTGAATATATTGTTTGGGCTCAAATCTGTTTGAAAAATGAATGCCGACATGAAAAAGACGTTCAAAAAGACGTTCTATATTAAAAGTGTATTTGTATTCGAATAAAATTATTTAATATTCGATCTTGGCAAGTTTAGGCTTGGTATGTATTGCCCTATGTTTGTCGTTTGTATAAATTATCAGTCTGTGACCCAGGATATGGATTCTAACTGATATGCTGTGGTCCACCATATGGGTTACCATTCACTTTCAGTTGCCCTTGGTATTCGAGTGTTTGTCCATACTTCTCTCCAGAAATGAGTCTTCTTCATTTCTGATTGAGAGCATGTGACATCACTCAGAGTACCTATAAAAATGCCTCGCAAGCTAAGAAAAATTGAAGTAAAGTTACTGTAAAATGTTGTTGAATTTCTTCATATTTTTACGCTCTTAACCCAAAACCGGAGCAATAAATGTCCAAACATGTTTCATTTTTTGTGACTCTTTTATTGAAATATTGTTTTCACCAGTAGAACAGCAGTTTTGGGGATACTCTCCTTGTGTGTGTACCAGGTTAGGGTATAATTTCATTCCTATTTTCCCCATTTTAATTCCATTACGAGTTCGGGTACTGTCTGTGTTAGCCAAGTGAATATACCCCTGCCCATAGGTCTACGTCCCTTTACACAACTTGAAGTAATGTCGGCTAACAAAATTAGTTACCTCCACATTGGTACACACACTTCTGGGAGCGCTGTTTTGGGTTTAGTTATACTCTGTCACAGCTCTTAAACTTTCTAACCATTCTTTTCAAACAGTGTTAAATCAGAGCACATCTTTGCAGGTTGGTTCACATAACACCTGGCTACAATTTTCTTTACCATCCATGTCAATCGAGGTATAGATCGTCTCACAATGGCCCAGTGCAGGGTAGTCCAAACCTAGGCCCACGGGTCACATGTGGCCCGCCGCTTCATTATCTTTGGCCCGCGCCGCGCTCAGGGAGTAATCAAAATATCGTATTTTAAATTGCTTCCCGTAAAATAAATCAGAATAATCGTTTGACAAATTGTTGTTATCACCACTGTGACTGAATTGACTAGTATGATGGCTAGCTGAAGCAACTAGCGAAGTTGAAGATGTAATGGGCAGTTTAGATTGTTACCTGGATTTCTATCGTTTTGGTCGGGAATATATGCTAACAATATAGGCATGATAGAAAACTAAAAATCGAATGCGGATTATGTGTTCACCAATAGAGGTGCTTGTTTTGTATTGCACTGTTTACCTATTCCTGGTACTATTGTGGCCCGCGACTAATGTCAAAATGATTTTGTGGCCCGCGGAGCCCACCACCCTGGCCCAGTGAAGCGTTAGACTTAACTGTGTTGGCATCCCAGACTCCCCCTCCCCACCTTGGCCAAGATGTAATGACTGAACCAGAAAGATGCATTTCAAGCAATAGACGAGAATATCGGTCGGAGACCGAAGACTTATCGATCGAAAACTGAAGTTTCGATTCATGACTCTATAGTGACACATCACTCCAGGAATTGCGTGTCCCATCACTAATTAATTAATAACTCGTTAATTATACGACATAATTCATCCAAAATCAATAGGCTTCTGGTACGACATATGATGAATGTACATGCAAAATTTGGAGCAGATTCAACCTCGCCTTCATATAACAGACAGACAGACTTAAATTTTCTAGCGATTCTTTTCAAACAGTGTTAGATCAGGAAATAAGCTCACTCAAGAGACAAAGGAGTGTGAGCAAAGTTCAGGCCTACCACTGAGGTTAAAAGGCTCAAAACGATGATGGAGCAATAACTTTCAAAACATTTTTAAATTTGGCGTTTCTACTCTGAATTCATGGATTTTAATGAATTTGAAAAAGTACAAGCCCCTGATGCCAGTTCACGAGCGAATCCCTATTTTCCAGCCTCAGCTTCAAACATTTGTATTTCTACTTTGGAATGAAAATTATTCAGACTGAAATCTGGCAACATACATTTATGCTTTTTATTAAAATAAAACAATTACATTTGTGAAAAATTATTCAAAAACAGCTTTGTAAAGTATATGCATGAAGCAGCAAATGAAAGTGTGCGCCAACCTTTGGTGGCAGTTAAGACTTGGTAAAAAAAAAATCCAAAACCGAATACAAAATAGACGCTGATGTGTATTAAGTGACGTACAATGCGACACTATTTTAGGGAGGGCAGGAAATCAGTATATTACATACACCAGTGGTTCCCAACCTTTTTAAGCGACCCAAATTTAAAAAAAAAAAAATTACTACAAGCTATACTACAATATCAAATAAACAATACAATTTCCGAAAAAAATAAAACCGATAACTTTTAAGCTTGTTGAAAAAACATAGATTGGGGAACACTGACATATTCCATAGGTGGGCACAGCAGCTAATCCAAAATAGTTCAGCCCAATTCAACCACAAGCAAAATATCTTTTCACTTAAGATTGGGATGTAATAGCACGTCATGTTTTTTTGGGATTGTAATAAAATAAACTCAAAGCGAATGATGGCAAGAAGTCCAGCAATGTCCAGTGTAGTGGTTCCAAACATTTTAGGGCTTGTGGCCCTCTCTAGAGGTTTTTAGAACTCGTGGCCCTGTTTGTCATTACAGTAGTTTTAATTGGAAGATTCCAATCCCATTATGTTCAAACAATTCATGCTCAACAAAGTGAAAACACCTTGTGAAATAACCTTATCAAGCAATGAAACGGAAAGTTTTCTTGTAGAGCGAAAAGTAATTTGCGTCTGGCATTGTGGCTCAACTCCAACTGATCTGTGAGCCATGTGCCCCCATCAGAAAATTGCTGGTCTGATACCTAATTGATTGAGCAATGGCACATGTGTATACCCACAAATCAATAAAATTAATTAACAAGTCAGCAGAGCACCTTACTTGGCACCACTTTATACAAAATTCGAAACAAAATTGGACACAGAAAACCAGTATTGGTAGAATATTATGAACTTCACCATTTCCATGCGATTTTTATTTTTTATTAAATAATCGTATTTGCTACGCCGATTTTATGCATTTGTACCCCCACAACTAATCGATCGACTAACGAAAAACTAATGATCCTCTGCTGCCCACTGACGGCTCGTTGGAAAGCTTATTTAAAGAGCTTGCAATTGTCGATTAAAAAAATTTTTTTTTTAAAAGGGGTGGTCTGAGTCACAAACCGGTTTTTTTCTTGGGTGTTGAAACTTCAAACCGTGATAAAAAATAGAAATATTCGCTAAATCCTTTACTGTTACCGCTTCTTGGTTGGCAAACAATAGCATAATATTGCTGTAGCAATTTCGTTATCTAACTCAAAATACTTTAGTAGATGGAAGGGATAATATGTCTTCTATTACCACCCAAAAAACACCGAAATTTGCATAAATTTCAAAAACACTCCCTCGTTCCGTCGCAAATAAAATTCCCATGGTAAACGAAAGCGAGATTTACCGTCGCTTATGTTAATCTCGAAGAAGACTTCTTATCAATAAACTAAAACCCGGAAAAACTAGACCAACAGTTTGCGACCGATTGCTAAATAAAACAGTGGAGTACATCAACGTACCCGCCGCGATCTAGCGAGTTTTGTCGTGGGTACGTATATGTGCCCACCGCACGGAAAGGGTTAAAAAAGAAAAACATTTAAATTGAAACCCCCAATATCGAACATGTGAAATTGAACATAAGAACAAAATAAGCTCTGAAAATGCTGAGAGAAACTTATTTGACAATTTAAAAACAGGGACATTCATACTTCTGCAGTTTGGGGTGTAAGAACATAATTACAATGTACTATATATTATCTGTTTCTCGGCCACCGGATGGCATGAAGAGTTCAATCAAAAGTTATATCGGTAGGTGTTTGTAAGTCATCTTGCCAGTGAAAACTCACTTTTCAAGATATTAGAAATTGAGATACTGAAAAATGACTATTGAACTCTTTTGAAGGAATCACTATTTTTCATTTATCCACTTAAAACTTTTGAGAACAATTTTCGCACTGAAACTCGGCAAATAATCATCCAAATTATGCAAGACACAGCGCCGAGTTCGACAGCAGGAAATGAAAGAATATATGCAATGGACCATGTCCATTCTTTAGGCACGGATGCCACAGGGTCTCTGCGATAATAAAAACATAAATATAGAAGAACAACCCATAGGATTCCTTGGATCGTGTATTGTAAAGATAGTCGCACGGTCTGATACAACCTGGATTTTTCACGATTCATTCTATCAATTTCTTGCGTTAGTTTATCCATTTGTCGTTGGTATCTTGTATATTTCGCAAAATCATCCATTATGCTCAACTGTTTTTGGTTCTCTGCAAATTCTAAGAGTTGAGCGCGGAAATTTAATGTTGCATCTTTGTACTTAAGATAACTAACCAGTTTTGCAATTCCCTTGGAAAATATTGGAGCAATCTGCTGGGCAATATTAATGATCAGTATTGTCCAAAACAGATTCATGGCGGAGAAATATTGCCTCTACACAAATATATATCAACACAAGCTGTATAATCAGTCCTTCCAATGGTGTAAGGCTTCACTTTTGAGCTAAATAAGCAAGAGCACTTTATAAACAGTCTTTTGAAGATAATAACGACTTCAATATAGTGTTAAATTTACCACTGATTAATTAACAGTCTTTCACAATAATAATACAGTAATAAGGACCTCGAAATAAAATCAAATATAACAGTGATCACGTTGTAGACAATCTTCCCCAAAATAAGGGCCCCAATATACAGTATTGAGCTTTGATGAAAGTATACCCTTCTCTCTGTTTATATGTTCAATAAATTCTTGGAATCGTTTTGTTAGTCTTAAAGATGAACCAGTTACAAAAATCTCAAATCAAAGCTATTTAATCCCACTTTGAAGATTTCCTTTGCATTTGAGTTGTACCATCAATGTTGTATGCTTCATATAACTCCTTGTTTTCGCTCTGTGCGTTCATGTATGCAAGATAACCAACGCAGAGTGTTATAGCTGTCAGGCCAAGGCCCATAACAACTTTGTTCGGGCGAGCGTAAAGTTCGAAATTGACCGCTCGAAACACTGATGTTGTTCGCAGAGATCGTAAACCACTTCCAGGAATTGTAGCTGATTTTGCTTTGTTTCCAGCTTTTGCGTCCCTTTTCTCAGATTGTTGTTTATTGCTTTGTTCAGTCATTTGGTCATTCTATATTAAGTGACTAAAATGTGGAATGAAACACAGAATTTTTGTTGAGCATATTTATACATTTTTTGTGTATATAAGGAAAATTTTATGTTACCCTGAGTAAGGCACAGTTCTCCGAATCCAAGATGACTCGAAAGCTAGGATAAAAGTTTTTGCTCCAGTAAATAGAGTTATTTTTTTTCTGGGGGAACCAAAAAGGTTGGAAGACTGTTTTGCATCAGGACGGAGGCCCAGCCGGTCTCATGTAGTTTCGTACCTGACGTACTTCTAGTAGGCGTAGCATAACAATTTTTTCACATATCAATCCTATCCCCCACCTGACCTCACCATCCAAAAATTATGTCACTACGACATCACAGTGACGTAATAGAGGCCTTCAAACTGTCATCCAAGACACGCAGACGAGAACCCGAAATCGAACAGCCATTTCTCTCGTTTTCTCGATGAGAGAGATCGCAGACTTAGTCAGTTCTTTATCGTCGGCGTCGATGCCATTTCGGGCGATCGTACGAGTATTTGGCAAGCTCTATGACGTGATTGTGATGTAGTTTTTGGATGACGTAGTCAGGTGAGGGTTAGAATTGGCATGTCGAAAAATTGTTATGCTACGCCTACTAGAAGTACGTTAGGTACGAAACTACTCGAGACCCGGCCCAGACTGTCTCCTAAAGATGGGGTTTGGATTCACTGCCATAATTGATGTATTTTAATTTGGGGCCATGAATTTGTCATCACCGTAGCGGTATCCTATGGATGGGATTACTTGGCCAGTTATTTGTTTTAGATGCCTGGACTTGGGCATGTAGGGAGACGTAAACTTCCAAAAAAACAACGGTTACATGAACGATTTTACCGCAGACAGTAATAGGTACCGGTACGGTAAGGGTAGTTATCCCCACAGCACAGGATACGAACCCACCTGAGGTGCGATGGCTAGCGCATTCCTAATGCCGTACGGTAACGCTTAGCACGATGCCCGACATCACTGAGCCGGACATGCAAAACAGAAACAGTCTTGTCAATCTTGTATTCGCATACACTGCCGTACGGATAGCGGTGATCGATCGCCGAACCAAATACATAAAAGCGAGAGAGACGTTAGATTAACTCTACGATGATAATATTTCGCGCAGCTACGCTCCAATACCTCCATCTAGCGGCAGGATAGGATAGGATTTACATAGTTATCCCGGAGGAGAGGAGAGCCGATGAGACCACGGCCTTCCATCCGGTTAACATTCCATGTCGGGTATGGGATTAGTTAGGTATTTTTTGTTTTTCGGAAGCATGGACTTGATGATGGAAAAAGCCATAACCGACCAGCGGTTACGTGAACCACCCAACGGCGGCGAGGAGTCCAGCAATCCTCTCGCACATGACCATCCCCGCATGGGAATGGGAACTGCGAACTGACGCAGAGGTGCAGCGGTGGGCGTGTTCCTAACGCTTAGCACGATGAGCCACACCGCCGCGCATGGTCGAGGCGTACTGAACTTGGGCAGAACATTTTTATATTTTTTTTTATATCGTATTGGTGCATATTTAAGATAGATAGCGGGATGATTTACTTTGAATTTCGGCCTAGCACAGAAAGTTGTAATACAATCCATTCTTAATTGTAATACAATCATACAGGACGGATAAGCAGCAGGTATTAATTGCTGTAAGAATTTTGGCTATCATTAAGATATCCCGCTTATCCATTGCTTCATTCATATTACAAATTCCACTCCGCCTCCTTACTTTATTATCTATAGCCTACACCAGGGGTTCTCAAACTTTTGGTGTTGCGGAGCCCCTGAAAAGGTTGACCATTATTCGCGGAGCCCTAAAGAAATGTTAAAATTGTAGCTTTCCGATAAATATTCCCGAGTAAGTTAAAAGTACTTAACTTAATTTAAAGGCTAAACCTTTTTTTAATGGGGTTAATGCAAGTCATAAATAAATCAAAATTTCAAAGATAAATTATATATACTCTTACTAAAGCTGTAAATTTGACACTTGACAAACATATTAATAAACTAGGGGTCGAATCTTTTCCCTTTTGACATTTTCGGAAGTCGTATTTTGCCCAGATCTTGTGATTTTTCTTAACGGCGATATCTTGCTTAATAATAATCTCGAGTGCAAAAGAACAAATCAAGTTTGACAAATTCCAAGATCGCAAAAATACGACTCCAATTTATTCATAGGTGGCAGTTTATCACGTATTTTATGTTATTTTAGAATAGTATTCCTTCATTTTAGTAATCCTAATAGTAATCTCGAATGAAACTTGAGTAACTATGAGTACAATTGAATTATTACGACGAGACACTTTAAATGCTCGCATCGGCCATACATTGAATATTTTACGCAACAGAAATCTCGTTATCCGTTTTTTATAATCGCAAAGAATGTTGCGCGGAAATTTCCGATTCAAATCCCCACCTCTTGAGAATCCTGGCTGCGCTCCAGCTTATAAATAATGTCATTTTTTGATTCCGCCTCTTTGCCATATTTCGAGGCTATAATGTTGTCAAATTTTATCAAAGCTGTTATTGTTTCTTTGAACAGTTACAAAACTAGTCATTATTTTAAAAAGTAATCGGATAGCTCACGGAGCCCCTAGGTTTCTCTCGCGGAGCCCTGGGGCTCCGTACGGAGCACTTTGAGAACCTACAGCGTTATCATGCTGATATATTTTCCTATATGCCAGGACCATCGAACAGCATTCTGTGTCATGTGGTTCCCACACGGAGTTTGCTAATTTAATAATGCGATATCTCAACTGTTAATTCTACTGCGAAGGGATAATGGGTTGAGTTGTTGCCACCTGACTACGCCTGTAAATTTAGGGTCACCATATTTGAAGCAAAATTCCGGACAGTGCATGACTATTTTCATGACCTCGTAGTAAAAAATATGCGCACAGTACGAAATAACAATGTTCTGTATTAGCAGCAGTGGCGTAGCATCGAGCCCCGCGGTCGCGGGAGGGCCCACAGCGCAAAGGGGCCCAAGCGGTTAAAATTTAGAAATTTAAGCCGCAAAACCAACAGCTGTATTGCAAAACCAATAATGCACATTTTATAACGTTGATGTTAGTTCTGCTCAAATCGTTTTGTTACGTGCAATGCCAGGGAGTCGTCGATTTTCGGCGTCCTGTGGTTTGATCGCACCGGCAAAATTTCGAAGGCTGTCAGAATGATGTCGAAAGCAAAACCTCTCAGTGGCGCACAGAAACGCAGAAAAAGGGCAGATGAAGAAGCACGTATGAAAACAATTGAAGTGACCAAGATAAACGGCAAATATAGGTTACCATGCCTTTTAATAGCGACATGTTATGCGTTTTGGCGAAATGAAAAAAATAGTTGTTTTAGCTTATTTATGGTCATTTCCACGAAATATTTTTGCAGGGGGGCCCACGAGCGTCTTGCTACGCCACTGATTAGCAGTGTGCACAGTGCGATTGCAGATGCAGTAAAATTCCGGATTTCGGACATTTGAGCATTTTTTGAATTCTTCCCGGACGCAAAATTTAACCCTTAATTCCGGTCATGTCCGGAATTTTCCGGACGGTATGACAACCCTATGCTAGTTAACCAATTTTACGTCTCTCTTCACCTCGTAGTATTCACTATATGTGCATTTTCTCATCTTCTTAAACCAGGGCTTAAGTTCTAGTTTTGCTACACTGTCTACAGGTTAATATTTAAAAAAAAACAATACCCTTCCACCAAACTTTCACAATTATTAGAAAAATAAAACTTTGTGTTCCCCAACCATTTATCGGGCGCCATCAGTGATGATTATATCCGAAAGTTTTGCCAAAGACAAGCCAAGACACTTGTTTTTTTTATATCAGAGCTCCCAAACAAATCAATGCCTCTAGTCGTGCCCTTAATTGGGACAATAGCTGCGAACTCTTCGGTAATTTCAAAATCATCGTTAACCTCTCGAAGATCGCCGAGCAGTAGACTTGATGGTAGTGTTTTCGTCAAACGCCAAGGAATACGGTGAAAACGTTTCCGCTGTAGAATTTCTAAGCTCTTCAACACGGTCTGTTTTAACAGGCTTATTTTTGCAAATACCTCTTTTTGGACACGTAGTGGACATAGCGATCGTTTAAATATTATGTTGTTGTGGTTGTTCTTGTTCTTTGACACGTTTTTAAAAAGTCGCTTTTTTCTTTGATTACTGGACCAATTGCTTTGAAATTTTCAGTGGTTGAAGATAAAAATTTTCTTCAGAAGGCTATTACTTTTTTTTTTGCTTTGACGTCATCAAAATTATTGCCATTAGGTGTCCATATATTTTTGCAAACACCTATTTTATTTCAATACATTCCTAAAGGAGTTTTTATCTGAGAATGGCTTCGATTGCTTTGCGATTATTTCTGCCACCAGGTAGCTCTCCTTCACTCTGATTTTTTCACTTTAGCTTGTCTTAGCGCCGAAACATCAAGGATATTATTGTATGTTCGTACCACGTCTAAACGCACAGTATTGGCAATTATTACTTTTGCCCCAACCATGTTTGATCAAGTAGTATTTGGGTAGTTATACATTTAAAGGAGAGACTCCGTGATAAAATAGAAGAAGATTGTCTCACAGATCAGATAAGATCATATATAGAGTAATAAAAGACCAAGTGCGTAAGTGACTATGGCACCTTTATTTATCGATATCTCCTCCCAGTTGGTTTCGATTCAAAATGGCACTCACGGCTCGTTTGAAAGGGCTGGCAGAGCGCATTTCAGAAAAATAAACTTATCGTTTGTATCAAATCTTTATATACTACATCACTCGAAAAATAGTTTTGCTCATTTTTTTATTTAATCGCAAAAAATACAGCGCGGGCCACTGGAAATGCTTCTGCGGGCCAGACCTGGCCCGCGGTCCACCCTGTCCTACACAATGAACGGCTAAATATTGGAGAAGAACAACAACACTTTTTCAAAATGTAGGGTTGCTTAGAAGTCCCCAAAACCCCAGTAGCGAGTTGAGTCAAGTCGCGCACTGACTTATGTCTCATTAGCGGTTAGTTGATGACAAGTCCAGAGGCCTTAGCCTTATAAACGGCAAATATAGGTTACCATGCCTTTTAATAGCGACATGTTATGCGTTTTGGCGAAATGAAAAAAATAGTTGTTTTAGCTTATTTATGGTCATTTCCACGAAATATTTTTGCAGGGGGGCCCACGAGCGTCTTGCTACGCCACTGATTAGCAGTGTGCACAGTACGATTGCAGATGCAGTAAAATTTCGGACATTTGAGCATTTTTTAAATTCTTCCCGGACGCAAAATTTAACCCCTAATTCCGGTCATGTCCGGAATTTTCCGGACGGTATGGCAACCCTATGCTAGTTAACCAATTTTACGTCTCTCTTCACCTCGTAATATTCACTATATGTGCATTTTCGCATCTTCTTAAACCTTCTTAAATCTTCTTAGTTCTAGTTTTGCTACACTGTCTACAAGTTAATATTAAAAAAAAAGCAATACCCTCCCACCAAACTTTCACAATTATTAAAAAAATGAAACCTTGTGTTTCCCAACCATTTATGCGGCTGTAGAATTCCCAAGCTCTTCAACACGGTCTGTTTTAACAGACTTATTTTTGCAAACACCTCTTTTATTTCAATACATTCCTTAAGGAATTCTTAATCTGAGAATGGCTCCGATTGCTTTGCGATTATTTATGCCACCAAGTAGCTCTCTTTCACTTTAGCTTGTCTTAGCGCCGAAACATCAAGAATATTATGTATGTTCGTACCACGCCTAAACGCACAGTATTGGCAATTATTACTTTTGCCCCAACCATGTTTGATCAAGTGGTATTTGGGTAGTTATACATTTAAAGGAGAGACTCCGTGATAAAATAGAAGAAGATTGTCTCACAGATCAGATCATATATAGAGTAATAAAAGACCAAGTGCGTAAGTGACCCTGGCACCTTTATTTATCGATATCTCCTCCCAGTTGGTTTCGATTCAAAATGGCACTCACGGCTCGTTTGAAAGGGCTGGCAGAGCGCATTTCAGAAAAATTAACTTATCGTTTGTATCAAATCTTTATATACTACATCACTCGAAAAATAGTTTTGCTCATTTTTTTTATTTAATCGCAAAAAATACAGCGCGGGCCACTGGAAATGCTTCTGCGGGCCAGACCTGGCCCGCGGTCTACGGGTTAGACGACCCTGTCCTACACGATGAACGGCTAAATATTGGAGAAGAACAACAACACTTTTTCAAAATGTAGGGTTGCTTAGAAGTCCCCAAAACCCCAGTAGCGAGTTGAGTCAAGTCGCGCACTGACTTATGTCTCATTAGCGGTTAGTTGATGACAAGTCCAGTGGCCTTAGTCTCCTAAACGCTGTTTTAGCGCACACATGTACCCTAGTCGGGAGTTTTACTCCCTGTTAATTTGTCGTCGCCTGAACAACATGTCAGAAAACCGGTGACCTAAAAACTCAGAATTGAAAATATAGACAAACATTTCAACTATGTACAATTATTTATTCAAAATGAAAGAAGTTTCTACGTTTACGTGATGTTTTAAATCGAAATAATCAAATTCTAACAGGCTAGTTTATAAAAAGTGTTACATTTGTTAAAAAGCGATGGGGGATGGGGGGTCGGATCTCAAATTTGAGATCAATTAAATAAATTGGGATTTATTTACCAGTATGGCTGGGCATTTCGAATACCTGATGATTTCAGAATCGAATCGGATCTCGAATACTTGGCAGTCAATGGGAGATATGTAATTGTATGCGACTTTTTTATTGCAATTGATCCTGTCAACACATGAACTACTGAAAACATAGAATACATCACTCAGACAGATTGCTGAGCGTTCACACACAATAAAAAACACGTTTTTTTATGAGTTAATCAATACAGAAAATAGGTATGTCAGAATTACATTGCAAAAATTGGGAAATTCACCTCGACCATTGGCGGAAAGAAAACAAACAGATGGCGGCTATTCGAAATTACGCTCTGAACCGATTCGACTAATTCACTATTCGATTCGAATATTCGATATAAATGTATGAACTAGATATACGGGTGATTGTTATAAGGAGGCACGGAATTGGGAAATGAAGATAGAGACTTTCACATGAATCCTCCTTGAGAGGAAAGTCAATGAAACGGCTTATGTGGCAGTTACAAAGACTTGATAACACTATGAATAATACAAATCGACGGACAAAATAAGCTCTTCTTGGAGCTAACGAATTTTGTCCAAAGTTCTTTGACAACCTTTCTAAATTTTTATTCCTCAGTCTATTTGTCACTCTGTGGAATAACCGTGATCACAATTTTCTGGTATGAAGTAACAATTCCGGGTCGGCCATACCTTGAGTAGGGATTGTAGGAGTAGGTAACGGGAGTTATGACGTCAGTAATCAATAATCCCATTTTAAGACGAACGTCTGCTGTCATTGCTTTCCGATTGTAGAACCTCACACCGATACCATTGTTCTCTCTATTCGTTTTAATGCTGAAAAAGTTGAAAATATAATATAATTTGTTACTCCTGAAGTATGCAAAGCAAGATGGTGGACACCGGAACGTAGTATGTGTACCAGGTTAGAGATAGGCTACAATTTTAGGTACAAATACTACGGGAGTCTCTTGGCTAGTTCCCGAACTCGTAATGAAACTACAATAAGGAGAATTGGAATAAAATTATGGCCTAACCATAAACTGGTACACCTACTACGTTTGGTGTTCGGCATCTTGGTTTGCATACTACAGGAGTACCATTTTTTTTACAGTCTAAATAATTCTTCATACAAGCAGCAATTAATATGTAAAGAACTACGATTGCACCTTATTTTACTGACCATAAGGTGAACCGTCAACAGTGTTAACTCTTAAGGAAATTATGAGTGCGAAAGTGCTTCGCAGTCAAAAAAAAAGTGCAAAAGTGCTTTTTCTGATTTTAACTAGTTAGGTGCCCTAGCTTTCGTTTAAACTCATTTCAAACAGCATAGATACTCGAAAAAGCGATCCTCCCGTTAATATTGTGAATTGAAGTCTTTCCGTTAACGAGTTTCGTTTAAACCCTTGTTAAAAACAAGGGAATTCATCAAAGGATACCTGATAAGCACACTTGTCGGGAATAAAAGTTTAGTGCAATCAACCACCAGCGTCAGTAACGAAGCGCACTCCCGCCTGAACAGACAAGCCTTGCAAACTTGTTTCTTCCATCTAACAGACACCGATTGATACATGCAGATATTAGTTACTACCGGCCATAGCTAGGGAGGGGGGTCATTTGTACAAAACCCGGGCAAAATGACATCCCCATGACCCATCACCAATATCGCTTTAGTATAACACGCTTTCTCGTCCGAAAGAATATGCTTGAAAGTAGTCCGCCCTCTTCCCTTTTAAGAGATTTGGGAAATAACGCAAGATCATCGTGAAAGTACCGCTGTTTTTATAGATAGAGTGACCTACTTTCTATGGAAGATTTTTTTCCCGAAATATTACGCAAGATCACTTTGAAATCCCTTTCATGAGCTAGCTTGGCCTAATTTATATTATACTGTCTCACGGATTACGCTAAGACGTGTAATTTTCAAATATCGACTTGTATTGGTTTGCGTGCCAGTTAGTTCAAATCGGGTAGAAAACATCATATATTTGCAAATTTTTTAGAAATGCCATGTACTTCCAGCATTTATAAATAACGCTCTCTCTAATGCTGCAGACCTAGTATGAAATATTCGCATCTCAACGCCACTTTCAATTACACTAATAGTAATGATGACACCAAAGAGTTTTCCTTTGCGAAGGTACAGGAAATACAACAGGGTGATTCTTGAAAAAAAACATGAATGTAAAAAATAAACGAATGACATGATAGTGGTTTGAGTGTGACGCGAAAGACCAATCCATTTAATAAATCTTTTTTAGTCGACCACGTGAACGCCGAAATCCTGGAAATTTAAGTTGAAAGAGAAGTACGCATTCTCACATAAATAATCGCGATATATAATCGTTCATGTACACAAATCTCACATGTAGCATCGGTTAGTTGTGCATGAAATGTAAAACTCTTATGTGTGTGCGTTTCAATTTCAATAAAATCAAATTCGTTTTTCCATGCACCATTACTTGTAATTTTAATATTAATTGCGTTCCGAGTTTGTAAAGTTTAGAAACCTCTTGTATATACCATTACCACTATTTTGATTGGCTAAAGAAAGATAACACGTAACCGCTTTTCGGCAACATGGTATTCGTTTTATATCTGCTTTGAACAGAGAAAAAAACATGTGCCCTCTCAGTCATCTGATCACAATCAAAAATCCGTATTCATTTTTTTCGCGATTTCGGCAATCGTTATTATTAAGGGTTTTCGTCGACTGAAAAATAAACATCGTTCTGTTAATAATATATTTCAGGCCATGTTCTTTATATCCTGCCATAATTAGCAAATCTTTATTAAGCAACCCATGATTATAAAATAGCTTTGCTTATCATTTGATGCTGGATCTTGTGCTATCGCTTGTCAATTATAGCAGAGACGTAAGGAACATATTTAAAATTTTCCATGTTTATACAGAAATTAGCGACGTTATCAGCGCCAACTAACAGAAAATAACTTATCATAAAACACAATTAAAATTCAGTCGGTAATAAATGGCGCTAAGGTGATGCCATACAGAACAAAAAGATTTGGTCGCGAGAGTTACCTTAGATGACAGTATAACGATGTTGTTTTATAAGCGGAAGGTAGAACAATCAAATTTAATAAAAAAAAACGGGGGTTACGACACCCGTAACACATCAAGTTCATTAGACATCTCTAAAGACTTCTAAGTTGGTTACTCGATTACACTATACTATCAATATTACACTTATTACACCTGTTTGAGTATTCCGGACAATTTCGAATTTGAAATAAACGAAAACTCAACATATCATAATTAATACACAAAAGTAAAATAAACATTCATCGAAAAAGTTATTATTTAAAAACAACAACATAATCGTATAATTCCGCCCAAACCCCGATGTTCGCAAGTGAGATGATAAATAAATACTTTCCGTGTATTCGATAAATCAACTTCTGCAAACAATCTTGGTGCAAAATATTTCCATCCAGTGATATGCTTACAAGTATTCTCTGCGTTAATATCATAACCTCGCCTATAGGACTGGGCAAAATATTCGTATCGTTTCAATTCCATACTTTGCGCCAAAAAAGGTACCAACAAAGCTTCCTAATTTTAGAAGAGTCAAAATAAATAGACTATTCGAAATAAATATCCCAGATTTCAAACTCCGTATATTGGCAGCATGAATTAGCCGTTTCATGTAGGAGCCGCACATACAATTGATTGTCGAAAATTAAAAGTTAAATTGACGTTCCGAGAGCCCACACATGGTATAACATGTACAGGCTATAACCAGAAAAAAATGACAAGTCATAATCCTTTTAATGTGCTTTCAATTAGCTCGTTAGTGATCCCTCCCATCCTTGGCCAAGTAATGTTTCGAAAATGTGAACCTTCCACTCAGCCATGCATGGCGGGTGGAGTGTTGAAATCGTGAACAAGAGTAACGTAACGTAAAATCAATCGTGAATTTCGATGTAACAACGCACACTGTCTCCGTCATGAATCGCGCTTATTAACATGGAAATGAATAAATTCGTTATATTTTGAGTATTTTTGCACCAATAATTAGAGCGTGATTATCAAAATGGTGAATTTGCAAATTCCGTAAATAAAATTGTAACATTTTAGCTATAATTATCACCGGGCAAGGGCGCAGACAGGATTTTTTCAACGGGAGATTAGGGGGAAGTTAAAACATTACACCAAAACTGCAATTCGCGACGACGTAATGCGTTTATAACTAAAATGTAAGGTCGTTCACGGCGAAATTTCGCAGTTACGTGTAGCCCGCCTCTCTTTGCCCAACGGTCCGAAGTCCTATTTTAAAACATCGACCATTTATCCGTAGTCAGCGGGCATCCGCATCTAGAAATGAAACATTAAAAATCGCGAAAATTAAATTTGGAGAGATCTATAACTCGCAGATGTCAGTAGTGTCATCATGGTTTATATGTACAAAAACACGCTCGCATGTAGCGACGATCAAAATCATGAAAATGTGAAACTATTACTTGAAAATTATTGTTAATGAAGTTAAATTTTTATTGGCATCCAATGATTATTTCATAATTTTGTCATAATCGAAGGCTGCAGTAAATTTTTTGTCGCCGCGATCGTGTTGTTAAACTATATTAAAGCATGTTTTTATTCACTAGCAAATATTAATTCTCACGTAACGGCGGGCATCGTAGTTTGGTTTTTATATTTCGGATAGAATTGTGAATT
The DNA here is from genome assembly GCF_964204865.1 of Styela clava. Classification (NCBI taxonomy): domain Eukaryota; kingdom Metazoa; phylum Chordata; class Ascidiacea; order Stolidobranchia; family Styelidae; genus Styela; species Styela clava. Next base: position 22,727,890 of record NC_135255.1, read on the forward strand.
CACATCGGCGAAGATTTTAAAGACAACTATTAATGAGCGCATTCACAACGAAAATTGATTTTGTTCTGATTTTTATCTTCTGTGTAGGATTTGTATCAGTTCGTAAATTATGGTCCCGAGTTTAAGCGAACAATAATATTATTACTGACCCCGGGATGCGATATTTGTGAAGCAGATAGTTGACATTTCTATGCTTTTAATTTTAGATCGTGTCCGTGTTACTTTCGTATTAAATAATAATTGAAAAACTCCGCAAATTGGTCATCTCTTGAGTACTCAGTGTTAAGTATTTACGTAACTCAGCTTTGGGTTAAAACACTGATAGTAACTAAACACGTGAATAAATCGGCAATAATGGCATTTCGACATGGTCAAAATAATATTTCTCACCAATATCTCATGAAAGTTCCATAAAATACATTATTTACTTGTCTTACTTATCGACGTTTCTAAATTTACAAAAACGATGTTGACACGCTTTATACAAAATCGTTTCAAAATTATTGTTTCTACATGTTAGCGATAGCCGTCTGGTTAATTCTTACCCGTAACTCGTTGTAAAGTAATGTTAATAAATTGTGTTTTGCTTTCCAATGCGCGGTTAACCGCGGTTAAATTCGTTTCATGGTGAGGAAGGAAAATACGTTTTCCGGAATTGCAATCAACAATTACACATTTTTTATTTATCATTATCAGCGCCGAATAAAAAAGATAACATATCGTGAAGACGAAATAAGTCGTTGAAACTTGAGTTGAATCAGTTGCAATTAGCGCCTGATTAGGCACCAGAGCACTCGAGCCCAATGTTTTTAGCATTAGTCGCATATGTAAAATATACTTAAAGAAGTGCTGTTTATTAAAGTCATCTCGTCTTATGGCCACGCAGAAATGCCTTCATTGCCGAATTATTTAATCACAATTTTAAATCAACATTCAGGATTGGCACAATCTCAGATTTGCGAGGTTTATCTGTAAATTAATACAGACACCATAAAAAAATTATAAAAGTTAATTATCGTCTTGAATATCTGCATTCCGGCATCGATAATAATAATACCATTCGCTTAAAATTGGGACAGTAAATTTACAAACGTTGATAGGTAATATCAAGTCAACGCAAATGTTTTTTTTGGTTTTGAAATTTGTCGTTAATGCCCATAACAGCTGTTGCCGATGTGAACGCACGCGTAAGCCTGGATTGCCAAACCCAGGATATAGTCGCCAAAACGATTGCGGTGACAAAAACAATTAGCTATTTTAACGAAATTAACCAGTAGAAAAGGCTTCCTTGCTAATTTTTCGACCGACGTTCTAGACTCCTGCTGTGCATAAAAAATATTCCTTATTCGTTAAAAATATTCAATTCGAAAAAATATTCGATTTTGCCCACCCCTACTCGCATATTAATGAGGAAATAGTTTAGATTGATTTTTGACCCTGGTCTGAGTTTGATTTATCGTGAATGACTAGACTAGCTAATACTGAATATCGCAAAATTCCGCGAAACGCAATTTGCTTTAAACATTCGTGGTTACAATAAAATGGCTGTAAAATGTTAATATGACGACGTATGTATTTTGTCAATTTGGCGATTTTGCAAATCTGTGAGATGCTGCTAAAAGTTTCTTCTAATTTAACAAACAATGGCCCAAGTTTACATTCCATTACTAAACAATGTCTGTCGAGTATCAGAAATTTCTGAATGGCTGTAAATTCACTAAGAAGAGAACACAGACGTGTCAAACCAGTACTAGAAAATCGTGTACTTTGGTCACAATTCATCGATGTCAGTGACAGTCACATGACCACTCTCGTTTAGAGAAACGCACTGCCTTGCATTCGGACATCTGGTTTCAAAGACGCCGCCGAGCGTTTTCGCCATGGAAGCGGAATCAGTGTGCTTGTATAATAATCATATTATAAACAAGAATTTTGCCATTAATGCAAAAGCTTTATCTTCCATGTCTTCACCACATAGGTTAGAATTCCCGTAAATATCGTTATGATATGCAGAATTGAGTTACAAAAGTACTAGTATGTTACTTATTTGTCAACTTAATACTCACACGAAAATATTTGTCAACTTTGAATTTTTATTCCATTCAGAATCGAAGAAAAGTGCTATTTCTCTTCAAAATCGGAAAAAAGTGCTATTTCGCAGTCCCTAAAAAAAGTTGCGAAAGTGCTTCGCAATTTTCGCAAAAAAGCGCGCTAATAGTGAACACTCCGTCAATAATTTTTTTAGATTTGAATTTTGTCCATGTATAATGCTCACCCAGGGAACCGGGTTACCGTACAGAGCTCATTAAACAAAACTCAATGGTTTATGTTTATTATCAAGTCAAGTTTCTGTTTTCGGCGCTCACGTAGTATTCGTACAAAAATGGCGCACAGCCTGCCAACCCCGACTTGGTACACATATTATGTTCAGGTTGTGCGCCATCTTGGCACAAATACTACGAGATCATCATTTTTTAAAAGCAGTAAAAAAAATTAATTGAGCACAAATTACGAGAAAATGATATTTACAGTTTTACTTGGAAAAGGGAAGTCGCGAGGAACCAAAGATGGTTGTCGAGCAGCGACACCCAAGGTTCAGATATGTAATTAAAAAAAAATAGTCGCTTCAGAAGTATGTGAACCAAGATGGCGCACAACATGATAACCCTAATCTGGTACACATATTATTTCTGGATTGTGCGCCATCTTAGTGCACATACTTCGGGAGCACCAAAAATTGAAATTTTACAACTTGGAATCTACTGATTATTATTAAATATTATAATCTATTGTTTACTGTATTTCATTAAAAAAAAATGAATAAATAAAACAACGGTTTGTTCATGAAACAATGATACCGGTACTGGTTTGGGTGTAAGAAATGAAGCAAAAACACTACTTGATCCATACATTAGACATATCGGCTTTGGCTCACAAGGCGCACGATCGATTTTTGATGAAAAGGGGATTTAAGTACCTTCCTTATGGTTCGTAAAATACGGTATTCCTTGACCGAATGACCGAAATATTGTGAGGTGAGGTGACGGTTGTAGGCATATGGTTTCCAATATACCTAATTAAAGTTATAAATCGAAAAATATTGGGATATTGTGACATCGCACTGGTCAGAAATCACAGACTTTCTTATCATTAACAATTAAATTTGCTGAATCTGGTCTTTGAATAAATATATATCACTCACTACTGAACAGTGGCGTATCTACAAAAAATGGCGGCCATGGCAAAGTCTAAAAATGCGCCTCCTTGATAGTTGTTTGGCAATTTATAATGACTCTTATTGAATTGAGGTACTTGTGCGTTATTATTTGAGTAAAAAGACGAGTTTTAGTTATTCCCAATTTGAAATTATTTTATTGAAACTATTTATGATGAATACTTTTTTGCAGTCTTTGCGCCCCTGTTCAAACGGCACGAGCCACTGCTTTAAGGTGAGTGTTTGACCCATGGATATGAACCCGGAGTACGGCGTGTTTATATTATTGGATTCGTATTTATAAACTTCCCGCAGTCGGCAGCGGGATTTTTTAATTCGTCGGTGTCACATGTGCAAAGTCATTTTAGCCGAAATTTGGTTGTGCTTAAAAAAAAACAGCTAACAATATAAACGAGAATATCGGCCGGAGAACGAAGACTTATCGATCGAAACTTCGGTTTGGATTCATGACTCTATAGTGACACCGTGTTTACCATCACTAATTAATTAATAACTCGCTAATTATACGACATATTTCATTCAAAATCAATATAGGCTTCTGGTCCGAGATATTATGAATGTACATGCAAAAGTTGGAGCAGATTTAACCTCGCCTTCGTGAGATATCGCGTTCATCTGACAGACAAACAAACAAACAGACAGACAGACAAATACCTATCAACATACTTACCGATCTTAAGATCGATAAATTATTACGTATCGTTGTGGCAACTACTCAGAATTTGTTGGTATTTTTCTCCAGTAGCTCGGCCCCACTCAGGGTAGTTTTATCCATTAGGCAAAAAAAGCACATGCTTTGGGCACCAAAGAAAGGTGAGCAGCACAGAAATTTTATTAACCAAGTTTTCAATAGTGCCTCAGTATTTAATCAAATAATTCGAGTTGTTCAGGCAATTCAGACCTCAAAATTGGCCCGGTTGGAATAAATTCTGCTTATTTTTCTCTCAAGTACCGTCCTAAACCTTGTTATAATCGTTTATAGGCGGTGGTGAGATTCAATTTATTTGTCAGCCAATTCCATCACAAAAGTCATATTTTTCACCCGGTTCTGTTACAAAAAGTCATTGACAGTAACTAGTATTGCTAACCGGTTCACTGATCTCACAAAATTCCGTGAGACGATTATGTAGAACCGGTGCGAACCGGCTGAATCCCACCACTGTTTGTAGGTATGACGACTACATCAAAATCAGTAATGAATATTGAAACTAACTTATTCAATTCGAGCAACATTGAACATTAGTTACATTGGGTCCTCAGGGCTTAGGGCCTTTGAAGATTATGATTCGGTCCTGATCGTATTTTATACAACCCACAATGTTTTTCTACCCTAACCCAGACCAGTGGGGCAGATAGGATAGGATTTACATATTTATCCCGGGGGAGAGGAAAGCCGATAAGACGTCTTATCCATATGGCGAACCCCGGCCTCTCGTCCGGTTACCATTCCAAGTCGGGTATGGGATTAGTTATATTGTTTGTTTTTGGAAGCATGGACTTGGTGGTGGAGGAAGCCGTAACCGACCAGCGGTTACGTGAACCACCCAACGACGGCGAGGAGTCCAGCAATCCTCTCGCACATAACCATCCCTGCATGGGATTCGAACCTGCGAACCCACGCAGAGTAATTAGAGGTGCGGTGGCGAACGTATTCCTAACGCTTAGCCCGTAGAGCCACACCGCCGCGCCAGTTAAATATTTCTATACTGCGCGTTAACTTTGAAAAAATGAATTAAAAATATAACACCTTACCTGAAGTCAGAGTTCCCGTTAACTAGCTGAGCGGAATACTGATGTCTATATACCACTGAACCGTCATAAGAGGTAACCGTGGCAGCTGAAAACTTCATCGTACCCAGTTCTCTGTTACGGCTTGCGAGTGCCGGCACCGCCATTTTTTTGTACTGTATTGAATGTGGCGTCTTTGCATTGGCGAGGGAGGTGTTAACAAGGATGCATTTTCTGAAATGAAATTCAGGTTAGTAAATGTATTAGATAATTGAAATTTATCTTGAGATGGCAAATGATGGATGTCAGGCTACATTTAATTTGGTTAATATTTTGCTCGACGGTGTGGCGCATTGTGATGAACTTTAGTAATACGCTCGCCACCGCCCTTCTGATTACCCCTGCTTGCGTTCACAGGTTAAAATCCTCTGTGGGGTGAATTATGTGCGAGAGAATTTCTCCTTCCCGGTGGCTCACGTATCCGTTGGCCGGTTACGCTTTACTCCACCATTAAGTCTACACAACCAAAACAAATAACTGACTACGGACAAGAGTTCATCGTATGATTAAGCCGTATTATCGTCTTTCCTCTGCTCCGGGATAAATATAGAAATCCTATCCTATATCCAAACCCAAATAGGATAGGATTTCAATCGCAGAATAAAAATAAATTGACTAACATTTAACAAAACGAATCAATCGGGAATTTAAAAAAATGCAATCGCACGTGTTAAAAGTGACTTTTTCATTCTTCAAAGTTTCCAAAAGGGCGAGGTGGGGTTGTATGGACCCCGAACCCCTTAGCTGCGCCACTGGATCCATATGTACATTTCGTGTCCATTATTGGCCCCTAGAGAAGAAATTCAATAACTTACGCATTGATTTCACCATCCTTTGACCTTTGGTAATCTTCCGGGCACTCTTCCGGATCGTCGCACTCATAACGTCCCCAAAGATTTGTGCAAATTTGACTTGCATTGCATGGTTCCTGGACTGTGCATTCGTCGATGTCTGTAATTTCAAACCACGATTAGTAGAAGTTAAATTCAAAATGGCGGCACTCCCTAAGTATGTGAACCAAGATGGCGGACACCGGAACGTAGTATGTGTACCAGGTTAGGGATAGGCCATAATTTTATTCCAATTTTTTTATATTTTAGTTCTATTACGAGTTCGGGGACTCGCCAAGTGACTCCCGTAGTATTTGTACATAAAATTATGGCCTAACCCTAACCTGGTACACATACTACGTTCCGGCGTCCGCCATTTTGGTTCACATACCGTACTTCGGGAGTAATAAAATGGCCGTGTATTGGGGACATTCGAGTCATTGACTGATTTGACTAATAACCGATGTTGAGAGAAAGCGAGTCAAACTGAAGGCACTTTAAAAAAAAAACACAAAGTGACACTGACATGGAATTCGAACCTGCGAACCCATTACGCTTAGCACGATGAGCCACACCACAGCGCCTTCGTATGAATCTTACTCAACTTTCAGTGCTGAACATTTTACTCAGCATTTTTTCATATAATGACGTGATGCGACGCTCACTTGTGCCATCTAGCCTTATAAACAGGGATTCCATCGATCTGGAACCCAAAATAAGGACGACTGGAAAAATTTCTGCATTGTGAGCAGAAATAGATGGCTTTCTTATGGGCTCCAGGTTGATGTCACAATTACAGACGTCACAGTGTGCGAAGCACTCACCCTTCAAGCTTTGTTTAACTTTGAATTCTTTTCCGTATTCACAAAAAACGTTCCTACGTTTGCTCATTTTTAAATTTAGGCTAAAATAACCACCACGACAAAACCTAAGGATCGCCACACTAACTAATACTCCATGCCTATCTGTGCCTTGCCTCTTTGTGTTCCAAATAAAATTGTGTTGCTTTTATGATGCCACAGTAAAACTTTGGCGATAAGACAAACAACACAAAGCTTTCTTTATGAAGTCCAAATAGAACAAAATAAGGACACGCAAGCCAAAAATAAAGGACACAAGCTAAAAATAAGCCAAGAATAAGGACAAACCTTGCTTATAAAGTAGCCACAGACCCCTCTGGTGCAATCATACATGGTTATCGATTATTATCCTAATGAGTCTGATTAGAATACTACCTATGCACAAGCCGTAACGTCTTCCAGTCTCATATCCTTCGTTGCATTCGCAATCATAACTGCCCGGGGTATTGATGCATTTCTGCTGGCATACGTTTCTTTCGCACTCGTCGGTGTCTGAAAAAACATAATTTTTTAATGAAAAAAGAATTGAATTTTTTCGTGAGGTTCTCTGTTGGCAACGAAAATAGTATTTAATCTCATAGGATGTTTTACTCGCCCCTATAATTTTTTATGTATTTTTTGTAGAAAGCCACCACCAATGCAAATTGTGAGATTTGAGAGAACACCCCAATAATTACTTATCGATTTTAATCGTTTCTTATCGATTTTAATCGGTAAGTATGTTGATAGGTATTTGTCTGTCTGTATGTCTGTTTGTCTGTTAGATGCACGCGATATCTCACGAAAGCGAGATTGAATCTGCTCCAGATTTTGCATGTGCATTCATCTTATATTGATGGGACACAAGGTGTCACTATGGAGTAAGAGCGCTGTTTTGGGGATCCCCTAACTTTCGATCGATAAGTCTTCGGTCTCTGACTTATTCAGCGATGGTTTTGGAATTTGACATTCCAGCACAGTCTGCATTTCTAACCCTAACTGTTACAAATTTAATTAATTACAAATTTTTATATTTTAAGCGTCTGCAATGTTTTTTGTTGGGGTATTCCCACTAAAGATCCTTTTTTATTTACAATTATAATTTTTCAAAATTTTTGTTGCTCTTGTCACTTCACTGTGACTCCCCTTTTTTACCTCTGAGTGAGAGTAAATTATTTTCCTACGAGCAATTCTACAGTGTGTTAACGATATTAAATAACTTTTGCGTAGCAGGAGTTTTCAAAATCAAAACGGAAGACAGTCGTCTCACTGTGATAAAAACGTGTTCACGTGAATAAAGAATAAAACATCGGAATTTTAGATGAAATATTAGATTTTTTAAATAATTTAGCAAACAAATTAAAGTAATAGTTTTCTAGTGACAACAGCTTTTTTAACCACTATAAGCAAATCTTATAATCAGGGAGAGAAGTCGAAGAAAACTTTCGATCGATCCGGATTAAAAACAAAAATTGAACTCTGACCCCTACTCTTCACTCCTGGTCCTAAAAAAAATTTGACGCCACCTTCGAACTCTGGAAAATTTAAATACACTTGATTTGGATTTCTTTAAAGATTTTGACTTTTTGGACACGTTAGGTAACATAACGATCGTTTCAATATTGTGTTGTTGTTTTTGTTCGTCATCATTATCATTAAAAAATCGCTTTTCTCTTCGAATACTGGACCAATTGCTTTGAAATTTTCAGTGGTTAAAGATTGATTTTTTTTGCAAGAAGGCTATTACTTTTATTTATTTCTAAATTTCGTGTAAAATATGATATTTCGTCCAAAATTTCGCTCATTTTAACCATGGGAACACTGGTCTGTCCGGTTTGATTCTATAAATTCCTGCTACGCGAAACTTAGAAATTTTTTAAATGTACCGGTAGTGTCAAAAGACTGTTTCGCTCTAGTTAACATGTCCATATATTTGAGCATTGCTGTCTTGTTATTATTAGCATTGAAATTATCGAAATCGGACTGCTGGCCCTGAGAATCCAGAATTTACACTCCGAATTTAAATAACGGGAAATTTGAAAAAACGACATCAACTTCAGTGAGAACATGCATAACTAGGACTCGAAGCCCTACTTATAATGCTTTTTGGGTTACTTCAAATAAATTCTTGACTTTTTATATTGCCATTGACAGTGGCAATTGCGACGCTGGGCAATTTAGAATCCGGCTCCGAGAAATTTTAAATATTACTTCAGCGAGAACATGCCAATCCAGTTTTAAACCGCCTAAAATATTTTCTGGGTTTCTTGAAAATTTTTGACTTTTTATATCATTATAGAATGTCTGCAATCACGGCTCTGGGTAATTCAGAATTTAAATTTCAATAAATTTAAAATAACACTTCAGCGAAAACATTTTAAACTAGCCTCCAATGCCCCGCATATTGGACATGAAATGGATATATGAATCGTTTTGTTATTACGTTGTTGTTAATCATGTTATTTGCTATTTATAAACATTTATTTTTTGTAGTCCGCTCTAGTCTAGCGTGTCCGGAAAATTCTCCGCAGGAAATTTTTCCGAAAAACAAGTATTCGTGATAGCATAAAAAATTGCCGCAAAAGTATTTTTCTGTAAAACAAGTATTTCTGATAAAAACCGTTAGGTTTATAGCGTTAGAATATGCAAATATCGAATATTTTTCAAATAAAAAGGCACTTCAAAATCCAACTGTTTTTATCCCAAATACTTGCTTTACAGCAAATGCTCTTGAGGCGATTTTTCCTATGCGGCGAAATTTTCTGCGGCGAGATTTCCTACGGCAAAATTTCCTAGAACCCCGCTCTAGTACGGTACCAGTGGACTACTGTGGCAGATTGCATTCCTACTTCATGTCCATATATTTAAGCAACACTCTCTCCTAATGCTTTTTGGGTCCAACTCAGTGGAAATTATTCTCCGAATGTCGAACTTAAAATATACGACTCCATTGAACACATGTCTAACTTCGACATCTGGGCCCTGCGGGAAATAGAACAGAGATATGCAAATTACATCCCGCGGGCCAAATTTGGCCCATCAAAATTCATCCGGGCCATATGCGCCTGCTTAAATTTTCATGGTAATAAATTTCCGTTGAAAATATCGATGAAAAAAACGTCATAATGGCCCCGATTGTTGTTACACTGTGCTTCTTATTAGTATATAAACATCAGCCTAGCTGTTGGACTATCTTTTGCAAATGGACTGTTTTTCATTCATAGTTTTTCATATACCGTTTTAACCTCCGGTACAGTAACCAAGTCTATTATTTGTAACTGGCCAACTCGGAAAAGTAACTGCCCACCCCTGAAACTTCATAGACACCCACCTACGCATTTATACTTTTCTTCGAGATGAAATCCGGCATCACACGTGCAGTGAAAAGTTCTGGGAACGTTTTTGCATCCACCTTCGCATTTGTTCTCATCAGTGATGCATTCGTCAATATCTAAAAATATAAATATAATTTTATTTACCTTTCAATACAAAGTGCCCTCCCTTCCAAAAAACAAAACAAAATTGATTTCTTAAATACTTCAATTAAAAGAAAGAAAACTCATTTAACATTTGACTTCTGATTGTGTTGGATTGAACCCAAAAGGTTCAGCAGTAATTGAGGGTGCTTTGCATAAAAGTTATGTTCTCTCTAGTCTAGAATATGATTCAAATGCTATGGTTTCTGTTTTTTCTGGGTCACTCTGTAGAATAGTCATCTTTACTCCTGCTATAAACGTTTCCCAAACGTAAGAATGTCTTTCTTGAAGAAGAAGTTTGCTTAGTATTTGCTGTAAGACAACTACTAATATACTTCATCATTAATACTACAACAGTTATCCACTTATAAGCTACTTGAACTTTACAAACATGGAAGTGCAACTCGGACATAATACTAGTCAAGGATCCAAGAAAGATTGAAAAAACAAAGTAGCCACCTTGCATTATATATATATGAATCCACTAGCGCAAAGACGCTGTAGAACAGGGGTGGAAAAGGTTTTTGAACCAGGGGCCAAAACTTTTGCCCACTTAGACTGGCGGGCCATGTAAGTGTGACGTGAAAAGTTAATTTTATGAACTATATTCATAGTGTTACAAATCAAAGGTGAAAAACAATAAGCCTCGTGCCAAAATAAAACTTAATTACAATCAAATATTTTTTCTAGCTAAAACATTCGATTTCAGTTTGGTTGTGACACGTGGCACCAGATGTATAACTCCGACTTACCATCGCATCTGAAACTCGATGCCGAGGTATTGAATCTCTCTGTTCCTTCAGGACACGTATACACTGTACGGCGAGTGTATTTTGGGTAGTATACTCTGTTGCCGCTGATAGGGTATCTTCTCCCTCCGGTACTGGGATATCTAGAACTGCCCGAAGTACTCGGATAGTAGGTTCTAGTGCTTGAAACTCCGCTGGTACGTATTGGATACGTAAGCCTACGTCGCTGCAAAATATGTCAAATTGTTAAATGTGGGCTCGGCGGTTGGTGCAACGTGTTAAGCGTTTGGTAGGGGCCGTAGCCTACGGCCCGCGGAGTAAAATATTCCGACCCGCGACGCTTCACTGAATTATAGTAACAAAACGACTGTTTTGACTTTTGACGATTATATTCTTTACGTAACAGAATTTATTGTGAGACACGAGTAGACTAAACTATAATATAACCTAACAAGTGTATAATTCACTACTACTCGTTTGATGAGCCTATAACTTAAATATAATTAGACAAATGGCAACAAAACGCTGAAAGGTTGATGCTAAGTGCAAAGGGTTCAATGACGCCAAATTATTCAAATAAATTTTTTTGAGATGCAAGTCAAAGAGTAAATAAATCTCTATTCGAGGGATATATCACTGCTTGATTTTTATAAAAAAGTATCTTCTTGAAAGAAAACTCTATTCAAATTTGATAAACAATACGAAAAAAAAATTATCGATATTTGGAATTACATATGCATCCGAACAATTATGGTTGAAAATGAACATTACAAAGAAAACGTGTCAAGATTGATGCAACAAAAAGTGTTACATTAAATAAATTCTTTAAGTAAGACTATTAGAAGGACGTTGCTTGAAATTTAAAATTTCAACTTCTGATCTGTGTGAAAAAAATCGTGATTCATCGGCCGTCTGTTCGGTTTTTAACTTTCTAAAAAAAATGTACGACCCGCCGAATCTTGCAAACCTTAATTTTGGCCCGCGAGCGACCCCTGGCGTAAAGAATACGCTTATCATTTAAAAGTTGTGAGAGAAATCCGATAGCAAGGCGGTCATTGTATTTTATTCATTTTATCTTCTGTAAAATTTTTATATGATTGATATTGTTGGAGTGTACAACAACGAAATTGGATACGATTTACAAGGCGAACCACGCCTTTCGTCCGGTTATCTGTCGATTTCGGGTATGGAATTTGTTAGCCAGTTATTTGTTTTCGGAAGCATGAACTTGATGGTAGAGGAAGTCGTAACCGACCAGCGATTACGTGAACCCCACCCCACGAGTCCATCAATCAACTCGCTCATAACTATCTCCATGTGGGATTCGAATCTGCGAAACTACGCAGGATAATCATAGATGCGGTGGCAAACGTACCCCTAATGCCGAACCGAGAAATGTTTGACTTTCTTACATTTATAGATGTTTTTTTGTACAATTGTCGGTTTTCCCGAAGTATTCGTACCAAGATGGCGCACAACCTGAACATAGTATGGGTATCAGGTTTGGTTGTTCAGGATGTGCGTCATCTTGATACGAATACTTCCGGAGCGCCCAATTGTCATTGCGGGCACAATGATAAAATGGTTGAAAAGCCCTGGTACGAAATCTTATTCGGGTTGCACTCATGAAACACGCTTAAAAATCGAACATGACTTCATATCTATGAAAATCACTTACCGGTACATAAGGTACGTGCACGCGAGTGCTTCCATGAGAGCCGTGATCGTGAGAGCTGTGATCGTGGGAGCTGTGGTCGTTGGTGACTTGTACTTGGCTGGCAAATCGGCATCTGGAGTAAAAAGTTTAAATTATTTTACAAAAAATTAGAATAATGTACTGTAATCACTAGAGCAGCAACATCCACGCCATTTTCTCGTATCTCGCAATACCAATAAAGGTTGGGCAAGACTGCCCTGAAATATTTAGAAAAATTGCACTGTTTTCTTTGTATTTCATTTTTGAAAACAACAAAAAATATTTTTAGATATTTTTAGATTATTTGGTGCTTTACGCCAGGTGTCTCAAACTCGCGGCCCGGGGGCCAATTGCGGCCCGCATGATAAGAGTTTGTGGCTCCCGCCAAATTACTGGGCCACCTAGCTCAGTTTGCATTATTAATGTTTTAATACATTTATTATAAGTTATGAGTTCCCGGTTTTTGACGTCACAATCACTAATTACTAATTCTTGATATCTTCAGTTATTATTTCATTTGATTATAATTTTGTCATTTATAAAGAAATTTGAGAAGATTTAAATTTTTGAACTAAGCTTTCATTGTGGAAAACCTGATGCGGCCCGGACACAACTAGACCTCGCCTCCAGCGGTTCTTAGGTAAACTGAATTCGATACCCCTGCTTATGCCCCTTGTGAACGGCTATATGTACCACAGGTTGACCTCAAAAAATAGAACGCAGGTCAATTGCAACATATATATATTCTAGATCTAGAGGATTTCGCAAGCTATTCGTTTACTTATTAATATTAGTTGAATACGAAACAGCAATTACATCCGAGTCATTAAGTAAAATTATTTTAGTTTACTTTCGAACAGTAATCGGTGAGTAACAACACGATTTTATTTTTATAAATTTAATGTGAGGCTCCGTAAATATTAGTCGGCCTTTTCACGGGCTCCATAACACCAAAAGTTTTAGAACCCACGGAATAGAGAAACAAAAGTCGAAACAAATACCATGTCTTGCACCCTTCAATAATTTACTGCAAATGGAAAAATCTGGAATTCTAATGCAACGACTGGAAATAGCGTAAACGGATTTTTTTCACCACAATAATCCAAATTTTAAAAATGTAATTTTTTGATAAATAAAATGTCTCACATCCTCATGATGTTTAATCGGATATATTGATACACAAACAGAAATTGAAGCGGGGCCGAGGGGCCACCTCGCCGAATGGACCAAACGCGATATGCGAAAATGTCCGTTTATATGCCTTTGATAACTTTGACAGCGAATCACGTATGCAGAGAAGTTCAATATGATATTATTAGATATCAGTGGCTACACTTATCTAGCCTTGTTCGGAGGAAAAGGCACGAGTGAGAGTCATATTATGTCATTATACAAAAAATTGCCCTCCCCTCAAGTAATAAATTTTGGGCTAGCTACGCTCTTGTCCTAAAGTACATCACAAAATCGGACAGCGCCCAAACAGGTGCGCCAAACGAATGCCTGTTGTGATGTTGTAGCGAGCGATGAATTAAATTATTTTGGAACTGATTTCTTAGTCATAGTTTGAAGCGATATTAACCAAATTATTTCAATAAAAAGTCAGTGTGGTTTTTGTAAACACTCAGAATTTTTCCCATCAAACTAAAAACCTAATCCGATAGTTTATGTTCAAAAAGTCACCCACATTGGTGAAAATAAATAATATTTTTTTGCTCTGTTCGCCGTTTTGCCCGATGTCTTTATTACTGTAAGGCTGATTGAAATACTTGAAACTGCAATTGGCGAGGAGTCCAGCAATCATCTCGCTCATAACTATCTCCATGTAGGATTCGAATCTGCGAAACTACGCAGGATAATCAGAGATGCGCCGGCGAGCACTCAGAATTTTCCCCATCAAACTAAAATCCTGATCCGATAGTTTATGTTCAAAACGTCACCCACATTGGTGAAAATACATAATATTTTTCGCTCTTTTTGCCGTTTTGCCCGATGCCTTTATTACTGTAAGGCTGATTGAAAGCCGCATTCTATTCTTTACGTGTGTCCCAACTATATGTCTGAAGTTGGTCATATTCAGGGCTGCCATAACGTTCTTATTTCTAAGATTTGTCCTTATTTTGAAGGTCATTGTCTTAGAAAAATTTATTGTTTTTATTTCTAAAAAACGTCCTTATTTTGACATGTTTTTTATATTTTGCTTCATTTTAGAGATGGAGGTTATAATACCAGGCACTTAGATTGGTCAATTCAAATGATTGCTTTACTAAAAATGATATTAGCACCTCATTGATTGCAACGCGCATTCATGGCACAAGTTAAATTGAACTTGGAAGTGAGATGGAACAGATAGTTTCTAAGAATAAAGAACTGCTGGAGCAAATTCTTTCTTGTGCAAAGTATGATTAGACACGGGTCGCACTGACATGGATACATTTTGTCTGTTACATTTCGTTCTTAATTATTTTATTATGTTTATTTGATGTCCTTATTTTTGGGTTCAAATCGATGGCAGCCACTTTTTTATGACCCACCGACAAAATATGTTGCACACCCTTACTGTACGAGTTACTTACCTGTACTCGCCACCTGCAGATGCTACGCAAGTTGAGTCAATTGGACAGTAATATTCATTCGTTCCGCCACACCACTTGTTTCCTTCTGGAGGTTCTGACTCTAGATAAGATTTGAAACTTTGATAATATCTGGCGCTAATTAGCAGTAGTTGGAGCGTTGGACGTAAATATTTTGGCGCATGTTCACCATTTTTGCATATGTTATTCCTAGCTCCCGCTTGGCTCCATCATTCAAAGATTACGTCACTGCGACCTCACAATCACGTCGAAGAGCTTGATAAATTATACCTACGATCGCCCAAAATGGCATCTCGCCAACGATAACGCCAGCGATATCTCTCATATCGGGATCGTTACGACGAGAAAACGAGAGAAATACCTTGCTCGATTTCGTCTGATCATCTGCGCGTCTTGGATGACAGTTAGTATATATAAGAGAGCCTTAGTACGGCACTGTGACGTAATATTTTAATGACGTAGTCAGGTGGGATTAGAATAACATACGCAAAAAAGATTGTGCCACGCCAATTTTAAGTACTTGCGTCGTATTTTGAACATTACCCCACCCCCTAACCACTTTTGGATTTTTTGTTTTTCCATTACAGAAGACTATTTAGCAAATACAGAAATGAAGACATCTTGATAAATGGACATCTAATAGTGAGTTAACTGGACTTGCGGGTCATGTAAGTGTGACGTAAAAAGTTAAATTGTATGCACAATATTTACAGTTGCAAAAGTAGAAAACAATGAGCCTCGCGACGAAAATAAATTAAATCGCAATTTCCACAAATTCCTTGAGTTTTTTTGGCTAAAACATCAACATAGATGTTTCAGTTGGTTGTGGCAGCATCTGGCGGGCCAGATTGAATCACATAATGAGCCGGATTTGGCCCGCGGGCCATAGTTTGCACATGCCCACTGTATAGCTCTCAGCGTATCACCAACTCTTTTATTAAGGCTATTTTTACTTTTGAATGAGAGTTTGCGACTTTGCTTTGAACAGACTTATATAAAACAGCAATTATATTCCAAGTACATAGTCACCACGTCAAGGAGGCGCCATGAATTAAAATAAACCCATTTTAGAAATTAGAATACATGTCGCTCCAGAAGTATGTGTACCAATATGTAGGTAACTAATTTTGCTCGCCTACTTCACATCAAGTTGTGTAAAGAAACGGAATATATACACCTGGCTAATACATACAGTCCCCAAACTCGTAATAGAACTAAAATAAGGAAAATAAGAATAACATTATGGCCCAACCCTAACGTGGTACACATACTACGGGAGTACCAAAATTAGAATATTGCTCAATAGTGACAAACTCATTCAAGCACGACGAACTTGTTCATGCGTGACGGGACCATTCAAAGGTGACAAGTTTGTTCAAGCGTGGCAAACCCATTTGGGCGTGACACACTCGCTCGAGCGTAAACAGAATTACTCACCAATAAGAATGGCAAACTTGCTCAAGTGTGGCAAACTCGCTCAAGCATGAACAGAATTACTTACCAACATACGACGATGCATAGTGGTCGTATCCGTCTCCATAAATCGATTGCCTGACATCCTTGTACGCTCTCTCCTGTTGTCTAAGTAGATTCTGACTCGCCAGATCCCGCAACCTTTGCGCGTTTTCTCGTTCTCTCTGAAGACGCAGCCGCTATAAACAACAAAGATATGTGGATACCACCATGTTTTCATGAACAGAAATAAAACAGTGAAATTTTGGATGGAATAACAAATCTCATAGGTAATTTAGGAACAAATAAAAAGTATAGCCTTCTTGCAGCTACAACGATCTTTATCCACTGAAAATTGGTCAAGTATTTTATAAAGGAAAGCGATCACCGATGCATGACCATAAAACATCAAGCCTCTCTGAAAATAGCAGCGGTTTGCATATCAGTAGGACCAGAAAGTAAATTTCTGAAATTCTAATTACTAAGTTAGACCGCATTAGCTAGCGGATACGGTCCGGAAAATGTGGGTTTTGGAAGTCATTAGGGTCTAAAAAGCGATCCAAGATTGCTATATGTGATACAGAAAATGGTTTATTTTACATTTCAAATAATGGGTTCCGCTACAAATAACTTGTATTCACTTTCAAGAGGTCATCACACATAATTTCGAAATGAAAAATGAATAAAATAGAGCCCACAAAAAGTTTTGAAATGAATAAATTTAATAGCATTTTAGCGAAAAATACAATCTAACCACTGAAAATTTCAATTGATCTAGTAGTTATTGAGAAAAGTGGTTTTTGATACGATAACAACAAGGAGAAAATATCAACAAGAAAAACGAGAATATCGGTCAGAGACCGAAGACTTATCGATCGAAAGTTAGGGGATCCCCAAAACAGCGCTCTTACTCCATAGTGACACCTTGTGTCCCATCACTAATTAATTAATAACTTGCTAATTATACGACATAATTCATCCAAAATCAATAGGCTTCTGGTCCGACATATGATGAATGCACATGCAAAATCTGGATCAGATTCAATCTTGCTTTCGTGAGATATCGCGTGCATCTAACAGACAGACAGACAAATACCTATCAACATACTTACCGATTAAAATCGATAAGTAACAACATAACAACAAAACGTTCCATAGGTCACTTTGTGTCTCTTACTAGTTACTAACAGGGGCGGGCAAGGTACGGCCAAAAAAATTTTCCACCTGGACTGGCGGGCCATGTAAGTGTGACGTAAAAAGTTACAATTTATGAACACAATTTTCAGTTTTACGAAAATGGAAAACTATAAACTCGATCCAAAACTCAATTCAATCGCGATCTTAACAAATTTCTTAAGCTCAAAATTTGGGTTTAGTTTGGTCGTGGCAACATCAGGCGGGCAAGATTGAATTGCCCAACTGGCCAGACTTGGCCCGCGGGCAGTAGTTTGCTCATGTCAGATCTAGTAAAATCCACTATCTTACCTTCAAGTTCTCATGGTATTCGCATCCCATCGCAGAGCAGATGAGAAGCGCAACACATAATATGGTAAACTGGATCTTCATTTTGAACTTACACTATCAAGTATAATTATTTCTGTAAATATAAGGAGCGCAATTTTTAATTTTATTGATGTAATCGCTGATAAAAAATGAAAAAAACGAATCCCTTAGACTTTAGAGCCTACAGAAATTTTTGAAATAAATAAAAGTAATAGCCTTTTAACGAAAAATACAATCTTAAACCAATGAAAATTTCAAAGCAATTGATCCAGTAGTTGATGAGAAAAGCAATTTTTTGATACGATAACAAAATACAACAAGATCAAAAACGAGAATATCGGTCGGAGACCGAAGACTTATCGATCGAAACTGCGGTTTCGATTCATGACTCTATAGTGACACCGCGTTTCCCATCACTAATTAATTAATAACTCGCTAATTATACGACATAATTCATCCGAAATTAATAGGCTTCTGGTCCGAGATATGGATGCACATGCAAAATTTGGAGCAGGTCCAACCACGCCTTCGTGAGATATCGCGTGCATCTGACAGACAGACAAACAGACAGACAAATACCTAAAGATCGATAAGTAACAACATAAAAAACGATCTATAGGTCGAGTTCGCGTTCAACAAGATAGCAGTGATCGCCTGTATAGACGTGAAGGTTAAATAGACATACTTTATTCCTATTGTCAGTCGGAGTAATTTACCGCTAGGGATGATGATATCCAAATATCTGGTGATTTCAGAAACGAATATTTCATTTCGAATCAATCAGTTCGCTGAGTTGTCACACAAAAGAAGGAACACCAGTCCCTTTACAACGATATCTGGCAAATTTTTATGATACAAAAAAATTAATTTTGATAACCATCTTGTCGTAAATAATTTGATTAATTTTTCTTGCTTTGCTTACTCTATGTTGAAATTTTGTCGCGGGTTGGCTTTCAATAAATAACAAATCTCTCGCGCTGCTAATTTATTACAACCTTCAGCTTGTTTCGCCGTAACCAGACGCTTTCACTTCACACAAAATTGTCACAGAATAAAAAAAAACAGGCAATCAATTCTATTTTTCATATAACGCCCGATAGAATTGCATCTGATGTAACGAAAATGTTTAAGTATTCAAATGGACAGTTAACGTTGTCTTACGGACCGGTACAATGAATGATAAAAATTGCCGTCAACGCTGCAAAAATATTTCAAAGTATTTAACCTGAAAAGTATACGGCAAAAACCGGCCTATGGTTGCTGACCACTGTACTAGAATAACTTTCAGAAATAATTTCCATGGCTCATCGGAAATTGCCAGGAAATTTTTGCGATTTAAATGCCTTCTGAACGAAAATTTAATTCAATTTTCAATTTCTTTATTAGTAATAATCTCCAACGCGGCACATTGCACCTTTCTACGTCATCCATTTACGCAAATGCGGTCCCGTGCAATGCTCCCGTGGCGCATAACGCGCCAATTTGACGGCAAATAATGACATTTTCACAGAAAAATATAATTTTGCAGAAAATTTCGGCGACAAAAAGGCTCAATTGCTGGTCGTTCGCAAAAATACGGAAGTTCGATTATTTCCTATGATCGAACAATTCGATTCACTTTCCTCACCCAATGTGACGTAATACAAGAATCGTAACATATTTCGAAATGCTGAAAATGAAAAAAAGCTAGATTTTTCTGAAGCTAACGCGTAGGCATGACACAAAAAAATTTAATTTTAAAAAAAAATTTCAAAATCATCTAAAAATCAGTTTTATCACATTCGAAAAATACATGAGTTATTGAGTTCACTTGCTGAAAAAGTTGAAATTTGCCTTTGAAATCTCACGAATAATGAAGAATTTATGAAAATAAAAAAATAAGTGAATGGAAGAATATTTCTACAACAAACTACAAAAAATGAAATGAACGAAATTCAAATTTTTTGGCATATTTAGGGCGCGTTTTCACTAACATTACATGCTATTATTTTGAAAGGATCGGAATTATTGGAATCACATTATTGGAATTTTAAATTCTTTTTAGATTTGAATGAATAATTTGTTTTTTTTGCAATTGAAATGATAAAAATTTTGTGGAATATAAATTTATGTGAATTTTGCTTAAACCGACGGCTTTTGTCAAATTATGACCTAATATCCAAGCTGAAATAAAGTAAACAAAAATTAAAAATTGAACACGCATTGTTTTGAATATACCGACATATATCTGCAAAATATTTAACATGAACAAAATTCAAAAATTCCGGTATTTTTATGACGCGTTTTTTCGTTTTCACCCTGAACAAGGCTCTGTACAAGGAGTCACTAGGGGGCGTTGCCAAAAAGTTTTCAAAAGAAGGGGGGGGGGGGGTAGTTATAAAATTTCTAATTGCCAAGTTGAACCATAGCAGACAGCGGGTCTGACGGAGGCCGAAAACATGAGTTACTATGAGTCTTGATGGTTTAAAAAGCATTTCAAGCAACCTAAAATTTCTATGTATAATACAGAAAAATGCTTTTTTTCACACACCCCCCTGAAGTCATTTATATGTAAATTGTAAAATCTTTTATTAATTGAGGAATATCAATTTGCAATTTCCTACTCGTCATCGCCTACCTCGAATTAATTACTTGTGAGATTTTCTGAACACGAAATTTCGCACCTGAGACACCGACAGTCTGATACGACGCTCATATATCTAGGCCAAAGCGTCTGAGAGCCGCTTCTACACTGTCTGAGAGATGTACTGATACCACTTTTCTTGCCGATACCGATACCAACTAAAATACGACGATACCGCTACACACATATTTTTCAAAGAGCCGATACCGATATTCTGATACGCCGATATTTCGAGAAGCCGATATTCCGATATTTCGGCTTGAAAAAAAGACATTTCAGATAATAAAAAATTGATGTTTGTGATCCAGATGCGTTAAATCATGATTCAAATGCATTGCGCATCACTGGGCCACCATGTGCAGTAAAATAAATAAATGTTTAGCCTACATTTCCTATCAAACTGATACATGAGCTGTGACCTGGAGTGTATTTTACACATTAAAAAAATCACGAATTATTTCTCTATATTTACCTTGTAATATTAAAAATGTCACTGAAAAAATTTGGCAGCGAAAATAGTCAAATTAGTTGAGCTAGTTTGGTTGATAAATAACTGAAAACAGGTCAGAATATTAGAAATATCGGTTTACATTTAGCCGATAACGATACCGGAAAATAACCTAACCCGAATTAACCCTAGATCACCGGTTCTCAAACAGTGAGCCATGGCCCACTGCTGGGCCCTAGGAACATTTCGATGTGGCCAACAAACCTAATAAAATTGCCATGGTAAGTGGAAAATTTGTTCAAATTTCATTTGTGTTACTTTAGTTATATTTTAATTGTAGTAGCAATGAATAATCTTAAATTGTTAAGTATTTTTACTTCATTTAATACATCTGTGAGGTGCAAAACAATATATGATATCGATAAAATCACTTAGCAGTTTTAAAAAATGTTGAGACTTTATGGACACCCTATATTTAGTAACGCTGAATTGGGAAGATTCCGGCCCTTGCTAGAAATAGTATAGCGCGTTACCTATCGTGGATATTCGTACATGCCTTGTTCGGAGAGAAAAGTCTGAATAATCGCCATATATAAAAATGTTCTTTAAACGCGCAGAATTACAGAATACGATTCTATTGAATTATAATAGACAACCATTTTGCCCGATATTGCTTCATTCCAATATATTTGGTGAAATTTTCATGAACAGGGAAACATAATTACTAATAAACGAAGATTTATGTATGAACATATTTGTAAATTTATAATTTAAACCGCTTTAAAAAAAGTTTTTACAAGGATTTTTACAAAGCAAAATCACGAACAATTAGTCAGAAATATAGAACAGTCATCTCGGAGTGAAGTTAAGAGTGTCAAGAACTAAACTAAATAAATTTATGGTGGTGAATTGTGCGCTCTCACTCAGAGGTAAAGGGACCTCATCTCTGAAAATAATTACGAGCACTACTCCAAACTAAAACGGACTCATCTCTGAGCAAAGTTACCTTTAATCACTTAAAGGTAAAGAAGATGAGCACTCACACAAAAATAAAAAAGACTTATCTCTGGGAAAAATTATGGTGATTCACTCAGAGGTGAAATTACGGGCACTCACTCAGAAGTGAAGAAGATTCATCTTTGAACAAAGTTACGCGCACTCACTCAGAAGTAATGGAGACTTATCCCTGAACAAAGTTACGGGCACTCACTCAGAAGTAAAAGAGAATCATCTCGAGCAAAGTTGCGCGCACTCACTCAGAAGTAAAAGAGACTCATCTCTGAGCAAAGTTACGGGCACTCACTCAGAAGTAAAAGAGACTCAACTCTGAGCAAAGTTGCCCTGCTAAATTAATAACAACTGAATCACCACGCTACCCAAGCATTAATGCGTTTTCATATTATTATATGCACCAGAACTTTTGCTTTCGGGGTGCAGAAAACGACATTTTAGAACGGGATTGGGCAAACTACGGTTCCCATGCAGCCCGCCAAAGCATTTTGCGCAACCCTTAACCCCCTCCTCTTGGAGAGAGTTGTGAATTTTCTTGCAACTAAATACAAAATTTAGATTCTTTTTTAAACATTATTTAATAACAAAACTACGAATTGCTAAAATAATAATAATTTTTTTACTATGTCCTATTTCAAATATTAAGTTTTACCTAAAGGTAACTAAAAAAACAACTATATTCCTGATGTGATATAATAGATTTCCTGCATGCCTTACTCAATGAAACTTTGCCCTTGGTATTGCAATCACGAAACTCAAAACTAATATTTAGGCGTGCTGCTTCGGCCACGAAACCTATTACTGAGGTCAATCGCATGGTTCGTTTCCTAGAATAAACCGGTTTTTTTGCAAAACATTTTTCTGCGACAAAAAACGCTGATTTTTACGAATTCGCGTTGCTGCGTTATGTTTAACCTTTTTATCACATCCTTTTATGCTAACCCTTTCTTGACTTAGGCTATTCATGGGCTTTTTCTTAAAAAATGATTTTCATATTTATCACGAGGGAGAGAGGGGATAAGACGACTTAATCATATCGTGAATATGGATTGGCATTTCGAATCGAATAGTAAATTATCGGTACAGATAGGAATTTCCAATCGTTCCATTTTTCCTCATTTTTTCCGCCGAGGACGAGGCGAATTCCTCAATTTTTTTTTTTTAAAACGACGCCATATTTTTGGGATGAAATTCAATGATTACCAATGATTATCTTTCTGAATATTACCAAAGCTTTTCAATTTGAGGTCAATAAAATCGAGGGCCTTGCCGAAAAGCTCGCTTCCTTTCTTTTTCATTGATTTTGCTTTTGATTTGAATTTTACTATTAGTTCAGATTTCTTTGGGATGTCGCTGCTTGATAACCAGAACTGGTTTTCTGTATCACCAATCGCCTTTGCTAAAATCCTAGGCGCTAAACTAATTTTATTTTTACTTTTTACATGAAAATTCCTCGTTCTAACCAGTTTCATTGCTTGGTAAGGTTATTTCCATAGTGTGTTTTTACTTTGTTGAGCAACTGTCTGAACAAATGGGATTTGAAATCTAACAATCAAAATAACACTATAAATATTACCAAAATGATAGACGAGAATATCGGTCGGAGACCGAAGACTTATCGATCGAAATTTAGGGGATCCCCAAAACAGCGCTCTTACTCCATAGTGACACATTCTGTCCCATCACTAATTAATTAATAACTCGCTAATTATACGACATAATTCCTCCAAAATCAATAGGCTTCTGGTCCGAGATATGATGAGTGCACATGCAAAATCTGGAGCAGATTCAATCTCGCTTTCGTGAGATATCGCGTGCATCTAACAGACGGATAGACAAACAAACAGCCAAACAAACAGACAGACAAATACCTATCAACATACTTACCGATTAAATCGATTAGTAACAATGGGAGATATAAGTGCCAAAAGCCGGAAGGGGGCCACGACCTACAAGCCATAAAAGGTTGGGAAACACTGTTATAAAACGTTACATATCTATCAGTGGATGATTGTAATGCACTAAATTGTGTTATTTCAGTAACGTCTAGAAATCTTTATTCACAACACGTATCGGTGACAATAACAATTTTCCGACTATTTCCTAATTTGTCCAAATAACAAAACAAATTTGTCGCAAAATTACAATCTTGTTAATTTTGCAATTTTTATCGAAACAAGCCAAATTACTCGAGCTCATTAAATGGCTGTTATTACAATTCAAACCGGAAGCACATGATGCCAACGATTTCCAAATTCAATTTGATTTCAAACGTAATATCCAAATTTGAAATCCTCAAATAGCGTTTGATTTCATGTAGGGGGTACTTCAAATCATTTTATATTTTGGATGCTCTCACAGGCTCACGATTGTCCTTGATTTCATTATCAAATTAGATACGAGCCTTCCGTTTTAGGAAAGGCAATAAATATATTTTCGATTTTCGGAAGATTTCCAAATTTGAAAAGTAGAACTAGTTCTGTTCGAAAATATTGTCTGTTTTTATGTGAAGAACAATTTAACATTTCACATTGCGCTTGTACTTGCCGCAATGTGTTTGAATATGTAATCTTTGAAGACTCGGAATATTTGAATTGCAAAAGTGTTGTTTTTTTTAGGGAGCGAGCAATCCAATTAATTTAACATATTAGGTTGTTATTGCTAACTCTTAATTTGGCTTCTCGTTTCAGGAAACATGTATTTTCGAAAGATTTCGAAGTAGTCACCAAATTTTATTGGCAAAAGGTTTTTGTTTGTTTTTTGCAACTAGGAATTTAACATCGCTAGTTTGTTTTTATGTAGCAGAAAAATTCAACATATTACATAATGAATATAATTGCTACAATGGGCCTATACTATTAGTTTTGATTTCTTTGGCAACTTTTAGATGGGCGTTCGAGCCAAGATCGTCATATTTTCGCAAATCTTCGTAATATTTGGATTGCAAAATTGTTTTGTTTCCATGTACCAAGCAATCCAATTAATTTATCAGTTCAGATACTTGCTATCATTGGCCTTCGATAATCTTTGCTTTTATTGCTAACCTTTACGCGGGCTTGTAGTCTCAGGAAACATCCTATATTTTGAAAGGTTTCCGAATTTGACAAGTAATCACCAAATTTTGTTGGCAAAAAAGTGTTTGTTTTTATGCAACGAAGAATTTAACATATTAAAAGCGCATGTACTTGGTACAATAGACCTATACGAAAATTCATGCTTTTTTGGCAACTTTTAGATGTGCTCTCGTGCTAAGATCGGTATGTTTTTGTAAGACTTTAAAACATTTGAATTGCAATTTTTTTTTCATGTAACAATTAATCCAATTCATTTAATAGTTCAGGTACTTGCTATCATAGGCCTTCGAAAACTTTTGCTAGCTGTTACATCGACTTGTCTTTCGAGGAAACATATTATATTTCAGAAGATTTCCAAATTTGACAACTAATCATTGAATTTAAGTGACAAAAAATGTTTGTTTTTGCGTAAGGTGAAAATACAATAATAGATTTCGGAAGATTTCCAAATTTGAATTGCGAAGCTGTTTATTTATATAAAGTACTCGAGCTGTTTTCATTACCTTATACAGGAAACAGAGTCGCAAGTAGGAAACAATATTTTGATTAATTGCTCTTGTTGTTTTCTCCTTTTTAATAATTTTTATATAATTCGTCCAAAAAAAGGTTGTTAGCCAAAAAAAATGGGGTAAACCAGGGGTATCCAACCTGTGGCCCGTGGGTTAAATGCGGCCCACGAGAAAAAAAAATGTGCGGCCCGCGGAGGAGTACCAATTTGTAATGGTTTAATTTAGTTTAATCTGTAATTCCAAACCCTTTGCCTTGCAAAGCCCAATTTATCATCTGAGCCCGTGACGTTACAATGCCCTAACACAGGGGTGTCAAACATGCGGCCCGCGGGCTGCATGCGGCCCCAGAGCACTTCAAATGCGGCCCTCGAACGCCTAACAATATTTCAGATTGCTTGACTTGCTTCAGATTGACAGATAGGTTGCGCGAAGCGTACAAGGCATGCCATAAGATCAATATCCAAATTTTTTTCGCCTGCAACTACAAAGCATATATTAAATAAAGGTGCGGTCCGCTCTTTCAACAAGTTATCCGTATCTGGCCTTCCTAAATTAAATGTTGCACAGCCCTGTTTTAGACAATCTGACAATGTATTGCTAATGACTTTTTCATTCCAGATACATAATGCTTGACTATGTAGATGGCAAATTTGCACAGGAAAAATCGAAAAAGAAACTTACAAAGTTGTATCGTAAGGGCGACATTTCACAGTCTTCGCGCTTTTTCTCCATATAGTTATACACCAGTGTATATTACCCTTTTATGCACTTTTTGACTTTGTAGCATAACTCGTGGCACTCGTTTATTGAAGAAAAAAACGAAATCAGCAAGTTTTCATTTTGATATCTGGCTTTGGCTGTTCAGTTTCTGGCGGAGTAGTATCCAACACCAAGTCTAATTATTGCCTTATATTTAATACTTTCTTGTTTTTACTTTGGATTTATTTAATCTCAAAAACGAAGCAATCCACTCTTGGAGTCTAATTTACAACAGTTTAAGAAATGCTTTGTTAGACGATCTGGCAATGTATTTTGTCAATGAATCATTTTCAAAGAGGATACATAAGGATTGACATTGTGACGGGAAAGTTCTCCACTGGAATATTAAAAGATAAACTTGTAAAGTGAGGGCGAGCGACATTGAGTGCTTTTCTTACTTTCACCCAATATGGTATGATTCTAGAATATTCTTTGCGCCAAAGGTATATGAACCTTGGGCCAATTGTGACATCTAGCGGCTGTATTATTGACACAAAATTTCTGTATAATGACGTAATATGACGCTTACTCGTGCCTTTTTCCCTAAACTAGTACAGATAAAATCTCTCACTAATATCTAACAATAATTAAACAATCTTTCTGCAGGATTATTTTGCTGTAGAAGTTAACCAGGTATAGAAGCGTCCTATTTTCGTCTATCCTGGATAGCTTATTAGGAGAAATAACTATTGACAACAAGGAAACGTCCGATTATTCAGTATACCGATCAAGAATTGAGCAAAATAATGTTGCAAAGGGGGTCAGAATTTAGGTATCAATGCGAATGACGCAAAAGAGGTTCATGGCAATAACAAAGAAAATCCGGCGCTGTCGAAGTATTGGCGCACTTCCTAAACCCTAACCTGGTTCAATACTACGTTTAGGTTGTGCGCCATCTTGGTGCACATACTTCGGGAGCCCCGAAATCCATATATGACGAAATCAATGATCATTATATACACAAATCACACGGGACGAAAAAGCTATGAATTTTATTTTTCTTCTCATCAACATTGCAATAAACATCAATTTGAAACGTGGATTACACGGTTCATAATAGTAAAGTAAATAATGTAAGCAAGCAATAATTCGGTTATTGTCATTTATAACATCAAATCTATTAACGAGTTTCTGTCTAGGGCTGGGCATTTCGAATCAAATAGTAAATTAATCGCATCGGTTCATACAAAACTTTCTAATTGCCGCCATCTTTTTTTTTTCTGTCCGCCATAGGCCGAGGTGAAAATTCCCAAATTTTTTTTACTAAAGTCATATTTTCAATTTGCATCCTGACATGTGTTTTTTTGTTACCAAGATAGTAGTGAGCCAAATATGTGAACCAAGATGATGAACGCCGGAACGTAGTATGTGTACCGGGTTAAGGTTTGGCCATAATTTCAGGTTCAAATACCACGAGAATCACTTGGATGGTCCCCGAACTCGTAATAGAACTAAAATAAGGAAAATTGGAATAAAATTTTACCCTTACTCTAACCTGGTACACATACTATGTTCCGGTGTCCGCCATCTTGGTTCACATACTACAGGAGCGCCATTTTTTTTCGTCCCAGTGATTTATTAATAAAACATGTTCTATTGTGTGTGGACGCTTAGCAAACTGTATGAGTGGCGGATTCTATGTTTTCTGTAATTCATGTGTTAAGACGACACATTACAATAAAAAATGACATCAAATTCCATAACCCCTAAGTCAGGGGTCGGCAACCTTTTGTCGCTTGCGGGACAAAATTAGGTTGCAAGTCATTGGCGGGCCGCACATATTTTTAGAATATTGAAAAACCGAACGGATGGTACTTTTTATAATAAAAATCAAGCAGTGATACATTTCTCGAATAGAATTTAAATCTATTTCTCCATTGCATCTCATAAAAATCAATTTGAATATTTTCAGCGCCATTGAACCCTTTGCACTTAGCATCAATTTTTCTGCGTTTTGTTGCCACTTGCTTCATTATAATTAAATTATATGCTCATTAAACGAGTAATTGTGAATTATATAATTGTTAGGTAATAATATGATTTAGTCTAAAGAATATATTCGTCAAAACGAATGTTTTGTTACTATAATTTAGCGAAGCGTCGCGGACCGGATTATAGTAGGTTGCCAACCCCTAAGTGTTCCAAATTCGATTTGAAAAAAAGATTCGATTCTGAAATCATCAGGTATTGGAAAATGCCCATCCCTATTAATAAGTTTAACTCTCTGACTGCTGTGCCATAGCCACGGATGGGGAACTGGTTGGAAATCACTAAGGCTTCAGATCCAGAGCTACAGTATATTTAGTCCGTGGCCCTGGAGCCATATCATAGGCGTATACGTATTTGAGTATATATAAGCATTTGAGTGCTTACTACTCCACACCGAAGTGAGATGTCTTTCCAAGGGAAGAGGTATTCGAAAATGGGCGCTTCTTAGGATGTACACCAAGATGTCACACAACCTGATAACCCAAACCTGGTACACATACCATGTTCAGGTTGTGCGCCATCTTAGTGAACATACTACAAGACCACTCGAAAATGTCCAACCCAAGTTCTGTCAAGTTTTGAGTTGATTTTATATTTCACAAATCACACCATACTGTGGTATTGTTGGTGGATCATTGAATATTCCTTCTGAATCCATCCCTGGATAGACATAAAGAGCAACGTTCGTGTACGATGCAGCGGAATCATATTTCTTCGGAAAATTCGGAAGCCACGCCTCTGTTAATGTGATCGCTTCTCCATTGGACAGCAATAGCTGCTCGTTCTGTAACAAATAAATAAAGTGTTGTCTGAAACGTTAATGAATCTGATATATTAAATAAAAAATGAAAATATTACTTATTTCAGAATAGCTGTCTTGTTTTTTACCTATGCCGATGTATGCGAAATATACTTTTTTCTCGGAAATAAATTACACATGAATGTAACGTTTTGTACCCGAAGTATATTAGGTAACGATTAATGAATTTGTTAGAGAGGAAATTACTGAAAAAAAATCTAAAACAATTGTAAATTAAAAAAGAATCGACAAGACAGCTCGGCAACGACATCACAATATATTAAAATTGTGATTATTTCTATAGTTCTAGTTACCTATTCATCCACTTTTTTAAGCCTATGAAGATGTTTTTTTAACCCATTTGTATAGTCATTTTTCATTTTTTTTAAGTCGTTTACTATATATGCCCTAAAACTCACGACTCTTTTAAAACATAGGCTTACTTTTTATTCCGCGAGATGACGCCAAAGAGGCCTTTTTTAATCAATATTTTTGGTATGCAAGCCAACATCCAAAATTTAATAAATTCTTTTGTTGTTTGCGCATTTATTCCCGAGTAATAAATCATAGGTCATCTTTAACTTGTTCACCTTCAGTTATTTTGTATAAAACTGGGACCTGGTGAAGTTTGCAAAATCAAATCAAACTTTGTGTCAAATTTCACTTTGTTTAGGTTACGACCTCGCGCATCTCCAGCTGTTGTTCCCTCATCTACGTTTACTGATCCCTGCTGGTCAGGAATGGATTCAAATTTGGACTGGAATGGAGTTTAAGGTCAGTTTGATAAGACAGTCAATCAGTTTTATACATGACGAAAAGGTACTCCCGAAGTATGTGAACCAAGATGGCGGACACCGGAACCGGAGTATGTGTACCAGGTTAGGATTAAGCCATAGTTTTAGGTACAAATACTACGGGAGTCACTTGACTAGTCACCGAAAGCGTAATAGAACTAAAATAAGGAAAATTGGAATAAAATAATGGCCTAACTCTAACCTGGTACACATACTACGTTCCGGTGTCCGCGATTTTGGTTCACATACTTCGGGAGTACCTTTTCGTCATATATTAAATAAACTACTGATTGACTGTCATATCAAACTGACCTTAAACTCCATTCCAGTCCAAATTTGAATCCATTCCTGACCAGCAGGGATCAGTAAACGTAGATGAGGGAACAACAGCTGGAGATGCGCGAGGTCGTAAATATTTGCGAGTTTTCCATTTATTGATTTGCAAATGGGTTCGGCATTGTTGAACGTGACGTTGGCTGTAGCATACACAACTGTTCGGAAACATTTTGAATTGTATGTGGCGTCACATTTTCCTAAAACAGGAAATTGAATCTAGATTCAAACATCATTCAAACTTGCTTCTAATGTAGTGTTTTTCAAACTTTTTAGGCAGCGCCCCTTTCTCAGAATTTGTCAAGCGTCAACCTCAGATATAACTAGCTAACAAAAAGATACAAATATCAGATAGCAAGGCGAAAGAATGTTTATTTCAAAAAACACGCTGAAAATGCGTGCAATCTCTAAGCAGTAAAGAAATATCAAAAATAAGGCGAGCAAAATCAAATGTAACAAATATTCTTATATTAACTTCACGTCCCCTCAAAAAAATATCTACGCCCAGCCGTTCGAGAACCACCGTAATGCTCTGATAGTTGTGACAGATTTCACAGTCAAATTATCAAATCAGAAAACAAAAAAGAATTACTTTGAGCTTGTTTCTTCTCATCAAGACTCTTTTGGATCAATCTTGCGATTTCTGTAAGAAAAGTTATTTATTTTGTTGTGTGTAGAGTGAAGCGTTTCAAACAATAATCATATTACAATGTCCAAATTTTTTTTTTTTTACGTTGGCGAACTGAAATAACTTTGCCCGCCATGATGAGACATCACATAAAAACCAAATACTGGTAACAGATCGCAAAGATCGTCTTAAATAACTTTGCCAAGCTTTGTTTTCTTTAGCTAAACAGTAACCAGTTGAAACTAGTTCAGAAAATTGTAGATCATTGTTAATTTATGAATCAAAATTTTGTTATTTGTTTACGTCCACAGAAGTTTTTTTCAAACGTGAAACGGTGGAACTCACCGGACCCATCGTCTTTCTGTGAAATAAATATAAAAAGCAAATAAATAGTAACGTGATTATAACACATAAGTGTATTAGTAATTTATTTTTTCACCAATGCTGCAAATACGTAATATACGATGTAGAATATAGTAAGAACAAGAGAGCTATGCTCAAATATATGGACACGTAGCGCCACCCAATGGCAATAATTTTGATGACGTCATAGCGAAAAAAAAGTAATAGCCTTCTGGAGAAAAGTTTTATCTTTAACCACTGAAAATTTCAAAGCAATTGGTCCAGTATTCGAAGAGAAAAGCGATTTTTTAAAAATGGAGACGGAGACAAATAGCAATAACAATAAACAAAATTTTGAAACGATCGTTATGTCCACTTCGTGTCCAATAAGAATATCAGGGTGGAAGGTGAAGCCAAATAACCAGTACTGATTATCGAGCAGCGACACCCTAGACGGGGTCTTACACAGCACGAAAAAATAAATGAAGTAGGAAGCTCAAATTAAATATGAATATAGAAACAAAATAGTCACACTAATATATTTATATATTAGAAACATATCTAGAGGATGTCTCGGAAATCTAGAGACGCTCGTTAATGTAAAAGGAAGACTTCGAGTACCATCAAGCGAGGTAAGCACGACAACTGCTCAGCTGAGTCACTGGCAGCAGATTAGTTTACAGTTATATGCCACAGAGACACGTTTGAGTTTTCTAGGATGCGTAAAGTAAAATTTGTGAAGAGCACGTGCGACAAGAATGTATTAGGTTCATTAGTTGCGTTACATACGGGAGTCGGATTTAAAATTGTTTTGAGAATTCAGAAAAACGAAGATTCGCGTTTTTTTAAAGATAGTAACTATAAAAGTATAAGCGGCTGCTTTTCTAAAGCCTTCTTAGAAGTCAAAATGTGGAAACACCTAATAAAACTAGCATCTTCATTTTACCTTGCAATCTCCAACTTGGATGAGTTTCCCATCTACGATCTTGGAAACGCAGGCTCCAGCTGTCAAAAATAAAACGTGATATCTTCACGTGATAAGTTCGTGCATATAAAACAGATATCTGGCTAACTAATCCCATACCTGACATAGACTGGTAACCGGACAAGAGAACATAGTTCACCATATGTTCAAGCCGTCAAATCGACTTTCTTTTTTCCCCGGAATAAATATGTAAATCTTTTCCTATCTTACCCGACATGGACTATAATTTATAGTTATAACAATAAAATATTTTTTTGTCTTTGTCTATTAATAGGATAGGATAGGATTTACATAGTTCTCATTGTAAAATTTTTAATTGTTATTACCATAAAATCGGGCGAAATTTTCTGGAAATTCCTGTATATCTAGTAATTGTGTCCTAAAAATATCTTACCCGGTAACTTTGTCCCTGCAAGCGAGCCACGGATGAGAGAGATGAATAAAAGTATTTTGACGAAGTCCATGTTTGCTTCTAGAATTGGTTTGATGACGCAACTAAATGCTTAGCAATAAAGTAATATCTGCAAAAACATTCAAATATGTTAACTTATTAGCTTTAAACAACTATTAGTTGATATCGGGATGATGTTTGTTTTACAATTACACTTTTGTTGGCTATCTATGATATATTTCGCAAAGTGCTTCAGAACTTAGTTCATTCACTGATTAAAATACTGACTTGGCTAATGTTGTAACTGTACCAAGAAGCAATAACAGCATTAATGAAATTTGACAACAGCAGCTTCGAAATGTGGCAACGAGGCGGTGAATCAGATATGGCATTATCTATAAGTTTCATTACTTTGAATTTACTCGGGAACATCGAACAGTGGAAAACAATGTGTTTTTATTTTCATAAATTTATTTTGAGGCGCCGTTAATAATAGTCAACTTCTGCATGGGCTCCATAACACCAAATGTTTGAGAACCCCTGAACTATTTTATAATACAGACCCAAAGCAGATGTGCAACATCCATTAAAAGCATAACATATTAAAAAATGCAACTAATAACTCGAAAAAAAAACTCGAAGTCTAGAATATATATACAGAGCATAAAAAAGTAACGCAGAATTAACAGAAGTTAAGATGTAATGCTACTCGAAACATTTAACGACTGACATCTTTTAACAGTATTGAATTACGGGGAAATGCCATTCGAACATTTCACGACAGACGTTATTCAACAGTTACTTTTTTAACGTTGCCATGAAAAATGCAACTAATAACTCGAAAAAAATTAAATTATTGCGTAAACAACAAATGACCACAAATCCTCGTTGGGGATCATTACGTGCAAAAAAATTGCGGAATCTTCGCCGCCGAAGAGTGGTTTACATAACCGCTGGTCGGCTACGACTTCCCCCACCACCAAGTCCATGCATTTGAAACAAATAACTGGCTAATTAATCCCATACCCGATATGGACTGGAAACAGGACGAGAGGCCGTGATTCGCCATATGATTGAGTCGTCTTATAGGCTTTCCTCTCCCCCGAGATAAATATGTAAATTCTCTCCTATCGTTGTACGACACCGATTTCACCCAGATTCAAAACAACATTCTAAAAACATGTCGACAGGCGCTTGCGAAATCTGCGACTGACAATGGCAAGTTATCGGGACTTTGTGTGCTATATCTAAAACATAAAATATTAAATAAAAACGCAAGTATGATACCATGCGACATCATATTCGCTTGTTATATTTGTGCAGTGGAAAGCAGTTCATATACCGGTGTTGTGTTTTGTTAAACGTCATTTCCCGTGCTATATGTAAAACAAACTAAAATAGAATATTTTCGATGCACCCTATTACTCGATTACTCACTTTTTGATATTTTTAATATAATATAGGAGGTTTGAAATCTGAAACAAAATATTAAAAAAATGCCCGTATGACATCACGCGGCATCCTATACATTCAATAATTTTATGTGTACAGTTGAAGGCAGTTCATATTCCCGTGCGGTGTTATGTTCCACGTCACTTTCTGTGCTATATATAAAACAAATTAACACAGAATATTTACATTGCACCCGATTACTCTATTACTTACTTAGGAGGTATGAGAAGCGAGCGGATGACGTCACTTAGTATAGGTTTGTATAGTTTCGTATAAATATTAACAGGCCGGTTCGCATTAGGATATTTTATTATCGGGAAAAATTATTATCGTGATTTCGCACATATTCTTGCGCTATTTCACCATCATTATCTCATTATTTACTGGGCTGTATTGTTTGTTCGCATGAAGGCGACCCCCCGCGAGATGGCCTACGTTTCAGAACATGGCAGGCGGATATGCGGGAAGTAAGGCTAAACATTTCCGGATACCTGATGATTTCGGAATCAAATCGAATATTTGGGGAGATTATATAATAGTATGCGACTTTTTTTTTTATTGTAATTGGTCTTGTAAACAAATTGGAATTAAAATTGTTCAAACGACCAAAATGACTTACAACCTGCATTGACTTTAGTAAACACATTGGAATTAAAAAGTTCTAACGACCAAAATGTCTTACAACCTGCATTGACTTTGGTAAACACATTCAAATTAAAAAGTACTAACAACCAAAATGTCTTACAACCTGCATTTACTCTAGTAAACACATTGGAATTAAAAAGTACTAACGACCAAAATGTCTTACAGCCTGTTATAACTCCAGTGAACACATTGGAATTAAAAAGTACTAACGACCGAAATGTCTTACAGCCTGTTATAACTTCAGTGAACACATTGGAATTAAAAAATACTAACGACCAAAATGTCTTACAGCCTGTTATATCTTCAGTGAACACATTGGAATTAAAAAATACTAACAACCAAAATGTCTTACAACCTGCATTGACTCTAGTAAACATATTGGAATTAAAAAGTACTAACGACCGAAATGTCTTACAACCTGTTATATCTTCAGTGAACACATTGAAATTAAAAAATACTAACAACCGAAATGTCTTACAGCCTGCAGTAACTTTAGTAAACACATTGGAATTAAAAAATACTAACGACCGAAATGTCTTACAACCTGTTATATCTTCAGTGAACACATTGGAATTAAAAAATACTAACGACCGAAATGTCTTACACCCTGCAGTAACTTTAGTAAACACATTGGAAAAAAAGAATACTAACGACCGAAATGTCTTACAGCCTGTTATATCTTCAGTGAACACATTGGAATTAAAAAGTACTAACAACCAAAATGTCTTACAGCCTGTTATATCTTCAGTGAACACATTGGAATTAAAAAATACTAACAACCAAAATGTCCTACAGCCTGTTATATCTTCAGTGAACACATTGGAATTAAAAAGTACTAACGACCGAAATGTCTTACAACCTGTTATATCTTCAGTGAACACATTGGAATTAAAAAATACTAACGACCGAAATGTCTTACACCCTGCAGTAACTTTAGTAAACACATTGGAAAAAAAGAATACTAACAACCGAAATGTCTTACAGCCTGCAGTAACTTTAGTAAACACATTGGAATTAAAAAATACTAACGACCGAAATGTCTTACAACCTGTTATATCTTCAGTGAACACATTGGAATTAAAAAATACTAACAACCAAAATGTCTTACAGCCTGTTATATCTTCAGTGAACACATTGGAATTAAAAAATACTAACGACCGAAATGTCTTACACCCTGCAGTAACTTTAGTAAACACATTGGAATTAAAAAATACTAACGACCGAAATGTCTTACAACCTGTTATATCTTCAGTGAACACATTGGAATTAAAAAATACTAACGACCGAAATGTCTTACACCCTGCAGTAACTTTAGTAAACACATTGGAATTAAAAAATACTAACGACCGAAATGTCTTACAGCCTGTTATATCTTCAGTGAACACATTGGAATTAAAAAGTACTAACAACCAAAATGTCTTACAGCCTGTTATATCTTCAGTGAACACATTGGAATTAAAAAGTACTAACAACCAAAATGTCTTACACCCTGCAGTAACTTTAGTAAACACATTGGAATTAAAAAGTACTAACAACCAAAATGTCTTACAACCTGCAATGACTCTAGTAAACACATCGGAATTAAAAAGTACTAACGACCAAAATGTCCTACAACCTGCATTGACTTTAGTAAACACATTGGAATTAAAAAATACTAACAACCAAAATGTCTTACAACCTGCAATGACTCTAGTAAACACATTGGAATTAAAAAGTACTAACGACCGAAATGTCTTACAACCTGCATTGACTTTAGTAAACACATTGGAATTAAAAAATACTAACAACCAAAATGTCTTACAACCTGCAATGACTCTAGTAAACACATTGGAATTAAAAAGTACTAACAACCAAAATGTCTTACAACCTGCATTGACTCTAGTAAACACATTGGAATTAAAAAGTACTAACGACCAAAATGTCTTACAACCTACAATGACTTTAGTAAACACATTGGAATTAAAAAATACTAACAACCAAAATGTCTTACAACCTGCATTGACTCTAGTAAACACATTGGAATTAAAAAATACTAACAACCAAAATGTCTTACAACCTGCAATGACTCTAGTAAACACATTGGAATTAAAAAGTACTAACGACCAAAATGTCTTACAACCCACAATGACTCTAGTAAACACATTGGAATTAAAAAGTACTAACAACCAAAATGTCTTACAACCTGCATTGACTCTAGTAAACACATTGGAATTAAAAAGTACTAACGACCAAAATGTCTTACAACCTGCATTGACTCTAGTAAACACATTGGAATTAAAAAGTACTAACGACCGAAATGTCTTACAACCTGCATTAACTCTAGTAAACACATTGGAATTAAAAAGTACTAACGACCGAAATGTCTCACAACCTGCATTGACTCTAGTAAACACATTGGAATTAAAAAGTACTAACGACCAAAATGTCTTACAACCTGCATTGACTCTAGTAAACATATTGGAATTAAAAAGTACTAACGACCGAAATGTCTTACAACCTGTTATATCTTCAGTGAACACATTGGAATTAAAAAATACTAACAACCGAAATGTCTTACAGCCTGCAGTAACTTTAGTAAACACATTGGAATTAAAAAATACTAACGACCGAAATGTCTTACACCCTGCAGTAACTTTAGTAAACACATTGGAATTAAAAAATACTAACGACCGAAATGTCTTACAACCTGTTATATCTTCAGTGAACACATTGGAATTAAAAAATACTAACGGCCGAAATGTCTTACAGCCTGTTATATCTTCAGTGAACACATTGGAATTAAAAAGTACTAACAACCAAAATGTCTTACAGCCTGTTATATCTTCAGTGAACACATTGGAATTAAAAAATACTAACGACCGAAATGTCTTACACCCTGCAGTAACTTTAGTAAACACATTGGAATTAAAAAATACTAACGACCGAAATGTCTTACAACCTGTTATATCTTCAGTGAACACATTGGAATTAAAAAATACTAACGGCCGAAATGTCTTACAGCCTGTTATATCTTCAGTGAACACATTGGAATTAAAAAGTACTAACAACCAAAATGTCTTACAGCCTGTTATATCTTCAGTGAACACATTGGAATTAAAAAGTACTAACGACCGAAATGTCTTACAACCTGTTATATCTTCAGTGAACACATTGGAATTAAAAAATACTAACGACCGAAATGTCTTACACCCTGCAGTAACTTTAGTAAACACATTGGAATTAAAAAATACTAACGACCGAAATGTCTTACAACCTGTTATATCTTCAGTGAACACATTGGAATTAAAAAATACTAACGACCGAAATGTCTTACACCCTGCAGTAACTTTAGTAAACACATTGGAATTAAAAAATACTAACGACCGAAATGTCTTACAGCCTGTTATATCTTCAGTGAACACATTGGAATTAAAAAATACTAACGGCCGAAATGTCTTACAGCCTGTTATATCTTCAGTGAACACATTGGAATTAAAAAATACTAACGGCCGAAATGTCTTACAGCCTGTTATATCTTCAGTGAACACATTGGAATTAAAAAATACTAACGGCCGAAATGTCTTACAGCCTGTTATATCTTCAGTGAACACATTGGAATTAAAAAATACTAACGACCAAAATGTCTTACACCCTGCAGTAACTTTAGTAAACACATTGGAATTAAAAAGTACTAACAACCAAAATGTCTTACAGCCTGCATTGACTCTAGTAAACACATTGGAATTAAAAAATACTAACGACCGAAATGTCTTACAGCCTGTTATATCTTCAGTGAACACATTGGAATTAAAAAATACTAACGACCGAAATGTCTTACAGCCTGTTATATCTTCAGTGAACACATTGGAATTAAAAAGTTCTAACGACCGAAATGTCTTACAGCCTGTTATAACTTCAGTGAACACATTGGAATTAAAAAATACTAACAACCAAAATGTCTTACAGCCTGTTATAACTCCAGAGAACACATTGGAATTAAAAAGTACTAACGACCAATATGTCTTACAGCCTGCATTGACTTCAGTAAACACATTGGAATTAAAAAATACTAACGACCAAAATGTCTTACAACCTGCAATGACTCTAGTAAACACATTGGAATTAAAAAGTACTAACGACCAAAATGTCTTACAACCTGCGATGACTCTAGTAAACACATTGAAATTAAAAAGTACTAACAACCAAAATGTCTTACAACCTGCAATAACTTCAGTAAACACATTGGAATTAAAAAGTACTAACGACGCAAATGTCTTACGTTCCGGTGTCCGGTTCACATACTTCGAGAGTATCCCACATATAACGGATGTGATGATAGGAAGTCGGCCTCATTGCGTGGTATATAAAATAATAATCTCTATTGAGAAGAGAATGATCGATAAAACATCGTCGACATAGTCTGGGTATGAAGGCATTGGACTGGATTCCAGACTTGACAACCTGAAGAAAAAAAATTGAAAAAATAGTGCAAAGATTCTAAATTGATATTCGGATTTAATAATTTATTGTCGATCTATATAATCTATAGTTGGCTGTATAATTACTGTTATACTCAGCGTCCTGATAGGTGGACACTACATTTGAGTCATAATTGGTGTAATTAATGTTTCTCATTTTAATTGGCATTCCAAAATTTCGTTTCACAATTATATACCTCACACAAGTCGTCCGATGAATGAACATTTGATATATATTGTGTGTTATGTTTCTATATTTTTTCGGCGCTCCAGAAGTATGAGTACCAATATGAAGGTAGCAAATTTTGTTTGCCTACTTTACATCAAGTTGTGTAAAGGGACTGAGACTTATGGGCAGAGGGTATATTCACTTGGCTAACACTGACAGTCTCAGAGCTCGTAGTAAGTTTTTGATTTTTGTGAAGTCATCGGTTCCCAAACATTTCGTTCGTACGGCGCTAAATTATTGGGAAAATAAAATCACGGCACACTTACACGAAAAAAATGCTGCTTTCAAATAAAACTCAATTTTGTAATCTTTAATTTGTACTTTCTGCCTTTTGAAATTTGTAAACATGTAGGTTTAAGGCGTAAAGTCAACTTTTCTTTTTTTATCTGTGCAAGATTTTCCTTTTAAATTCTAAAAAAAAACACTCATGTTAACCAAAATAGGATCAGTGGATAATAAACTTTAGAAAGAAAGAAACTTTAAACTTACAGAAAGGTAAAATGAATTCATTGATTGATATATACAGCATTTAAATTAGGAACAATAAAACATTTATGATAAATTCAGTATGTAAAATGTTTGATCATATTAGGTTTATATTTAACACAATTCTGTTAATTTTCGCGGCGCACTGGTGCGCATCTCCTAAGAAACGCTTACGACACTAACTCATTTGTTACGTAACAATAGAGGCAGACTCTACGTAACAAAAAGTAAAAGACATAAAAAGGTAAAATGAATTGATTGATTGATATACACAGCGTTTAAATTAAAAAACAATAAATCATTTATAATAACGGCTATATGTAAAATATTTAATCATGTATTTGTTATGTTTAACACAATTCTGTTAATTTTCGCGATGCACTTAGCGACTCGTTCCTAAGTTATAGCGCTCAAGGCTATTGGGGATAATTAAACCATTAATTATACTTAATTCTAATTAAAACTCGTTTTGCCGGTTTTGAAACATGGTTTTGTACGTTTCATCTCGTTTCCTTTCATTATAACTTTTTGAGATCTCCTAATGCGCTTAATCGTTGAAATGGCGAAGGTCAGTTGAGAATAAGCTAAGATTGATGGTACCATGAAAGCTAATTTGGATCTTAGAAGTACTTTGATATATATATATGTGTTCAGGCTTGTCTATGGGAATGGGATGGGACAGCACACTTTGGATTTCCCATGGGGCACGTGGGACACGAAACACTGTAAGATTTTAGAGGAAATGATGGTAAAACATTTCGTTAGGGATTTCGTTACCCTATATTTGAGCAGATCTCTCTTGTTAGTTATAAAAAGCAGAATATATTCAGTAATAATAGTGTACTTTGTGAAGGGGCTGATGGACACGTGTATAATAGTTATGAATATAAAGTTAACAAAGTCAGTAAATTTAGTTGCTTTGCAAGTCACTTCGTACATGTAGTCGTACATTTAGTAGACGCTAAACCTAAATTTTACAACTTTTATTGAATTGTATTCCAATGGGAATCACATGGGATGGGACAGGCCTGAATTGTTATGGGGTGAGACAGAGAAATTTGTCTCATGGACAAGTCTTGAGTCTCGCGCAATAGAAAATAGACTGGTTGAACCACAGAAAGTATCTCAAATTCAGATTATATATTACATTTTTTGAACCTTCAGAAGTATGTGCACCAAGATGGCGCACAACCTGAACATGGTAATTGTACGAGGTTAGGGTTCAGGTTGTGCGCCATCTTGGTGCACATACTTCGGTAGCGGTTTTTTATGGGGAAGGCGCATGCAAAAACCAATATCCAACTGTGAAAGAGATATCATTCTAGTCAAGGGGGTGCAAATTACGGCCCGCGGGCCGGATTCGTCGCAATGGTTCCTGCTGAAATTACGTCTATAGTTTTAGTGGAATATAAATTTCTCCTTTGACAAATACCTTATATTAGTGAAATGAGCAGGCAGGCGATTGTTACCAATGCTAGTTAAATTTTTAAATAAACTGTTTCTTATTTATAATTTCATATTGAGTTTTGAACTTCCGGTCCAGTCACCAAGTCTTTTATCTGTGAGTGGTCCACTTAGGAAAGTATTTGTCAACCCTTGTTAAAGTTTATTTTGTATAGATGAGAAGCTGCCTTATAACAAAGCAGAGTAATCAGCACAATCAGAGTTAATTAGTAGCGAAATTATTCCAAGAATCTCGGAACCCTATATTCAATATTGATACGATACAATCAATATACATA
The DNA here is from genome assembly GCF_964204865.1 of Styela clava. NCBI lineage: Eukaryota > Metazoa > Chordata > Ascidiacea > Stolidobranchia > Styelidae > Styela > Styela clava. The sequence continues at coordinate 22,769,745 of NC_135255.1, forward strand.
AATTAATAACAATTGATATCGCCTATAATAGATTGATCGTTCAGATTGTTTGAGTATGTTAAAATTAATCGTTATTCTATGGTTGGTTGTGATTACTCCACATCCCTCACAAGGTAAGGTAATTTGTTTCAGTCTTAAATAGTCTTCAGAACTTAAATAGCAAAAATCGGAACAAAATTATGGCCTAACCCTAATCTGGTACACATACTACGGGAGTACCCCTCATTCTATTAGTATAAAAAAAATTATTATTTGGAAATTCAATTTATAATTTTCAATAATTGAATTTTCCCAAAGTAATATGCAGAAAGAGTATTCTGTAACTAAAAAGAGGTTTCTTGTTAAAATTGCCACAAAATACCTATTATCTCTCAATTTCGTTCCAAGCCAATAATATGATATAAATATATTTTTAATTTTACTTCAGCGCGAAGGAAATGTTGGCATTGTTTAAATGCGAGAAGCCAAGCAGAATGCATAGCCAAAGGACGTTTGGAATTATGCTTAGTGAATGAGGTATATATAATCTCGATAACGTTTTTTTCAATATTTCTTAGTATGAGAAATACAAAGCACTTTGCAAATTAGCATTTCGTGCTGAACTTTAAAAAATACGTCACTCGTATTTGACGAAAAAAAAAACCGCATCAAACTATTTTTTCTCGGGCTAATAACTTGGTTTCTGCGAAACTAATTACTTATCCTGCTTCTATGCTTTTGTGCCGGTGGGTCCGGTACGCATAAAATGCAATGATGCTGTAGCAAGAGTAAACATAACTATCCTATCGCTGTTATTTAACATGCGTTTAACTATATGATGTGATTGTGACGTCCAATTGCGTAATTTTAGGATGGCAAAGTCAGGGGGCGGTTAGGATTGACATGTGCAAAAATCGTTAAGCTACGCCAACTAGAAGTACTTTAGGTACGAAACTACACGAGACCTGAAACTTTGTATTGAAATTTTACCATGGTCATATGCTGATACTTTGTTTTGGGTATATATATATCGAAACTTGTTAGGTAACTTTGAAAAATACGAGGGAATTTAAGATTATAATTTATTATTATGCGCTTCATCGTCAGAATGAAGAGGGAAATCGCCTAATATTATATTCAAGTGGAGAAACTTAGATTTGTATTGAAATTTTATCATGGTCATATGCTGATACCTTGTTTTTGATATATATATCGAAACTTGTTTCGTAACTTTGAAAAATACGAGGGAATTTAATAACTATTATTATGCGCTTCATCGTCAGAATGAAGAGGGAAATCGCCTAATATTATATTCAAGTGGAGAAACTTAGATTTGTATTGAAATTTTATCATGATGATATGTTGTTGTTTATTCTTAGAATTTTTGCCAAAACACTATAAGAGCAATCGGAGGAGGCATCTATTATGAAGTCACTAAACGTTGCAAACAGACTGTTGGTTGTGATAACAACCAAAAACAGGTATGAATAAATAATAACATAAATACGAATGGCGACTTTTCAAATAGAGCTACCGTGTTTCCCAAAAAATAAGACCTACCCCGAAAATTAGACTTATTCAATTACACAAATTTTAAATTTATTCTGTCCTAGTCGATAGCAAGAAAGCTCTACCACACATTTTAAAATTAGATGATTAATAAACTATGTTTTGCAGTTATTTTGAATAAAAACGTGTTACTTATAAGTAAATGGTTATCAGTTTTCATATTATGTATATTTGAAAATCCACTAATTCTCTACTGGTGGTTATATATTTTAATAAACAAGACAGCTATGCTCAAATATATGGACAAGTAGCGCCACATAATTTTGATGACGTCATAGCAAAAAATAAAAGTAATAGCTTTCTGGAGAAAAAATCCATCCTTAGGCACTGAAAATTTTAAAGCAATTAGTCCAGTAATCAAAGAGAAAAGCGATTTCTTCAAAACGTGTAAATAAACAAGAACAACATAACAACAAAACGATCGTTATGTCCACTACGTGTCCAATAATGATTTGAAGCATGCAAATCAGTTCGTGAGTGTCAACTCTCCAAAACACTCGCAAAATAAACGTTCAAAACTTTTAATAGCAAAATATAGGACGAATTTCTTTGGGGTCAAGGGTCGGGAAACATCCATGGACAGTTACGTCGCAATTGAAATTTGGGCGCTCCGGAAGTATTTGTACTAAGATGACGCACAACCTGAACAATCCGACCCTGGTACACATACTATGTTCAGGTTGTGCGCCATCTTGGTACGAATACCTCCGGAGCACAGAAATTCGTATGGCCTGAGATCAGTTGGCAATCAATATTTTATCTTATTACAGAACATATCAGGAACCTATCCATTCCAATGTGATACTGAATTACCTCACTCCGTATGCAGATGCTGTTGTGGTTTCGATAACTGTAATGGTCCCAGCATTGATTGCATGCAAAGTATGTATAGATAGTTTTTGTAGAATTTATCGAGTGCAAATGTCAGGTCTGAACAGTATGTGTATGTTCCACAGTTTTTCATTTTAGGGGGTGGGTTCGAAATTTAGGGGCTGGTAAATATTTTACTATGAGCGTTTTATCGCGTATCTTATTTGTAACTTATAAAAATGTGTTATGTATTTGACTAACGATCTCCACCGATAAATTTGCCATATTCTGTATATTTGAATACAATTATACTTTAGTTAGAAATTACAGTGTGGTTTCACACATCAAAATAGGGAGGGTTGAAATTTTAGGGGGGGGGGGGGGGGGGGGGGGGGTATACAAATCACTGCGTCTGAACATGTCTATTTAATGTGGATGCTATTGTAGTCATTGCTGATTCTTGTTGCATTGATGTACTTATTACAATCATTGATCATTTGACGCTCCAGAAGTATTCGAACCAAAATGACGCACAATCTCAACTCTAACCTGGTATACATACTATGTTCAGGTTGTGCGCCATCTTGGTACACATACTTCGGGAGCACCAATCATTTTAACAAAAAATGTAGCGTCTGGTGGAGTTTCGTACCTAAAGTATTTCTAGCGGGTGTAACATAACCTTTTTTGAGTTTGTTGATCCTAATCGCCACCTGAAAAATTACGCTACTACGTCACAGTGATGTAATAAAGCTCTTTAAACAATACAAACTGTCATCCAAGACGCGCTGACAATCACTTGTTTTCTCATCAAAATGATCCCGATACGAGAGAGATTGCTGTCGTTAGTGAGTTTTTTTATCGTCAGCGGAGATGCCATTCCGGGTTGTTCATAAGCATACTTTAGCAAGCTTTGTGACGTCGAAGTGATGTTATTTTTGGATAAACGACTCCAGTCTAGCAACTATTGTAAGAAATATAACACTTTTTATCAATAATTTTAGACAAACCAGAATGTGAAAAACCTGAAGCACCAAGAAATGGATATGTATTTTGTCCAAGTCCTCCGCTGATTTCTGGAACCTCATGCTACTACAAATGCAAGCCAGGTACCTGTTCACTTGTTACTTATCGATCTTTAGATCGGTAAGTATGTTGATAGGTATTTGTCTGTTTGTCTGTTAGATGCACGCGATATCTCAGGAAGGCGTAGTTGAATCTGCTCCAAATTTTGCATATGCATTCATCATATCAGGAGCCTATTAATTTTGGATGAATTATGTCGTATAATTAGCGAGGTATTAATTAATTAGTGATGGGACACGCGGTGTCACTATAGAGTCATGAATCGAAACCGCAGTTTCGATCGATAAGTCTTCGGTATCCGACCGATATTCTCGTTTGTTATTTCTTAATATGAAGTAGAAAAACAATGAATAACATTTACCAGTCATTATCGACGACTTCACAATGAATGGAAAACTCAATATTATCGCGACAGATGCACAGTTGCACGCCTAGTCACTGATCTAAAGTTACAAACTTTCTATTACTGTCAAATATCCCACGAATTTTATTTCAAATCAATTTTACAAAGTATGGTTGTCCCTTCAGCTATTAATTATTATGCGTTCGCCGACATGAATAGCGTCGGAACGGAAGATCAGTCGAGCCTTTGCCGTTTACTATCTGCAGCATCATAATGGTAAGACAATGATCATTTTGAACCATTTTGAGGCATCGATGCTGTCATTCGATCCGGACAGTCATGTCGTTTCAACATTAAATTCACAAATTTTCAACCATTGAAAATATTTTTCTGAGACGACACTATTTTTTTTAAGAACTCTGGTTCTCCAACCTTTTAAGACTCACCTTTTTTAGAATTTGTCAAGTTTTGCGTCCCACCTCAAAAATAACTAGCTAACAATAAGCTTAAAATAACAGATAGTATTAGTAATGCGAAAGTATGTTTTATTAAGAAAACATTTTGAAAATACGTGGAGGAATTGTAAATATCTAAAATAAGACAGACAAGATCTAATGTAACAATTTTTTTTTATCTTATATTAGCTTCATCCAAAAAAAGTGTCTACGCACTCCTTGTGGGGAGATCCTCACTGTTTGATAACCACTGATTTGGAACTAAGGCATTTTCTTTTCTTTAGCGTCTGGTTTTCGATATGTACATTTCAATATACTGTTTCTTATCATTATGTAAATCCAAAAACTAAATAAACAAACAGGATAATCAAAAATTTAATTTTTTTTCTCATTATTTCATTTCAGGATTCAAGCTTGAAGGTAGCACTTCAACAGTTTGTGAAGTTGAAGCGACGGTTGCAGCGTGGTCTAATGGGCCACCGGCATGTGTAGGCAAGTTAAAATAATTTAATAAAATATTTCTCGGTGCTCCAGAAGTGTGTGTACCAATATGGACGTAACTAATTTTGTTCGTCTATTTTACATTAAGTTGTGTAAAGGGACTGAAACCTATGGGTAGGGGATATATTCACTTGGCTAACACAGACCGTCCCCGAACTCGTAATACAACTAAAATAAGGAAAATTGGAATGAAATCATGGCCTAACCTAGCCTGGTACACATACTTCGGAAGTACCTATTCTCAATATATTTTTTCGTTAAAATTGTTACAAATCCAGTATTAAAATTTATAGGTATTTTGGTATTGAATGTATTTTTCCGGATTTTCCTAGTATTTATTTTTCGATTTTTTTCCTCGGTATAATTTAATGTTGGACTTCCTCATAGGAGACGCTGCTCGATAACCATTACTGGTTTATCGCGTCCTCTTCCACACTGAAATGAATTTTTTTTATCTTTATTCTGTATGTACAATGTGTATTTTTGGCACATTTAGAAATAAATTACTGGCAATGTAGTTGAACCCTTGCTCTAATGACTTGAATTTAAATTTTTCTCTTAGACTTCAAACAGATTTGATAGCAGATTCACTTTTCTGATCCTCTTCTTGTATTTTACAACATTTTTTTTAAAATGACAGTCAAACCCTGCAGACGGCTCATTGCACCGGTGTCCGGAAGCTTCGATTGCACAGATGGACGGAATATTGGAAGTCAATGCGAATTCAAATGCGAACAAGGAAGAGTGCTTGTTGGGCGAAAACTTCTAAGATGCTGTAAGAATTACAATTTAAAAAATTTAAGTTCTATTGAAATAAGAAATATTAGATTGGAAAATACAAATATTAGGTGGAATCGTATATCACAACACAAACGCATTTCTGCAGCCAAATTAGAGTTATCGTCTGTGACAAAACAGATGGCGTTTTAGAGAATTATTACCCTGTTTGCCCGAAAATAAGACTTAGCATGAATTTAAAACAAATGATTTTAATATAAGTCCTTCCTTTAAAGTAAGACCTATTCAATGACTCGTTTTTTGTGACTTACTGGATAGCAAGAAATCTTTCTTACACGTTTTAAACGATTGATACTATATGTCTTGCAGGTATTTTGAATAAAAACCTCTTTTTCATAAGTAAAAGGATATCGGTTTTCATATTTTGTATATTTGAAAATCTCGTGATTCTCTACTTTGTAATTTATTTTCTGATAAATGAAAATATAAGTCATCTCCCAAAAATGAGCCCTAGTGTTATTTTTCGAAAGAAAATTGAAATGAGACCGATTCTCATTTTTGGGGAAACATGGTGGCAGTTTTTAGCCTAATCTGGGTAGGATATAGCAAATAGCCAGCACGAACACAAATAGCGTTCTGATATCCCCTTTGAATAAATTTTCTAACCAGTAGTGGGATTCAGCCGGTTCGCACCGGTTCTATAGAACCGTCTGACGAAATTTTATGAGATCAGCGAACCGGTTAGCATTACTGGTTGCTGCCAATGTTCTGTTTGTAATAGAACCGGCTTAAAAATATGACTTTCGTGAAAGAACCGGCTGACAAACATTTGAAGCCCACCAGTGCTTCTAACTCAGTGGTTCTCAATCTTTTGTCTTTCGTGTCCGCAAAAATAGACGCTTCCACCTAAATAGAATGATAATAATTAGATTGGGATGAAAATTACCCCTTAGTAACAAAAACAGTGTTATCATCTATTGGACACGTTAGTGTACATAACTATCGTTTTCATATTTTTGGTAATCTTGTTCTTGATGATCTTCTTCTTTGTATCGTTTTGAAAAAATCACTTTTCTCCGTGATTACTGGACCAATTGCTTTGAAATTTTTAGTGAGTTAAGATTATATTTTTCGCTAGAAGGCTTTCACTTTTATTTATCGTTTTTTGTGTGCTATGACGCCATCAAAAATTGCCACTATGTGGTGCACGTGAGCATATTTGAGCATAGCTCTCTTGTTGCCACTACAATCAAAACGAAACAGAAGTAAATAGGTTTGTGGTCCACCTGGAAGGGTTGCTGTGGCTCAGCAGTGGGCCATGGCCCACTGGTCGAGAACCAGTTTTCTGGCCCTAATTCTGCTGGTTTGGTGATTATGATTTGGCAAAAAAAACTTGCAACATTGATGAACTGGTATACGAATAGTATTTATGCGTATAATAGTAAGAGTTTTATAAAATGAATAAATTAATTTTAAATACTTATATACGGTATACCGGTACTTTTTTCCTTTTTTTTAGGTCTGTTACGAGCTCGGGGACTGTCTGTATTTATCAATTGAATGTCCCCCTGCCCGTAGGTTTCAGTCCCTCTTTATTTCTCTCTAAATTTATGTAAAATAGACGAACAAAATTAGTTACCTCCATGTTGGTATTCATACTTCGGGATTATTAATGGAAACAAGAGAGCTACGCTCAAATATATGGACACGTGGCGCCACAAAGTGGCAAATTTTGATGGCGTCATAGCACACAAAAAAATGAAAGTAATAGCCTCCTAGCGAAAATATAATGTTTACTCACTGAAAATTTCAAAGCAATTGGTCCAGTAATCGAGGAAAAACGCTATTTTTTCAAAAGGATACAAAGAAGAAGACCAACAAGATTACTAAAGATATAAAAAATGATCCATAGGTCCACTCACGTGTCCAATTACTAATCTATATTACCTAATTATGAATTCCAGCACATTTGTCGATATGGGATCACAAGGAACCAACTTGTGAGCTTGTTACTTGCTTTCCTCCGAGGCCTCTCGATCCAAACCTTCTTCCTGCTAAACCTAGTTGTACGGACCGGTATAATTATGAAAGTGTCTGTAGGTGAGTTTTAAAGTATTTAGATTTGTACAAGTGAATCAATCTTTAATTGAATGGTTTTTGACCACAGCGAAGGAACAGTAAGGTATCACATTGTGACATATGTTGGCAATATTTTGGTCGAACAGTGTTGAGACATGGGCAAACTACGTCCCGCGGGCCAAATCTGGCCCGTTGTGTATGTAACTTTTTACGTTATACTTACATGGCCCGTCTGTCTAGGTGGGCGAAATTTTTGGCCTCTGGTCCAAAAACCTTGCCCAACATATTATAGTAAGAAAGTTGAAAATGAGAAATTTTGATTAAATGATGATACATTTTGTACAATTCATGTAAGTGTTATTTGATTTGATGGGAAGCTGACTTTTCAAGATTATTTTCGTTCATAGGCATTCCGTAAACGTACCAAATGAAGGTCTAGTGTAGTTTCGTACCTGGTCGTAGTGTAACGATTTTTGCACATGTCAATCTCAACCCCCACCTGACTACGCCATTCAAAAATATGTCACTACGACGTCACAATCACGTCATAGTGCTTGCCAAAGTATACCTATGATCGCCCGAATTGCATCCGCGCCGACGATAAAGAACTCACTAACGACAGCGATCTCTCTCATTGGGATCGCTCGATTTCGGGTAATCGTTTGTACGTCTTTGATGACAGTACGTATAGTTTGAAGGCAATATTACGCCACTGTGACGTCGCAGTGACGTAATTTTGAAGATGAAGCAGTCAGGTGGGGGTTAGAATTGATATATGCCAAAATCGTTATGCTACGCCCAATAGAAGTACCTAAGGTACGAAACTACACTAAACCCCTAAATAAAATCTCGAACACAAGGAAACGCTATGGTTTGAACTGCTAATTATGCTTAATAATAAATTTTTTGCAGCTTCTCTTGTCACCCTGACTACGATCTCATTGGAGCAGACCAGTTGATCTGTGGGCCACCAATTAGGTCCAACAAAAAAGCTAGTTGGGATAATCGAACACCAAGATGTCAAAGTATGTAAAAGAAGACAATTAATTTGATAGTTTGGATGGTCCAATTCGGGATTTTATCTCCTGAACTATTGGTTTTATATTGGTACCAATTAGATTGTACATAAAGGTACAACCGATTCCCTATTTGAAATAACGTAAATAAGGATGTCATGGCTATCATTCAAGCGAGCAAACTTTAACTTGGCGCAAAGCAAAAATTAGATAATGCAATATAATAACGTTACCTGGCGTGTTTATTGCACAAAACGATGTGCTCAAAGACTTTCAACGTCAAGACAAATTCACTTTTTCTAAACATTTTGCGGCATCAACGTGAAATTTCGCCAATTCAATGTATTTAGTGATTTTTAGTTAATTTCAAAATGCTCTTAACATAATATGGTATCAGTTGCAAAATAGGCAATTTTAATAAACATAATCTATTTACATTTAGTCAAGAAATGTCTTCCAAACTATCTTGGATGTTCGGAAAAAGTAGTTGGAGAAGAATGTTCATTCAGTTGTGAAGAATGTAACAGATTAGAAGGAAATAGAAATATCACTTGCACCAAAGATGGATGGACCGGAGTTCCAGGAACTTGCGAGCTAATCACATGCAACCCAAGACCAAGGTACTGAAGGACCATACAATTGCTGCATTGTATAATACGAACCAATAGATAACACGCACGCGCATTTTAGCACATTTTAACCAAGATACTCTAGAAGTATGTGCATCAAGATGGCGTAATCCGGGACATAGTATGTGTACCTGGATAGGGTTAGTCTATAATTCCATGCACAAATACTACGGGAGTCACTTGACTAGTCCCCGAACCCGTGAAAGAACTGAAACAAGGAAAATTGTAATGAAATTATGGCCTAATGCCAACCTGCACATACTTCTGGAGCGCCACATACAATTGCTGTATTTTCCCATGATACAATTGCCGCAATTCATGATACGCACCCATAGATACCACGCATTTGCATTTAGCACATCTTAAACCAAGGTACTGAAGGACCATGCAATTGAGTATTTATTCATGATACAATTGCCTCATTGTGTAATACGCACCCATATATAGCACGTACCTGCATTTTAGCACTTCCAGTATTTCTAATCTCATCGCATAAGACACAAACCGGCTACATTGAAACACTTATAAGTTAAAACACTCGATATATATCCATGCCAATGCATAATACGCACCCCCTTTTTTGAACTTGAAATTTGGCTCCTCAGAGCCCGCGTATTATACACAAAGAGATGTGGTATTATACGTCGGATACTAGACTTCTAGTTTTCATACTTGCTATTTCATGTTTAGTTTCACAAAACAAAACAAAAAATACTCGCGATTTCATTTCTTTTGGGGAAACTACTAAGATAACGAATAATAATCAGCTTCGTAATAATTTGCGAAATTGGGATAATCCTGATCCATCAGAGTGTTAGGATAGGATTTACATATTTATTCCCGGGGAGAGGAAAGCCGATAAAACGGCATAACCATATGGCGAACCACGCCTCTCGTCTGGTTACCATTCCATGTCGGGTATGGGATTAATGTTTTTGGAAACATGGACTTGATGGTGGAGGACGCCGTAACCGAACAGCGGTTACGTGAACCACCCTACGCCGGCCAGCAGTCCTCTCGCACATAACCCTCCCCGCATGGGATTCAAACCTGCGAACTCATGCAGAGTAATCAGAGGTGCGGTGGCGAGCATATTCCTAACGCTTAGCACGATGAACCACATTCAATATAATCAATTTTACAGCGCACCGGAAAATGGATTCATCGAATGCAGTGAAAATAATAACAATTGCGGCAACGACTGCGATATTTCATGTTTTGATGGTTTCAAATTAGTCGGATCCAGCAATATTGTTTGTCAGGAAAATGGGGAATGGAGTGGCGGCACTATTTCAGCGGTGTGCGAACGTAAGTTGGAAGTGTGACGAACCTTATTTTTGCACTCCCGTAGTAGATGAACCAAGATGGCGGACACAGGAACGTAGTATGTAGTGTACCAGATTAGGCGTAGGGCATAATTTTATTTCAATTTTCCTTATTTTAGTTCTATTACGAGTTCGGGTCAAGCCAAGTATTTGTACCTAAAAGTTTGGCCTAACCCTAACTTGGTACACATACTACGTTCTGGTGTCGGCATCTTGGTTCACATACTACATGAATACTCTTATCGGGGCTCCCGAAGTATGCGGACATCGGAATGTAATATGTGTACTAGGTTAGGGTTAGGCCATAATTTTAGATATAAATACTACGGGAGGCTCTTGGCTAGTCTTCGAACTGATAATAGGGCTAAAATAGGGAAAATTGAAAAAAAATTATCGCCTAACCCTAACCTGTTACCCATGTTACGTTCCGATGTCCGCCATCTTGGTTCGCATACTTCGGGAGCACCCTCTTATCTTTTTCTATTAAATGCTGGTATTTGATATTAGCGCCAAAAGGCACTGTTAGTGCGCGGCAAATACCAGAATAAATCCTTGGAGCAAAAGATTTGACATGTTATATTTCGAATGTATTTTATTTAATGCAACATCTAATTGCAATCAATGTAAACAAAAAAAAGTTAGAGCCTGATATACGCAACACAAAATTCATTAAGTCTAATCTTGACATTGGCAAACTACGGGTAATTCAATCTGGCCCGCCTGATCCTTCCACAACCAAACTAAATCCAAATTTTGATGCTTTAGTTATAAATAGCTCAAGAAATGAGATTGCAATTAAATTCAGTTTGAGCACAAGGCTTATTGTTTTCTACTATTGTGTTTGTAACACTATAACTATTGTTCATACAATGTAACTTTTTACGTCACACTCACATGGCCCGCCAGTCTAAAAACTCCGCTACCCCCTGGTCTAATTCCACAGTCTAGTTTCACAACAAACTAATATCATTGATATCCTTGATATCATTTGATATTTCAAATTCATTTACCAAATTTATTTCTTGCCATTGTTGTAAACTGCTTGTCCGAGGAAGTCTGACTCTGGTCGGACGAAACGTTACAGAAATACATTTGTGTTAGTATGCAGCTGGACTCTTCAATTGAATAGAATAGTCATATTTATTCCAGCTACAGTATCCTTGCAGTATACGCATACGGATCCACTAGCATAAAGGCATAGAAAAAAGATAGGAAGTTAGTCTTGCGCAACCCAACTCAAATTTAAACTAATATCAGTTTGATTTTTTCTCAAAGCTGACGAATGCGACACCATCAATCTTCCGGGTATCATAGCTACCTGTCCCAACGGCAGAACTGTTGGAGATTCTTGTTCTCTTCGCTGCGCTGGAGTCAATAAAGAATTTATTGGAACGAAAACTGTCACTTGTGAAAAACAGATTGTTGGCAAACCAGACTGGGAACCGAATCTTAATCAGTATTGTCGAGGTATTCTTAAGCATGTAACGTGATTTTCATGTCATAAATCAAAGTTTCATAATTGCTGCATAAAATACTGTCAAATTATCTTGTGAAAATCAGGGCGTGCCGCCAAAAATAGGTACTCCCGAAGTACGCGTCCAAGATGGCGCACAACCTGAACATAGAATGTGTACCAGGTTAGGATCAAGGTTGTGCGCCATTGTGGTACGAATACTTCGGGAGCGCCCAATAAAATACATACTCAATTTTGCGATCTTTATTTCATTTATGTTGTTTAAAGGACCTAGTAATTTTGCTGTCCGATAGTAAGTAAGTGTTAATTTCGATTTTCCGCTACAGCAAAACAATGAGGTAATACATGCTAAAACAAACAAATATAAAAAAAAAATGAGAAAAGTGAACAAAATCTGAAAAAGATTTAAGATGTGCTGATGCACTTACCCCAAACAGCAAACAACACAAAAAAAGAAGAGAATTAAAATAAAAGACACGAAAGATAATTCGGGCGTAAATACTTGGGTGTGGATGTGTAGTTTGAACATAGACTGCAATAAAAAAATTGTCGGGGGAATTTTTATCTCTTGCTTTTTTTTAATCAAATGATATGTTTTTTCAGATATTCTCTGTTCGAACTTTCCTCGTCCGAATGAACGACCACGCTCGGACGTAGGAACAATAACGTGTAATCCTCTTGCAAATCGAGTAGAAAGCGACAGGGACGGACGAGAAGGATGGAAAGTTACTACACAGTGCGAAATAAGTTGTAACGATAACTATCAGGCACGCCAACTAATAGATACAAGCACATGTAACGATGAAGGCCTTTGGACTGTTAATCAATTATGTTGTGTGGGTATGTTCACATTTGTATATAATAGTGTTACTCATTTGTGTGTCGCTCAGGAAATATTTGTATCAAGATGACGCACAACCTGAACCCTAATCTGGTACACATACTATGTTCAGGTTGTGCGCCATCTTGGAATGGGTACTTCGGGAGCATCCATTTGTGTGCTGTGAAACTGGCGCATGATTACTAAAGGACGGAAGTACCTCTATGGTATTCTACCACCTGAGTCCGTCATTCAAAGAGTACGTCACTACGACTTCATAATCACGCAAAAATAGTTGGGCCATGCCAACTAGAAGTAATTACGTCATGCTCTTTTTTGCACTTGTTTATCGATCGGATGTTTCGGTTTACTTATTAGAAGTTACTTATGTTGGCGCTCAAGTTGTTTATAAGGTATTATTAAACAGGTTATTGAATTTAAATTTTGCTATACGACGATAAAAATTATTTGGCGCTTTAGAAGCGTGTGTACCAATTTGGAAGGAACTAATATTGTTTGTGTCCTTCACATAAAGTTGTGTGAAGGGACTGAATGCCTATGAGCAAGGTTTCCTCTATGGTGCGCAACTGCGCCATTGCACATTACCAACAGACCATTTACGCGGTAAAATTCAAATCTCGCGCGCTTGCAAAATTAGTTTTCAAAGCATGGCTCGTTATCTTTTCTAACGCCTAGCTAGAATGTTCCATATTTTCCATTTAAACGTGTACTTTGTTCGGATAATATATTATACTGTTGTAATGTATTTCACATAGTTTGTAGACTCTGCACAGCGTTAATTCATTCATACTCAGTAAAACAAATATTTGCTCAGTGTAGATTTTTTTAGAGGGAACACTGCCTATGGGCAGGGGGTATATTCACTGGGCTAACTTTTCACGTCACACTTAAGCGGTCCGTCAGACTGGGTGGGCAAAATTTTTGGCCCTTGGTTCACAAACCCTGCCCATCCCTGGCCTGGTATCTTAATGACTGTGTACCGTAGTAAAGAGGTTATTAAGCACGAATAGAATACATATGCATATACTTTGTTTATTTAGCATGTTTACAAAACACTGCACTCGATGTTGTTGTACTTATGGATAAAACTGAAACTTCGTCCGATGAGAAAAATTTATGGAATATAAGGATGGATTTCTTGGTTAATTTCACTGAGTAAGTTGAATTTACTTGAATGTTCACTATTATAATCTACACCAAGGTGTCCAACCTGCGGCCCGCGGGCCATATACGGCCCACAAGGATAAATAGTGTGGCCCGCGAAACGATTCTTTGATCTGGTATGTACGAGTAATTCCTGAGTTCAGTTCATGATCTATGATTATGATGTCACAATGCCCCAACATTTCGCCGGTACGAAGTGAAGAACCCATGTCATCGGATCAATAACAACACTTTATGTGCATGCAACTACTAGAAAGGCTGTGTTAAATGGAGTTGTGGCCCGCGTTTCACCCAGTTATTTGTATCTGGCCCTCCTGTGTTGAAGGTTGCACACACCTTATCAACATTAACGGTATTAGAAAATTTGTGAAATTTAAGGAAGCATTCATTTCTTAGCCAGTTTTCTTGAAATAATGTTGGAATTTATTTGAGTGTTTACTTTGTATTCAACAAAAGATCCACATTAACAGTATTTTTCGGAGGTTATTGCAGAAAATTTCGCCGCAAGAGCATTTTTCTGTAAAACAAGTATTTGTAATTAAAACAGTTACCATAATTTTGAACTACCTATATTAAAAAAGACTCGTATTTTTCTGTGGCAAAATTTTCTGTGGCAAAATTTTCTGCGGCGAATATCCCGAACATGTTTGTTTGGCACTGCGGAAGTATGTGTGGCAAGATGACGCACAACCTGGACCCTAACTTGGTACACAGACTATGTTCAGGTTGTGCGCCATCTTGGTACTTCTGGATCACCATTTGTTGAGCATAGGGTCAGCATACCCTGTTTTTTTTATTATTCTTCGGTGGCCGACCAAAAAATGCATAAAAGGATCTTGATAACAGTATAGCAAGGATGCAAGACATTATGTATATACGAGGCTGTCATAAAATCCTTGCTTCTAAGATTTGTCCTTATTTTGAGGGTCTTTGTCCTAGAAAAAAAAAATTGTCCTTATTTCTAAGAATGCATGTATGTTTATATGCTTCAAAATGTAACAATATCTGCATAATGCTTAAAAAGTGTAAGAGAGATGGGATACATGTTCAAGATCTTACTGGCCTGAGACACAGATATGCGACATGCACCCCTACTAACAATTATAACAACAGTTTAGGACTGCTGCGTTATAGTATGGCAACAGACATGAAATAGGCTATACAAATAAAACTCACATACAGTACACGTGTCCTTATTTTTATTTTATTTCAGGGGTATAGGTTTCCATACCAAGCACTTAGATTGGTCAATTTGAATGGTGATTTGCTAGAAATGATATTTAGAACTTCATTGACTGCTGCGCGCATTCATGGCGCAAGTGAAAGTGAACTTAGAAGACAGCTTGGAACAAATAGTTTCTAAGAATAAAGAACTGTTGGTACAAATCCATTCTAATGCAAAGTATGATTGGACAGGGTGGCATCTCCATGAATACATTTTGTCTGTTACATTTCGTTTTTTGTTATCTTTCATGTTTCCATGATGTCCTCATTTTTGGTTAAATCTTTAAAAGACAATACAATTTTTTATTTCAGTTTCATCGTTGTTGAATACGGATTTAACTTAAATATAACGTTTGTTCCTTATTCAAATGATGTCGACTTAACAAACTCGATTAAGTTCATGACGATTGATGACTTTGAGTTTGCAGTCGATAACGATTTGAGAAATACTTTAAAGGATATTCCGCTCGGGAAACCAACAGGTAAATAGAGATTGAATAAAAGATGTAAATCAGGGGTCTCAAACTCGTGGCCCGAGAGCTAATTGCGACTAGTTTGTGGCCCGTTTTACTATGAGAATTTAATGTTAGTGTTTCACCTAGCTCAGTTCGCGTGATTAATGATTAATATATTTAATATGTAGTAATATTTTCCGTGTCGGCACTCCTGAAGTATGTGTACCAATATGAAGGTAACTAATTTTGTTCGCCTCTTTCACATCAATTTGTGTGAACGGACTGAAACCTATGAAAGGGAGTATATTCATTTGGCTAACACAAACAGTCCCGAACTTGTAATAAGACTAAAACAAGTAAAATCGGAATAAAATTATGGCCTAATCCCAACCTGTACACATACTTCGGGAGACATTTCGTGCCCCGTAATTACAGTAGACAACCTTTTGTCACTCGCGGGTTAAAATTAAGGGTTGCATGTCATTGGCGGGCCGCACATATTTTTAGAAAGTTTAAAACAGAACGAATGATACTTTTTATAATAAAAATCAAGCAGTGATACATCTATCGAATAGAATATAGATTTCGTTCCTCATTAAATTGCATCTTAAAAAACTACATTTGAATATTTTGGCGCCATTGTACCCTTTGCACTTTGCATCAACTTCTCTGCGTTTAGTTGTCTAATTATAATCAAATTATAGGTTCATTATACGAGTAATTGTGGATTATATATTTGTTAGGTTATAATATAATCTAGTCTACACATGTCTCACAATAAATTCTGTTATGTAAAGAACATAATCGTCAAAACAGCTGCTTTGTTACTATAATTCAGTGATGCGTCGCGGGCTGGATTATATTACTCGGCGGGCCGTAGGCTTGGACCACGCTGCAGTAGACGTTCAAGTTTACTTTTTGTGATGTATTAATTTAAACAGATCCTTCAAATGCTGGTTTGGCGATGAAGTTTGTTGCAGATAATATCTTTGGATTTCATAACTTCCGTGTTCCGATGATATTTCTTCTCACGACCAGAACACCAAGTGACCTACCTCTTGCTAGATCTGTGAGCCGCGACTTACAGGACAGAAATATTCACGTATGTAAAATACTTCTATCGATACTCGCAGCTAAATGAGATGTAGACTTTCAAGTGCATCTATCTGCAAGTGGTCCTAAAATCGGGGATTTTGACTTGGAATATTATTTGTTCCTAAAAACGAGAATTTCGACGAAAAAAATCTATGCATTGGTTGTTTAGGCAACGCACAAATTCGTACTAATTTCTAATTCTTTAAGGTTTAAGCAACTAACAAAGAACAAAGGTATATTTTTGCACAAAGCCAACACTAGTGCAAAAGTGTGAGATTTGAAAAAATACACCCGCCACCTTTCCCAGTTGGGGTTAGAGCTAACATTAGAAATGATTTTAAAATTTGGTCCTCTTTTGACGGAGGCTTTGTACAAAAGATCCGAAAAAGATATGTTATGAAACGAGCGGTATTTGTTGTTCATTTAAAAATCGGCACTCCCGTAGTATGCGAACCAAGATGGCGGACACCGGAACGCGGTATGTAGGTTAGGGTTAGGCTATAATTTTATTCCAATTTTCCTCATTTTACTTCCATTTCGAGTTGCGCGACTAGCCAAGTGACTCCCGTTGTATTGTATTCAAAATTATAGCCTAACCCTAACCTACATACTGCGTTCCGGTGTCCGCCATCTTGGTTTTTCATACTACGGGAGCGCCTATTTTGTAATGAACAACCATTACTGTTCGGCAATATATTTTTTGAATCTTTATAGATTCTAAAAATCATGTCAAATTTGGGTTGTTAGGTGCCGATTATCCATGTTTTGATTACAAAATATTTGTTTTAAATGTAAGAGTAAATTGATTTTATTTTAATCTTATCATTCAATTCCATCAATAAATATTGAATGAAAGATTACCATTTTCTTTCCAGGTGAGAATTTTTCCGATCGTAGACTCATTCAAATCAGATCCAGGATCAAATAGGAAAGCTTTTGATTCTTTGACTGAGAATGCGAAATACGTCATTGACGCTGAAGGATCGTCCGAAACGAGCGACAACTTTTACATTAGTGCTTCAGAACGGTTGATTACGGTTACAATCAAACAGTGCAACGAAAGAGCGCAGGCTCTACAACCGTGCTTTTTCCAGAGACCGTAGTTTATGTTAACTGCAGTTCAAATCTGAAGATATTAGATATTAGTCTTTTTCATTTCTATAATCCGTGGTGACAGCAGTTTATTGTAGTCTGGAATCAGTATGTTTCCCAGGGGGGGTGGATATTTTGTTATTAGTGATAAAACAATTTGTAACTTATAAATATGTGTTTTGTATATGAATGATCATCTTCACCGGCATATGAGCCACTTTCTGAATATCCGAATACATTTTTACTTATGTTAAGTATTAAAGTATGTTGTCACACCTGAAAATTAGGAAAGGGGGTTGTTTGAAATTTTAGGGAGTGTAGGGAAATCACTGCCTGGAATAATCAGAAACATTCTTTTCATCTGATAGAATATGGAAGTATCGGGCTAACTACGCACCTTTATCACTTGAAATATTTTTTGGTGAACTGGAATTTTTTCTCCCTCGGATTCGGCTGTTGAAATGAACAGTATTTAACATTATCTCACACTTTGAACATTTGTAAATTAATTCAAATTTGAAAAACATTTGTTAAAATTTAGATTAAGATCACAAATTCACCAATCGAATATTGAAGACATTAAATATTCTGTGGTGTAAATCATATTTATATTAAAGTTTAGTTGGTGTTATGCATTAAAATGCAAAGTTATTTTAACAACGGAGTCATTGTATATAATTGTATATATATAGGCGATCAGCTTTTTGAAGTCTGTTTATTAAAACGACATACATTTTACCAATCTTTTAAACATAAACTAGGCTTCCTTTGAGCGATTAAATCGTGAAGTTCTAATTAGAAGCAAACCTTATAATTAATCCTAATTAAATCCAACTTATATATATATACATGTACATTCGGTAGCACCATAAGATCAAAAATATATCTCCAATGATAATACTTTAGTCGAGATTCTGCGGTGTGCTACTCCTGGTATGTGCAAACTACGGCCGGTGGGCTGAATCCGGCCCGTTGGGTAATTCAATGTCCGATGCTGTCGTGGGCAAAATTTTTGGCCCGTGTTTCGAAAACCTTGCCAACCCCTGTCTAGTCAGATATTTGTGGCGTTTCGTCTGTTCTTTTACATTTTTGCATCATTCTGACGTGGCCGCGAGCGGAAACATTTGCGTGAGCACGCTATGACGTAACGTTGGTTACGCAGAATGAAAGAGAGCATATATACCCATGTTTCACGCACACATATATACGGAGAATGCCATTCAAATTCCAAAATATATATGTATTCCTAACCTAATGTCTATATGCAAGGCCAAGGGCAACCTTTTGTCGCTCGCGGGCCAAACTTAAGGGTTGCAAATCTTGTGAGGCCGCACATATTTTTTAATAAAAGTTATAAACCGAACAGATGGTTGTTGAATCGCATTCTTACACGCAGATCAGAAGTTGAAATTTCAGATTTTAAATAGCGAGCGAACACTGCAACGACTCGTGGACTCAAGTCGTCTTACTAGGCAAAAAAAATTACAAATTACATTTAATATTGCATCTGTTGTTGCATTACGCTCAATAGCTTTTCGATATCAGGTGACACGCTGGATCAGGGCGGGCAAGGTTTTCGGATCGGGGGCCAAAAATTTGGCCCATCTACACGGGCAGGCCATGCAAGTATGAAGTAAAAGTTACATTTCATGGAGAATATTTACAGCGTTACAAAAGCAAAAATGGAAAACGATGAGCCTCTAGCCAAAAATAAATTTAATAACAATCACAACGAATTCCTTGAGCTATTTTTTTTAGCTAAAACAGCAAAATTTGATTTTAGTTAGGTTTTGACAGCATCAGGCGGGCCAGATTGAAGTAACCGAGGGCTGTACTTTGCCATGTCTGTGCTAGATGAAGCCAGGTTAGAACATTTTCTAAATGGGATCCACTGATCTGAGTTATCAGCTTGTTCTTTGTAATGATCATTTTCGAAAATAATTGTTCGCACGCATATGTTCTGCCAGGCATCAATGTTTTCGCATGGTTTGTCAAATTTGGATAGAGATTCTTTCAAGAATTACTTTTTATCAAAATCCAGCAATGACATATCTCTAGGATAAAAATAGATTACTTCCTCATTGCATTGCATCTTAAGAAATTCGCAGCCGCCGTTTTGTCGCTAAATTTCAGTAAAACATCGCGCGTCGGAATATTTTACTCCGTGGGCCCGATATGGCCCGCGGGCCATAGGTTGCCGACCCTTGTGCTAGACCAATAGCCACCAACAGGGGATTCCTAATCGCACCTCCATCATTACTAACATTTCTTAATTTCTTGCATATCAGTCTCAAATTGCGACTTCATCAAATGTGTGAAATGTGCCATCTCCGAGTCTCCGTTTCATTAATTCGACTCGGTATTCATAAGTTCGGATTTTCATTTTCCCCGGAGAGAGAAAAGCCGATAGAACGAGAATGAAAACGCATTGAGTGGCAAGGAGCTCAACGGTGTTTCGCACATTAAATATTACCCAAGGTATTCAAACCTGAAAACCCACACAGTAAAGACCAGAAGTTGGGGAATTGCCGATTGTGCACGCGATAAAAGCGTACTTTACCACAGTAGAGATAGATGATTACTATTATCGGTAACGGTTCTAAAGATACGGTGCCGGTATAACATGCGTAGCCATACGGTACCGTACCACAGTATCTGCATCGTACCGGTACCGTCACTGATAGCTGATAGCATGCGTGTTTCTGAAGCGGCAAACGTCGAGTCGACATGAAAAATTTCTGGTCACTTAGAATTTCCACTCGTGCTCAAACAGTGGGTAATGGAGTGAATAAATTAAAAATCGATATAGTAGTTTTATTATTTAAAATTTATTTGCAAAATATTTCACTGAGATTTACGTGCAAAATCGTAGCTAAAATCATAAAATATTAATTGAAGTATTGGGTTCAATAGAATAAAAAATAATACAAGAGAGCTACGCCCAAATATATGGACACGTCTGTTCGCAGTACAGTACGGTTTACCGTACCGTCGATCAGCGTAAGGAAAAAATCGTAGCAAAGTACCGTAAGGACTTCGTTACGGACCATCGACGTTCGATGGCACGTGATCAAAAAGAAGAGGAGTGTCGGCTATGCGTCCGCAGAACGTTCGGTGACGTCATAGCAAACAAAAAAAAATCTCACAGAGCTAACAGAAATATTTGAAAGAAATAAAAGTAATAGCATTCTGGAGAAAATTTTTATCTTTAACCAGTAAAAATTTCGAAGCAATCGGTCCAGTAATGAAAGAGAAAAGCGGTTTTTTAGATTTTCCACCAGATTTCCAAAAAGTGTCAAAGAACAACAACAAGACCAACATAATATTGAAACGATCGTTATGTCCACTACGTGCCTAATAATACACCTTAGAAGAAAGACGCAGATATCCGAGTAAACAATTCCAATTTTCTCTCACAGGATTCGAAAGCCCACAAGTTGGTCAGAGGTTAAAAATATTTTATGAGGGTCGTGTGCAAAAATGTAAGGAAAATGGCAACATATAAATTGAAGTATTGGGTTCTTCCAGTAGAATATAAAAGAGTAGTGTAATACATCTGAGACACAGATATAACAGAGTAAATGAAAAGACCCGTACAAGTTTAATTTGCTAACGTTGTGTGTTTGAGTGATCCGCCTTTTTATTTGACGTAATATAATACTTAGTGAAATTTGTTTAATTACAAAATTATAAAATATAAATTGAAGTATTGAGTTCCAGTAGGATAGAAAATAATAATGTAACACACCTGAGAAAAAAAGACACTGATATAAGAGTGAAGTATAAAATGATGTTTTTGCACCAACACAAATTTTCTAATCTTCTTGTTCAATATTGTTGGTTATGTGAGAATAGGTTGGAACATGGATGTGCGACATTTTTGTCGGTAGCCCATACAACTAACATCAGACATCTAGCGGATCCACACAAAAAATGTAGCGAAAAACCAAGAAAAGCGAATGCGGCTGACGCGTAGCCTTGCAGTAATAAAAGCTCAGAGTAAAAGAATTAACGCAGCGACAAGAGCAAAAACACATCATTATGTATTTTTAACCAGATGAGCGTCTTTTCAAACATAAACTGTCGGATTAGGATTTTGTGCTTGATGGGTAAAATCTGAGTGTTGACAAGGGCCACACTAAATGACTTGGTGGGCGGGGTTGTGTCCCGCGGATCGCCTGCTGCATACCCTGGTTGACATGGTGACATCCTGTTATCGCCCCACCATCGATTTTTAAGTTCGTTTCTTTGAGTTTGTTAATCTTATAGGTTATTGCCCCAGTTTATATGTCTGCTTGTCTAAAGATTTGTGGTGTGGCCTTTATCAACACTCATATTTTCCCCATCAAGTGTAAAATCCTACCTGATCCGACAGTTTATGTTAACAAGAAACTATGCAAGAACTCGAAATTTCAATTCTCCCAACATTTTGTACTGCGGGAATTTTTTTTATTCGTTGTATACATAAAAAAACTAAACTGTTTGTGAGGTCCAGCAAGATGTCTGAAGTTGGTAATATGGCCCACCGACAAAAATGTCACACATCCTGATTTGAAAGGACTGGAATCGTTCTGTTTTAACATTGTCTACCCAATTTATTACACCATGGGCGGGGCAGCCCCTTCTTTAGTACTAATTGCATAGAGGCATAAAATGTGCCGAATTCAGATCTGTGAAAATCTTAGGTATGAAAACTGACTCTCTTCGCAAGAATAATCTCTCTAAATTATTTCCTCCAAGTTTTAAAACTGTTTTCCCTGACACGAAATATGCCACTGAGTGTAGCCCTATAGCGGCATCTAGCGGAAGTGAATCTTGAGGTAAAATTTGTCTCGAGTCTTGTGGATAAAACTCTTTCACTTTTTCGTTCAATTCATCGAATATATAGTAACGTTTCTTCTTGAAAATAACCACGTAAGGTGTCCCCGGTATGTGGATTGCGGCGTCCGGTTTTGTTGGTATCCGGTGGTTCCGGACAAGCCGCGGATATCCGGTTTCACAACGACCATCAAAATGGCGCCAATATTTGTGACCTGCAAAAATTAGAGAACCGTGTCATTCGGTTTTAATGCCATTCCTCAAATTTTCGTTTAATATATAGCTCTAGACAAATTGCAACAGGCTGACATATAGAGCAGGGGTGGGCAACCCTCAATACAGGAGGTCTAGATAGAAATAACTGGGTGAAACCGCGTACACACTGGGTGAAGTCAGATTCTGTGGTCGCCCCTAACTTTACTTAGAAATGACAAGAATGATGAGATTTCAATAAATTAAAATTACTGCCGAAATTACTACTTTCCTTCTAATTCTGAATGAGTGTGCGTAACTTTGCTCAGAGATGAGTCTCCTTTATTTCTGTGGTCGTCCAAAACTTTACTCAGAAATGAATAATTCAATGAATTGAAATTACTGCCGAGGAAATGACTTTAACTGTTTTGAGTATCGTGTAAGAGAAACGCGTTCTTTATTTCTAAATGAAGACGTCTGGGTGCTCCTGAAGTATGCGTACTGAGATAGTGGACACCGGGACGTAGTATGTGTACCAGGTTAGGGCATAATTTTATTCCAATTTTCCTTATTTAAGTTCTATTATGAGTTCGGGGAATAGCTAAGTGACTCCCGTAGTATTTGTACCTAATATTACGGCCTAACCCTAATCTGGTACACATACTACGTTCCGGTGTCCGCCATCTTGGTACAAGACACCCAAGAATGAGAACCCAAGCTAATATTCCCAGTATCAAGTTTTTAAACCTGTCAAAATAATAATAAAAACAACAAAAATAAAAGTACCCGAAAATATATAAGTTCTTTTACTAAACTCTGAATAGCAACTCGCGTCAATTCTCGGCTTCGACAGTCGGTAACGTCTTCGAATCTTATCCGGTTTTGTTACAGATCTTGTAGTTTCATTCATCGTCCAATAGTATCTTCCTTTGAAGAAATAAGTAATACCTTCAGCTGAAAATAAATTAATCAAAATTAATTTTTGATCATTTGCTGACAAAGTTTCCTAATACGGTGTCACGTAGGCCTGTGCTGGGGGTAAATTAGCAAGAAAGAAAATTCGCGGTCTTCGGCCTTGAATGGCTTAACTTGAAATAAATTGTTTTGATAAAATAAGGAAAACACGTATTTTTGATTTTCAAAATACTTTGTTGAATTTGGCTTCAAACTTGAAACGAATTAAACGCCTTTATTACTTTGTGATTTTTTCGAATATTTTTTTGTTAATTTCAACATCCACTATTTTGTTTTAAAACCCTCAAATTGTTTTTTTCCACTCCGACAGGAATAGATTTCAGTTTAATTCCCAATCATGATCAAATGAAGCCATCAAACACATAATAGATTGCAACAGAATCGCAAAATCCTGCGTTACGTAATAGACAGGATTACCATACGTCCCTATTTAGCGCGTACTGGCCGGATTTCGACAAGCCTCATGCCGTCCCTGAGTATGACAATCATTAAGGTTTTTTATTTTTATTATTATTTTATTTTTTTCAATTTGCCAGCCCCCTCAAAAAATTGCCCCTCCCCATTTGTGGGCCAACCGTTTGAGAAGCACTTCTCTTGAACTAGAGTATGTTGTATGTTCCAAACGACCTTGGTTCTGTTATTGGTCACCCTGTAGTAATACCCGCAAACAGACAAACCTGAAAACATTGCATCTATCGTTGTATTGCAGGGATTCGGAGGGTCGATCTTCCTTCTCTCATTGATTTTCCTGAAAATTGGCATTTCTTTAAAATATGGTCTTATGCGGGATTGAGTTCTGGGGCCTGAAATAATAAAAAATGTAGAATTGTGAATATTTGATGACGTTTTATGCTTCAATTCAGAACAAGGCTTTGTACAAGTTATTACTATGATGTAATAATGAGGGGCGTGGCCGAATTTCGAAGGGAGGATGGTTCTGAAAATTCTAATTGCCAAGTTAGACGTATCAGCTATCAGGTCCGACCGGAAAACGTGGGTTCCAAGAATCTTGAGGAACTAAACATCGTTTCGAGCTATGAAAAATTTCTATGTATGGTACAGAAAAATGCTTTTTTTACATTTCAAAGGGTGGCAGAGTGCTAGATGCGCGTAAAGATATTTATAAAATTGAAATAATATTGAATCATTTTCATGTCGAGTTCCAAAATAGGCAAAGAGAGAAATTTGAAAAGATTCCTTTAACTAACTCTCACCGTACAAGTTCTGTAGAGCTTCAATGTCACTCTCATGTAACTGTATCTTCCCTTGCAAAATTCTTTCCGAATACAACGGATACATGACTCCGTGCACCTCATCTGTGTGTTGAAGCCCAAGAGCGTGACCGATTTCATGCAACGCCACCAATACAAGACTAAAGAAAGAAAAGATTGTTCCGTTATTTTGCTAGGTTTCCTTGTTTATTTTTGTAATAATTACAAATCAGCGATGAGTCAACAATGACGTAACAATTGGAAGTTATGCCGCTGCTTAGACAGATATGCAAGCGTGGTTGTAAACATTGCCTTTTTTGGTAGTTTTTCGGTGTATTCGAAATTGTCAGTTTTTAGATGTGTTTACAAAAATAGTTTTGAATCAAACAACTTAATTGTCATTATGTCTTCTGGGGACCTTTAGTTTAGTTACAATAATCAAAAATTGGGGGTCCCGAAGTATGCGAACCAAGATGGCGGACATCGGAATGTAACATGGGTAACAGGTTAGGGTTAGGCCATAATTTTAGGTATAAATACTACGGGAGGCTCTTGGCTAGTCTTCGAACTAATAATAGGACTAAAATAAGGAAAATTGGAAAAAAATTATCGCTTAACCCTAACCTGTTACCCATGTTACGTTCCGATGTCCGCCATCTTGGTTCGCATACTTCGGGAGCACCCAAAAATTGATACCCAAACGCTGTGATAGTCCAGCTCAAAATTAGCTATCAGTACCTATAAGAGGCGCATGGTTTAATGCCTTCAATAAAAACAGAGGTGTTCCCGGAGTATGCGAACCAAGATGGCGGACATCGAAACGTAACATGGGTAACAGGTTAGGGTTAGGCGATAATTTTTTCCAATTTTCCTTATTTTAGTCCTATTATCAGTTCGAAGACTAGCCAAGAGCCTCCCGTAGTATTTATACCTAAAATTATGGCCTAACCCTAACCTAGTACACATATTACATTCCGATGTCCGCCATCTTGGTTCGCATACTTCGGGAGCCCCAAAACGGTAGTTTTGAACATGTAAGCCAGTTTGTAAGCGCCAACTCTCCAAAACTCTCTCAAAGTTTCAAACACCCCGCCTGAATATGAGGTATAAAACCACATTTCAATTCTAGCGTAGATAAAATTGTATTTTAATGTCCTTGAAGTGGCTGATGAGAAAAATTCAATCAGTTTTTCCAATACCACGGAATATACTATTACTTATTTAAAGTCAGTAATGCGTAGCTTAATCGCTTTCTACATGAAAAAATTTAATTGTAGTTTTTAATGCCATAATTATTAATTTGAAGTTATTCGTTAGTATGTTATATTTAAACGATGGATCAGTTTCTCCCAAATGCAAAAATTTCAGTTATTGATAAATAATTTGATGTATAGAACAATATTTGGTCAGCAATTCTTAGTTATATTGTAGGATAGGATTTACATATTTATCCCAGGGGATAGAAATGACGATAAGACGGCTTAGCCATATGGCGTATTCCTGGCGCTTTGTGTGTTTATTGCCTTACAACAATTCTAGCACGAAGAAAATAAATATTTGAATCTATCGGTGAAAGTAAAAATTTCTTGCAGAATCTGAAAATGAATTGAATAAGCTATTACAGATAAAAATTCAAGAAGAATTGCACAAGTCAGAGTTTTCGTTTTCAAAATTCAGATTTCTCGGAGCTCGTTACGGTAGCCGAATCTCTGCAACCCGGAGTTGGAGTCAAAGTTCCGTCAACCGGAGTCGAGAGTCGTTTATAAATGGCTCGGACGTTGGACCCGGTTGTAAAACTATACAGTCTTGTGAAATTTACCTGTATATTTCCGCTCCAAGTACAATCGACCTTTTTCCAGTTGATGACGTCACTAGTCTATGACGTAACTTTGACGCACGTAATCCCCAATTTTCTTCAGAATCAAAATGTATTTCTCCAGACTGTGGACAATGAGCATGCGCAAGATGGCCTCCAGGCCCATCGAAAGCCAAGGATGCTCCGTCGCCGTGATCGCCTTTATGAAATCTAGGAATAGCAGTAATATGAGAAAGGGAATCAAAATCCATGAAAATTCACCTGCTAATTTATATTCATACCTGGCGCACCAGAAGCGTGTGTAGCAATATGGAGGTAACTAATTCTGTACGCCTATTTTACATCAAGGCACTGAAACCTATGTCAGGGGTATATTCACTTGGCTAACACAGACAGTTCCGAACTCGTAATTAGACTAAAATAAGGAAAATCGGAATGAAATTATGACTTCTGCAGCTCTATCGAATTATCACCAATCGCTGAGTAGACGAACATTTTTAGAACAATGCTCGCTAGTAACCTTGATTTTGGCTAATAGTAGTAATTGCTATTACCGGTAGCGGTATAGCGATAATATTGCTATTTTTTCGAAGAATATTCACACTAATTGCTCCGAACAAGATCCTATTTAAGCAGCCACAGATATCTAATGAGTAGTTATAATATGCGTATATAGAAGTATTATATTAATAATGACTAAATAACAGTAGTAATACTATACCAAATAAAAAGCCTAATTTCTCCCCAAGAACAACAAAATTTCTCCCCTGAAAGTATTCCTTACCCGTCGTGCGAAAAAACATCACTATTTTATAAGGAGGATTAGTTGAAGGAATAGAGCTGTTGTCGTTCAATGGATGCCATTACTGAGGACGAGGTACGTCTTAGTGTATCCGATTGAGCACGGCCGTTTTGGCGATATCTAATTTGGTTCCGTCTATCATAGAGTTAAGAACGGAATGAATTCTTGATTTTATGAAATGAGAAAAAGTGAATGCCGTTACTTAGGGTTTTGGCGTTGAGCACGGTCGTTTGAACAATATCTAATATAATCCCAGCCAGCAATATCCTTACAGCCCACCCAATACAGGGAGTGAAAAAAATTCAAACACCCCCCCCCCCTCCCTGATTTTAAGGTGTGACAGCTTACTTTTATTCTTTACTTGAATAAAATTGGATTTGAATATCCAGAAAGTGGATTAGGTGTTGGCGAAAATGATCAGTACATACACATAATACAAATACATAACACATTTAAAAAAAAAATATCTACCACCTCTTGAATTCGGGAACATTCTTCTTGAATTGAAAAGCTGGGGAACATAATGGTCTCAGTCATCAGAAACTGGGCTAATTTCGCCAACCATTCGTGGCGCCTTTATAATCGATTAACCGTTTAACCGTTAAAAATCTCATTTTATAATCACAAACCTGAGATGAAAATCCGCTCTCTCTTCTTTCGTTTCAAGAAAACTGAGATCTGAGTATTTCGACCAAATATTAAAAGCACGAAGAATAGCATGACCTGTCTCTTTTTCAGTCAATGACGTAGGATGATTATGCAGTTTGTAAGTAAAAGAATTCTTATGCCATCTTACCGGTGTCTCGATCAGAACTCCTAAAATAAAAAATATCTTGTTTTCAGCCAAAGCATATACAATGTATATACGTCTATGTAGTGGGCTGGTGAATTTCAACCTTTCCGGAGGAGCGCAATCTTAGCGTAATCAACTTCAAACGTGTAGCCAGGGCACTCAAAAAATTAGATAAATCCTTGCCGAAAAGGAAAAAAAAGATAATGCGGTTAGCCTTCCAATGATAAAGGCACCGGTCAAAATAACGAATGATATACCGCAGCGGAAAGATGAAAAAAATTACATATTTTTACCATGCGACTTTTTAAACATAATCTGTCGGATTAATATTTTATACTCAAAAAATCTTGACAAGGGCCACGCTGAAATGCATTAAGTGAACCAAGTTTTATAATAGTGGAAAACCTAATAGGTATTTGATTATATTTAAACAATATACATATAATTAAAAAGACTCTCGGAATTAAAAGGAAGCTTGCGGTGCTGACAAAATCCTGGGGTGTCGGTGACCCTGGTTTAAACCACTTTACTTTGGAGATAGTTTTAAACGAACGCTTCAGAATTGTAACGTAGTGAGCTCGCACCAAAATATTATCGTTTGACTGAGACGATTTCGTTCTGTATAAAGTCTTCGACATCAACGGCGGTTAACCGGTTAATTTTGTTTGATTGACGGTAAACTGTTTTAATTGAATTTTAATTTCAATCCGTAGATCAATAATCTGCCAATATGTCACTGAGTGTCAAAAAAAATTACCAGTGCTGCAAGGACGTTCTCAGAAATGTGTGTCATACATATATCATTAAATTCCCCATGTTCTTAATAAAAAATACTTCTAACAGTTCAATAGTAATTCGTCAGTTCGCAAAATCTCACGAAAAGCATATGCAATCGGCAACTGGACAACCCACAATGAACGAGAATATCGGTCAGAGACCGAAGACTTATCGATCGAAAGTTAGGGGATCCAAAAACAGCGCTCTTACTCCATAGTGACACCTTGCGTACCAACAATAATTATACGACATAATTTGCCTAAAATCAGTAGGCTTTTGGTCCGAGATATGATGAATGCACATGCAAAATCTGGAGCAGATTCAAGCTTGCTTTTGTGAGATATCGCGTACATCTAACAGGCAAACAGACAAATACCTAGCAACATACTTACCGATTAAAATCGATAAGTAATAATAAAAAATTATAATCACCGTGCTGTCTCTTTTTTCGGGGCCCTCGGGAATTTTCATCTACGTTTGCCAAAGGATCAATGCTGCAGGTCCTAGACGTCGTTGTATAAATGAGATCATTGCTACTACCAGAGCTAAAAAAAGATAACAAAATTGTATACCCAGCTGGCGATTAAACTGTGCTGGCATCGCAGATTACACATTTTGGGCTGTGGCCACAGGGGTTTGAGGGTCGGAATTGAAATGTTTAAAAAGCGAGCTATGTATCATACATAGCATAATTTTAACAACTTGAAATGCTTTACAAACCCTCAAGATTGATGATCATCAAAATAGAAAACCCAACGACTCCCTTGCCCGACCCGGTAGCTGATACGGTATAACTTGGTAATTGAAAAAGGCAGAACCACCTTTTAAAAATTCCTTACTGCGACCATGACGCGTCCCCTGTCCCTCGCGGTAATTCAGCCAATCGGAGATTCACTTCAATCTAGATTGTATGACAACTAGAAAACTGCTCCAGACGTTCCACCGATCGTGTAGATTTTACATCATGCAAGTGTTAAGTAAAAATAAGTAAAAGCCTTCTATCGATATTTTTTGCACTAAGTATAGTAATGAAATTTTCAAGTACACCGGTCTTTACTTGCGAAATAAGGCGATCGAGAAGACAACGATAACAACAATAGAACGAGAATATCGCTCGGAGATCGAAGACTTATCGATCGAAATTCAGGGAATCCCCAAAACAGAAACTGCGGTTTCGATTCATCCCCTCTTACTCCATAGTGACACCGTGTGTCCCCTCACTAATTAATTAATAACCGGCTAATTATACGACATAATTCATTCAAAATCAATAGACTTCTGATCCGAGATATGATGAATGCAAATGCAAAATTTGGAGCGGATTCAATCTCGCTTTCGTGAGATATCACGTGTATCTAACAGACAAATAGACAAATACCGATCAAGATCGATAAGTAATTAAGTAAAAGGATCTATCGCTTAGCCTTTCTTTAATAAGGGCACCGGTCGAAACAGTGAAAGATTTAACGCAGCGACAAGAGCAAATAACAACACGTAATTTCAATATGTGAGTGCCTTCTTGAATATAAAAAACTGTCGAATTAGGATTTATGCCAGTCAGTAATTAGTAAACGAATATCTCGCGTAGCCCCTAGGATTCTATCTTGCCTTGAGACTCCGTACGGAGCACTTTGTGAACGTATGCTCTAGTTCAGGGTGGTCCAAGGTTGTCGGCTTAGCGGGCCACAAAATCATTTTTGCATTGTTCGCGGGCCACAATAGTGCCAACAATAGGTAAACAGTGCAATTCAAAACAAATACTTTTATTGTGCAAACACATAGTTATCAGACATAACCACCCAGGCTAATAGAATCCTCATTCGATTTTTAGTTTTCTATGATGGCTATATTGTTAGCATATTTTCCCGACAAAAAAAAAAGAAAGCCACATAATAATTTAGACTGCCAGGCACATCATTCAACTTCGCTAGTTGCCTCAGCTAGCCATAACACTAGTCAATTCAGTGACATTATTGATGTAACAATATGTCAAAAGATTTTTCTGATTAATTTTATTACGAAAAAACACGAAATGCGATTTTTTGATTACTCTCCGAATGTGACGCGGGCCACAGATAATAAAGCGGCGGACCACATGTGGCCCGCGGGCCTGGGTTTGAACCACCCTGCTCTAGTTGGTCATACCTTGTAGCAGATTGATACGGTGGCTTTGGATCGAGTCGAGTATCGGAAGACAATTGTCTCTTACGTTTCATTTCACTTTCGATCTAAATGTAAAAAGATATTCATGATTACACGAGTACTAAGGTTGAAACTCCATCAGTTTTCAAACTAAGCAAAATTTCTTATTGGTTCAGCAGAGCAAATCAAGTTGTTATGCTGTTTATGGAATTTATGTTATTGTACGTTTTTTTCACTATTCCTGATATTTATGATATTTTGGACAATTTTAGACAAGTCGCTAATGCATTTGATTTGCTGAATTTATCTTAACTGTAACAAAGTTTGTTATAATTCCTTCCGATAAAACGATCCAGACAAGAGTAACAAAAAAATGTTGCAAAAATGTACTGATTTCGATGCTTACTCGTATAAGTATAAATATTTTGCGCAACGATTTTACTCCTCCGCTTATGAAAGTAAAACATAAACACGATATTGAACCCGATTTTAGATCGTGTGCCAATTGATAGTTGTGCTATTGGAGACGGATTGCACATGTGGTAGAAACAAAGTGGGCATCATACTTTATGCGCATATTGTGCAACGTCATTTTAAAACGCCTCATTCGTTATGGCTGCCCATGTATTATTAAGAACGTGTGAATCCACGATTGTACAAGGCCTCGTTTGAAGTTTATGTTATTCACGCGCATTTTGTCTGCCCCATATGTCTAATTTTAGATTGGTTCTCCTTTCATAACAGTAAAAAGACAGTGGATGGTTGTAATGGCTCTTGAAAAACGGAAATAATCTGAAATTTTTAATTGTTGAATTATATTGTAACAGCCAGCGGGTACGACCGTATTCGCACCAAGATGTCGCACAACCTGAATCCTAACCGGTACACACCTAGTATGTTCAGGTTGTGCGCCATCTTGGTGTGCATACTTCTGAAGGTCCAAAATCCCTTTTTTACATTTCGAGTTTGACCCTCAAACCACACCCCCTGGCTACTCCCGCACATATAGTTAGATATCAATGGCTGCTTGCACAGGAGCAAAATACGTAATTAATGGTCTTGCAAAAATCGCGTGCCAGTTTGGCTTAGAATGGCCATTCGGCAAATCAAAGTCTTCATCCGACATTCCAACTAATTTCCGGAACAGGTGGTTCTTATTGTGACGTTTCAATGTGAATGAAATCAACCGTCACGACCTGTCCAATTAAATTGATGTTCCAAATTACCATCGACCGAACGAAATATCGCTTTAAATTAAAGTAAAGAAAATGTAGGTACCTTTCACGTTTGGCCATGTAAAAAACGGTTGTAATAACTATTTGAAGTTTGTACTCGCCACCATTTTTTTTTATGAAAACCTTTTTTAGCCATTTCTGCGAACAATTTAATAAAATGATATTTCTTTTGAATGTCACTCAACACTGACAATATTGGAAAATACACGCTGTTAGGAAAATTGTAATTAAAAATAGAATTTTCAAGTATTCGATTATGAGCAGCATCACGCTTTAAGATTGAACGAAAAAAGCACAATAATTTTGAGAATGCATTTGTTATCCAGGTACTACTTTTTCAATTTCTGCCGAAAATTTGAAATTTGTTACCTCCATTGGCTGCGAAAAAATCGTAATTTTCGTTCGGCTGTGATCCCAAAACTTTTTGTCGAAATATTTTTTTGACTGCTACCGAATATCTGAAATTCCGATTCCGAATGATTTGACTTTAATACCAAAAAAGCCGACTCCAGAGTCAAAATACCAGAAAACCAAATGTTTTTCACAAACACTTAACGAGAATATCGGTCAGAGGCCGAAGACTTATCGATCGAAAGTTAGGGGATCCCCCAAAACAGCGCTCTTACTCCATAGTGACACCTTGTCTCCCATCACTAATTAATTAATAACTCGCTAATTAAACATAATTCATCCAAAATCAATAGGCTCCTGATCCGAAATATGATGAATGCATATGCAAAATTTGGAGCGGATTCATCCTCGCTTTCGTGAGATATCGCGAGTATCTAACAGACAAACAAACAAACAGACAAATACCTATCAACATACTTACCGATCTTAAGATCGATAAGTAATTATCTGTACTGTTAGTAGTAATTAGAAAACTAAATGTCAAAACTCCTAACTTTGATTACCAACAAATTCCGAAACAAATTTTGACGGAAAAACTGCGGCATAGTAAAGACTTCTCAATTTTCTGCTATAAATGGTTATTCAACTTAATGCTTTTCGTCAATTTTTTTTTTTACTTCTATCGTAATCGATTCCGAACAATTCAAAGATTTAAATTTGTTCTCTGAAGGGTTTTAAAATACGAATATCAATGAAACAGGCCAATACTATAGAAAGATCCAAACAACTATAAAACCGAGTGTTTTTCACAAAAACTTTTGGCGTATGCAAGCGTTCTTAAACACCTGTTGAGAATTCTTAGCTCAAGTCAACTTGCTTCCTTTTCAGTTTTGTCAAATATTGCGGCCTCGAGCATTAAACTCTGAGATTTTGAAATTTTACTTTCGTTCCGACTGGAAAGTTTGAAAGTACTATTCCGTCTTCAATATCAATATGAACACGTCAAACCGTGACTCAAGAACTCAAGTGCTACATACATGCTTCTTTAAGTATTTTTGCCTATGACAGTCAACCTGGTGCTTTTTTAATTGCGTCAAAATTTTTTGTCATTATCAGAAGTCTGAAATTTTGAATATTTTGATTTTGGCTGTGTCGCACAAATAGGGCTGGGCATTTTTGAACACTTCATGAGTTTAGAATCGAATATTTTTTCCGAATTTGATCCGGATACTTAGAAGATTTGTATTTGTATATAATTTTTTTTATTGTGAAGGATCATCCAGGCACATAAATTGCTTAAACAGTTAGATTACTCACTAGGAAGAAAATAACCGTTTGTCATAATTACTTTTTTAAAGATGCTCCCGAAGTATGTGAACCAAGATGGCAAACACCTGAACGTGTGTGTACCAGGTTAGGGTTAGGTCGTGAACTCACTTACCATTTTGAAGTATCTTTCCATTTCCTCGGTCATTTCCATTGCAAATGTTACTTGAGTCGCCCCGATAAATAAGTGCAAAAATAATGTAACCAGTATGACCTTTGACCCCATGTTTAAAAGTTTTAATTTAAATTGATGGCTATTTGGTCTGTAAAAATGGAAATTGTTGTATCATTACAGTAGGAACATAGCGAGAAACAAACTTTACTTCCTTACTACATGTTTTTTTTTTTTATGTTTGATTAGCAATAACAAAGCTAATCCAGTATGTTTCACAGCTTTTTATTTTCGGGTGGGGTGTTCCCAAATTTAGGAGGTGGCAGATATTTTGTTATTAGTGTAGGAAATCGCTGAGCCAATCGGAAAAACAAAGTTCTCTACACAAGTGGCTACAGCGGTTGAATGGCAAAAATATATATTCAATGAATTGCAAGTTCTCACAGAACTCCTCTCATTATAGGCACTAGACAAGAAGATATCGCCAAATTCACTAATTTCTTACAACAAAATTGGTATATAATAATCATATATATAATATATGAATAAAAAATTAGATTTTATCAGATATCGGCGTCCAAAATATTGTCTTTCTAATTGTATCATTACAGAGCAAAGACTGCTACAGCAGTTGAATGGCAAACATATATATTTAATGGGTTGAAAAGTCTCACAAAACTCCTCCCATTACAAGGCTCTGAACAAGAGCAATGCAAAAGGAGATCACCAAAATTCACTTGGAAACTTATATGGACATATAATAATCATATGTTATTTCCAATATATTTTACCGTCGGAGTTGACGCAAGATCATCAAAAATATCAAATCTGTGTGAAACTTTCGATTAGTATTTCGAATGGTCAGTTGATCAACTAATGTATCAGTCTCTGAGAAGGCTAAATTTGTTCAAACCCTTTTTAACCCCGATGGCAACAACGGCAAATTCAACCTTATAAATTATTATTTCTTCATATTTCATCTCGAAATCACCCAGAATAGTCATTGAGATTTCTCGTCGTAAATGGGAAAATTGCCATATACGCTTGATCACTCAATCTTGGTATTTGTTATTTCAATACTCAGAGATGGGTAGAAGAATCATTTCACTAATTTGATTGGTTTAAATTACATGGCATTTGGTTTTTCGAATTTATTACGAATTTTATTTGAATTTTGTTTGGACTTACACAAAAAATAGTTGGACCTCCTGAAGTATGCGCATCAATATAGCGCAAAACCTGAACTCAAGTTGTGTACAAGGTTAGGGCTCATGTTGTGCGACATCTTGGTGCGCATACTTCAGGAGTACCAAATAGTTATTATTTTATTTTATACATTTTTGGCCCATCTATAGATTGCGTAACTTCAAGCTTTTTTCGGCAATTTGTTCAGAGTGAAATCGATCGCACTCACTCAGAAGAAACGTAGAGTTTTCTCTGACCGAAGTTTCGTTTGTTGATCAATCTTTAATGGTTTATTATCCTTTTGCACAGTTTGAATAATTCATATTGCATCCATAGGTATTCCAATAAAACCTGATAATTAAACAATATTACTAATATTTCACTCAAATGCAAAGTAAATTTTCTTCCCTGAATAATTGAATTCCTCTCGGAGCAGTAATTCCAATCTGGTTGGTAAACCCTGGCTTTCTAATAAACCTATAATAAATCTAATAAATATCTAATAAAAAACTTTTCTATTTAAATCATCAATAGTTCATGATGTGGCCTTAAATATGTATTGCAATAATACTAATATTTCACCAAAATGAAAAGTAAAATTTCCTTGCCCTATATATTTAAAATCCCCCATTGGAAGGATTGATCCCTGGCTTTCTAATAAACCTCCATCTTCCCGCGAGAAACTTTTCTATTTGAAATCACCAATGCGAACACGCGGTCATTTCAAACTCAACACTGTTAGTAATATCCGTAAAATAAACAAACTTTAAGTGTCATTATAAGTCTCTCGGTTTCCGTTTATCACACTTAAACACTGTTAGAAAATTTAGAAAAATGAATGCCTTTGCACGGTATTCAATTAGCTAAACTTTGATCTTTTTTTATTCGGCGTTTCCACGCGGTTACTTCTAACAAGGCTCTGTACAAGCAAGAGCCACTTTTTGGCAGGAAGATTAAATATAATTGCAAATTCGATTTGGTTACATCCTCTGGCTTATGTGGTTTCCGAAATTTTCGGTAAATCCCCCTTCGCAAATTTTTGAATTCTCTAATCCCCTTCCCCCTCAAGCCCAACTTATAAAAGCGAAAGAACAAATGCATTACAGTTAAGGTATTAAACCAATCGCAGCCAATTTACTTAAATTATTATAGTCATTTCGAATGGTACCTCGTGAGAGGCTTTGCTCATGTCCCGCAAAGAATCGTTCGGTGACCCCTTAACAGGGGTTCAGAATCTAATTTGAAAACCCCCGGCCTGAAGATTAATTTGCAGTATATGCGTAAAATAACCTACGAGAAATCCATACAGTAGAATGCATCGTCGATTTGGTTTCTGTGAGACTTAGGATTTATCCTTATTTTATGCTTTTGTGTCGATTTATCCATATATATAATGCAAGGATGCTGTGGCAGGAGTAAATATAACTATCCTACGTGATTCAAGAGCCTTGTGTATTTTTGTAAGGTTGGTCTGCGAGAAATTATTTTTTTTCTAGTTAGCAGCGAGACTATTGAATCACATAGTAGAATGTATATTTCCCACAATATTAAATTATATCCACGACACAAAATATCTTTAATGAGCATGAACCACGCACGTTTTATCATTGGCCGTGTTAAAACGGGCAGACTGATTCAACGAAACGCGGCGTGAAATATTTGGGTCGAGAGGGGATTACGTAGTGTTGAAGATTTATTCGAAACTTTTAGTTACGCTTCATATTTTTATGTTTTGTATTTTGAGAATTATTTATTTTGTTGTCCGATACGACAGAACTCATGTGACATTATTCAATTTTATGCGGGATGGAATAAAACTCGTATTTGTGAATTTCAAGGTGCTCCAGAAGTGTTTGTACCAATATGGAGGTAACTAATTTCGTTCGCCTACTTTACATCAAGTTGTGTAAAGAGACCGAAACCTATGGACAGGGGGTATATTCACTCGGCTAACACGGACAGTCCCTGAACTTGTAATAGAATTAAAACAAGGAAAACTGGTATAAAATCATGCCATAACCCTAACCTGGTACACATACTACGGGAGTACCCATTTTAGACACTTTCGAGAAATTACAGAACGATTGCACAACGGATCGAGACATGAAAAAAAATTATTTGTCGGCTTGTCGAAAGAAATATAACTTTGTCTTCTGGATAACTAAGCGGTTTTGCTAACAGTCAGCAAAACGGGGTAATTATGTGGCTACGGCAAAGCCTCCTTATGCATAATAACTACTTCATTTATTCAATCTTTTATTGATCTTTTCTAATGTTATGCGCAAGTCATGCACTCTTTTTTTGTACAGTTTGAGCAGATTATAAATAAATATAATAATAATAAAGAATATTAGTATTATTACAGCCATTACAAAGCAAAATTTCCTTTAGGTACAACAGAATTCCTCCCTAATTAGGGAACGTGGCACTATGCTAGGGGTCGACTTCTTAAGACCTAGCCTGCACATGGTATATAAAGAATTTTCACATTTACCCTTGGGGGAGAGGAAAACCTTCAAAGCGGTTATTAATAATGGTTCCCACCATCTCACAGGG
This sequence comes from Styela clava, assembly GCF_964204865.1. NCBI lineage: Eukaryota > Metazoa > Chordata > Ascidiacea > Stolidobranchia > Styelidae > Styela > Styela clava. The sequence continues at coordinate 22,807,911 of NC_135255.1, forward strand.
ACCAAAAAGTTTTGTGAGCAATACGCTGAACAATGAATATCCCGATTTTTACAAAACTCACCCATATATCAGTGGCTGCCTGACTGGCAGAGCCTTACTCTGAGAGAAGATTTAAATACGTAATCATGGCTTAGGTTCTTGATGTTTAAATAAAATGTTTTACGGATTACAGACTAATTCAGAAACAATCATACTTCGATGCAAAATTTTATTATCTGAATTTTCATTTTCTAAAATTCGAAATCCGAGTTTACTAATTCGCGCTGGCGGATCCGTATGTATATAATGCAAGGATGTTATAACAAGAGTAAGGATAGCTATCTTAAGTGATTTAAGAGTCTTGCTGCACACTAACACAGATATATTTCTGTAACGTTTCATCTTGAAAAGTCGTTAAGTATATATTCAGTCAGTATGAGAAATTTTCGATTTTCCTCTTCGTAATAAATTATCGTAAGGATGTAAGACATCTTATTTTTTATTTCTTAAAATTTTTGTTGCACACATCCGTTTAGTTTATTTTAAGTCAGTAAGAGAAATTGCAGATTTTCTTATTTGCATTACATAACAATAGGGATGTAAAACATTTCATTTTCAAAAATTTCATTTCTGAAATTTTGCATTATTGGTGCACAAATCCGTTCAGACTATTTCCAGTTTATTTGCGATAAATTGTTAAAAGGATGTGAGACAAAAGTTCATTTTTAAAATTTGAACCATTTGTGTGTAAATTCATTTAAGTTATTGGCAATATATTTTTGCAAGGTTGCAAGACATGGTACTGTTTCAATTTTGCATTCACCAATATAAAGCCTTCAAAAAGTTTGTGTGTACCGACCTTTACGTTGACGAAACTATATGCTGCTTCTTAACAGTGTATGTCATACTATGAATAGGAGACGCCGTGTATATAGAATAGGTTCAATGTCGTTTCATATATATTTAGTCGTGATATTTATTTTATTTTCATTGCTCTGATAAGTTACATTACCTAACCACGGAGGAATTCCGTTGTTCATTGGGAATGAATTTTACTTCGTATTTTCTATAGTATTGCTAATATTCTTTAGTTATTTTACTATTACTATAATACCTATTTGTTCACACATTATTAGCTACCTAGGAAAGGGGTGGGCAAAGTTCTTGGACCATGGGCCGAAAGTTTTGCCCACCTAGACGACGGGCCATGTGAGTATAACGTGAAAAGTTACATTTTATGAACAATGTGTATAGTTTTACAAAAGCGGAAATTTTTCTTGAGCTATTTTTTTAGCCAAAACACCAAAGTTTGGATTTTGTCTGATTGTAGCAACATCATGCGGGCCATATTGAATTATCCAACGGGCCGGAATTGGCCCATAGGCCGTAGTTTGCTTAGGTCAGACCTATAATGTACAATAACGGAAGTGCGACTTGCGCATAACATTAGCGAAGGATTAAATAAAGATTGAATAAAAAAGTAGTTTTGTAGTCTACACGGTGAGAGAGGAATTTGAAACTCCAAAATTGAAAACCGGAGGAATCCCCCTCCCCAAAAAATGGGAACCATTAGCATAGACCAGTGGCTCCCAAACAGCGGCCCGCGGGCCAATTACGACCCACGAAACGATTTACCATGGCCCGCCTAACTTAGGTGAAATAGTTCAACACTTTTATTTTTATTTTGTGTTCTAGATACCGTCAATAGTTACGTCATTATCGCAGTTTAAGCACGTGTATGTTCGTAACAGTTCAGTCCGGTATCTTAACAATTAGGAATCTTAGTTATATGTACCGGTACTGGTATTCGGCTATTTGCGGGCTCTCACTTCTTCTGGCCAGCGAATATCTGTCATATTCCAATTTTTGCCCGCGGTCAATCAACTGTGGTAACCAGCCATAGCCATTAAGATTTTTGGCTTAATACATTTTTAAGAGACTCAGAATTTTTAATGAAAGTTTTGCGGGCCTATGATTTCGTTTGATGCTGAAAATAAGCCAAGAGAATAAAGGCCGAGAAACACTGGCTCAACCGGGTGAAATTATATCGTCTGCTCTTTGTTATCGAACAATGCCACAAATTTCGTTCGCCCCCAACATCGATGGCCGACGATGCTATTTAATTGTTCAAGTATTCCAACTATTTAGCCTGATTGAGCGCCAATTTAAAAAGAATATTCTTTTGATCGGCCTTGCGGAATTTTCGCCGAAAACTTTTTACGCCAAGATTCGGTATTCGGAATCAATGTAAGATTAGGAGACATCGACGATATCGGTAACCCGGATTTTTTCTGGGTCGCCATTGCCCACTTACTCAATCGATCGCACCCTGGGTGAGGTGGTGGCAGGGACGTGTCTAGAGGGGGCAATAGGGGCAGCTTCCCGGGAAGCACGTTATAGGGATGAATTCGTTGCTTCGTTTGATGATTTAAATATTAATAATACAACAGCTATAGTTTGTTTATCCCCCATTTTTTTGAAGTTAGGTATAAAGGACATCATTATCAGAAACTCGTCCAGGGCAGCAGATCTTAACTCTATTTATTGCATAACAGCTAAGCGAAATCCAAATTGGCTTACACTCAATTTACCCACGAAATTTGCGAACACAAGAAATTCTCATTTTAGTATTCATTAGTAATATTCATTATTAACGTCATCGAGTGAAGCTAGTTAGCATATATCCTAACAGTAACTTAGAGAATTTTCGACCGATGAAAATTTGCAAACAAATTATGTTTTGAGCAAAAAAATATCGCTTTGTGATTATGCCTTATGTCTCAAATTTATTATCAACGAAAACATTTATAACGCGAGTTGTATCCGATTTAAGCTTTGTCATTAAGGTCATTACGGAATGAAAAGTATCAAAAACAATTTACTTTATAATCAATAAAGGGGAACACGTCACAAGAGCTTAAATTCACATATTTGTATGAGGTCACATAACAATGAAATCAAATCATTTTAATGTACCTGAACTGAACTTCGCTAATCTTCTCGACAAACAGGACCCAATCTGAGCAAATTACACCATCTCAATTCGGTTTCATTACATTTGAACCCACGTACATTTGAACCCATGACAATTGCACCTATATACTATTGCATCTATGGAATTTTTTTTGTTTTTTGGATAGTTGAACCCATACTAACCCTAACCCATGGGTTTTAGCACCCGCATATAGATTGAACCCGTGGATATACGCATAGGTTCAAATGTACATGGGTTCAAATGTACGGTCACCTCTCAATTCTAATAAAATCTCTATTATTCAATCGCTAAGTGAAGCCCACACAGCTAATATTACAAACCCCCGTATTGCCAGCTAATTAGCGTTGGAGCCTCAAATTTACGGCCTCAACAATGGCAAATTAGTCAAGGTTCGCCAAACACATTTATTTGAAAGGATTAGCCCAGATATGATAAATTGATGTGATTTACGGGACGCGCTCGACCCAACGCTATGAAGGAGTATGTTTATCGAAACGATACGGGTATCTGTTTATCAAGTATAGCCTATCTATATTTGCAGAATTGCCAAAATATAATACAGTATATAGGGCGTCCATAAAATCCTAAAAAATGTTAAAATTGCAAATGGAATTTATCGATGAAATATATTGTATTGGCTCTCACATATCTATTAAATGAAATAAAAATACTTTAAAAAACAACAAAACAAACCTGGTTAAGTTATATTGAGAACTGGCTTCATAACAAAATTGAAATTGTGAAAGGACTTTATGGACACCCTGTATTTTTAACTCTAAATTAAGCAGCACCTCTAGTCTGGTGTAGCAGGTATGATTATCATGATTTGTAGCATTGCCAAGGTATGATATATTTTGATAGCTATATATACGGGATGTCCAAAAAATTTCGGTTCATTTTATAGTAATAACAATTGTAAATTTAAATAAATTTTATTGTATGATAAATGAGAACTACAAACACAATAGGAAATATTATTAAACAAAGAAATAATTTTTTTTAATTGGTATTCCTATAAAATCGGGCTAAATTTTTATATATGATATATAAAACGGGCGGTTTCTCTCTAGTTTGGTGTGGCAAGTATGATCAATATTATATCAAGATTGATTGAATATCGATGCTTGGTCCGCTGGCTGGTTTATCCTAGTTTACGGGTACGATTGGATGCGCCAAGCATAGCCTTGATTTTTGAACCAGGAGCCAAAATTTAGCCCACTTAGACTGGCGGGCCATGTAAGTGGGTGGGTGGCAAATATTTGGTGGTGTGGTGTTATTGCATTTTGGTGGTGTGTGTGTCTGAGGGTGTAGAACAAATCACTGGACACGTGAGCAACCCACATTAGGCACTTGAGTTAGATATTGTATAGCTGAAAACAATATGAATGGGACGGTTTCTGGTTTAACTAGAAGTCCGATAACCCTTGGCTTAATCCCCCTTTATAGCAAGAATAATGATACGATATATAGGCATTTGTCCGCATTCATGTGGCATAGGGCAGTTCTAAATTGCATTCTTCGAGGACTAAGAATAAGGCCTTACAGAAATAGTAACTGATATGTGAAAAGCAACTTTTATTTTTTTGGAGTACCGAAAACTTTCAAATCAAACATTGCCTACTAAGTTTATTCCCAAGCCCTATTTATTATGGCCAGTTTAGTTGTACTTTCCCCTCATTCAAGCACGAGCATGTGATCGTTGTATTACGAATCGTTCTAATCCGAGCGTGACCCCATTTAGGGTGAGAATTTGGCCACGCTTGCCCGAGTGTCGTAGTCTTTGATGTGATGTTTAAAAGCCGTTGAAATATTGCCAAAATAAACAAAGCAATTTTGACCGATCGACGATTTGTTGAAACGCTCGCGTGTGGCGAAACATTTTCGTCAGAATGTTTGACGTTTTAATGTTCTTAAATATTTTTTGATATTATTTTCTGCAGATCGTAAATCATTGTTCTGTCGATGAAATAAAACAATGAAAAAATTTGTGCAAGATATCGTGCCCGTACACCTGGTATGATTACGTGTTTAGTTATTTTCATTGCTGATTTTGACTGATTACCAGACAAATAGTTCATTTATTTAATATATAAAAAAAATCCTATTCTAGTTTCATATGACAGCACAATAAACCACAGATAGGGCTATTTAAATGGTGATCGGGGCCATGTAATCAATCCTATTCTAAACCTGTCATTAATTTAGCAGTCCAATAGCCATCTACAGAGAAGGCTATTCAAATGACAATCGGGCACGTTCATCCGATCCTATTCCTAACCTGCTGTCTATATAGAAGCCCAATAGCCCTCCACAGATAAAGCCATTCAAATGACACTAAGGGCCATGTATCTATCCCTATCCTCAACCTGTCATCCATTTGGCAGTTCAATAGCCGTCTGCAGAAAGGGCCATTTAAATGACAATAGGGATCATTTATCCCACCCTATTCCTAACCTACTGTCTATATAGCAGCCCAATGGCCCCCACAGAAAGAATCATTCAAAAGGTGATAGGGGGTCATGTATCCACCCCAATTCTTAAACTGTTGTCATTTTGGCAGCCCAGAAGTTTTATTGGTATTTTTCTTTTTTTGTTTGTTCCAGTGATAGAAATAATATAGGAAAAATCAAATAGGAATACGCCTTTTATTTTCATTTTTATAGATTTTAATAAAAACTTGGAAAACGTATTTTAACAGACAGACCTTAATATTATTAGACCATACAGACCATATTAACAGACTTAAAGAACGCTATATTTCAAAAAAGCGCTCAATCATAGGTCTAGCGTCGAAAAATGTTCCCGTGAATTGAAATAAAAAATCTTGGGCGAAACATCGGGTTCCCGTGGGACTCGAAAAAAGTTATTTTATCCATAAGTACAGAAAATTTGAAATCGATACATCACAAGACCTCACCAAACTCTTGTTACTGATAAACCCTATCAATAAGCTACAAATAACAGATAGTAAGGCGAAAGAGTGTTTTATTAAAAAAAACGTTGAAAATACGTGAATGGAACGTAAATAATGAAATAAATAAAAGGTTTAAAAATAAATAAGCCGGGCAAGATCAAAGCTAACAAATGTTTTCATTTTCAATTAACTTCACGCCCCCTCAAAAAATTGTCCACGCCCCCCTGTAGGGGTGCGCCCCACTATTGAGAACCACTGCTCTAAACTTAAGTTGCCGTATTGCAGTTCGTTTCACTTCGACTGGATAACTTTTGCCACTTTTTAAGAGTATTTCGGAGGTATACGGGGATTGCTCCTTTACTAGAAAAATGGTTTATTAGTCTGAAACCTAATTCGCCTTTATTGACGATATCTCGTGATCAATGCATCACAGGGCTCGGAAAGGTTAACCGGTTAAACGCTTTTAGATGGTTAACGGTACGATTTATTTTGCCCGTTAACCGACATCTTAGGTAATAATAATCTTTATACTGTACAATTCTTTAAATAATGATTAGTTTAGCGCATATTTATCTCCCATGGTGTTTAATTCAAAAGAATATCACGAACCCAATTGGAAGGCAAGAAAATGCAAGAAATAATTGTTGATTATAAAAATTTGACAATGACAAGTTTAGAATTCAGACAAGTTCGGTCAAAATACAAGGCCAATGATTATATTGCGAGACCGTCTATTAAATTTTATTCAACAAGTGCGCATTCTGTCGCAGGGACATCGACATTTTCGGATTTTATTGACGAACGCTTTGAATTTCAACATTTCCTGCCGTGCCGAATACAGGTTCTGATGGTACACTAGTAAAAGGTACACATATATATATATATATTTGCTCCATTTCCGCTAGATATTTGAATTCGGATCCATTGAATTTTCACCGCTCTAATCTCCAGCTGACCAGAACTGTGAAATTGATTCGAAACCATTGTGACGTATTAAGCCTAAATTTTCCTATTACACCGAACGTTACACTGCGTTTAACCGATTAAAGTGTTTAAATGAAATTCCAAGCCCTGATCACAGGTATGGATGGTTTCGTGTGATTGGCAACTTTCCGGAAACTAATGCCGCTATAATTTTGAATGAAAACAATATTGATCATAGGCTCCCACTAGCGGCGAGGACATTTCTAAAGATCGCGGCGTCGAAATAAAGTTCCATCCAAATGCTCTAAGTTGACAAAAGTTCGACCAGGGCATTTTGAAACTAACTACTCTAGTACTCTAAGCATAACAAAGGTTTATACAATATTCACATTTGGTATGCAGTGCACACGCTCGCTTGAAACAAAATGAAGTTCATACTTTATAACTTAAGCTTCGTCACTGATGGCAAGTGTTACGTGCAAAAAATTTGCCGTAATGAATTAACCCATTGGTTTCAATTATTCTAGTCTCGACAACCATGTTTGGACTTACCCTCATCTATTTATTTACTTTTTTCTGTTAAGAGCCTTAGACCGAGAGAAATTGTGACGTTTTTGGCAATACTCTCTTATATCAGCTGATATCATGTTTGCCTGTTAGTATTATTATTGTGTCATACATGATAATCAATTGATTTGTACCGGAGACAGTGCTCTAGTTCCTTCTGGTGGCGTTAGAGATCTTTGTTAACTGATAAGAAAATGCTGTGGTTACTCTGCGGCATTGGTTTACAAATTGTAGGATAATTACAGTATTAATTCTGTTGATTTGTGTTAAATTATGTTTGCTCAGATATCTAGGAAAGGTTGTAATTGAGTTGTATATCGAAGTCTAATTATAATATTTTATTGTTTTTGTGTCTTGCAGACAAATTTAATTACTGGTATTGGGCTGGAGACACAATCATATTGTAACCATCATCACACACACCATCATCGTATTACATCTAACAATAAAAAGCCACGTTTATCTGATTATAGTTTACTGGACTGTGACTTGTGCATATACTATATATATCTTATTTTTATTTATAGTAGTAGGCTTCGACCCACCGGTACTTACTTTTTTATACTTACTTGTTGCAGGGAAGGCCCAGACTGGATTCCATGGCAGGTGCACGCCCGAGGGCGCTAGCGATCCGCAAAAATGCACGCGAGCGAAATCAATTTTGCACGCCGAAAATTTGCAATTGCTCACCAATGTAAATCGGTTTAAATGGTTTTAAAATAAATAATCCAGTAATATAAAGATGCCAAAATATTATAACTCCACAATTGTCGACAAATACCAGCCTGCAAGATTTGGTCTGATCGAAATATTGCGAAGCAAAAAGACCATGGACCTTTTCCCAACCTTTGACCCGCGAAAAATTCCTCTCATTGTTACGTCCTTTTTTGCATCTTGCTGATTGGCCAATGTCACGAAGTAAACAAGGAAGTCGATGTTCGGGGAAAGGTCCATATCGTGTTGAATGATAGGAAATAGGAATCCCGTGAGAATAGTTATGGACGAAAAGATCGCCTCCGCACCAATGACCAAGTACGGCTCTGATTCAGCGTATTTTTCATACAATAATTTTACACGAATGTACTGAACAGTACCGGTATCTAGAGTTGCTCAAACACTCCCAAAATTAGTGACAAAGTACGAAAATAATGTTTGGGGTCAAAGGTCAATCGTCCATTTTGCTCTAATTTGACGTATTTTTTATCCATTAATTCTACGTAAAAACACTACCAAAATTAATGACAAAGTATGTCCATTTTGCTCTGGTTCAACGTATTTTTTATCCAATAATTTTACGCGGATGTACTGAACAGTACCGGTATCCAAAGTCGCACAAACACTCTCAAAATTAGCGACAAACTGTAGAAATAATGTTTGGGGTCAAAGGTTAAACGTCCATTTTTTCTCTGATTCAACGTATTTTTTATCCGATACCGGTAATTTTACGCGGATGTATTGAGAGGTATCTGATGTCAAAGTCAGTTGCACGCGAGTGCAGTTGTTTTGCACGTCGTGAGCTATAATTGCACGCCAGGAATTCTTATTTGCACGCGGGAATTTCTGATTGCACGCCCGATTTCTCGTTCAAAAAGGCCATGAAATCCAGACTGGGGGAAGGCTTGTAGATGGTCTTCTTTTTTTCTAAAAAATAAAAGATAGATTTAACAGAACACTTGGCCTTGACGAAACATTTCCCGCCACGCAGGAGAGCTCGGAGAAATGCACCTTGATGCACACTCATTGAACCCTCTAATGGCGAGTATTCCGTCTTGGCCATTTCATACAAGTTGGATGTTTTCATGTTTGCAGTATTACTGTGTCGAGGGTTAGCTACTGAAGTGGATTGACAACGCCGCCCAATAAGCGGTTGAACCTCCTCAAAATCAAGGGTCCCTTAATTAACTGATGCTATGTTTTGATGCGCGGGAAAAGAAAAGATGCAGTAACGACAAAGTCGCTGGATGGATTAGCACTTATCTATTTATTCAACGTCTCTAATTGATATATGACACATCACATATATAACCTTGACTGATTTAAAATGGAAACAAGCAAAGGAACTATAAGAATTACTTCGTGACAAATACCTAGTTACCAATAGGTTAGGAGCAGTAGAAAATGTCACTTAACTTTGCCTCAATTTGGTATCATTTCGATATCCATTAACACTAACTTTCTATGCCCAGTCCAATATTTTGCTTTATTATGAGACCTGAACTCAGGCTGTGTACCAGGTTAGGTAGGGTTCAGCATCTCTTGCCATGGTTTTATAGCGCTATTCAGTATTCGGTAATCAGTATTGACGGTATATTCACAAAAAATCATGTACCAGATTTTAATTGATCATGCGTAATTATATCTACTTAAACCGTAACCCTAACCCCAAGTCAATCAAAACTGTATCCATAAGAAAAACGTTCCAACCTACCCAAATCTGTCACCATCAGGGACAGCCTTGTCTTAACGGCCCACCTGCTGTGGTTACGGCAGCAAAATTTTATCTGCTATTAGTTTTCAATTTGCAGCCGCGGTAACGGCAGCTCGTCATTGGTTTGTGGCAGGTAAAATGTCAGTTGCCATGAGTTTATCCGTAGTGGACATGGTATGGAAATACCGCCATGGTTTTGCGGCAGCTGCAGACGCTACAGAATATCTAAAACTGCACTTTCTCAGCGAGGTCGTGGCCTGATCTCACTTGAGCAAAACAAAAATGAATGCTTCGAAGTTTTAAGGCTGTGATATTTCTCACGTACGCAATTACTATTGAGCGATACTTCAATATCAAATATAAAAAAATCATGGCTAAATAAAATAAGTAACTTTTAGGTTTTTATTGAAACAACCTAAAGAACATAATCTCACACCCTTCTCAAAAACCATTCACGTGTTCTCCTAATAAATACCGTATTTGATCGTTTAATAGCCCGGGCGCTTACATGTTTAAACATACTCACTAACCGGGCCCTCATTCAAACCGGCTCTTATTCAAGCAGGGGCGCTTGTTATTTTTAAAGTAAAATTACACACAAAAATACCGGTAGATAAGATCGATCGTCACAATAATTAAAACCGTATATTGTCATTTCCAGTTCTCAAGTATGATTTAAACGAGAATAATGAAAATTTTGACTTTTTCTACGCACCGCAGGTACAAATCCGCAAAAAAAAAAACTTTTACCGGGCGGGTATTCAAGCACTAGCCCTTATTTATTTTTATGTCCTGTTCACACGGGCGACTATTCAAACGGGCCCTTAATCAAGACCGGGCGTTAAAACGAGCATTTACAGTAAATCGTTTTAACACCGGACGGTTTCTTGGATTAAATCGAGACTATTGCATATATTCGTTGAGATACAAAGATGTGGAATGAGACAACCCTCTGGTATCTTGGAATAGCGATTGTCGGCAGTCCGCGTGGTCTTAAGTTTTAGTTTAATTCGGGCTCGTTCAATTGTATATCGTCACCGTGATGATTATCGCTATCTCGTGGTAGTCGTCATCATTACTGTGTTGTTTTTCTTGCATTTGACGTGTCGCATTTTTCTCTTTCACGTGTTATCGTTTTACGTATTTATTTTATTATCGTCCCTCTAAGCTCGACAAGATGTTAAAGATTGCATTTCTGGTGGTAGCAGTTTAGGATTTCAGTTCTTGTTATGGCAGTTTAAGATGTTTAGTAAGATTTACGATTATTTTTCAAATTGATAATTTGAAACAGGTTGAATTGGTCTTCCTTAGAATTATAACCAGTCATAAATTGTTTTCATTTACCCCGTGAAGTAGTTGGTCCATTGAAAACAAGATAATTTGCCCAGGCACTTTTAGTTCAAAATTCTAGTTTTAATTGTCACCGGACGACAAGTTTAATAATATAATTTGACCTATGACTTTCATAACAGAAATCATCGACTTAATTCTTATAGAATTTTTTATATAGGTGTCCATGCCAAGTTATCCCCAGTGCAGAATTTGACGTTTCACAAAAGCTTAGTAAATTTGTATTTTTAACCAACGAGCGATGTTCGACCACTGCTTGGTTTACTCAACTGTCTACAACTAGAATGAAAAAATACAAACACTTGCTGCTGCAGTTGTATAATACCCTTGTAACCTAAATTGCAACAGACGAAAAAACTACGGCTTATCGTGGTGAGGTGTCAGATTGCGAAAACGGAGATCCTATAACAACATTGACAAAGGAACAAAGTTGCTGCTGCTAATTGAGACAAAACATGCAACTTCCAATAAATCAATTAACGGCCGAACGACAATTACATTGACGGACAAGGAATGGACAAACGATGACAGTAGTAGATAAAGTTGTCTACGTTTACCAAATGATACCACATAAACCACATTATTCCACAAACTAACGGACAGTTCACAGTGACAGGACCGGGGTGGAATCGCTTATATAATTGGTAAGACCTCAGTGGGAGAAGATAATGAACATAACTGAAACGGGTGCTCTCTTTATTACTAACTAAACTGAGGGAGTGAAAAAACTGATTAATCTGACGAATATATAAAAATATTGAAGTTTGTAAGTGATTATATTGAAGTATATGAATAATAGAAAACACAGTATTACAGAAAGGCACACGCACACATATAAAAGATTACAGACACAGTATTATATTTGAAAAAATGTAGATTTTATGTATTAAAAGCGCTCATCCCGGAGATTTATAAACATCTCAAACCAACATGTTGGTGGTACAACACAGTTTAAATATTCCTGCTTACAGGCCACAATGTACATTATAAATTTCTGTACGGCATGTACGACCGAAATCCTCTTACTTCTGCCCATATTTCTTAAATCCGCAAAGGATATGGACACAAAATGGTCCCGCACAAGAAATCTTTTTAAATTCGGGATGGTCTCGAACCCATCTGTCCACTCGTAAAACTCCAACGCCTGTATAAAAAAACATCGCGTAAATTTAAAGAACTTTTAATTATGTTATATATATTTTATTTAAACTTACTTTCAGTATAGCTTCATTTTGATGGTTTTTTAGATTTAAAAGATTATAATATGAACTGTAAAAATAACAGACCAGAGATTAGGATAAAATAAAAGCACGTAAATGAAATGAGAAAGATAACATAATGAAATGTAAATATAAAGAGTAGTTCAAGAAAATATGTATGAAATGGTCGGGTGCAGAAAACTTGGGTGCAATGTAAAAACAAAACAAAATTGAAAAATTATAACATCTGATATGTAATTTTAAAGAACACTTTATGAAATGTGTAAACATGGTGTAACTAAATTAACAAAGGGCTGGTAGAAATTCCATCACTATGGACTTTTCTCTTCGCGTAAAAGTAAGGCATCCCATTTAGGTATTGTTTATAAGTGTACATTTTATTTTTATAAAGTTTAAAGTTAAAGTTAACCACCAGCTGAATTTTTAGAGAATAGAACGTTTTGCATTTTATCAAACGTTATATTCTGGTGAATATTTTGTAGACCTTTTGCGGTGAATTTGAAGGTATTATTGCCTTGACAAAAATATGTTTTGGCACAAAGTCCAACAAACGTTTCACCGGAAAATTCTACTTTGAAAAGTCCCGGTGTTCGTTTATCAAACTTAAACTGTTTTACACAACATTCACGTGTATCGTCAAATGGTAATAGGTTGTTTTAATTAAAACTGAACTCGCTACGATAAGTTTCACATGATTTAGAGGGGAACCATTTATGATAATTATTGTAAAATTCTTCTCTCATTTCTGGTTTTACTAAAGTTTCCAAATTTTTATTGGACATAGCTACGTACGCTAGTCAGTATCCATACAAAGGTACTGGTAATCAGACCGATCAAAGTATTTGTCAAAAAAGTCATATTTCAGTTCTAGCATGCGTAACTTCGCGTTTTGGTACACTACGAATCCAATTTGATTGGGTATTTTCCATGAAATCTGTTTTCTTCTTAAATTCACTTCAAATAAGTCGTCATTGAGCTGAGTCGCGCCAACAAATGAAGGGTCATTGATTAAGTCTCGTGCTTGTTTACCATCCCAGTATGTTATGGTCCCGTACTTGGCGACATTTTCCAACGTCTTTCCAAACGAGGAGTTTCCTGTGAAAAGTAAATAAAAAAAGGTTTAATAATATGTTTAAACATATAAACTTGTGAAATATGTAACATGTTACGTGATAATATGAAAGGTGTCAATAAAATGTGATGAAATAAAACTTACCAAGTAACTTGTATGTATCAGGTAATATTGCTTTTTCTGGTGATGTATCTCCTTCCTTTCTAGCCGCGGAAACTTCATCACGAAAAGGAGCAAAACACGCTTTAGGTTCATACTCGATAAATTGATATACGAGTATGTGGGTAATTTGAATTCCATGATCGATATACCATCGAACGAGATCAGTCGCTAGAAGAATTTTATTACCAATGTAACTTCCTATGAGTGAACGCCTCGGTTGAGACATTATTTTATTATCAACAGCGTATTGTCGCATATGTTCAGCGATATCTTCTCGGGACACTAAAATATTTTTGAAAATAGGAGGCATTTTCGCATAATACTCTTTAAGATCTTCGGGTACTTGAATGTCACACTCGATAAGACCAAACAGTTTACCTTTTTGAATTGCGTTTATCATTTGTTGCGCTGAAAGTGTATATATAACCTTTAAATAAATTTGGTTGCCTCGATTTGAGAAATGATTTCACCGGTTCTGTTTTGCTAATTTCATTCCAATCACATTCGCGGATTATCACAGCTTTATATCCCAGAGTTTGAAAATAACGTGTGTTTAAGTCTGTTTCGTCGTAACTCTTCAGCGTTTTTACCTGGATAGGTTTCACTTTTACCAATATGACAATTGTGACCGTGAAACAACAACCGTGAAATTGGTATATTGTGGCAAAGTATTGGATCAAACCTTAACAGCTTGAGTATAGGTGGTGACATTATAAGAAACGTATTTGGTTGTAAGGTAATTTCGGTATAATGACAAGAATTATGATATTGTAATTTAGGAGCTAGAGGGATTTTACTGAAATCATCATTAATAGCATTTATAATTAGTGTCGGAGTTTCATAATGACCACTTTTAAGTGTTGTTTTGTGTATCATTTCTCGCCCTTCCTTCACACTTATTGTACCTAAAGTTAAAATTAAACTGGTGCTGGGTACATTGTAATAACTTACTGGAATAAATATTTCACTCAATCCAATTTCATAATTACCCCCTGATAAATTAACCGACTTGGGGAGTTGTACTGTGAATGAAGAAGGTGTGTTGTTTGGAAAATATTTACTGTCATGTTCAGATGATAGAGTTAGATATAACATGTTATTGCAATTCTTAACGGAGGGTGCCGGTAAAATGTATCCGATTGAACTTGCGATAACCAGACTTCTCGATCACTTGAAGTTGTAATAATTGCAGCGAAGGGGTGTTGTAATTCTGCAACCATATCTGTCTTATATTACCTTACAGAAATAAAAACATAAGTCTGTTATTCCTTATATACAAAATTTATTTACACGAAAATAAACATAGCATCTGTTGATCAACAATTTCGTCTCTTAATGGGAATCTGTTTAGCGGCATCAAGTGATATGACTCCGATTTTAACACTCGCTTCCATGACATTATTTTTCAGTATATCAGCTATCTTATAAAACTGGTTTCTTTCGTTTCCACTACCCAATGTTTTAATGATTCCACAACTTCTGATTTTCTTGTTAAATTTATTTCCAATTTGTCGTTTTTTGTTTTTGTTTTTTTGTTTACATTTAGGAGCAGGACCGGCGATGAGACGCTTTTAAAATGTTCCATAATTCGGTAATGTCTTTCCGAGAAACATACAAATTTCATGGATTTCAAACCATCTGAAATTTCACCAAAGAAATATTTGGTGTTGCTGCTAGTTTTACCGGTGTCAATTTCGTGATCACACCTCTGAGAGTAACACCAGTACGCTCTTCAGTAATGTTAGAAATATCACATGCACATTCAGCCATTTTGCGTAGTTAGTTTATGAGAATTGCGCACGTTTTTCAAGTATATATACGTTTGCGAACAAAACATTTTTTCTTTTCATTTTAAAACTTAAAAAAAAAGGCAAAAATTTATGTAACGACTTTAGGAATTTAATACTGTGTGATTTTATATAAGGTCAACCAGGTTTTGTAATATTTTTCATAAACTTATTTTATTTTCACGGAAACAATCTTAAGTAGGTTAATATTTTATGTTTATGTCACAAAGAAAACAAGCCTGAACACGCCCAATTTAAATAAGTTAATGGATCACGATTTAAAAATCTTTTCTCTGTTTATTAGTTTATCAATTTTAACCTGACGTGCAATATATCTATTTAACCTATTTTAAGGTAACTATGTTTACTCAAATGAACCTTCAACTGATACAATAACATTAAAACAAGTCTGATCCTGCCCAATTCATATAGGTTAACGGGTCACGCTTTACAAGTATGATTATTTTTGTTTTTCTTAAAATTATTACCCAAAAGCATGAGTGAGATAAGTGAAGTACAATAAAAAATAATAAATAAATACGGGGTGTATATGAAAAAAAAATTTTGATCTACATTTTTAGAATAAAAAGTCGTGGTTTCGTTTAACACTTCAGTACTGAAGACTTCGCCGGTCAATTCTTCGCAGTCAGTGTCATCGCAAGGTATACGAGTGGCTAACGAATTGTTATTAATAATAAAACAGTGAGCAGTAAACATAGTTGAAACGATCATGAACATATGTAAATGTTGCATATTTAACGTTTGAGATATTTTTACTGACTGAAATTTTGCATCAAGTAACTAGTTAATATATCTTTTTTTTTTCAAGTCTACCGAATTAAAAAGGGGTTTTCTGAGGGAGAAGAGTTAGATAATATCATACGTCAAGTAATACTGGAGTCTGAGCAAGAGTAAGGCGATTTTATGAATTAGTTCCGCCTGGTAATACCTAATTATTACATTTATAACTTGATTTAAATTTTAGAGTTAAATCGATTGAAACAGAAGTTTTTGTTGAAGAGAAAAAACACACAGAGGTACCATGCTGTAGTAAGACTTTACCAACACCGCGTAAGAAAAGGTACTGTTTACTTAATAGCGCATGCAATCATGCGAGTTAATTTTTATCACATTATTATTTTCTCACAGACCATTGAAAAAAGAAGAACCCGCAAAAGGCACCAAAAGATCACGCAAAATACGGACCGCTGATAGTTCTACTGAAGCATCTATTCCTTGGCCCCGACTTTCTCGAGATTGTTAAGAGCAAGTGTACAACGCTTATCAAGCCGTCAATAACAATAAAAAAAAACGTTTTAAATCTTCCATTCGTGTATATGTGTCTAATTATTACTTTTAAACTTTGCTACTGTGTTTATTTATTATCAATGTTATTTAGTTCTTTTTTACCTCTTCACCCACAGCGTTACATGTAAAATGAAATTCATTAATTTGTTAAATATGTGTTACGAAGTTATCGCCTATCATATTCGGCAATCGGGGCTCCCGAAGTATGCGAACCAAGATGGCGGACATCGGAATGTAATATGTGCACTAGGTTAGGGTTAGGCCATAATTTTAGGTATAAATACTACGGGAGGCTCTTGGCTAGTCTTCGAACTGATAATAGGACTAAAATAAGGAAAATTGAAAAAAAAATATCGCCTAACCCTAACCTGTTACGTTCCGATGTCCGCCATCTTGGTTCGCATACTTCGGGAGCACCCGGCAATCTTTATATCTGAACATTCACGAACCCATTATTCTCAAACTTTATTTACCTAGAAAGTTCACAATATATATTATCAAACACATTCAGTCAACTTTCGGCTTAAACCATGAAAACAAAAAACTAACGTATCCTACAGAAGTATTATTAGCATCGTGCGTTTTCACTGCAATGACTATTTCAAATCACCACGAATTAAATCTTGCTACATACTTGAGACTAAGCGATTTTTGCTACATCGAACGCTTAGCTGTTAAATACGCATTAAGGCGCTTTATTTTTTATTCAACATTTCATGGGTTGCGTAACACCTCGTGTAAAGTGCTTCTTTATGAACTACTTCAACTTAATAAAATATTACCAGTAAATATACAACGACGTGTAAAAGGAAACCAAAAACCTAAATTAATTACCTTCCCGTCAAAGATATTCTGTTTTTGTGAAGCCAAGGATTTATTTACATGTTTCATGAGTACTTCACTTCAAAGAGGTTTAAGTGGAAAGAGAATATCATTTTAGGAATAAAAGCAATGTTTGAAGGCGAACCTGC
The DNA here is from genome assembly GCF_964204865.1 of Styela clava. Lineage (NCBI taxonomy): Eukaryota > Metazoa > Chordata > Ascidiacea > Stolidobranchia > Styelidae > Styela > Styela clava. The sequence goes on from NC_135255.1 coordinate 22,825,588, forward strand.
TATTATATTGAATGAAATTACTCTTATCATATGTGCTCGAGTGTCCCATCATTATCATTGATTACATTCATATGAATATTCATTTTTACTGTTTTTTGTTATATGTGTTTTTTGTTTTTAGATTGTAGTTAATATTATAATTATGCCTAGTTATACTTGTGAAATATGCATGAAGCGGTTCTCAGCCAAAACGAGCTTGTCAAGACATCAGAACACGGTACACATAAAGAGACGATATGAATGTTATAAATGTGGGAGAATATTCTCAAGAAAAGATAGTCTCGAGAGACATAACAAAATGGAAGAGACAAAGACAAAAACTGTGAACACTGACCAAACCTCATCGCCCAAATCCGTTAATGAACCTCTCAATGTAAGAAAGCAGACACTGATAACATCATTCACTAAGCCTCATAACTTGATCAAAACGTCGCGAGAAGCTGAACAAGCAAAAAGTAAACGTATAAAGAAACCCTCATTGATGGCACCAGTCTCAGAATCTGTTGATTTACGTATCCAACAATCAGAAAATCAGTGCACTGAGAAAAAAAAATTTGAATGCTTCATGTCCCCAACTTCAAACTGACAAAAGAAAGAAAATCAGAAAAACAACTCATCGGCAACAGAAGATCAATGCGTCACTACATCAACAGAGCTTTCCAGAAAACGTTATTCACCTACTGAAAAACTTAAAACTAAGAAACGTAAAAAGTATACTACTTTTAATTCTGAAATTATTGATGAGGTATGTGAAACTTTAAAATGTGTACAGACGTCACTGGGCTTCCATTAAAACTCAGTTTTCAACAAGCAACAACACACAAGACTTTTACAATTTCCGTTTAGTATACCAGACAGTTTTCGGGCAATATATGATGGTCAAACCTCTTCATTTAAAATCAGTTATTCATTCGGGTATATTTTGAAAAACTCCGCCCTTGACACTGAAAATCGATTCAGATATTTTCACCCGTCCCCAAATGAGGGTGCCATTATAGAACCACAAATAATACCTTCTGAACGCGAATTTTCAAGATTCATGGACTTTGTCGATACGACTATGAGTTTAGAATGGGCAAGATGCCAGAAGCCTACAAGTTCTGATAAAGTGGAGTCAGTAACAAACATTTGTTTTTTCGTTAATAAAACAAACTTTAACCTTATCGGCTGCCCAGTCAATTTACCAGCCTTCATCAAAAATTCAAAATTTGTTTTGAGTCTTAATAGTTATAGGGCTATTCCTTACACGGATAATTTGTGTATGTTTCGCTGCCTGGCAATTTTGCGAGACCCCTCCTAAAAACAATTTTGTGAAAGACACTGAGGTAGCCGCTCAACGTTTTGCACAATTCACGGGAAAAGACCCAAGTGAAGGGGTTTCAATACTGGACTTGGATAAAATAGAAGACTGCTTTCAAGTTCGTGTCAACGTGTTCTCATTCTTGAACTCTGATACTGCCATTGTGATTCGAAGAAGTCAATTTACAAACTCGGATGATACTCTCAATGTCAATCTTTACCAAAATCATTTCAGCTACATCACTGATATTAAAGGGTAAGTTTTAAATTATTTTTTTATTTCAGTTATGCAAAAAATTATGATGTGAAACCTGTCAAAAGTTATGGCATTGTTTATGGAAATTAAATAGACATTCAAGTGATTGCTCGCTTCATCAAAAAGAAAAATTTATAAGTGGTGTTTGTAGAAATCAAAAAAAAAAATTTTTAATATTAATATCCCCTTAAACCAGGGGTTCCCAAACCGCGGCCCGCGGGCCAAATCCGGCCCGCGTAACGATTTAAAATGGCCCGCCGAGCTTACGTGAAATAGTGTTCAACAGATTTTCTTTCTACCTTTGTGATCTAGATAGCGCTAATTTATGTCATTATCAGAGTTCAAGCACGTGTTTATCGTAACAATTCAATTATACCAGTATATCAATTATAGGTACCGGTGTTAGGATTACATGGAGCAGTAATTTAGTTATCAGCCATATAGGAAAGCTTAAAGATGTCAAAAATCAAACGAAAACTAGATTCTAACGTTTCTTGAATAAATGACAGTGTTCGTATTTCTCCATTGAAAAGTATCAAACTTTAAAGATTTGTCTTCTTTGCCAACGAACTATTCCAGTTCTGAAGGAATACAACATTAAGCGCCATTATGAGTCAAACTAACATGTTTCAAAAAAATGTCAAATGAAAGTGAATCCACTTTTGGGCGCTACATTCATCCGGCCCGCGAACATCTTTCCGATTCTAATTTTGGCCCGCGGCCAATAAAGTTTGGGAACCCCTGCCTTAAACCAACAATATTATCCTTTTCCAGTAACTTTTGCTTTTGAGTGTTATTTTCCCATAACAAACCAAATTAAAGATACTAAATGCACAAATACCTCAAAGAGCATGTCCCCCTTAGTGTTGCAATAAATTCCAATGCCCCTGGATTCACGGATGCTAAATGTTTCATAACTGAAGGTGATCCAGAACAATTAATATTTCAAATGATGAAATATATTGATGATATTCAAAAAAACGCGTATAAACTTTTGTTTTCCGAATTTGAACCTTATATTATATACAAATTAATAAAAAACTTTAGGATTTACTGGAACGCGAGAGAGATTTCGCCTCCAGACACTATTAATTCAATCCCTTCCCCCAAAAAACATTGTAATTTTCGTTGAAAAGAGGAAATAAATTTATGTGTTTACAAACTGAAAAATTCAGATTTTTAGATATTATGAATTATTTAGCACCCGGCTATACTTATGATAAATTTCTTGAAGCGTTTCTATTGAACGTTTCTAAAGGGCTTTTCCCTTATGAGTACATTGATGATTTAAAAAAATTAGACGATAAACAGTTACCACCTCATTCAGCCTTTTTTAGTAATGAGGCTGAATATGAACAGTGTAAAACAGTTTGGCGGGAACGTAATATGAAATCATTAAGAGATTATCTCATTTATTACAATACACAGGATGTAACACCATTCCTTGATGCGATTGCAAAACAATTTGATATTTATAAATCTAAAACACAAATTGACATGTTTAAAGCACCTATATCTGTCCCGGGGTTAACCCTTCCATTCATGTTTCAAAACTTAAACACTGTTTTCACTGTTCCAAACGAGCGAAATTCTGATATATATAGACTGATACGGTAGGTGGACCCGCAATTTGGTAGGTGGTAGGTGGACCCGCACAGATATTTCATCGGTATCATGAGGCGGGTGTGACAAAAATACGCGGTGACTATAATGATGAATCCGCTCAAACATGTGAGTCGGTATCAGGATTAGATGCAAACGCTTTATACTAATGGCTATTGGTGAAAAACTTCCAACCGGATTACCTGTGAGATGGTAATCTGTCGGGGATAATCGTTTTAAAAAATCAAAAACTGCACATAATATTTCAAAAGCTTGTTCATGGTTAGACTGGGTTAGTTATTCACAAAACATTAAAATTCAACACGGACTCAATGGCTCAGAAAAAATAATTGGTATGCGGAATTTACCCGTAGATGGTTTTTCAATAACTTCAAACTTTGCCACAATATACCAATTTCACGGTTGTCTGTTTCACGGTCACAATCGTCATATTGGTAAAAGTGAAACCTATCCAGGTAAAAACGCTGAAGAGTTACGACGAAACACAGACTTAAACACACGGTATTTTCAAACTCTGGGATATAAAGTTGTGATAATGCGCGAATGTGATTGGAATGAAATTACCAAAACAGAACCGGTGAAATCATTTCTCAAATCAAGGCAACCGAATTTATTTAAAGGTTATACACTTTCAACGCAACAAATGATAAACGCAATTAAAAAAGGTAAACTGTTTGGTCTTATCGAGTGTGACATTCAAGTACCCGAAGATCCTAAAGGGTATTATGCGGAAATGCCTCCTATTTTTAAAAATATTTTAGTGTCCCGAGAAGATATCGCTGAACATATGCGACAACACGCTGTTGATAATAAAATAATGTCTCAACCGAGGCCTTCACTCATAGGAAGTTGTTACATTGGTAATAAAATTCTTTCCGATGTCCGCCATCTTGGTTCGCATACTTCGGGAGCTTTTATTTCATAACATTTTTATTGACACCTTTCAACTCATAATATCACGTAATATGTTACATGTTTCACAAGTGTATATGTTTAAACATATTATTAAACCTTTATTTACTTTTCACAGGAAACTCCTCGTATGGAAATACGTTGGAAAATGTCGCCAACTACAGGACCAATACATACTGTGATGGTAAACAAGCACGAGACTTCATCAATGACCCTTCATTTGTTAGCGCGACTCAGCTCAATGACGACTTATTTGAAGTGAATTCAAGAAGAAAACAGATTTCATGGAAATTACCCAATCAAATTGGATTCGTAGTGTACCAAAACGCGAAGTTACGCATGCTAGAACTGAAATATGACTTTTTTGACAAAAACTTTGATCGGTCTGATTACCATTACCTTTGTATGGATACTGACTCAGCGTACGTAGTTATTTCCAATAAAAATTTGGAAACTTTAGTAAAACCAGAAATGAGAGAAGAATTTTACAATAATTATCATAAATGGTTCCCCTCTAAATCATGTGAAACTTATCAGAGCGAGTTCAGTTTTAATTAAACCAACCTATTACCATTTGACGATACACGTGAATGTTGTATAAAACAGTTTAAGTTTGATAAACGAACACCGGGACTTTTGAAAGTAGAATTTTCCGGTGAAACGTTTGTTGGTCTTTGTGCCAAAACGTATTTTTGTCAAGGCAATAATACCTTCAAATTCGCCGCAAAAGGTCTACAAAATATTCACCAGAATATAACGTTTGATAAAATACGAAACGTTCTATTCTCTAAAAATTCAGCTGGTGGGTTTAACGTTAACTTTAAACTTTATAAAAATAAAATGTACACTTATAAACAATACCGAAATGAGATGCCTTACTTTTACGCGAAGAGAAAAGTCCATAGTGATGGAATTTCTACCAGCCCTTTGTTAATTTAGTTACACCATGTTTACACATTTCATAAAGTGTTCTTTAAAATTACATATCAGATGTTATAATTTTTCAATTTTGTTTTGTTTTTACTTTGCACCCAAGTTTTCTGCACCCGACCATTTCATACATATTTTCTTGAACTACTCTTTATATTTACATTTCATTATGTTATCTTTCTCATTTCATTTACGTGCTTTTATTTTATCCTAATCTCTGGTCTGTTATCTTTACAGTTCATATTATAATCTTTTAAATCTAAAAAACCATCAAAATGAACAACCCACAAATTCCCAGTTACACAGAAGCTATACTGAAAGTAAGTTTAAACAAAATATATATAACATAATTAAAAGTTCTTTGAATTTACGCGATGTTTTTTTCTACAGGCGTTGGAGTTTTACGAGTGGACATATGAGTTCGAGACCATCCTGAATTTAAAAAGATTTCTTGTGCGGGACCTTTCCGCGTCCCTATCTTTTGCGGACTTAAGAAATATGGGCAGAAGTGTGAGGATTTCGGTCGTACATGCCGTACAGAAATTTATAATGTACATTGTGACCTGCAAGCAGGAGTATTTAGACTGTGTTGTACCACCAACATGTTGGTTTGAGATGTTTTTAAATCTCCGGGATGAGCGCTTTTAATACTTAAAATCTACATTTTTTAAAATATAATACTGTGTCTGTAATCTTTTATATGTGTGCGTGTGCCTTTCTGTAATACTGTGTTTTCTATTATTCATATACTTCAATATAATCACTTACAAACCTGTTCAATATTTTTATATATTCGTCAGATTAATCAATTAGATTTTTTCACTCCCTCAGTTTAGTTAGTAATAAAGAGAGCACCCGTTTCAGTATGTTCATTATCTCCTCCCACTGAGGTCTTATCAATTATACAAGCGATTCCACCCCGGTCCTGTCACTGTGAACTGTCCGTGTTAGTTTGTGGAATAATGTGGTTTATGTGGTATATTGCGGTTTATGTGGTATCATTTGATAAACGTAGACAACTTCATATAGTACAGGTGATTATCGAACAAAACTAAACGGACTGGCGAAATGAACTATTACCGAATACTATATAATGTATTTCGAGGTGAAAATAAAACAAACTGACAATTATCCTAAGGAGTTATTTTCACAGTTCATATTATAATCTTTTAACACTTTCGATGCCAAGATCAGTTTTTTCAATTTTACCGTTCCGTGCCAAGGTGAAAACGAGAGAGTTCTCTCCTATTCATTCTCTCTCGTATTTAGTTTTTGATTCATCGGGAAAGGGGCGAACCCAGCGGTGTCATCAGTTATCGTTCATTCCGACACTTCAGTCGTAGGTGAAAGAACTCACCTACACACGCGTATCTTGTCGGAATTGCTCTCTCATGCTATTATAACATAAGTTGATGATAACTTGTCTTGATCTCTCATTGCGATAAAGATTCAATTCGAACATTTTATTCAGCAATCAGAATCATTTTATTATACGAAAATATCAAATTTGGACAAAGAAAACAAAATCGTTTACTAGCATAAAAATATATCCTTCATTCGCTATATATTCCAATAACATTAATAATGGCCAATTATTGTCACTCACAAGGATAACATATTGCAAAATAAACAAAGTAGTCACATTGCATATTCATACAACTGTAACACATATGTATCTCTATGACCTCGTCACCATTACAATACGTCGAAAGTATTGAAATCGGCCTCTTATCTTGCCATAGTAGTGCGAGTAATTGTCCTTTTCGTAGTGAGATGATTTCCCATTTCTTTAGTTTTGTTTTTATTTCTGCTGGAAGTCCCTTCCGGTTTGCCATGACTGTTCCCGTTATCGATGTTTTCCCTCGCTGCAATTCCTCGGCTAATGCGACAGAGTTATAGAGTCTAAATTAAAAATGAATATTATAAAAAATTGGTTGTGATAAAACAGTTTATGCAATTGATTGATATATCCGACAATAATTCGTTATCTAAAATAGAACGCAGTATGGCGCCGAGACGTAAATTATCTAATTTGTCTTATCAATACCGAATAATCAACATACCTATCAACAAATACGTGATATCCTCTATCCAGATGACTTTCCATTAGTTGCAAAACTAAATTCGAAGTTTTTGTGACGCCGGGTGGAAGTTGTTCCAAGTTTGGATTACCATAATCTATTTTTACATTGAAAATGTATCCAGTTGTTGAATCACTCGCACTACTATGGTAAGATAAGAGGCCGATTTCAATACTTTCGACGTATTGTAATGGTGACGAGGTCATAGAGATACATATGTGTTACAGTTGTATGAATATGCAATGTGACTACTTTGTTTATTTTGCAATATGTTATCCTTGTGAGTGACAATAATTGGCCATTATTAAAGTTATTGGAATATATAGCGAATGAAGGATATATTTTCATGCTAGTAAACGATTTTGTTTTCTTTGTTCGAATTTGATATTTTCGTATAATAAAATTATTCTGATTGCTGAATAAAATGTTCGAATTGAATCTTTATCGCAATGAGAGATCAAGACAAGTTATCTCCAACTTATGTTATAATAGCATGAGAGAGCAATTCCGACAAGATATGCATGTGTAGGTGAGTTCTTTCACCTACGACTGATGTGTCGGATAATACCGAAACATGCGTAATACATTTCAGGTGCGTTTGTATCTTAGTATTGCTCCTGAGTTTTCGTCGGGCGCTTCCAGATTTGGTGGGTTCAGTCAGTAAACGATGAAATTCGAAGTCTTTACTTGCCTCGGCAAACATTTCATTCAATCTGGTATTTATAGCGAGCAAATACTTATTTGTGTGGATATTTGAACTAATATTGGCGTGCAAATGAAGTATTTCCAAATGCAATTTCAATATTCATTATACGCATCCGGTGTCTCTAAGTTGACATAATAAAAAGGTTTAAAGCTTCATCGAAATTCGTCAGTTGATCTGTCAAGAACACGATTTTCCGAAATTGTCATCTCACGCAATTTGCTACGCAAGTCGTCTCGACTGCACGTAGTCCCGTCTTCGTGGCGCCAGACACGTGATCGCTATTGCGTAGCTACGTAATCAGTACGCCATGGCTGCTTATTGAACTTGTTCATCCGACACAAAGTCGTAGGATTGCATATTTTGCTATAATTATGGTTATACAATAGCTACGGAAGTAATTCAATATGAGCTGAAAGCATACGAGGGGCTCTGTGTTGTTGGTAATATATTTCCCACTAAATTACTATATCCCGGATCATATCTCACTGACAAGTAGAAAAATATATGTTCTGAATAATATCAATTTCTCACTTTATTATTTCAAAATGTAACATTTCACCTCTCAGGACGATAAAATTTGCTTTCGTTGCAGATGTTCGTCAATCCGTTACCCAAAAATGATAAAAAATTAAAAAAACGTTCAAAAATACCAACATTTTGAATCATTTCACCGTCCTGCCAATAAGACGACGATCATGCATATAAAAATATTCGAATTATTTCCCGGTTTAGTAATGTTTTTCTACATCTTCGTAACATGATTGATAATATTATCATCTCTCCTCACACCTTTCAATCATTTCACCGTAAAAAGTTGAAACCGTGTGTTGGCGTCAGTCGGTCTCGTACAAATTTTTGATGATAATTTGCGGCTAATATGTACCTCGGCCATGCTAAATAAGTTGATAATTTACTTCATGGCAGACCCTCCTTCCATCTTGGTATTTCTTGAATGACGCGATTGGCTGACGACGTCATTCTTTCCCCCCAACTTGACAACAAGAGAGAGAGAGAGAAGAAAAAAGACGGCAAATACCTGAACTCGACCTTCTATCTATTAAACTTTTTCCTTTTCGAATGACGTATTTATACGTCATTTTGCATTGATGGCACGGAACGGTTGGCGCCAAATGACGTATATATACGTCCTTGGCATCGAAAGTGTTAAATCTAAAAAACCATCAAAATGAACAACCCACAAATTCCCAGTTACACAGAAGCTATACTGAAAGTAAGTTTAAACAAAATATATATAACATAATTAAAAGTCCTTTAAATTTACGCGATGTTTTTTTTTCTACAGGCGTTGGAGTTTTACGAGTGGACAGATGGGTTCGAGACCATCCCGAATTTAAAAAGATTTCTTGTGCGGGACCTTTTCGCGTCCCTATCTTTTGCGGATTCAAGAAATATGGGCAGAAGTGAGAGGATTTCGGTCGTCCATGCCGTACAGAAATTTATAATGTACATTGTGACCTGCAAGCAGGAGTATTTAGACTGTGTTGTACCACCAACATGTTGGTTTGAGATGTTTATAAATCTCCGGGATGAGCGCTTTTAATACTTAAAATATACATTTTTTTTAAATATAATACTGTGTCTGTAATCTTTTATATGTGTGCGTGTGCCTTTCTGTAATACTAATCTGTATTACAGAATCTGTAATTACAGAATCTGTAATACTGTTTTCTATTATTCATATACTTCAATATAATCACTTACAAACCTGTTCAATATTTTTATATATTTGTCAGATTAATCAGTTAAGATTTTTTACCTCCCTCAGTTTAGTTAGTAATAAAGAGAGCACCCGTTTCAGTTATGTTCATTATCTTCTCCCACTGAGGTCTTACCAATTATATATGCGATTCCACCCCGGTCCTGTCACTGTGAACTGTCCGTTAGTTTGCGGAATAATGTGGTTTATGTGGTATATTGCGGTTTATGTGGTATCATTTGGTAAACGTAGACAACTTAGTACTACTGGTGATTATCGAACAAAACTAAACGGACTGGCGAAATGAACTATTACCGAATACTATATAATGTATTTCGAGAAAATAAAACAAACTGACAATTATCAGTATTGACGTTTTAAAGCAACGAACTTTGCTATAATTTAAAGATCGCGCGTTATTGCTGATTGCAATAAAACGGAAGCGAGAAATTACCGCAAATGAGTCAGAAATTGACATTCTCATTTATTATGTTGTTTTATTTTACATTTGTGTACACATTTTGTTGTTCTGTGAAAATCTACTTCCATTCTCAAGGTAAACCATTCCTTTTTTTGTATGGCGTTTAAACGATTCGGCTTCCAATTATTATAAAATTATTGAGAATAAGAATTTCAATATTTATTGGGTTGTGCAACGAAAAATATTACAAACCTCAATTGGATAGAGTTCAAACCACTAATACACTTTTATAAGACGAATCACAATTTGTGCTCGCAAATAACATATTCGTTATAATATAAGTATATGCAAACATATTTATTTCTCAAAAGCGCTATACAACTCAACTTATATACAACTCAAAGACGGCATATTTACTCAAGAGCGCTTATATCATTCACCCGACAATGGAACGGGCGAACGAATCCTAAATATACTCACGCGGGAATAAAAGTTATCCAATGATATGAGAATGTTAGATTGGAAATTTGTGTTAGCTGTCAATAGCAAATTTCAAAATAAGAATACGCTAAACACTACCTAACTCACTATTCTATCTATTTCCATGTCCCATAATTCTAATTGGTATCCTATAAGCCAGGGGTTCTCAAACTTTTGGTGTTGCGGAGCCCCTGAAAAGGTTGACTATTATTCGCGGAGCCCCAAAAGAAATGTTAAAATAGGAGCTTTCCAATAAATATTCCTGAGTAAGTTAAAAGTACTTAACTTAAATGCTAAACCTTTTTTTAATGAGGTTAATGCAAGTCATAAATAAATCAAAAATTCCAAAGATAAATTATATATACTCTTACTAAAGCTGTAAATTTGACACTTGGCAAACATATTAATAAACATGAGAGCTGTGCTCAAATATATGGACACGTTAACCAGAGCGAAGCAGTATTTACCTTTGACGCCACCGGTACCCACAAAAAATTCCGAGTTTCGCGTAGAAATAATTTACAGAATCAAACCGGACAGCCAGTGTTCCCATAGATAAAATAATACAGCGAAATTTTAAACGAAATATCAGATTTCATGCGAAATTTAGAAATAAATAAAAGTAATAGCCTTCTGGCAAAAAAATCAATCTTTACTCACTGAAAATTTCAAAGCAATTGGTCCAGTAGTCAAAGAGAAAAGCGATTTTTTTTTAAAAAAAATGATGGAGACAAATAATATTAATAACAACAAGAGAGCTATGCTCAAATATATGGACGCGTAAAGTCACATAATTTTGATGACGTCATAGCGAAAAAAAAAAGTAATAGCCTTCTGGAGAAAATTTTTATCTTTAACCACTAAAAATTTCAAAGCAATTGGTCCAGTATTCGAAGAGAAAAGCGACTTTTTAAAAACGTGTCAAGCGGTACTGAGTTAGCAGTCAGGCAGCATCTTACCTGTACACTGTAGGCCATATACGGTAATTGATAACAGAACAGTTGTTCCCTTGCAAATTTTATGTTGTTTACACTTTAGGACAGATAATTGATCACAGAACAATTCTTCCCTTTCAAATTTTATGTTGTTTCCAGTAGACTCTCGTCAAAATAAACAAATATAGTAGGCTACAAGTGCTACAACGCTTGCATTACTGCACTGGTAGGACCGTGAAAGAATAAGTTACGGTAATTTCATTGTGGTAAGACACCGGTACCGGCACCAGTACCAGTATCGTACTTACGTACTGAGCTACCAGTACCGGTTAGCAGTCAGCCAGCATCTTACCTGTACACTGTAGGCCATATACGGTAATTGATCACAGAACAGTTGTTCCCTTGCAAATTTTATGTTGTTTACACTTTAGGACAGATAATTGATCACAGAACAATTCTTCCCTTTCAAAGTTTATGTTGTTTCCAGTAGACTCTCATCAAAATAAACAAATATAGTAGGCTACAAGTGCTACAGCGCTTGCATTACTGCACTGGTAGGACCGTGAAAGAATAAGTTACTGTAATTTCATTGTGGTAAGACACCGGTACCGGCACCAGTACCAGTATCGTACTTACGTACTGAGCTACCAGTACCGGTACCGAACCTGTAGGTCTGATATTCCGTTCCGCATACGATAGGCTATAAAACTTGCATTGCAGCATTAGTAATACCGCGGAAGGAATAAGTCAATTTCACTGCGTTACGGTACCGGTATGGCAACTTACCAGTACCGACCTACAGTAGCTGTAGTACTGAGCAAGACAATCTATCGCGAAACCGCTTGAAATAAGTGTAAAACAGTGTTCCCATGAGTAAAAATAAATACCGCGAAATTTTGTATGAAATATCATATCTCATAGGATTCATATAAAATTTAAGAATAAACAAAAGTAATAGCCTTCTAGCGAAAAAATTAATCTTTAACCACTGAAAATTTCAAAGCAATTGGTCCAGTATTCGAAGAGAAAAGCGACTTTTTAAAAACGTGTCAAAGAACAAGAACAACAACAACATAATATTGAAACGATCGTTATGTCCACTACGTGTCCAATAACAACAAAATTTTGAAACGATCGTTATGTCCACTATGTGTCCAACTAGGGGTCAAATCTTTTCCCTTTTGACATTTTCGGAAGACTTAAAAGGCCGCTAATAACGTGCGCGATTGCATCTTATTACAATCACCGATAGTTTTCGTCAGCATGGCATGTTTTTAAACATCTTTACGCCGGTGTTTATTCTCCCTAAATCAAAAATTTTCTTCGGCATTTACATGCATTGTTCCACAATGACGACAATAAATGCTTTTTTGTTCTCGTGGGAAATTATGAGTTCCATATGAAATACATGTTACCATATAGTCATCGGCGACGAAATGCTAAAAATAATAATTAATAATAAAGAGGTAAATCCGCAACTCAAATTTCTTGATTGAAAAACGGCATTCTAAAATATTAAAACTTAAAATAAAAGATCACACTATAAGTTTGGTTTTAGCAGACTCACGTCAGATTAAAAACGCTTTACGCTTTTATAGGCATTGTAAATCACAAAATTTGGTGTAATGTTAGGTTTTCTTTGGTCATTCATCGTATAGTAACTGCGAAATCGAAACACAGTCAATTGTGTGCGCGATATACCTTTTTTTTATTCTAAAACTACCGACAGAGCCGTATGCATTAAAATAAATTTCAATCGTATTTTGCCCAGATCTTGTGATTTTTTAAACGGCGATATCTTGCTTAATAGTAATCTCGAGTGCAAAAGAACAGATCAAGTTTGACAAATTTCAGATCGCAAAAATACGACTCCAATTTATTTATAGTTGGCAGTTTATCACGTATTTTATGTTATTTTAGAATAGTATTCTTTCATTTTAGTAATCCTAATAGTAATCTCGAATGAAACTTGAGTAACTATGAGTACAATTGAATTATTACGACAAGACACTTTAAATGCTCGCATCGGCCATGCATTGAATATTTTACGCAACAGAAATCTCGTTATCCGTTTTTTATAATCGCAATGAATGTTGCGCGGAAATTTCCGATTCAAATCCCCACTTCTTGAGAATCCTGGCTGCGCTCCAGCTTATAAATAATGTCATTTTTTAATTCCGCCTCTTTGCCATATTTCGAGGCTATATTGTTGTCAAATTTCATCAAAGCTGTTATTGCTTCTTTGAAAAGTTACAAAACTATAGTCATTATTTTGAAAAGTAATCGAATAGCTCGCGGAGCCCCTGGGTTTCTCTCGCGGAGCCCTGGGGCTCCGTACGGAGCACTTTGAGAACCTATGCTATAAGCCAGCCTGTGGAGAGGAACGCAATAAGATAACTTTCGCCTTTTAATATCTTTCCTAGAAGTCGTAAATCAGTGGCAGCTCGCAGGGACCCATTGAACATACGCTAATAAAAGTTTTTATATTTTCACAGGCCTTGGAAATGTACCAGTGGGTGGATGAATTTATTTGCACAATTCCGCAATTTATGTAAAATTTTATAAGGGATGATTATAAATCAACAAATTTACTTTAGTTTAAACAAATAGAGGACCTATTTAAAAAACTAAACTATGATACTTTACATCAAGGACTTCCTGTTACATTTGATGTTAACAAAATATGAACTCTTGGAAGCTGTGGTGCCATCAGTATTCTGACTCGAGGATTATTTAAAACTCAAGAGACGGAAATTAAAATTATTAATTCACTGAGTTTGTCACTCATGTAAATGTAAAAATATAAACTTTGGTGTAATTTTTTTTAAACGACTGATTTTAAAGCATTCTCAATAAGATAATTTTAAATGTTAAATGCTAGCTCGGGAATGCGTGAGATACGTTACAGACAATTTCAGTCATCAGATTTCTTTACTACTTCATGACGAAGAAAGAAATGCTGTTGATTATCAAACCTCTTTCGAGAAACCGACATACTTCACATTATCAATTCATGGGGAGGCATATTCTCATGTTGCTGTCCTGCATGGATGGGCATGCTTTTAGATCAGATCGCGCATTACTACGGTGGCTGGACAAGGAGCTGATGCGTAACTTTCTTCGTGTCATCTGGCAATATAAGGCGCAACTTAAATTCGTGTGACGTAGAAAGCCTTTCAAGATCATTGAACGAGTAACAACGTTTCAAGGTGGAAATCCACTACATCATGGCTTTCTCATAAAGGAGTCTCGTTACACTAACAAGCAATGCTTCAAGCTGTTTGGGGTTGCCACTGGAGTTATTTAGGAACACAATGCAATGTAGGAATATGTCGACGTCATTTTCTATTTTAAGATGCGTAATGGTGAGTTTGTCAAAATACCATCAGAGAGTATGTATAATTTGGCACCTGATTCGGTGAGTATGGATGAAGGAAATGGCACTTTATTATGATCTCGTCTACAGATTCTGATGATTTAAATAATGACACTGATGTAAGTCCAGTTTTGTTGCATTATTCTATCGTAGTCTTTATTGACGAGTGTCACAGACAACAACAATGCGCATTGAATGTGAAGTTGCTAGGAGATGGTTAGTTATGTCTATTTCACCAGAGGGTTTCATATGAAGCTCAGGAATTCACTGAATATTTGAGATATGTTACAACTCAAACAAGCATTCAATGCCGAATTGATTTTCAAGAATTGTTTGGAACGATGAGTTTCTTCATAAGATGATTTAAAGGACTAAACGACCCGAGAAGTAAGTGCTTTGTGTGTTTTATGCTTGATGGCTATTTACTTCATAACAGGAATAGTGCGCGGAAATAGCAAGAAATGAATGAAATTTTAGAATTTTGTTATCACTGCAACACAAAGATATTTCAAAATCCATTTTTTGCCTAATGGTTGGACTCAAACGTGCTAGACGCCCATGCTCATACTGCAACGCTACTAATCACAACGTGCGAACATGTGTCTAAAAGCTTTTGTTGAAGTCAATTGTGAAAAGCAATTGCTTCATAGGGTGGCACTTGGCAATGGCGTCATTTCTACTAAAACGAAGAGCGTAAGATAGCCAGAAGAGAGGAGCTCGAAATGGACCGATAACGGTACCCCTAAGTAAGACACCGGTATAATTAAAATCTTACAAATCGTGATAAAACGAGGAAAAATAAATCAAGTGTTAGACTATTTCATTTTAAGTTCGGTGGGTCATATTAAATCGTTACGCAGGTCATGGAACCACTGCTTCAACGGAAGATAACACAATTATCGATTAGTTATTGGACAAGCGGTTTGAGATTTGCTACCGACTACTCTTTCGTTGCCATTTACTGACGGACTTCGAGCATATCCTTTTCAAAATCCTGGTGTTATGTTATGACTTTTACAGTGTGTTGAATGAACAATTTCCGTTTGGTAAACAATTCTGGTGGTGATAACTGCGCCTACATTTCAATTCTGGATGGTATGCGATCTTTGGGCTAACCTGGTACACCCGACAATGTCCAGCAATTTAGATCAATCGTTGCAGATGAACTAAGTAGCCGTCCGAAGCTTTTTAACGATTTATTAGAAAACGATGCTGATGATCGGAATTTAATACTTTTGTTTCTGTAACACAAAGTACTCGTGAATGGGCTCAAACATGTTGCTTTTTTGCTAGTGCCGCGCCTCATCCGATAACAATTCGTATATTGGACAACAGAACGAAACACTCTAGGTTTTTTTGGCACTTTTTAGCAGGTGGTTAAATTAGTTACTTATCTAATTTCTTGCATCGTGTAGCTCTTCTCTCGTTTCTTACCTCTTCTCACAATTCGTCTGCTAAAGATATAACCAGCTGTATTTTAGAATGACAACAATCAAAAAATATCGACACCGGTCCATTTTCATCAGAGACAGAATTATTGCACGTCTGATTCAGAACATGTTCGATGCAGGCAACTAAGATGGATATTTTGAGCATCTCCCAAGAACACCATCACATGGATTTTACGAGACGCTTGTTGATTCGTTGAAATGCTATGGACGTCAATGGGGGTACAAATAGCGTCTTAGGCTCAGGCTCATTTTCACAAGAGAAATTTTTATTTATAAAATCTTGCAGTGCAGAATAAGAATAAACGGCGGACATTGATTCACAAACACTATTTCCCTAAGCGAATGTAAGTATTTGAATATTAGTTATAAAACAATTTCATAATCTTGGTTTTGTTCTTGACCCAGTGTAATTAGGTCCGTCTATTTTATCTGACAATGTTAATTTCTGACGAGGTTTTGTCTGTTTTTCCACCTACAATTAGGGACACGTGGCGTGGAATGAATTGAAACAGAACCGAGTCTTATTGTAGAGAAACGTAACGATGCTAGAAAAATACTGCAAAGATCATAGTTAGAGGTCGGGATGCAGAATCGTACCTGTTTGCATAGGATGTACATCGTCAAGAAAAGTCGGGTGTTTTTGACGAAGACATTATTCCGAAGCATTTGTGTTTGAGAACGTACGTATCGGAAACCAACGCTTATTATACAGTATGTGGCGAGCAAAACACACAAGACAAGTACAGACTTCCTTGAAACCGGACGGTGAGTTAATTGAGCCAAATAATATGGTTATAGTTATTATACATCCCGATGACTCATTCATTTGGCAGTAAACCTTTCCGATGCCAGCTCGAAATTATTCTTGCAATTATAATGCAAGCGGTTGAAAATACAGCCAACCGTTTTAACTACTGTTGTTTTTATGAAATGTTTCGATAAACTCAGTAGGTTGAAGATTGTTTTTCATAACAGTTGCAAAAGTATGATTCAGTCACATCAACAACAAGTCAGAATTTCAGAAGCAGAATGTATCGGATATTTTGTCACTGCTATTTCGGAAATGCGTGACACACGTTACAGGCGATTTCAGTCATCCAATTTCTAGGGGTCGGTGGAAATAGTTGACCTTGTAGTCTAACCCACCGCCTCCCAATTATATTCTATAATAGTTTTTTCTATCCATTACAATTTGTACATTTTTGATATATTCGGAAATAAATCATTCTTTTTCTTTACTACTTTATGAAGAAATGCTTTTGATTATCAACGCTTTTCTCGAGAAACCGGCATATTTCATCTCATCATTTCATAGGGAGGCATCTTGTCATGTTGCATGGACATGCTTTTAGATGGCATGACACATTGCTTTGGTGGCTTGTCAAATAGCTGATGCTTAGTATACCTTTCTTCGCGTCAACTGGCAATATACGGCGCAATTTCAAATTCGTGTGACGAGGAAAGCCTTTCAAGATCATTGGACCACCAACAATGTTTCAAGTGTGGACGTTCATTACATCATTACTTTCTCACAAAGGAATCTTGTTACAATAATAAGCAATGCTTCAAGAGAACCTGTAAAACTGTTTGGGGTTGCCACTCCTACACAATACAATGTTGGAATATGTCGACGTCAATATATGTCTGAGCTGCGCAACGTCGAGATTGTCAAAATACAATCAGAGAGTGGGTATAATGTGGCACCTTGACGATGAAAGAGAATCGTTAAAGATTCCTGATTTCTTCCGACTTAGATGATCTCAGAAAGTTAATATCTTAAACTGTCCACACATGACTGCTCGTGGTCAGGAGAGAGATGAAGCGGGAAAATCAGAAATGGTTTGTAGAGTTCCTAGGGGAACAACAAGTTTTCATTACTCGGTACAGATATCACTATCCAAAAAGAATCCCGCCAACTTATCTGCCGACCATACCATTGTTACAACGCGTTTTGGAATCCTCTTTTCAACTGCACGGCCTGCAATTGTCGGTTTGCAACATCGTATTTGATGAAGTATCACGTAGGTAAAGAGAGCCATAGTGGAGGAAAGTATTTGAAAGGACAAGAAAAGGATAATATGAGAAAGTTAAAATTGCTGGTCAGCCAATACTTATGATCAAACAAATAACGAAACCTCAGAAAGTTTAGCAGTAACTGAAATATGATATTACGAGATGAATACCTTTCTTTATTAAGGTTTAGCAGTAACTAAAATAGGATATTACGAGATGAATACCTTTATTAAGGTTTAGCAGTAACTGAAATAGGATACTGCGAAATGAATACCTAAAACCCTGTTATTCCGGGATGAGACTTATGTGTAAAAAAAATATGGTTCTAATATGATTGGTCAGTAAGAGTTAACATTCTTTATGTATAAGTCTTATCTAGGACTTAACTCAAAACAAAACCAATAAGACATTTTCGCGCCTTTTCAAGCATGATATAGGCTTGTCCGAGTGTTTTTGTACCCGGGATGTGCGTCACTCCCTGTTGGCCCATGTATTCCCATACTTGATTCTAGCTTGGGCGGGGTATAAACAATTATATTCGTTGTTTCGCGACGGTACGTGATATATAGAGAGAAAAAAGTATTCTTGCGTCGATATCTGCCTCGTATATAAATAGGACAGCTTCCAAAGCGATGCGTGGCAGTCGATTTTTATATATGAGCAAGTGAGATTACGTCAAAAAAAAAAAAAAAAAAAAGCGAGTGAGATTACGTCAAATTATGTCAGATAAGCAACCAAGGGTTTACGATAGAGACGAGGTGTTATGTCAGTTAGAAAACGAGGCATACGTTCCGAGTAGCGATTCCGATAATGATAACTTATCGGAGTCAGATATGTCTGAGGTGGAGGTGATACGATCAGAGGAGCCAGTTGATTCCGACGAAGAAGAAATACCCGAAGGTCTGTGTAAATGTTATTGTTGCTTGTTTTGAAAGTTGATAAATATTTATTATAATACTTCTTATTATTGTAGATGTTCTAAGCACATCATCTGAACCCCCACGGGTTCGAAAGCGTCGGACGAGAGGTGCGACATCAACATCTCCCAGGGCCAAAAGGGGCTGGAGCACATCTTCCACTCAAAGAAATCGTCTAGTGTTCAACAACAATTGCAGGGTGGTTTCGGAAAATCTTTCTGGAAGTCGGTGGTCCGGTTTAGAATTCCGGACAGAATTAGTTACGGCGCTGATAGGCAGCCACAGGGCATCACGGCGACTCTGGTTCGTCAACCTCATCTTTGAATCGACTTCAAAACACAGGGGCACATTTTCCAGTTTCCACTGGGCAGACAAAATTGTGCGCAGTATGTTCGAAAAAAGTTCGCGTTTCGAACGAAAAATCTAATATTTCGCGGAGCGCAATAAAGTGCGATGAATGTGATGTTCATCTCGATGTACGCGAAGGGAGAAACTGCTTTCGTGACTGGCATAAAAAAGTAGAATATTGGCGCTAAAATTTTTGTATCGTATATCTCATGTTATTTTTAATTGTGTTACCTTTTGATTCAGTCGCGAAAGCAGTTACTTTGCGTACACATAATGAACATCACATTCATTGCCTTTTTATATTGTATTGAACAATATTATTTTTTATTTTATTATCGTCTTCTCCAATACCATTCTTATTTCCTATTATTTTATTCACATTCATCGCTCTTATATTGTATTGTACAATATTATGTTTTCTTTTGTTATCGTATTTTTCAATACCATTCTTATTTCCTATTATTTTATTCACATTCATCGCTCTCATATTGTATTGTACAATATTATGTTTTATTTTGTTATCGTATTTTTCAATACCATTCTTATTTCCTATTATTTTATTCACATTCATCGCTCTTATATTGTATTGTACAATATTATGTTTCATTTTGTTATCGTATTTTTCAATACCATTCTTATTTCCTATTATTTTATTCACATTCATCGCTCTCATATTGTATTGTACAATATTATGTTTCATTTTGTTATCGAATCCTATTATTTTATTCACATTCATCGCTCTCATATTGTATTGTACAATATTATGTTTCATTTTGTTATCGTATTTTTCAATACCATTCTTATTTCCTATTATTTTATTCACATTCATCGCTCTTATATTGTATTGTACAATATTATGTTTTATTTTGTTATCGTATTTTTCAATACCATTCTAATTTCCTATTATTTTATTCACATTCATCGCTCTCATATTGTATTGTACAATATTATGTTTCATTTTGTTATCGTATTTTTCAATACCATTCTTATTTCCTATTATTTTATTCACATTGATCGCTCTCATATTGTATTGTACAAT
Organism: Styela clava; assembly: GCF_964204865.1. Taxonomy (NCBI): domain Eukaryota; kingdom Metazoa; phylum Chordata; class Ascidiacea; order Stolidobranchia; family Styelidae; genus Styela; species Styela clava. Next base: position 22,846,092 of record NC_135255.1, read on the forward strand.
ATTATGATTTATTTTGTTATCGTATTTTTCAATACTTATTTTGTCCATAATTACTCAAACAATTGTGATCATTCAAAATATATGTGGGCGGGAAATATCGGTCGCTCTTGACCAGGGGTCACCAAACTACGGCCCGCGGGCCGGATCCGGCCCACGACGTCATTTTATCCGGTCCGCAATAACACGCAAAAATGGCTAAATTTTTTTCCAAGGAAGATTTTCACGAGCATCGTCGTCCTTGTTTATTTCGTAACATTGGCAAGATGCAGAAAAGTGACGTAATAATAGGCCTTTCCGCATCCGCTCAGACACTTTTGTCACCCTGGCAGATTTTCAGTCGTGGTTGTAAACAAAACTTCGTTTTTGCGACTTTGAATGCTACCAGTACGTAACGTTTTCTGCGGTACACTTGTACACTCGTGGCGCATGCTTTCGACAAAACTATTTGTTTTTCGTGCTAAAATAAACGTCGAATGTGCATTTTGTGCTAACAGTACTGTAATTCCTCGCGTACTGCTCCAATTTCAAAAGCCACACTAACTTTTGTACTGCTTTAATGCGGATATTCATGTAGGTATGTTACAAAAAATTGGAAGTAAATAAAAACTGCTCCAGTGGAAAGATCTGAGTGAAAATAGAAAACAATACCAAGTTTGGAATAAACGGTCAAGAAATAACGGAGATATCGGAATTTTAGTACCGCCCGACAGCCAATTTTTTCCATAATGATTGTATTACTTTTTTGATAAGAACTGAACTAAATATGGAAAAATAACACATATCAATCACTAATCTTTCGATGTGCGCCACATCTATGGTATATTGAGACTATTTCAGGATTTTATTCTGGCAACGGTCATTGACACCTCCGAAAGATCGTCGCAAATAAACGCTGGAGTTGTGCATGATAGTTTGACAGTGGTTTATTGTGGGTAATAATTAACGATGTTCTGATTGTACGAACTTCATAAAAATTGGTAAGTATCAAGTTAGACAAAAAATACACACGTCCATATAAATTTTATTGGTGTCCATAGACAATATCATTAATTTGCACTACGTATAACTGGAGCGTAATTTTTAAAAGCGTCGAATGTTGGGAAATTTATGCGCTAATGAAAAAATTCAAATACCAGATAATAGTTGTTTATTTTATCTAAATTATGTCAAAATTTCATAGAATTCCAAGCTACAGCAGGCAGTCGTTTTTATGAGCGGTATTTCAACACGGCGTAACGGTACTTAGCAGACGTGATGCGTACATTTTTTGCCGCGGATTTTGTAACATTTCTAATTCATGACAGCAACGTTTTGATAACAGCTAAACAGCAGGATAGTTGTCTAGATATAGAAATCTTGTTAATTTTTTTTCCTAGGATGTTCTCGATTTATATTCTGCGATATTCCCAAATTTTGTGAATTTATTGTATTGCATTGACAAAAATATTCATCCGGCCCGTTTCAACACAATTTGAGTCATACCCGGCCCGCGTCAAAAAAGTTTGGTGACCCCTGCTCTTGACTAATAAACCAAAGTATGCAGCTTTGTAATATCATAACAGACTGTCATTATTTTATGACGAGTCAAAAGTAAATGAATTCGCAGTGCTTTATATTATTCAGGGCAAGCAGCTGCTAAAGTAGGTCGTTTGCAAATAAGCAAAATCAATTTAGCCAGAATTTACGAATGTTATTAGCTAATCACTTCGTAACATTCGCGCAACGCTTCACGAGTAAACTATAAACAAAGCGCCGCCACAAACTCAACGAGATAGCTAACCGTCGATGCGACACCTCATCACACACGATTTCACAAACATACCGCTTCGTTACTCGGCAGCTGTTACAGCTACAGCATTGCCTGTAGTATCATTTTGTTAGGTAAACAACCAGCGACGCGACTATTACGCTCGCGAGAGAGTTCCCTTCTCATAAGTAACGGTCCGACGGCCATAAAGAAGAAAGGTTCGAATGTTTGTTTACAATCGTCGATGAATTTTCTCACGTACGCAAAATTTCGTACATGGAGCGGTCCATTAGCGACATCTTGCGTATAGAAAACAATAATACGATTCAAACAAGTCTTCAATGACCTTTCAAGCCATCTTGGTTAGGCGACCAATGCTAATTAAAAAATTAAAAAAATATTTTGAAAATTTGACTAGGGAGTGTGGCGGGTTAGGAAAGTTAAGGTTTAGCAGTAACTGAAATAGGTTACTACGAAATGAATACCTTTATTAACGATGCAATTATAAAACTCCGGAGTATCGTGTTTAGCCAGTCAAATCGAAGAATGCTGCTACTGCACAAGTTTGCCATTCATTGATTGCAGACTTGTTAAATCCGTTCCTCATTGGCGGAGTTTCACTGTTAACCAGGAGTTACATGCTTGAGAATATTACGAATCCGATTTCAATACGGAAAAGTTTAATATTCGACCTCCCGAACTTTTATCAGTCAACAAATTGCTTTTATATCATGAAATATTTGTTTATACGGGTAATCGAGCTTCTTCTAGCTTTCAAATATCTTAAGATCCCATGACCGATAGACTTTATGATGCGCTTGGGTACGAGGTCAGGGTAAGACGATGCAGTTTCAACAAGCTACAAGACTTTTTGTTGGAGACCTCACTTCATCAAGTTATGCCAATCGAAACGTGCGAAGTTGAAACTACTTATTTATCTCGTTGCGCGTCTTTCGTCAAAAATGAATATGGATACCCAACAACTTTCAAAAATCTTCAAGTACGAGAAAGATGTTAGATAAACTGTTGCTGTAAGCTCGTATGTTTACCCTAAGCGGACACTCAATTTTCTCTATCATACAGTGCTTACTCTCGGTTATTAAGAGACGGAGTTTTATCCCCAGGGGGATTTGTGTGGGAAATTCAAAATGGATGCTTGATTGTCCATAGATAAATGTATAAATACATACAATACACCATGTTTGTTTTATGATAACAGATGTCTGTGAAGGCATCGTTGATACACTTGAAGAAAATATCAAATCATCTTCCGAATCATTCTTTGGGACAAAAAGAATCTCAAACCTGTACAATTACAAAGAATTGATGGAAAAATGCGAAAAGTTTAAGCTGGATAAATTTGAAGAAATTGCGGTTATTGATGAGTTCAGGGAAATAGAGGAAACGAAGTTAGTTAGATCGATCAAGTCACAAGAAAACAATGCATCTGTAGTGTTTTGTTATGTTTGTTTCAAATCTTTATTCAAAACAAAACTGCATACAAGTACCCACTCTTTTAGCGGAGTTTCGGGTTGATTTGTTCCACAGCAGGAATTCTTCCCGCGAGGTCTTATACGAGCTAAGCTTCTTTCAAGAAAGCGTGAATACAACCAACAGAAATCAAATATTCAAGCTATACATGAACGCAGAAGGTCTTCATCTTCCGATTACGAAAACTCGTTAGCTGACGACCTTTTAAAATAAATTGTTTGCGGTTTTGGTGAAATTACTTTAACAATCCCTCCAATTTCAGATATAGCAATAAGAAAGACTGCAGAAGATGAGATAGCAACTATGGAAAACGTCCGAAGACGAAACTTGGATAGAATCGCTAAGCAACGCAAATCTCCAGACGGTTGAAAACGTTTTCAATGCCGAATTAGCTGAACCGCCTCATCATTGAATACCATTTTTTTCAGTCATTATTGCAACGAATGCATTAAAAACTCACATGGATCCCGAAAAATCTAGCAACAGATTTCCGTGTAATGTTAGACCTCTTGGGACAGGTAAAACGTTTCTGATTCGGCTTCTCGCATTCATTGCACTGAGCTTGGGATTATGTGTGTTGCTTCTTTCTTTAACCTCTAAACGAGATAGATCACTAGGCGGAAGACATACCCATCAGGTTTTTTTTCTTTTTCTGTTATGAATAAGTATAACAAATCAAACTTAAAAGTAATGGTTTTGCTACAAAGAACAGATATTTTTATATTTGAAGAAATATTTCAGCCGAATTGAACGCAATGTTAGACAGATGCATGAAGGAAATTATGTTTTCACATGTGTATTTTGGTCCCAAGTTTGTCATCGCCAATAATCATAGTCAGCTTCCATCTCGTGGCCCTTCTTTTTGGACAGCGATGCATTTTTTAGCTCCTTTTGAGGCATTATCTCTTAATATCCAACACACCAAAGAGAGAAAGTCAAAAGTAGCGTCAGAAACCGCCGTTTGTATAAATGGTTAAAAGTCGCGCATTCATTATTACACCGACGCTCAAAGTGGATTACATAATGGCTGATAGGCAATCTCGTATTTTTGACACTAGCGATGTGTTATGGCAGATTGAAAAGGCGTCGAACTTGTCCAAGACGCCTAGGAAGACCCGTGACATCAAGAGGCAGGATGGGTCGGAGTCTCGCCCAGCTTATAACTGAAGGAGACTATCACCGGGATGACACTGCGACCTTTCGGTGGACAGCGGTCAGTTTCTAGTCAGCAACTGAATAGCAGTTTCAGTCTGCTTGGCTGCTTCAAGCAATTTTTTTAACAAAAACGTTATTGGACTCCTTGTTTAGGGGAAACTGCACGGTTAGTATCCCATCAGATTGTATTTTCAGAAATATAATAATAATTGTTTCGAAATCTGCATAGATAACTTACTTTGATAGTTTACATCAAAAGCACTTCATTTATTTGTAATTTTAATTTATTTCACAGAAGAGTAGGTCAGAAGCAATACAAACGTCTGGAAGGCAGTTAATGTGGAGGAAATATATGCTTTTCTGGGACTCGTAATTGTTATTCGCCTTCCAACGCTTGATGTATTGGCAGACCAAAAACTGACTGGATTTTAGATGTGCCGAGTATAAACAAAATAATGTCACGAAAAAGATTCAGAGTTATTTTGCGATATCTGCATTTTTGCAACGAGTCGTTGGTAAGGAATACAGATGTCCCCAACTAGGACAAACTTTTCAAAATTTGCGGACTTCTATTGCTCATACTACCTTTGTTTCAATCTTGTTATAACCCAGGAAGAGGAATCTCCATGGATGAAACCTTGAGTCCGTCCAAGGGTCGAATAGGGTTTCTTCAATTTATAAAATCTGAGGGGGCTCGTTTCGGAATCAAGGTGTGGGATTTAGTAGATTCGGCAACCGGGTACGTTTCAAGACTTCAATTTTATAGAGATAAGGACCCCACCGCAAATTCCGAAATTGGCCTATCGTCATATGTTGTGCAATATCTGATAAAGGAGCCTTACGAAGGATTGAACCACCACCTTTACGTGAATATTATATTCACGAGTCCCTCTTCTCGAGTATCTCCATTCGAAAGGTGTAAGGAACATTTAGAAGCAACCGTATATTCTTTCCAAAGGAGATAATTGTAAAAAGGGTTAAACATTATGTGAGATCAGCAAACGATGAGAATCTTCACAAAGTCATGTGCTTCGACGACCTTCTTTGCGAGAATGTGATCAGTTTTCGTGATCTTATTCATGTATAAGTTTCATGTTCATCATGTTTATTTCTACATCTTTCGATATCGTGAATACGCCAGATAATGCAACGCAAACTCATCAAATAACTAGACAGGTTCAGGAACACGAAGAAATTGTGATTTAAAAGGTCTGTTTCTCGACTACAACAACAACTCGGGTAAAGAACAGACAATACATTGTCAACTACAAAGACTATGAATTACTATGACAATCATACTGTCGAATGATTAGATAGATTTCAATAACACTAAAATATTTTTAAAAAGATGATTCAAATGAATCACTTTCTAACTTATATATGTAGTATCGTTTATATACACGGTGCGTAAATTAGCCATCAAAATATTTGTTGAACACGATCTATTCCGTTTTTTTTGCCCAACAAAGCGCTATTTTTTTACTTTTCAAAATAAACGAAAGCATACTAAACTCATCGCAAGAAGCGAAATTATGGAGCGCTATACTTATACCCGGATTCAGATTCAGATATTTATTTTCATCGTGCAAGAAACAATGCAAAATATAAAACACACATAAAAATAACAAAAAAACGAAAGACATTGAATCTAGCAATTGATGAGGGGTCGCGAAAGACTCGGTAAGTCATCCAGTCAGCGACACCTTTTTGATAAGTTTAAGCAGCAAATACAGGAAAGAGACATTTTTTTAACTTATACTAAGAAACACAATGATATAAATTTAACAGAACCGTGAGAAGAAACTTCGTAATATATTTCGTATAGATGGCGCATTAGCGACATCTAGAGAATAGGATATGCCCGATGAGTGCAAGCACAGCATAACTTTGCTGACGAATATGACTAAGCATAATAAATGACGCTGCTGCCCAGCAAAGAGGGTCGTTACTTGTTATGAAAGCGATCGACAGACAAATTAACTTATTGCCTCAATAGTATACTTGAAAATAGGAAATATTTATGCATTTAGCTAATGTCACATGATGAGTAGACAGAAATAGACAATACCAAATATGAATCAGATAACAGCAAAGTAAATGATGCAAAACTTTCTGAATGCCGGATTGACAGAATGATGATGCAGTAATATGATAGAACATACCGGCAGATGGATAAAGTGTATGTAAAATGATGTTTCAGACACATCACAATAATGATAATAATACCCGACGACGGATATTCAAAAATGGCGAACACGGTCAATCACAACAACAATAGCTATTAGTAATTCAGTGTAAAAAAGTATATTGGATTGAAAAATCAGTTTTCTGTCGAAATCAAATTTAAAAAAATATTAAACGGCTATTCTTTACTAATTTATAACTTTACTTTCAACCCGTTTTCTTCTCATTCTTCAAATCTCTAAGTCCCATTTTTTGAATTTCAGGATATATTTATATATGCGTATACTTTATTATTTGTGGCTGTCATTTTACCATTTAATGTTTTCTCAAACTCATGTATAAGAGACGACAAATATGTCTAAAACCCCGATCATATTTATCGCAACACAAAAACGTATATAAGCGTTGATTTCGCGTATTTAAAATCAAAGCAAAGAAGGGGAGAGCCTCGTCCGGATCAGTGTCGTTTTAACCCGTCTGGTGTAAAACTTTTAAAATACAAATAATAATATATATATATATATGCCAACGGTGATCCACAACCTTAACTGAACAGCGCAAATCGGAGAAGTCAAGTTTGCAATAAACGACCAAGAAAAACAAAAACGATAGCACAGCAACGATGACTATCAAAGTATGACGGAACACAATGATACATAATCGGAAAAGAACTAGACAAAGCATAATAAAAAAGTCCAGATCTGAACTTCTGTTCAAAATGAGAAATATAAGGTGAAAAATCGTATCAATTTAAATTAAACCGATGTTATAAAACAAAGAAAAATGTTTCTAAGAAATAAAGATGACATGCGCAAATGACTTCAGAAAGAAACGCCAGTGAATGAACCTGAACGCCTTCCGCGGATATTGCAACTAAATTTATTTTAATATGTTTAGTTAGGTCTGTTTAATTAGGGGGTTTCGTATGAAGCTCAAGAATTCACTGAATATTTGCCAAGGAATAATGATATTTGCCATGGAAGATATGCTACTCAAACAAGCATTCAATGCTGGATTGATTTTCAAGATTCAGGAAGTTGGTGACAGAAGAGAAAAAATTGTTCGGAACGATCAGGTTCCTCATAAGACTAATGAAACTGGAGAACGGAGAACAAGTCTTATGCTTGATGGGTAGTTACTTCATAAAATGCGCGGAGATAGGAAGAAATATAACAAATTTGAACTTTTATTATTACTGTGTTTTGCATTACAACAGAATTCAAGCTGTTTCAAAATGCTAGTTTTTATAATTAGATTGTTATTTATGGTAAATAATGTAAAATTGGATTTATAGCTCTTGGTACATTTAGGTTATTGTCGATTTTTTAGGATTTGTGAAGCATTGGAGGCATAATGGATAAATTATTTGAATTAATTCATGAGTTTTTGCCAAAGTCACGAAACATACGTGTTATTTGTAGAGAAATACTATTTTGATCTTTCGGAGTCTTAAGTCTCTAGACAAGAAAGGTAACTAATAAACGATGAGTTTCATTATAAAACTAATGAAACTGGAGAACCAGAGAAGTAAGTACTTTGTGTGTTCTATGCTTAATGGCCAGTTACCTCATAACATGAATAGTGCGGGGAAATAGCAAATATTAAAAAAAATTTCAAAATCTTGTCAAGAAAAGTGGTATATAATATTTGTTAATTGATATATATATCTAATACCACTAGGTGACTCTTATAGTTCTAGTACTAAAATTGAAACAGTCCCTGGTGAAACTAACACGTCTGTTGAAATTTCACGTTATCCGAAACGTGAGTGGTACTTTGTGTGTTCTATGCTTAATGGCCAGTTACCTCATAACATGAATAGTGCGGGGAAATAGCAAATATTAAAACAAATTTCAAAATCTTGTCAAGAAAAGTGTTATATAATATTTGTTAATTGATATATATATCTAATACCATTAGGTGACTCTTATAGTACTAGTACTAAAATTGAAACAGTCCCTGGTGAAACTAACACGTCTGTTGAAATTTCACGATATCCGAAACGTGAGTGGTTAATTCAAACAATGAAAATGTCCGAAATGTATTGTCATTACCATTTGAAGAAGAGTGCAATATATTATTTGTGATATATACACCAAACAAAATGGCAAAAGTCCAGAAAATAAGCTCAGATTCTGTTGACACTAGTATCCTATGGAAACCTGACATATTCCAAATGAAGCAGAAATCGCTCGAGAATAGATTGTTAACGGAGACAAGCCAAACATCTAAATCAAAGCAACGAAGCAGAGCTTCATCATCCTTAACAGAAGAACTAAAACAATTGGCATTCGCATTTACTGTTGTAAAATCTTTATTTTAGGTAATCAACAGAAGAGCCAGAGAAAATGAAATAAAAATAGACAACCTTGAGCAATACGGTAGACGGAACTGCCTCATTATACATGAATGTAAGAACTTAACGCCGTCCAAACCATATCACCAACCCATCAGCAATTCTAGGCTTTTAAATATAAAAAAGAGTTTGTCTGGCAAATACAAAACAAGTAATCTATTCCCGAAGCGATTCAGAACATACTTAGACTAGCTTATTTCATTATTATACCAATCACAAATACCGTAGAAAATACGAATTGCTGCGTTCCCAAATACACGGAAGTGATTTTTAAAGTAATTATGATAACACTAACTAATTGAACCTCAATTGAATTTGTTGATTGAATTGAATATATCTTAATAAATGTTTTGTTTTCACAGGCCTTGAAAATGTACGAGTGGGTGAATGAGTTCAATTAAACAATTTCACTTTAACAAGTTTTTCATACGCGATGATTACACGTCCATCAGATTCCCACCCATGAACTGAAGCAGATAGAGGACGATCATAAAAAATAAACTATCATAATTTACACAAAAAGGATTTTTTATTACACGTGATATTGACAAGGTGTTCCACCAGTATTCTGGTTTGAAGAATACATGAAACGCAGAGACGGATATTAATAACTCTTATTTTGAGTTTTTTTTTTAACATTTACATTGTGTTTTATTTTTTACTGGTTTTTATTTACTTTTTGCGTGTTTCACGGTGTGATAATGAATGTAAAAATAATGTCTTTGCTATTTTTTAAATGACTGATTCCGAGGTACTCGCAATAAGCTAATTTTAAAGAGAAATTGTTTCAATAACACTAGTCTTTAGTAACCAACAATAACAAATTAGAGGAATAATCATACCGAATTTCTTTTACGCGCATTTCAAACAGTGTTACCCTAGGCCAGGGGTGGGCAACCTTTTTCGGCTCGCGTGCCAAAATCGGCTAAATTTAACGACAAAATTCTTCCGCGTGCCGACCTGAATTAAAAAACAATTCTTTGCTACTTTCAACGCAAAAATAGACCTTTTAAACAGGAACAGACAGATTCACTATTCGGGAAAATATCAGTCCGGCAAATAGTTTCGATTACTTCTCTTATCCTATATCAGTGAGACTTCTGCTTCTGCATTACCGATGATAGATATTTTACATTGGGTGATTATTTTGTAACTTCCAAAGAAATACACGAAGTAATGCAGTTGCAAAGTTTTTAAGACACGAAAATGGTTCGAGAATGGCATCCCAATCACGCAATAGTTCGTTTTCTGCACTTCTCTCTTGTATTCCCTTCCTTAATCTCGTATATTTCTGTCGGAATCAATTTATAACAGTAAGTGAGCAAATAACTCTAACCAACACGAGCTCTACAATTTCATAAATCGAGCAGAAATAAACAAAAATGATGGCACAGACGAACTACGGGATATACTACGTAAGAATGTAGTCAAATGAATGCATTCTCGAGAGATCACTCATTTGTTACGTCATAACGTATTTCTTTGCAGCCTTATGTTATAAAAAAAAACAAGAAAAATTCAAATAAATAACGGATTATTAACAAACGATAACGGACATCGAGTTTCATCAGATAGTCTTTTTATCTAAAGGAGTCTTTTTATCTAAAGGAGAATAATCTCGTCTCCGAGGCCTCGCTCGCGTGCCGAATAAATGGGCTCGCGTGCCAAGTTTGGCACGCGTGCCAGGGGTTGCACACCCCTGCCCTAGGCGAAGCGATTAAAAGCGAAAAAAATACAACTCGCTAAAAAGGTGATGGGCATTGCTGGGAAGGCAACATTGATGACCTCTGACATCAGCAAAGTAAAACTCTGTAATCACTACTACTGATGTTAATTTTGATCATTTTACCAAATTTTAGGTCTTTTTCTGGCCCAAATTATCACAAAGATGAGAAAACTCGAATCAGAACAAGTAACAAAAAAGATTTTCATTGGTGCTTGGGATTGTTTGTGGCTCGCCACCTACTGACGCGAAGAGGTAGAGTTGGGTATTTCACTCAACTCGAGGTGGGCAAGCTAAACAACCCCGCCACTATTGGAGACTCTCCAAATATCCCAATTGGCAACAAGGGACCAGTGAATTAAAGACGACGTCGGATTTCTTACGATGCCACGAACAGAATATGAAATTATGTACAAAAGGTAGGCAAACTACATCTGCATTGGATTGTTTTGAAATATTGTCTTATATATTTATACAATATTTATACAAATCGCTCGAGAATAGATTGTTAACGGAGACAAGCCAAACATCTAAATCAAAGCAACGAAGCAGAGCGTCATCATCCTTAACAGAAGAACTAAAACAATTGGCATTCGCGTTTACTGTTGTAAAATCTTTATTTCAGGTAATCAACAGAAGAGCCAGAGAAAATGAAATAAAAATAGACAACCTTGAGCAATACGGTAGACGGAACTGCCTCATTATACATGAATGTAAGAACTTAACGCCGTCCAAACCATATCACCAACCCATCAGCAATTCTAGGCTTTTAAATATAAAAAAGAGTTTGTCTGGCAAATACGAAACAAGTAATCTATTCCCGAAGCAATTCAGAACATACTTAGACTAGCTTATTCCATTATTATTATTATACCAATCACAAATAACGTAGAAAATACGAAATGCTGCGTTCCCAAATACACGGAAGTGATTTTTAAAGTAATTATGATAACACTAACTAATTGAACCTCAATTAAATTTGTTGAGCGAATTGAATATATCTTAATAAATGTTTTGTTTTCCTTGTACTAGTGGGTGAATGAGTTCAATTAAACAATTTCACTTTAAAAAGTTTTTCATACGCGATGATTACACGTCCAGATTCCCACCCATGAACTGAAGCAGATAGAGGACGATCATAAAAAATAAACTATAATAATTTACACATAAAGGATTTTTTTATTACACGTGATATTGACAAGGTGTTCCCTCAGTATTCTGGTTTGAAGAATACATGAAACACAGAGACGGATATTAATAACTCTTATTTTGAGTTTTTTTTTAACATTTACATTGTGTTTTATTTTTTTACTGGTTTTATTTACTTTATGCGTGTTCCACGGTGTGATAATGAATGTAAAAATAATGTCTTTGCTATTTTTTAAATGACTGATTCCGAGGTACTCGCAATAAGCTAATTTTAAAGAGAAATTGTTTCAATAACACTAGTCTTTAGTAACCAACAATTACAAATTAGAGGAATAATCATACCGAATTTCTTTTACGCGCATTTCAAACAGTGTTACCCTAGGCCAGGGGTGGGCCACCTTTTTCGGCTCGCGTGCCAAAATCGGCTAAATTTAACGACAAAATTCTTCCGCGTGCCGACCTAAATTAAAAAACAATTCTTTGCTACTTTCAACGCAAAAATAGACCTTTTAAACAGGAACAGACAGATTCACTATTCGGGGAAATATCAGTCCGGCAAATAGTTTCGATTACTTCTCTTATTCTATATCAGTGAGACTTCTGCTTCTGCATTACCGATGATAGATATTTTACATTGGGTTATTATTTTGTAACTTCCAAAGAAATACACGAAGTAATGCAGTTGCAAAGTTTTTAAGACACGAAAATGGTTCGAGAATGGCATCCCAATCACGCAATAGTTCGTTTTCTGCACTTCTCTCTTGTATTCCCTTACCTAATCGCTTATATTTTTTTATCGAAAACAATTTATAACAGTGAGTTAGCAAGTAGCTATAACCAACATGAGCTCTACAATTTCGTAAATCGAGCAGAAATAAACAAAAATGGTGGCACAGACGAACTACTAGGTAAGGCTAAAAAGAAACGGTACTGACGTCACAGATTGCGCAACACGATTAACCATCGGTAATCAACACTTTTGCAGTGTGGCGTAATATGTGTCATTTGTTTAACAGCTGTTTTGACACAATATCGCAATTATTTTTGCTTTTCAGGATCCATAAGTGAATGTGATAAATTTATTGTTGAAAAAAAATGCTGTGCGAGGTCTGATGAGTTTTTTTTGGCGATAGGGAGTTCAATTAAAGAATGACGACTGAGCAAAGAATTAACATTAAATTTTGTGTCAAACTTGGAAAAACGGCGACTGAGACTTTGCAGATGTTGCCTGATGTTTATGGAGATTCTTCCATGTCCAGGTTTTGGACCACCTTGACTTACAGTCTCCGTAATATCCCTTCGATGCTACTGCCCAATCAGAAATTATTGTTTTCTGTGTCTGATGAAATTTGAGGTGAAGATAGAAACGGCATACTACTACGAAGAATGCCATACATGCCCTGCTTCCGAATTTGCCACACAGAAAACTATCTATACCACTGGTTCTCAACTAGAGACCATGGCCCACAGACATTATCGGGTGGGTGGGTAACGAACCTATTTAATATACACTAGTAACTAGTACATCTGGCGGTCAACTCTGAAATTATTGTTCAATTCATCAGAAAAATCCGAAATATATTGTAACAGTGTACAATGTGTCATAAGTGTTTGTTATTAGGGTATATATTGGGCAAAATAAAGTGATCGTTATACGCATCTACGCTGTAGAAACTCATCAAGAATATAAGAATGTCATCAACGATTTAACGAGAAAAAATGCCAAAGCTTGGTTTCAGCCAGCACACTCCTAAGCAATCAGGCAAAGAAATATACATGGAAAGCTTTTTTCTGATGGCAAATCGAAAGTTGCTCAATTCGGCGGAGCAGGATATGGCAAAATCGAAATGACAAAAACATACCCCGTTGATGTGTTCGATCAAAAGATACCAGAACTTGGGGGGTTGAAATTGTTCGTCATACGACCTCGAAGGTCGGTGGAGTCAGATATGGCAAAATCGAAATGGCGGAAACTTACTTCCTTGATGTGCTCATTTTTTCCTTAATGTGCTTGATAATAAGTAATCAAAGCTTAGCGGGGTTGAAATTGTTCGTCATACGACATAGAAAAAAATCGACCGTGGGAAATTATTGGGTACGGATTAGCCCTAATCCAAGAAAGTGTATATTCGGAGTCGATAACTTAATATTTTTAGGTTCCCATGTTAATTGAGATGGTACAAAACCAGGACTTTACGACAACTCCCTCAGCCCAAATGGCAGTTATAATCATGTTCGGGCGCCTTCGCTTACTATCAACGTTTTTACTCCACCATGCTTCGATTCTATCTCCATTACACAAACTGGAAGCACAAGAATCAATCTGTTGATTGGACTACAAAAACCAAATTTGAGTGATTTCATATGGCCTATTTATCTGAAACCTGATGCTTAACTTTAAAATATATCATATATACAATTTCATACCGGTAAAAAAACGCTTAGCCGGAAATGGGCCAAGCTAGCAGGGTAACGAGTGAATCACCTGATAACTCCCATTTGAGTATCAGAAATATCATTTGTATGTAAACAATTTTAATTTGATCCAGAGCTGTTCACTACAATTTGAATCGTAAGTCAAAAGCGTGGTATAGACGTGTATTTTTGTACTTTCTAAAAATATGTATGCACAATGCAGGAGTTGTGTGTGAATCCACATCTGGTCGGAAATGGAACGGGTAGAATTTAGGCAATTACTTAGTAGTGAACGATCTAGGTCGAAATGTCAGAGCAAAGATAAAACCATCACGAAGATTCCGCGGGGACCCCGGCAAAACTTGCTTCGAGGACTATCACAAGGAAGTTGAATATTGGCGATAAACGCTCTGGTATACTGTTATGTATATATGTCTGTTTGCTTACGTCTAGTTATTGATGTTATTCTAGCTTCTCATATCAGAACTATGCAGATTGAAGGTGAGAAAAAATACACCAAAAACAAATCTACAATACACATAAATATTCATACAGATTTGAATAATCTGGGGTTTTGGACCACCTTGACTTACAGTCTCCGTAATATTCCTTCGATGCTACTGCCCAATCAGAAAATATTGTTTTCTGTGTCTGATGAAATTTGAGGTGAAGATAGAAACGGCATACTACTACGAAGAATGCCATACATGCCCTGCTTCCGAATTTGCCACACAGAAAACTATCTATACCACTGGTTCTCAACTAGAGACCATGGCCCACAGACATTATCGGGTGGGTGGGTAACGAACCTATTTAATATACACTAGTAACTAGTCCATCTGGCGGTCAACTCTGAAATTATTGTTCAATTCATCAGAAAAATCCGAAATATATTATAACAGTGTACAATGTGTCATAAGTGTTTGTTATTAGGGTATATATTGGACGAAATAAAGTGATCGTTATACGCATCTACGCTGTAGAAACTCATCAAGAATATAAGAATGTCATCAACGATTTAACGAGAAAAAATGCCAAAGCTTGGTTTCAGCCAGCACACTCCTAAGCAATCAGGCAAAGAAATATACATGGAAAGCTTTTTTCTGATGGCAAATCGAGAGTTGCTCAATTCGGCGGAGCAGGATATGGCAAAATCGAAATGACAAAAACATACCCCGTTGACGTGTTCGATCAAAAGATACCAGAACTTGGGGGGTTGAAATTGTTCGTCATACGATCTCGAAGGTCGGTGGAGTCAGATATGGCAAAATCGAAATGGCAGCCAAATTGTTATTCAACTCGGACCAAATTGTAAAGGCGATTCCAAAAAAAAAAGCCAACGACAACATACAAAACGAAGAAGGAACGATCACAATTGGATGTGTGTCGAATCGTGACCCTAGGATCGCCAGTAAAATGGCCAGAAGGACTGCTGATCAGGCGAACAAGCTAAGTGCAGAGGGTAAAAGGAAAGAAAATAATAAAATATTGAGTCCAACGTATTCTCCACTATACAATGATTCTCCACAATCGATAGGAGGTAACGAAGAACTGTCGAATGAACTGACAGTGGAGAAAAACTAAACGACAGTGAAATTGACGATGTATGACGTAGAATCTGTGGAAACGATAATTAATGCTGACGATGCACGAAGGCAATTCCCCAATGACGACTCTGGTGACAAAAAAAGGAAACAGGCGAAATGACAATGGAAGGCGAATTTAGTTGTCGAGATGCTATCTCCCCAGTCAATCTTATAACAATTGAATCGACCAAACATGACAAGGACAAAGAAAACTCGCTGTTAGAACCTTTTGTGAAAGACCCATTCGTACATAGCCTACCCAAAGCAAGGCAGCGCGCACCCAACCTGAAAAACGAATTATACTTAGAAAATGGACTTATAGTGCCTAACAACAATCCTGCTCCGGCGACCGTTACAGGCAACCCGATGCCACGGAAAATCGACGGGGAAAACCGCCTAAAGAAATTAAAAAAGAAGATATATGGCTACATAGTGGCTGGTAATTGCAACGAGAAACTGCGAAATTTATGGTAAGGTCGAATAAAATCCAATGGACTTGTTCGCTTCAACATGGAGTTCAGCAGTAAAACAAGTGGGCGATCCTGCGAATCGACAAACGTGAGACTATTTTTTGATGAAAATGAAGACCAGGAAAGTGTGTTGAAATATTTGAAACAATGTATCGAGTCGTTTACCCAGCAAGATGGAGCCCATCTTGCATGGTCTTTTGAACTTCGTCCCACGCAAGGCCGACGAAAATCATCGCAAAGATATCGCCCGTACTTGCAAGGTTATACCCAAACGTTGTCGGAACGAACAAGCAATCCCATGTGGTCGCTTATAAATTACGCGGTGGAAACAGATGTATTACTCCCGGAAAGCATGTTATATGCTCTACAAAACATACAATTAAACCCCATCGAGGCTGAAGAGTTATACGTACAGCCGCTCGAGGCCAGCTCCTATTGAAAGTTGTTGAAGCTAGATATGGTGTAACAATAATAAAAAGACACCAAGTGGTGAATAATTAAGAATTTTTGAACTTTGTTTTATCGTCTATTGTTAAGTAAAAGAGAATAAAATAAAAACAATAATTAAGACACAAATGCCATGAACAAATCAAGTTCCGATTCCGCCCGAATGGTGTACATTTTTAATTCTAATAATAAGCGTAGTTGGGTTAGTTTTGCACAGGGCCTATGTTTTGTGTTGGCTTTGCAAGAAAAGAAAGTCGCTGGAGCCGTGGGAGATCTAATCTCATTGTATATATATATATATATATATACATTTTTCGATGCAATTTTTCCGACACTGTTTTAGTCTATTTGTATATACTGTTTTGACGGATAAAACTGTTTTCCAAAAGCACCCTTTTTATTTTATGCATTGTATATGTATATATACTCTCACTGTTTAGTTAATTTCTTTCATTTGAGTTGGTTGCTTTTCAAACGAGACGACAAAAAAATCATAATTTCTGTTGCAAGTAATTCAGTACAATAATGCGCGAAATAACGATCAAAATTTCACAGGTGTCCTCTGGCGAGAAAGCATATACTGACCGAACGTTTACTTTTAGAATCAGTATACTGTAATCCGATCAGTGAACTATACTCCGTGCACTAGCAAATGCCAGCTTCAATTTGAGCTATGCATGAACCAATGAACTTTGAACGTTGAATTGTCAACGCTACTTCACGATGAAAATCGCGGAAATGAGAATATTGTGCTTCTTTCAGTGTCGCACACAAACCTGATTAAAAGAACGTTTTACTAATGATTTTCGATTCCACTCTTGGTACTCGGGAAGCGAGTCTGTTATCAACCTGACCGGTGAACGGAGATAGGTGAAGAGGAGTCGATGGGTCGATTGCTGATATACAACTCGCAAAAAGGACTACAAACCACGGGGCCAGCATAGTATGTTTAACGATAAAAGATGGATATACATATAATCCAATTTCCATTTGAATCTATTCAGGTGATGAGGATTTCAAATCAAACCTCTTCACAATGTGAACATGTGAGAAAAGAGAAAAACTCAGACATTTGCTCTGTCATCTACTCCATCTAGCGATCAACTAAGAAATTATTGGTTGATTCATCAGATAAATCTGAAATATATTGTAGCAGTGTAAAATGTGTTTGTTATTATTAGAGTATATAATAGGCAGTTTACAAAATGAAGCGACCGTGAAATTAATTTTTTGTTTGTTATCTACGTCGCAGAATTCAAGAAAGCCATCAACGATTTAAGGAGAAGAAATGCACAGCTGCATTTATCGGATGTCTTACAAATCCGAATATCAAGATTCATCTCCATACAATACATGTCGATTTATGAGGAAGCAACCAAGGATGCTGAGTATAAGCCAGAATTCGGTTGTAAACTCTATTTAATACTGGAAAACAGTTGTAAAGATAAGGGTGTAAAAAACATAAGAGATTAGTAATCTTGACAAACGTTTTTGTAAGCTTAGAAAAAATAAGAATGTTATTAAGAAAATTTTTCAGTTGGCAACTAAAAATGCTTGGATCGATGAAAATCCAGACAGTAAATAATATTTTAAACCCAAATTAATAAAGATAATGGAATCGATAGCACTATTTTAATTAATGGTTTCTAGATTGAAACCGTATACAATCCTTTAAAAATTGATTGAAAATATGAGGATTTGTTTAGGACAGATGCATCAAAACCGTATAATTACCTCGAATAGGCAGTGTTAATAAATTTTGCATTTAGCGAAAATGAAATGCTTCCAGCGTTTCTAATCTCCAGTAATATAGGAGATCCTACTCCGTGCGATTTATTGAAAAATGAAAAAATACTGTTTAGAAACAAATTCTTGATACAATTTGAGGACAAAAAATTTAGCTATGATACCTATCAATATTCGGCAACAATAAATCAATAATTCATACAAATCTTCATCATTTTATTGCCTTATTAGATACAGAAGTGAAAGGTTACTCCGAAAGATTTCTCATAAACCCAGAACTCTTTTTTCATTTCAGTTGTTCCACCTACAAATGAAAACAGCTGCCTCAGACGTAGCCAGCGAACACGCGTGAATCAGCTGAAATCTGGCGAGAACAATATACTTGGTATGTTCTTGTTCTACAAAGTATTGATTATACATTGATGATCTACATATTCATCCCGAAGAAGAGGCCGTAACGTAGAAATGCTTTTAGTCAAAATATTTTGTTATATTAAAAACTAGTGAATCGATTTATTTGAACTACGCATCGGAAACTAGAATTGATTCATTTGGGTCTATTGAAACAGTGGCATTAGAATAACGAAAGGATTCAGTGACGAAATTGCTAGGGAATTTCAGGACCGTGCGTGTGCCACCACGGCGCTCTAGAGACTTCAAAATGTAGAGGTGCATTTACCATTATTCACTAATGACGTGGGAGACTGTAAGGTTTGCTCTGTGAAATAATCGCATAAAAAGAAGCGGCCCTGAATAAGTTACAAGAACGCGTATAATTTTAGCGAATGTAGCGTAAATCGTTGCGCAGCTCAAGATAATAATTGCTTCACGCAATGGCATACAAAGAAAGAATTGTATAGATTGATTGACATCATCGCTCTTTCATTCCTATACGTGTGTGTATGTTGTTATGTATGTGTTGTGATGTTTCTACTATTGATCAATTGAATACAAACTATGAAAAACCTGCCCAAGACAAAATACCTTAAAAATCGGACCGATTTACGAATCTATTTAGAACTGAAAAGCTAGAGAATTGTATAATAGGACAGTAAAATAAAGATCGTACAAATCAATTCAAATATCCTAGACGATTACCGGTAAATTAAAGAAAAATTATGATAGAAATTGGAAATAGTTCTGAGCAATAGTTTAATTTAACAAGACTACGCTAACCCGAAAATAAAAAGATGCTTTATCTAAGAAATATTAGATGTAGTTTATCTGCAATAGAAAAGAGAACACAGCCATAAGCCGATTAAATCTTTCTTGCGCGTAAATCTATCAATACTATCATTCATACAACACACTTGTTACACAAAATAATAGTTCACATCTGTAATACGCGACATATTCGTGAAACTAAGACCACGATACAAGCGGTGGGTGGATGCTGAGACTTACTAAACTACAGTCAATAAAAAAAAACAATGCTAGAATTATAATTTTGCTTACAGCAAACAAATACCTGTTTCCTTCTCTCTGTATAATCTTGACAAAAGACGCGCGGTTAATAAGCAACGAGGTCGGTCGAAACTGATTAAGCATCCATAGCTAATCAGTACTAAAAGATTTCTAGGTTAAATTACTAATTCTTAAAATCTGATCTAATTCAAACGTGTACTTATCTTGTATGTACAATCTTCAAGATCCATTGTTGTATCTGAAATTCAGCCGTTGGTTATTCTCTCTATCATTTCCAATTCCTCCTAAAGTGGAAAACAAAGGCTATATTTTGTTATATTGCTATGTCAAATTCAACAGCAAAACGGAGTAGTTGAGCAAAAATAACATAGGATAGTCAGTATGAAGTAATAGACATAATTATAATTACCTTTGCATCCTGTATGCCAAATATTGTAAAGCACAAGAATATCTGCATAATTTCCATTTCTTTCTGAAATAGAGAAACGAGTCGAATATGATATTACAATGTGAAATTGGACGGCCAATCGCAAAGAAAATTAGTGAAAATATTATATACATCACACATAAATCGGCAATAGACATAACTACCTTTGAATGTTGCACGCAAACGACCAGGAAAAGCTGATAAAAAGTATTGAAGCTACAAACGACCGAAGCGAGGGTCCACCCAATCCAACTGAATGTGGGCGGCAAGGTCGAAGCTGAAACAGACACGACACGTGTAACGGTGGCATTGTGGGTAATGGTAGCCGGAGTCTATGAAGGAGGATTGATATATTCTGGACGCAAAAATGAATCTTTATATATTCCCAATATCCAAATGATGAGCAATATCAAATATTTTAAAAATAGTATAGCATAGGTTTAATATTATCTGAGTAGGATTATCCAAACTTACCAATTTCGCAAGTCAAGTCAATTATCACGAAAGGAATTGATTACTTTTACACGGGACATATAAATTTAAGCTGTGCGTTATTGTCACAAGCAACATCTTTTTGTTTGCAAGCTTAAATTTATCAGTAAAAGTATAGCCTACCCTAGACAGATTACGTAAGCTGTATTGAAGCCGGGTAGCATCTGTCCATCTTTTTATTTCAGAACTTAATCTTCGATTGCTGTCACTGTCCGAATGACGGCCATACTTCCCTGAATGATAAAGAAGACATCAAGAACAAGTTGCCAAATTTATAAATAATTATTCAGTTATAGTATAATTACAATCTCAATTAAAGTGCGTCGTTTCATCCTATTTTTCACCAAATACTGGATGATCCATTTAGTGAGATTTGTGTTTTTGGTTATGTTTATCGCTACAAAATGTCTGATAGATTGGCGACCAGAATCTCAATTTTGATGATATTATGAGTCAACCAATATCCTCTTACTCAGTTTAGTCAATTGTGAGGTATTAACTTACCAACGATTATGTCACAATATTTCAATTCCCTACTGTTGTATCACATTTCCACACCGAAATACGTCAGCCCGGGATGAATGGTTAATAATCTATTCTGATAAATGGTGATAAGAATATCGAACATATGAACCAGAGTGCCAGCGTCACTACTATGTTTCCAATGGATTGGAAAATCATCATTACCAGCCCTCATCTTTGGTAGAATCTAAATTTGACCTTCAATGGAGACTCTTCAGTCGCAGATCAATGACCATGACCAGCGACCTTAGATCCAATGCCAGCTACTACTGCAAATGACGATCATCACCACATACATTTTCATTTGTTCATGATTAAAACTTAAGGGTTAGCCCGATCCGTCTTTGATCATTAGTTACGACACTTGTTTAGTGGAAAAGCTATAGCATTAGGTTCAAAAATGCCAAAGCTGAAAATGTTTTTTCAATAATAATATTAAAATTCGGACTCCGTGGTAATCGGTCGAAACGAGCGAAAAGACATATATATGGTGTTAACTCGAGCTCTAAACTTCTACAGTTTTGCTGAATTCAAAATTTCGATAATCGAATCAAACACAATCTGTATTTTGAATAAACTATTCACCTGACCAAAAATTGCACAAGTAGCAAATCAGTGACTTCAATTTGTTTTTTTGTAATTTTTTTATTACTGTTTTAAAGATTGATGATACAAATAGAAAAATTATTCAAAATCTCGTATATTCTCTATGTTAAAACGTAAAATATTGTAGACACATTTTTCCAAAACTGCCCTGATTACTATTGAATTCCTGGAAGCATTTTATCAAACTAATTGAAAGGATTTTAACATTGAAATGGCGATTAAAATACAATACTGCGAGCGCTTTAGTTCAACTTCATCTCACAAAGAACTCCATAAGTCTGAGCTATCGGTTCCCCGTTACTCATCCCTTGGGCAGCAGCATCGGGATCGTTGAAAACAGTGAGCCAAACGTTTGTAAAATCTTCAAACAGATATTTTCCTGTGAGCAGATAGCCTGGAAACCATTCTGCAAATGAACCCGGAGATGTAATTCGAACATTCTAAAGAAAACATATTGAGAAGTATTAAATAAAAGTATGCGAACAAAAAGAAAATATTCTATTCCGAATTTTGGTTAGCAAAAGAGTCAATTTATTTAGTATATTTTTTTCTAACCATGTTGCATTATAAATGAATTTTCTGTTATGCATAGTGAAATGGCTACAACTCGCTATACAAGGCCGTAAAAAAGATTTAAAATTCGGTTTGAAACAACTGACTACCGACGTTGCTTTACTTTGTAATAAAAATAACAAAGTCGTATATTTAATACTCACAACTGGGTCAATATCCTCGTTGCGATCTTTGCAAATGTTGACTGCTTTGTTGTAATTGATGTCACTGGTAGTATGTACCACAGAAGTATAGCATATATCTCTTATCCTCCTGCAATCTATCAAGTAACAAAAGTTGGAACGATATATTGAAAACCGTGCGAGATTGACCAGTTCCAATGGAAAAACAATTCAGTTCGTAGTAATTTTTAAATGTTAAGCAACAAATTTCTGTTGGATGAGTATTTTAGGGACCAAAAGGCACACAGTCAATAAATTGCGTAGATTGGGTTTTATTCATACACAAGACGCATCACGTTATAAGGCGCGAAACCGGTATTGGTTTTGAGTGTAGGCAATATAAAGGCTACGCCGTCTTATAAAGCGCACAATCGATTTTTGATAAAAATGAAAAATGAAGTTTTTGAATTTCTTCCTATGGTCCGTCAAATACGACAACTTTTCCAATTATAAATCATTAATCTAATAATTATCTTGTTAGAAAGAACCTCAAAGCCTAGTTCACGTTCACCTTCACAGAAGGATGGAGCAACGAGGTAGATAACAAGAATGAGTAGAACTTTCATTTTGTTGATTCCGTGTATAGAAGATGTGCTAGTGAAACAATAACATACGATATCGAAAAGCAATGCTTTTGGTTGCCAAAAAGTTCTTTAATATGTGTTTGTATTGATTTCTTCAATATTTCTTACATGGAATACATCTCTGAAACAACAAAAACATCCAAATATTACAACTATTTTTCTATGTTATAATAAAGTATATGTTATGATAAAAGTTTTATACAGTAGGGAGCAACTGGAGTGTTGTGCGTTACTTGACAACTAAAAAAAGGTCACTTTACAAATAGTCCCTTCGTTCCGCACGGATAAAATTTAACTATCTTTTAAATATAAGACGAATATGTAACGCAATTTGTATGTCTTACATTTGTTGATACATTGCTTCTATCGTCTATGGGGCTTCACTTACACTACAATTGTAAATGGGTTTATTTTCATCTGAGTAAGCTTGTAGCAAAATGTGATTAAATTTTTTTTTGAAAAAATGAAAAAAATACTAAATGACTACAATTGCATTCTCGCAACATTTTTGGACCCTAGACATAACAATTTCGACGATTGTCATATTGTTGGATGCACTCGAGAAACGCGAAGTGGATGCCACAATGTATACAGGCGAAAGAGAAAGTTAATGCCCCAGTGGAAAGTCGATTTTAGTGATTTAGTTTAATATCATGGTAGTCTTGTGATAGAAACTGAACCAACCGTGGTTGAAGATCGTGCTACGAATAGAAGGTTGAATGTTCGTGAAGTTTTTCACCAGCATGAATTCGCACATGATAAAGTTAAATGAATCGTGAGGTTTTTCACCAGTATGAATTCGCATATGATCGAGTTAAATGAATCGTGAGGTTTTTCACCAATATGAATTCGCACATGATAAGGTTAAATGAATCATGAGGTTTTTCACCAGTATGAAATCAATCGCACATGATAAGGTTAAATGAATCGTGAGGTTTTTCATCAGTATGAATTCGCACATGATAAGGGTAAATGAATCGTGAGGTTTTTCATCAGTATGAATTCGCACATGATAAGGTTAAATGAATCGTGAGGTTTTTCATCAGTATGAATTCGCATATGATAAGGTTAAATGAATCGTGAGGTTTTTCACCAGTATGAATTCGCATATGATAAGGTTAAATGAATCGTGAGGTTTTTCACCGGTATGAATTCGCACATGATAAGGTTAAATGAATCGTGAGGTTTTTCACCAATATGAATTCGCATATGATAAGGCTAAATGAATCGTGCGGTTTTCCACCAGTATGAATTCACTAATGATAAGCTTAAATTATGAGAGTATGTCATGTATAAAAAGGATTTTGAAAAATAATACAAGCAGAACCTTGTTTGTTTTGAACATTTCAAATTGGCTTCACAGTTCTCAATATTACAATTATATTCGCGGCCAACACATCCAGTACGAAAGCAGCAATATATGCTTAAGCAGATAGAAAATTTCTTCCTGCGCGGAATTATGCGCAGTTGAAGTTAATCATGATGATCCCCAAAGAGAGCTCAAGAGCTCACGAAAGAAAGATGTTGAAACAAAAAACCATAAAACCCTTACCAGAAGTAAGTCATAAATACTTTTATTTATTAATATATTGGTTGGTATTGAGTTCAGTCATGCAATACATGCTAGATTAACGGAATTTAATTGTGCTTTATTTTCAAGTGCTATGTTTAGGTGATTCAAAATCGTCCCCGTCTTTAGTTTTACATAATATGATGTCTTTTTAGACTTGTTCTAGGAAACATATTTTTGTTTTATATTAGGAAAGCAATACCTCATAAAAAATGTCAATTCTGTATCTGTATTTTCGAGAATTTGCTTTGAACGGAGAAATTGCTTGCCCACGCAAATAGTAGAGGAGCATATTCCCAAAATTATAAGTACAAAGGGTCAAGATAATTATTCCAGTTGTAAACAAATATGATTACAAAAATAACAAGTCAGTAGTGCCCTATACACTTTGGCTAGAAGTTGTTTCGAAAGACTGCAGAATCGTGGTGAGGTCAGTAAGAATATTCTGTCCATGTAAAGAGGTCAGTAGACCCGCATAGTTATATTTTGTGGATTGAATTAACGCTGCGGACTGAACATTCAGACACTTAGAACAACTTTTGCACCGTGGGTCATATTTAACCAGATAATTATAAAATCATGTTTCGGAGAATATTTTGCTTGCGTGAAAATGTTTGTGTACGGGATGCTGAGTCACACTTAAATGAATACAATTTGAAACAACCTTTGCATATTGCTCATATCAAGCAATTAGAAAAATATCGATGGATTTATATTTCGTGAATTGAACAATAAATCGCAATCTCAGCATCCAGACCTGGAACAACATTTGCATTGTTGCTCATGTGACGTAATTAGAAAAAAATTAATGTTATGTTATGGAACGTTATGGAGAGATCAACATTGTAAACAGCTGCCTAGCAAGTTTAAGACGACCCGTGACAACTACGTACGCTACATGTACAAGAGATGTGCTCTTACAGAAGTACCAGTACGAATGTGAGCAGGGATTGGGGGCGATCATTCACGGTTGCAACAAATGGAACGTTAATTGACAGAAATGTCAGTTGATTCAATCCCAAGGCGACAAAATGGACATGGCCGCCTGATAAGATTTGTGCATCAAAAAACTTTCAGCATTTGCGGAATTACGACAATGCGATTAAACGTTCGAGAAAAAAGATGGGGTGCCGAACAATAACAAGAAAATAAAGAACCTGGTGAAGCTGAAGAAACAAGTAATGATTGGTTTTTAGGCACACAAATACTAAGGAAACATTAAATATTATAAAAGTAGCAGAAGTTTTTCGAAGACTACCTATTATTTGCTGCGCCAGTAGCGAGGCAAGGACATTCAGATCAGACCTCACTACTGACTAGAAGGCACTACTAACCACATAATATTAAACACGACATCATTTATCATCTGGCCATTCTGCACACTACAATTTCATAAAGATTCTGGTCTGACAACAAGCACCTGGAAATAATGTATTGCAAAAATTTGCCAGGAAAATTAGAAACTGCGAAACTCGGCAATTTTGGGGATTTGATTTCGACTACCTTTGCTGTCAGGGTTCTGTAAATCTTCCAGCATTTATCGGTATAATTTCGCTGTCAATGGTTTACTATGAAACTATCAATGTAGAACAATCTAATGCACATTTTCAACACAGGCTGTAGGTTTGTTCATTTCAAGAGATCAAAAAGGTAGTTTAACCTCAAATCGGAGTTTAACTTTGGATCGGCGGTTTAAGTCCGGATCAAAAAGGTGGTTCAACTTTCTGTGACGTAAATCTCGACTTGAAATCGGCGCATTTTTAAACCTGGCCTGGAGGTGGTTTAACTCGATTTGTCGAGTGCATTTGGATTGCGGCGCATGTCGTGTTGGATGTTATCGCTTACCGTACAATATATTTTGTATTGAGACGACCACGTCTATAACTCTGTTTTATTCTGTATGCCCATATTTATTCTCACCACTTATTTATTCGCTATTTGATTAAGATGTTATTGTAATCTTTGATTAGACTGAAAGTACGATAGCCTACTACCTACTGTACTATTATTGTACGTGGATCTTACTGGATATACCATCTGCATACCTACCTAATTCCACCTTGCAATCAATCAATCACACTACTGCACTAACGTTACTTCAAGATGAACAAGGAAGTCCAAACCCAGATTCTTGCAGCTATCTCATCTCTCCAGGCCAAGCAAGAAGAGCTAATGTCACATGCAACTCTATTGTCTGCCTCTAAAGACCATGGCAACCAGTCCCAGGACATCATTAGGTTCCAGAATGACGTGGCTCAAATCTCCTTCAAGATCCAGGAGATTATTAGCAGGCTGGAGACTTGTGAAAAGCAACAGGACGATTTAGAACAATACAGCCGAAGAAACTGTGTGATTCTCCATGGCTGTAGTTCTGTGCCAGAAACTGAATACCATAAGTTCGAAGACTTCGTAGTGAAAACTCTCAACGACAGCCTTAAACCCAACCATCCTATTGTGAACACTGACATTGATATTACTCACAAATTAAAATCAAGATCTCCGAAGAACCCCATCATCATCAAACTCGTCAGAAGATCAACGAAGAATATGGTGTATGGTAGAAAAAAAGAACTCAAAGGCAGCGGATTGTCCATCACCGAGTCCTTGACCCGTAGCAGGCTCAAGCTACTCAACGCTGCCAAGGAAGCCTTCGGAAAACAAAAAGTGAGCACGCTTACCTAGATAAAAGGCAAGTAATATCTTCTTTAAATGATATCACTACTCTCTCTCGTCCCCTCTACTCCAAGGCTGCTGCCCGTTCAGTGGGACCAACCTCAAGACGTAGCGGTCGCCTATGATCAGAGGGGAACGATTAACTCATTTCTAATCTCCATTTTTCTTCTGTAAATAGGCTAGTGCTGTCTAATCAATGGTTCTCCATCTTTTAAACATCTGGAAACCTATACAGCCAGACTAGATATTTGACCTATTTTCTTCATTTTTATTTTTTACTTTTATTTTGTTGTGCCACTGCCATGAAAACTAATTTAAAATACCCATGTAGATATTGCCACAAATCAGTTCGAATCAATCAAAAAGCTCTTTATTGTGACATTTGTTCTTCTTGGATACATTTAAAATGTACCAATATTTCTGGACAACAATATGAAAATCTTGAATCTGAAGCTGATGAAATACTTTGGTGCTGTTTCCTTTGTGAAATAGACTGCATGCCATTCTCTTGTCTCTCTGATTCTGAAATATCTGACTTATTTGTTCCCCTTCATACAGAAAAAGCTGAAGCCCAGGCACTTGCCAAAATTCTTGATCCTGAATACCTCAAGAAAATGTTTCTTGAATCAGTCAATACTGATACTGATGAATTCAACAACATTGACAGTGTTTTCTTGTACAATTGCTCAAATCAATATATCTGCTCCAGTGATGTCAATGCCCTTAAATTCAACGATAGCCTTAAACTAAGTGATTTCATGACTCTTTCCATCAATATCAGATCTTTAGCCTCTTTCAAAAACTCCACAAAATTTGAAGCACTAGTTAATTCACTGAATTGTAAGCTTGCTGTAAATGAAACATGGATTGTATCTGGTACAAATGGCCATTTCAATGCACTGGATGGCTATGTTTTTATCTCTAATAGTAGATCTCATCACCGAGGTGGTGGTGTTGGTCTCTACATTCGAAGTGATTTGAAATACATTGTCCGCAAAGATATTACTATAATGTGCTAAAAGGTTTTTGAATCTATATTTATTGACATATCATTGGAAAATAAAACAATAACCTGCGGTACTATTTATAGATCACCACTAACTGATGAATTGAACAATGCTAATTTTCGGAATCTCTTGTCCCAAGTTCTCTCAAAGATGAACAGGTTGAATTACAATTATATAATGGGCGACTTCAACTATAATCTTATTGATGAGTCCAATATGAATACCAGCCTATTTGTTGATACTATGCGCAACCTGGCCTATTATTCTCTGATAAACTGCTCCATCAGGATAACTTCAAGTTCTGCTACCAGACCACATCTGGACAAACGTATATGATAAAAAAATTAACAGTGCTGTTTTAGCAGAATGTGTTTCTGATTATCTGCCGATTGTACAATGCTCCCTTCTAGAAAAGCAAATTCAGACCAGAATTGAAACGCTTTATCGCCAGTTTACTTCGTCCAACTTGAATACTTTTATGAATGAACTGAATTCTATTGGTATTGATGACTTCAGCAGCATTCAGGATCCCAACACTTGCTTTGAAAATTTTTTTAAAATTCTCCACTGCTTACTCTCAATCTTTTCCTTACAAAAAACAGACAAACAGATCCAACAAACCTTGATATGATACTGAGTTACGCAAACTCAACAAAGTCAAACAAAAACTTTATTAGAAATTAATAAACAATAAAAACATAAATGACAAGCACAAATTACAGTTCAATGAATGCAGGAACCTTCATACTCAGTTGCTCCACAATAAGAAATCAAATTATTACAAATCTAAATTTGCTTCTCACAAAGGCAACATCAAGGCGGTGTGGAAAACAATAAATGAACTTATTGGTAAAAATAAAACACATTCTTGTCCTTTGATTGGAATTGATTGCAGTAATACACAAACTGCAAATAAATTTAATGAACACTTTTTCCAAGTGGCACAAAGCCTGCTCGACTGTATGCCACAACCAGCTGGCTGTGACAAAAATTACATTTCATATCTTGGGAAGCAAGAATCCTCATCCATGTTCTTGAGGCCAACTACATCATTAGAAATAAAAAATATTATACGCGATATAGAGCCGAAGTCAAGTTTTGGAATCGATGGTATTCCATTCAAAATATTGAAATATGTTCCAGAACATATTAATTCATATCCTGACATATATATTTAATCTTTCACTATCTAGTGGATTATTCATTGAAAGCTTCAAGACATCCAAAGTTCATCCTCTCTTTAAAAAGGGTAGTGTTTCAGATTTTGGAAACTATAGACCTATTAGTCTTTTACCATCATTTTCTAAGATTCTTGAAAAAATAATGTATACTAGAATGTCAAACTACTTTGAAACTAACAATGTTTTCCACTCTCAACAATTTGGTTTCCGCAACCATCACTCCACTGCTATGGCTGCTAATGTTTTGGTACACAAACTGACCAATGCGTTTGAATGCAAACAACATGCAATTGGAATATTTCTTGATATCTCAAAAGCTTTTGACACCATTGACCATTCCATCCTCTTAAGTAAGCTCTATCACTATGGAATTAAGAGGCGTTCCATTCATTTGGATCAAGAGCTACCTTCAAGACAGGAAGCAAATTGTGCAATATGACAACTCATTCTCTACAAATATTTGTGTCATGAAGCACGGAGTTCCACAAGGATCTTTACTTGGCCCATTATTTTTTCTAGCTTACATTAATGACATGTCCAGGTGTCTGAAATCCTCTGAGTCGATCATGTTTGCTGATGACACTAACTTGATTCTTCATGGGGAAAACCTTGAAGATCTATTCACAGTTGCAAACCAAGAACTAACCAACACTCATAGCTGGATGTTAGTTAATAAATTATCTCTGAATGCTAACAAAACTAAATTTGTATTATTCCATCCAAGCAAGCATAAAAGTGTGAGTTGTTCAAAAAAACTACTGCTCAATGGCAATGAAATTGAAAGAGTGAAAGAAATGAAATTTCTAGGAGTTATCTCTAGGAGAAAATCTGTCATGAAAATCACAAATAATGCATGTTATTGGTAAAACAAAAAGAAACCCAGCAGTTTCTGCCAAAGTATCCCAGTGTGTTGATCAATCAGCTCTACTAGTAATGTTTCAATCATTACTACTCAGCCATATTCGATATTGTTGTTCAGTCTGGTTTCATGGTAATAAAACACTTGTCTCAAAACTGCATGAGTATTTGTAATAATTTTTTAAGAATAGTTTTTGGTAAAAGAAAACGTGAAAGTGTAGACTTTTACTTCAAATCACTAAATATACTTAAGGTTGAAGATATGATGAAATTTGAAATATTATCTCTAGCTCACAACTCACAATTGCTTCAATGACATACTTGTCAAAAATACCTCCAACCGAAAAAGTAGTTCTGATTTATTCGTACCTTTCATGAGTAAATCCGTGAGTCAGCATTCCTTGTCTTTTACTGGACCCAAACTTTGGAATTCTTTTCCCTCAAATTTGAAGACATTAAAGTCCAAAAAATCTTTTCAAAAACAAGTCAAGTCTCATTTAGTTTCCAAATATTAAAAATTACTACTGGTGGTATTCGATGACAAAAACTTGGGACACTCCACACTTGCACATTATTGTTTTAATGAAAATGTTGAACAGCTATAATAATATTGTTATGCCAGAACTAGTCCAGCACCAAAGAAATGGTGTTGTAACATGCATGAGTATATTTTTTTAAATATATAGGTAGCTAATGTAACCGGATGATATTTTCTTTAAATACCTGCACACATTCTATCACTTCACGCTCGTGTTTTTATCGTTTTCTAGCTGTGATGTCCTTATCATACACGCTTGGTCTTATGTTTGAGTGGTGGTATAAGGGTTGTAGATAGTACAATATTGTTCCTGCAAGGTTACTAATTATTGCAACTAGGCAAGCAGTAGAGCTATGTTGGATTCTCCCCTTCAGATTTTAATTTGCTGTGGGTCATTGTAATTGGATGTGGTTTTTATATCATTTATGTATGCATGCATTTTATGTTAAGGCATGGTGTTTGAGTTGACTTGTTGGCCAAGGTATAGATAGTAGTTATTTTTTTGCCTGTAATAAATAGTTCAGAGCGTTCCCCTTCACCCAATCATTGAAACACCTACTCGCGGTTTTATTTTTTGTTTTTCAGGTTACTTCAAAGTGATTAAATGAAGTAAAACACATAAGGAAAAAATCAAAAAAAGACTCCATATCCTGTGAAATAACAACCTTATTCCTATATCTTTGTCTAAAATCAATACCCAAGAATGAAAAACCTCACACCCTTTGTAACCAATTTATTTCCATATCCTACTTTACTTAATTATAGTAATTTTACTGTTACCGGTAACTTTAATTACTTATTACAATCTGGACTATAATTTGGCAATAATAGGCTCTAATTTGGGGAATGAAATGGTCTGGCCCACCTCTTCATGCACCCAATTCTGGCAACTTTGGTTGGGCAACTTGGCATTTGACTCCAACTATAATCAGCTTGGCAATATGTTTTCAATAGAATCTTCCTTTTATATTTTAATTAACGATTAGAAGATCGATCAATTTGGCAATGGCAACAATTACAAAAATATCAATGTGGTGTGGCAAATAATTTTTTTTCTTTTTTAGTATTTATTTATTTATTTTCTTGTTTACTGTATAGTATACCCTAAATTTATCGCGTTTTATTTTTACTTAAATAACTTCTCAGTGGTTGTGTGTGTGTGTGGCTGGTGGGTGCGTGTTAGCGTGTGTGAAATAACTTAATAATTTGAGGTGAGTAAACACGTACCACTTCCTCTTGGCAAAACCTTCCATCTTATATTTTGTACGTTGTAAACCTTATCATCTAAGGTCTTGTTTGCTCCCCTGATTTCATAATCAGTTTTTATTTATTTGTTTTTATCTGTCAAATGTATTGTTATGTTGATTATGGAGTCGAAATAAACTTATACTTATATACTTGAGTCACTAGTGAGCAGATGTGTAACTTTCTCTTTCAGCTGGTTTGTCAGACTGCCGGCAGTGTAGATATTTCCTCTGTTTATTAGGTTATTATTATAGTGTTTTAATGCCGTAAATCTATGTAATTCTTGTTGTAAAATGATATTAGTAGTACAGGTTTACTATTTCTCCAGTTTGGCATAGCTCTGTTCACTAGTTAGCTTGTATTTAACACTTCCGTAACTAGTTTATTTCCTGTGTGATTTCCGTATTTCCATGTATATTACGTGTTTGTCGATAAGATAGGATTTGTGTTGTATCTTTAGTGTCATACTAGTTATTCTTATGTATATCTAGGTATGTTTTATCCGGTTTTTAGTATCCCATTATAAGTAAATAGTTCGTGACTGTGACGTCATAGACCAATTCCGTATCTTGTGTTACGTATGTATCCTACGGTATTTGTACTGTGTTTTTCATGTTTTTATTTGTTCATTGTATTTCTTATTGGAGTAGTTGGTTGTATTAAGGTGTATAATTAATCTAATTAGTTAACTTAGTTACTCTGCTGTATTTGGAACCGCAAGCAGATTATTTTGTGATCGACATTTATAGCAATTACAGCGTGCAAGAAGCTGGCAGAAAGAACCCGAGTGGTGATATCAATTTTGGTACGCCACAGTATTCTGGAGCGACAGAAGAAGTACCAAGAAGCTCTGTGCAAGCGTCACAACGGATAAATATTTGTATACCTGTACCACGAGGCTGCGATATGTAGCATTCGCGGTGTTACCGGTATCTGTACCTATCTACGTCCAAACAAAATTATTTACAACGTGAAATTGGGCTATACCGGTAATATAATAAATCCAGTAAGGTACATACGTATCTGGCGTATTGATATATTTCTGTTTTTGCGTTTTTTTCAATTTTATTAGCAGTTTTTGTGAAGATTTATTTTGGCTTAGATTGTAGACTACAGTTGTACCAGTATTGCTATATGGGTTTTTGTCATAAACAGACATGGGGCCCAGTATTTTACTATGGTTTTGTTGGTAAGCAGTTGCGCAGTGGTACCGTCGAACAGATACTCTACTCCTAATAGTCTACAGTAAAATAAATTTCAAAATGTTTTAACAAAAATGATATATTTAGATCTACCAGAGACTTTGATATATTTAGATCTAACTGAGATTTACATACGATATCCATTTATCACTGCTGCACTGTGCCCCGGTGTATGTATCTTGTCATCAGCTAATTCACAAGTTCCCTAAGTTGGATCAAAATAATAGGCAAGGAGCGAATATATAGCAGAAGGAAGGTTGGATGGATATTTTTGATATACACCAATGCAAAATCGTATTAAATGTTATTGGTATGCACAGATGTACGATATTTATGGTATCAATGTGTTACGGTAGCCAAAGTCCAACTTAGTTCAATAGCCCCGCAAATAGTCTATGACTGCAATGCATTTATACGCGCTCCCAAAACCTGTCTTGCTGTCTATGATACACTGGAAATATGCAGCTCTGATATTGTTGTTTGAAATGATATTTTAATCCAAGTAAATCCACAGTTCAACAGAGTATTCAGTTATTAAATGTAATCCAATAAAGCAACTATACAGGAATTGATTGCGGTAAATGACAATTGTGTCTATCCAACCAATAGTTCTACGATAGACAGATAAAGTAGATAAGCAAATTTACTATGTGCGCTCCCGGTTTCAGGTTCTTGCCGAAGAGGCCTTGCGGTAACTAAGTATACACATCAGTGAACCACTGCCCACTAGCGGTAATACACAGGAGCTAACTTTGAAAGGGGGTACACACAATACAAAAACTAACTATTGGCCCCAGTAACACAATGATTCTGACTAGTGTTATATAAAATGAAACTAGAATATTGTAGTACCATGCCCATGAATTTCACCAAGTGCTAGAATGAGTATATTGATAACTATAAATTGCCAATAACTCATCCTGAATGCAATGGTTCATGCTATCATAACTATTTTTTTAATGTAACATAAACTGTCTGAGGGAGTGCCATGATGATGATGATCAATTTCATCAGCTCTATTGGAAGAGCAAATTTGTGAGTTTGTCAATATTTGAATGCTATATTATTTGTATGTAAACTGTCCTAAATTTATGTTCACAGTTTTCAGTCAAAATAGAAATATCAGTTTCTCTAGTATCAGCTGTTAAATGAAAGTTATTTGTAGTTTGTGTGTATAATCTGTATTATTCGTATAATGTGAGGATACTTTTACGAACCAAATGCCTAAGGTAAATTTCTTATTGGTATTGTCACAGATCTGTTCAAGAAACCAAGATGTGAAAAACAATTCCCATTAGTCATTTCTTGTTACATGCAGGCAAAACTAGTGTCACATGATTTTAGAGTAGAGCAAAGTTGTTCGACATGCAATCACAATCGAGGTTTTGCAGTATAGTCAAAAGAGCCTTCAATATCTGAAAGCTAAAAATACTCTACTGTTTTACTTTTCCAAATTCAAATAATTAAATATACATTGGATTTCATGTAATTCAAAAATATCATTTTAGAATACAGAAAAATTTGTACAAATTCGAATACAACTTATTCGGTTTTAGTCATTGCTTAGGTCGATATTGCTTTTTCAATATCTAGCGCACTTCATCAATATGCTATCTTTAACCTGTATTTTTATTTATATTGTTCAGGTCATGAAGACAAACAACTGTTATGGATATGATTATAGTAAAAGTTTTGTCAAGTCAAGGTTGCAGCAGCGCTTTATTCTACGCCTTTGTATCCAACAAATATGTAGAACCCAGTTAACTTAAGCTTAACAAACAAATAATACTTGCATGCTAAAACATTTGAGGGAAACGTAGTAATGTCACTTTTTTGTCACTTGGCGAGTCTTCCGCAGAAGAAATAAATAAAACTTTCAAATAGCAACGAAAGCAACGACTATGATTGCACC
Source organism: Styela clava (assembly GCF_964204865.1). Lineage (NCBI taxonomy): Eukaryota > Metazoa > Chordata > Ascidiacea > Stolidobranchia > Styelidae > Styela > Styela clava. The sequence continues at coordinate 22,881,537 of NC_135255.1, forward strand.
TGTGTCTGTGTGCATTACGTTGACACATTCCTGTCTCAAAGCTGTAGAGCCAGGATAAAATTTAGCACCTCTTCCGAATTAATTCTATATCTTTTCCATTTCTTGAATGTCAATACATTTTAGCAGTCATTTGAACAAATGAATATTTGTTATTTCTGCAATACGAATTTTCAAAATAATAAAATGTTAAATATGTAGGAGAAGCCTGTGGCCCAGGCCTTGTTGCCAGGAACAGGTTTCCAACTGAAGTGTGTTCATTTCGTCTGTTTTCACTCCAAGTAGGATGTGGGTCCTATGAATTAAGTCTTTTTGTTGTTACGCTGAGGTTTTAGCAGAAAAATATTAGATTCAATTGGTCTTGTGGACTAGTGGGAAGAATTCTATGATATTTAATAATATGTGGGTTCTGTAGTTCATGTCCGTTTGTTGTTACCGCTGTGGTTTTAGGAGAGAAATATTAGATTAAACTGGTCTTGTAGAGTAGACTGTACCAGTAGTGGGGAGAATTCTATTTATGATAAATTGTTATTATTTTGATATTTCGGGTAATGCGCGTCAGCTCTTCGTAGTTCTACTGCCCAGCTTGTTTTCGGGAAATTCAACGAAATAGGCTACATCAAAAACCCACTTTGCAAAGATAGCAAATTACAATAAAATTGTGTTCGCGTTGTCATCGCCATGGGAATACGGGGTCAAAGAGCAACATGCCACACCGTTTTGATTAAATGCCTCATGGCGTCGGACTTCAACCAGAATTAGGCCGTAGGTTAGTTCATTCGCATATGTAACAGATTCTCATGTGTTAACTAATGTTTATAATTATAATATAAAAATAATAATGTTAATAATTAACGGCTTATGTTGAAAATGAGCATTGGATTGCTCTACATTGCTAGTTTCATGGCAAACCATTGACAGCGAGAGCGACAAATTTACCGCGTTGTTGTGTTGGTCTAATAACACGATAGATGGTGGAAGTTTTATTTATAGTTTTTCAGAAGTCTGACAGAAATGGTAGTCGAAATCAAATTCCCAAGATCGCAGAGTTTTGTAGTTGATTCTTCTGGCATACTTTGGCATTACATCATTTCCAGGTGCTTGTTATCAGATCAGAATTTTTATGAAATATTGGTGTCACGTAGAATGGTGTCGTGGTCGATATGATAGTATAGTAAGATGATGTATTGGAAATGAAGAAATATTATATAAAAGTAAAAGTGTAGCCTATGTTAAAATAAGTTTTCGAGTTGTTTTACATTGTTCCATTGCATACTACTCACCTTTCATGTGTTGTGCTGGCCAAAGCCTAGGTCGGTGGAAGTCTTATCATTTTTCAAAAGTTTGACTGATATGGTATGTCAAAAAAAATTTCGAATTTTCTCCAGGTTCGCAGCGTCTACTTTTTTCAATACTTTTGCATTAGCCTACATCATTCCCAACTATTTTTGAAATGTTGGTGTCACGTATAGGCCGCGAGCCGAGGCCCTGAAAAACGCCTGGAAATTGAGTTTCGTAGCGTATATCAGGTAACTACCTAAAAATGATTTTATGTTCCTTAAAAATTCAGTAACAAATATTGCCTTGTTCCCACTTCCAAACGTTGCACGTTTTACGGACAAGACGCTTTTACTACAAGAAATATGTGCTACGATCTGTCCTATATTCTCTACATTTCCGGCAATGAACAATGACATCTGCATGACGTAACAATTGAATCGAATTAGCTGTTAGCGAGCGGATGAATCTTAGTTATTACTGCTCGATCTTGCGTTGAGTTGTGTAAGCCCTGTTTGGTTATTATTAGTTAAGTTATGCTAAGACGTTGTTAAAAAGTATAAGTAAGTTATTAAACACTTGTAGATCCTTACCACGGATATGGGCCGTGAGACGAAGCCTTGAAAACGCCCAGAAAATGAGTTTCGTAGCGCACATCCGGTAACTAAATAAATTCTTTCGTTTTGTGTGAAAATGAACATACTGAACGCATTACAGCTCGTTCCACAATCCTGATGCGAAATTGAATATAAGAGGTTCCCGGAAATTCAATAACCATAAGTTTACAACACATACATAATAACTATGCAATTCGAGAGCCCTACAGCACACTAACACAAATGTATTCCTGTAACGTTTTGCCTGACCAAAATCAGACTTCCTCAGTCAATCATAATTTATTAGGTAGATTACGAAAAATATGGCATACATGTAACCAACAACAAAAATACTTTAATTGTGTGACAGGAGTCGCGAGTGACCTCGAAAAGGCGAATAAATTTTATGTAATAACCACAAGCAGTTTACAAAAAGAACAGCATAAAAATCTACATCCATTTTATTGAAGCTATCAAATGTATTCATTTTTAAGCTATGAAGTAACAAATTAACATCGTGAGCACAAAAACACAAATAAATCAGTTATTTCTCAGTTCTCACTTAGAAATTTACCGGAAAAGTCAAGAACATCAAATGAATGTACAGTATGTACATAACATATTGAACAGAAATGTTACAGTTAGTCTTTTTTTAGTTTATGTGGTTATCTATTATATGTAGAAACAGGACTACGACACTAACAATGCCCGAAAAAACAAACAAATAAATGATACTTATTAAATCAACTGCAATATCTAATTCACTTTCTTCTGAATTGTTTTCGAAATCCACTATCTCGAAAATAGACTTTTCCTCTATAAGTGTACTGTGATTTTTGCAGTCAATACAAAAACAAAAATCTGTGCAATTTAAGTTGATTTTGCCACATGTTTCTTCAGTGAATCATTGTTGGGTGGAGAGTTTAATCCTTGTTTGCCAGTGTTAAATAGACGTGCCCTGGTATCATTTACATTCTTCATATACTCATACAGTGAACAAACAAATTCCTCAGCTTTATTTATTAATGCCTCGTTAACCTCAAAAGATCTTCATAGTCGAGAAAAAAAATGAATTGAAAACCTCAATGAAGTCTCTACCATGAGTTTGATGGGCAGTTCCAATTGCAGAAAAGTGCTAAAGTATTTCAGTATGAAAACCCCTCTAAGCTGTTTGCAACTATTAGGATTCTCATATACCTTTACGCTTCAAGACTTCTTGTTTAATCCATTTTATAGCACTGATAGCAGCAGGGATTAGAGCCTGCGTTAGGTCGGATTGGTGGAACATTGCCGTTTGTAGTACAGTATCTAAAATGAGAAAAATCCTATTTTGAACAGAATGAGTGTAAAAATACCACTAAATACTAACTAATACCTTGAATACATAATGCATTTTATTTGATGTACTCAATGAGGGTATGTACTACAGTCCAGCAGTGTTTGCATACCATTACTAGATTATATCTACACTAAATTTTGATATTTCACAGTCTGAAATGCCCTATGACAGTATGAGTATGGACTATAGGCCTAGACTATATTTTAAAACATCAACTGTCTGTCTACAACTTGATTTCTCACCTCCCAATCGTTTCCAATGCTACTTTCTTTCCACTCCGGCATAACTTATCGTATCATTGCTTCCCAGGTTCTTGTCAACTATGAATTCAGATTTAGACCAACCGACATTGGTAAAATTGATTATTTTCTTCTCTTTCACACAACCGTGCATTACAGAAACAGCCATTAATTTCTATTTCCAAATATGCTGTGGCCTATATAGTAGTATAGGTCTGCTGAATAGTCAAGAAGAGTCATTAAATTAATCATAAACATTTCATGCAAGCCAGAAAATATCGTTGTGACATATTATTCTAGTTCTAGCCTTTCTTGGAGTTACCGCACCGTACCTATTTAACAACGTCTTATGAGCTAGTGCTCAATTTAAGGATATACAAGTGTTTATTATCTTACTTATACTTTTCAACACCTCCTTAGAATAACTGAAAAACTATGAAAAGGCTACTCAACGCAAAAGCGAGCAGTAGTAGTACATCTGATATTCATCAGACTACTGGGGATTCACCTACAGCTGACTAATTTGATTGTTCCGTCATGCACATGCCGTCTGCGTTCATTGGCCCATGATACCGAAAAAGCAGAGAAAATGGTAACACATATTCATTGTAGTAAAAGTGTATTTTCTGTAAAACCTGCAACTTTTGTAAGTGGGAACAAGGCAATATTTGTTACTGAATTTCTAAGGAACATTTTAAAATCATTTTCAGGTAGTTACCTTATGTGCGCTACGAAACTGAAAGATAAATGGCCTCGACTCGCGGCCTATAATGATCTCGAAAGACGTTCCTCGTCAATAACATTTGAAGTTGAACCGTATATAGCCAGTTGCCACGAAAAAAGCTGTGGAATAATATCATACTTTCGTACCAGTTTGTTATCGACAATCCACCAATGCATTGTGTGATTCCACCTAAAATAGTAATAAAGCATTTAGGTATAAAGAATTAAACTTAAAAAAAGTAATATATAGCTCATCATCCCACCTAAAAGCGTGACCGTGCCTGGAAGACAATAACATTAGAAGGTGCCTTCCAATGAAATGGAGAGGTGTATCATTTTGTCATCTTCTAATTGTACAGAAGGTGAATGACCAAAATCGTCTGTGACGCAGATCACGCAATTGTTAACAATTAGTGACAAAATGTTGATTATTGTTTTCAACGTATCGCATGAATGCTAAATGAATATATGCCTGCAGTGAATAATTACGAATAATATTAATCCTGATGGTGATCACGTATTTCCACTGCTATTATGCATTGATAAGTTTATTCATTTATTGAAATTAATGACGATGTACATCATATGCAAGCAGGTACGGTTCCGCATCTCTACGTCTATTTAGATCTTTGAAAAGTCTTTTTCTGATATCGTTTTGTTGACCTACTATTAAAGTATTTAGCATATGCTGGTCAGGCGAAATGGTTATTTTCGAAGGATTAGGATTTAGTGAACATGATGACATTCCAAAGTGTCCGCCACGTACGTCTATAACGTGCCCCGATGAATTCCATTTTTTTATTTGGCCCAAGCGTTTCACATGGGGAACAAGAATGCATGAAGCTAAAATATTCCATCCTTGTTCAGCATTTGGTCGAAGAACGGAATTCGTGGGTGGGTGAAGTGTTGGACGTTTGAGAGAATCATGTTTGTTTTTGCACCATAAGATACTAAGTCCATGTTGATTCGTAACTGCTATTCCAGCAGCACACAAGTAGCTTTCCAAATACTTTGTTGGTAAAGGCGGCCAGTCGGGTCGTTCCACGGAATGTGTCGGGATCAGCTCCCGATAAGTTCAGATCCGTTATACCTGTTAAATAATGCAGAAATGGAATGTAGTCGCAATCTTCCAAAAATTGCCAGCAACCTAAAAGACAAATGACGTCAGCAACTGAAAATGTATTGAAAGCCTCTTTAATGTACCCTATGCCATAGGTTCTCAAAGTGCTCCGTACGGAGCCCCAGGGCTCCGCGAGAGAAACCCAGGGGCTCCGCGAGCTATTCGATGACTTTTCACAATAATGACTTGACTAATTTTGTAACTGCTCAAAGAAGCAATAACAGCTTTGATAAAATTTGACAACAATATAGCCTCGAAAAATGGCAAAGATGCGGAATTAAAAAATGACGTTATTTATAAGCTGGAGCGCAGCCAGGATTTTTAAGAGGTGGGGATTTGAATCGGAAATTTCCGCGCAACATTCTTTGCGATTATAAAAAAACGGATAACCAGATTTCTGTTGCGTAAAATATTCAATGCATGGCCGTTAAAGTGTCTTGTCGTAATATTTCAATTGTACTCATAGTTACTAACGTTTCATTCGAGATTACTATCAGGATTACTGAAATGAAAGAATACTATTCTAAAATAACATAAAATACGTGATAAACTGCCAACTATAAATAAATTGGAGTCGTGTTTTTGCGATATTGGAATTTGTCAAACTTGATTTGTTCTTTCGCACTTGAGATTATAATTAAGCAAGATATCGCCGTTCAAAAACTCACAAGATCTGGGCAAAATACGAACGAATAAAATTTATTTTAATGCATGCGGCTCCGTCGGTAGAATAAAAATAGATAAATCGCGCACACAATTGACTGTGTTTCGATTTCGCAGTAACTATACGATGAATAACCGAAGAAAACATAACATAACACCAAATTTTGTGATTTACAATGCCTATAAAAGCGTTTTTAATCTGACGTGAGTCTGCTAAAACCAAACATATAGTGTGATCTTTTATTTTAAGTTTTAATATTTTAGAATGCCGTTTTTCAATCAAGAAATTTGGGTTGCGGATTTACCTCTTTATTATTAATTATTATTTTTAGCACTTCGTCGCCGTTGACTATATGGTAACATGTTTTTCACATAAAACTCATAATTCCCCACGAGAACAAAAAAGCAATTATCGTCGTCATTGTGGAACAATACATGTACATGCCAAAGAAAATTTTTGATTTAGGGAGAGTAAAGATGTTTAAAAACATGCCATGCTGACGAAAACTATCGGTGATTGTGACAAAATGCAATCGCGCACGTTATTAGCGGCCTTCCGAAAATGTCAAAAGGGAAAAGATTCGACCCCTAGTTTAATATGTTTGTCAAGTGTCAAATTTACAGCTTTAGTAAGAGTATATATAATTTATCTTTGAAATTGAGATTTATTTATGACTTGCATTAACCCTATTAAAAAAGGTTCAGCATTTAAATTGGGTAAAGTACTTTTAACTTGCTCAGGAATATTAATCTGAAAGTAACAATTTTAACATTTATTTTGGGGCTCCGTGAATAATAGTCAACCTTTTCAAGGGCTCCGCAACACCAAAAGTTTGAGAACCCCTGCCCTATGCCATAGATTTCCACGAGAGAGTTGAAGTTATGAATATCATGAGTACGATCTAGGAATCTGCATGCTGTGTGAATGAACTCTATTACGCGCCACATATCCCTAATTGGAGTTGGCAAGACTGACCAAACTTTATGAGAAATGTTACGATCGTGGCCGGTAATGACAAGATAGACCAAACAACACTTGGCCAAGAACAAAACCAGGAGTTACGTGGTAAATTAAATTGTGATGTTAAACACTTATAACAAAGATCGCACAGTAATACCTGTGGTGGAGTTGAGTCACAACGTTTAATAAATCCATATTTTTTAAATGATACCAGAGGCCTCGTACGTAAATTAATATTATACTTAGCTGTACTGTTTCTGCAGCAGTTGGCACATTTCCCTGTGTCATATATATTTCCTTGAAGATTCAAAGGATATTGCGGTTTATCTGGTCGTTGCGTTCGCTTTGGTATACGTTTGGTCGATGTCATTTGCAAAGTAGAAGTTTGTAGAATATCGGTGGCCGCTTTAATGTTCGACTCTGCTTCTAACGGTGCTAATGAACTGAAACTGAAATTTTTTCGCGGAATTGTTTGCTCCATTCCTAAACAACAACTTGGTGTATCATTAGCCGGTGCATTGTCAGCAGATCTTTAAGACGGGAGAAGAGCTACGTAATGTAAGTCATTAGATAAGTAACCAATATTAACCACTTGAGAAAAAGTGCCGAACGAACCAAAATGTTTCGTCCTGTCATCCCACAAACAAATTGTTATTGGATACAATGAAGCTATAGCATAAAAACAACACGTTTGAGCCCATTCACGAGCATTTCGTGTTAAAGAAACAAAGGTGGTAAATTCCGAATCGCGATCATCAGAATCGGTTTCTAATAAATCTCTATAAATATGTGGACGACTACCTAGTTCATCTGCTACGATTGACCTAAATTGCTCGATATTATTTGGTATATTAGATAAGCCCAAAGATCGCATACCATCTAGAATTTAAATGTAGGCACAGTGGCCTTCTCCAGTATTGTTTGATAAATGAAAATTGTTTAAACGACAGACCTGTTGAAGCCATACCATACCACCTGGATTATGAATTGGCCAATCGCGAAGTCCGTCAGTGCAAGGCGAATGAGCGGTTGTCGGCAACAAATCCCAAACTGTTTCTCCAAAAACTGGATAACGAGTCGATACTCGATATCGTTCTGTAAAAGTCCCAGTTTCCTCTACGTTCTCGTAAGTCGGTTCGGTGGAATTGTCTTCATTGCCAGTTGCCAACCATTGAAGCAATTTCCTTTCACCATTGCCTTCAACCAATGCTTTTACTCCACATGTTCTCACGTTGTGATTACGAGCGTTGCAGTAAGAGCATGGACGTCTAACGCGTTTACGTCCAACAATACCTGATAAATGTTGTATGTTAATAAATATTGAGGCAATATTGCAAAGTCTAACGCGAATGATATTGTATTTACATACCTTAAATCGTAGATTATCTTCAAAATATATAAAACACCCGAATGAATGCACTGCAATGCCGGCTAACTGCTTGAACTTCGTGATGCATTGTCAGTTATAAATGTATAACATAAAGGGGAAGTTTGAATAATAGCTCAAGGAGATCAATAGATTTAATGATATTAAGATATCACTCTGTAAAATGATGATATTGTAATGAGTACAAATTGGTAACAATATGAGCATTATTAAGGTATCGGTCAGATCGAATATGTCATTTAGCAAGATTACCGAACCGCCAAGGCACGAACGATGCTAGTTTCGGAAATGTTTGTCATTGTCCGGGTAAAGTACTTAACGCAATCTGTGGTTACCATATACAACTACATAAATGAAATGTTGTGGGCACCAGGGAAAAGTGATCTATCAGCAAGTTCGGATAAATAAAAGAAAAATCAAGTTGAAATAGAAAACATTACGAAATAATATATAGTTCAAAATTCTAATTATGATTTAAGATGCAATAAAATCAACATTTGACGCTATTTCTCAATACATCTGCATTGCCTATTGAAATATATGTAAACGGTCCGTTATTAGACAAAGAGAAATTTTTAAAAACTCCAGTAACAATGAAGTGAGAAATTCATTCACAAAACAATGAATATGGCAAACTTGAATCATAAAAATGCTGACTGACTATGAGATATTAAAAAATAAAAATTAAATCTAATAATTAAACAAATGATGTGGAGCTAAAACGATTTGATACAGCACGAATTTTATACCTTCAGAAACATGATAGCAACATTTGTTAACTGGTACGACGCTAGCATTACAAGTGTCCAAAATGTTTTCCAAAAGTATTTCTGAAAAAACCTGTAATTCCAACTTTTGTACCTCGCGTATACAAGTAAAATACTCTAATGCTACATGAATACTAAATGTAAATATTATTTTAATTTAAGTTAAAGCACACGCTTGCAAAATATCAAGTTAGATTTTGCTCGAAAGAATTAAAATATCAGCAAACACTTACCACATCATAATGGGTAACGCAAAAATAGCGATTTAAAACTCGATCACCTCGATCGTGAGAACATCAATAAAAACTTCAATTTGCACTAAGTTGAATTTAATCTTTAAAATGTAACTAAATACAGAATAAATTTTCAGTAGTAAAATTCACTGATTCATGTACGCAAAGAAATGTAATGTAAGCTAACTACAATCGCAATAAATAAAAATTTCAATTTGCACTAAGTTGAATTTAATCTTTAAAAGATAACTAAATACAGAAACAATTTTCAGTAGTAAAATTCACTGAATCATGTACGCAAAAAAATGTAATGAAGTACACCTATTAAATGATCCCATTATGTTCTACTATGCATACACATACTATGGCAAAATGTACTTGTATAAAAGATTGGTAACTCGAAATATTGACCGATATTACGCTTTTAAATAAGTCGGTTCTAAGTTATAATAACAATTTTTATCTAAGTATTGCTATGATCTGATCTGAGCACCTGTTTTCAATATAACAACTACAATCGCACAAACGTAAAATGAAACAGAAGATTAAAAAAATGCTATACGATTGAGCTATGCAAAAGCTATGTAACTGCAAAAGCCTAACGAATATATAATGTTACAGAGTGATGGAAATACATACTACATAATGATCAAAAAGCTAACAACTGAATTGCAAATACCTATATTCCGTTTGCGAATTTAGATATCTATATCCCTATTGATGGATCACACCTTCATTGCCTGACTAATATGTAATTCGTAAATTTTGAAGGTTGTCTATGTCTTGTCACATATGAAATATATAAGACTGTCGGATAGCGTTAAGAAGAATGATAGAACAATGAAAAACTTGGTAAAATATCGCGCGCGCACAAAAGAATTATTTAAAATAAACACATTGCGGGTGAAATGACGCCACGGAGATAAATTGAAGTAATCTGTAACCATGTATACAGGATTAACTGATTGTTAGACCATAGGTTCTCAAAGTGCTCCGTACGGAGCCCCAGGGCTCCGCGAGATAAACCCAGGGGCTCCGCGAGCTATTCTATTACTTTTTAAAATACCGACTTGGCTAATTTAAAACTATTCCTAGAAGCAGTAACAGCTTTAATAAAATTTGACAACAATATAGCCTAGAAATATGGCAAAGTTGCGAAATTAAAAAATGACATTATTTATAAGCAGGAGCGCAGCCAGGATTCTTAAGAGGGAGGAGGTTAAAAATTGGAATCGGAAATTTACGCGTAACATTCTTGGCGATTCAAAAAAAACGGATAACGAGATTTCTGTTGCGTAAAATATTCAATTCATGTCCGATGCGAGTATTTGAAGTATCTTATCGTAATAATTTAATTGTGCTCATCGTTATTCACGTTCGATTCGAGATTACTGTTAGTGTTAAGATTACTAAAATGAAAAAATACTATTCTAAAATAACATAAACTGCCAACTACAATTAAATTGGAGTCGTATTTTTGTGATCTTGGGATTTGTTAAACTTGATTTTTTCTTTCGCACTCGATATTATTTTTAAGCAACATATCGCCGTTTGAAAAATCACAAGGTCTTGGAAAAATACGAACGATTGAAATTTATTTTAGCGCATGCGGCTCCGTCGGTAGTTTCAGAATGGAAAAATGGTACATCGCGCGCATAATTAATTGACTGTGTTTCAATTTCGCAGTTACTACGATGCATAACCGAAGAAAACCTAACATAACACCAAATTTTGTGATTTACAATGTCTATAAGAGCGTTTTTTTCTCACGTGAGTCTGCTGAAACAAAACTTATAGTGCTATCTTCCATTTTGAGTTTGGTTCTAATATTTTAGAATGCCGCTTTTGAATCAAGAAATTTGAATTGCCGATTTACCTCTTTATTAACTATTATTTTTAGCATTTGGTCGGCGATGATTATAATATGGTTACATGTTTTTCACATTGAACTCATAATTCCCCACGAGAACGAAAATGCAATTATCGTCGTCATTGTGGAACAATACATGTATATGACGAAGGAAATTTTGATTCAGGGAGAATAAACACCTGCGTAAAGATGTTTGAGGTTTAAGTCTTTTGAGTCTTCCAAAAATGTCAAGAGGGGAAAAGATTCAACCCCTAATTTATTAATATGTTTGTCATGTGCCAAATTTACAGCTTCAGTATATTGAAATTTAGATTTATTTATGACTTGTATAACCTTATTAAAGGGTTTAGTATATAAATTGAGTAAAGTACGTTTAACTTACTCAGGAATATTAATCGGAAAGTAACAATTTTAACATTATTCTGGGGCTCCGTGAATAATAGTCAACCTTTTTAAGGGCTCCGCAACACCAAAAGTTTGGGAACCCCTGTGTTAGACAACTTTAGCGGAAAAGGTAACATCGACTTAGCGTAGTCTTTGCAACCCACTATGAATTTAATTCAACTTACAATGTGAATGACATATTACGTCATTGTCATGTAATATTGCTTGTAATATTTCAGTTAACCAGTCTTACCAAGGAATCTGAATGCAACGTCCTACAGTTCTAAATTAATATTACAGCGGTTCAAAGTGTGTTTTCATCTCAGAAAATGACGACCTGTAAAAAATTCATTATCTTTAAACTTGCCTGTTGTAGTTAGTGATTCAGTGTAATAATTCTATTTTTTAATTTAATTTTAAAATTGGTTTCGAATGCAATATGCACATATACAAAATAAAATGTCATTAAAAATTTTCACCAAAACGCCATAAAACGACTTCAATTGACGTTCTTATCAAATGATGTAGATAACTGCATATACTCCTTATTGTAATGGGTTATACCATGCGAGTATCAAATATTATTGTTTGTTGCATTCCATTGATATGGACCATTAATTTATATCACGGAGTTGAGATTAAAAATCGTATAAAACAATCGTATAATAACTTAGACGGCTAGAAAATGTACCCAATTTGTATACTAGCGTAACTATATACAACTGAATGAAAGCATTGTTCATTCATTTTAAGTAACATAAAATATAATACCGTTAAAAGGGAGTGAACATAACATATAATTAACGTCATACATATTTAGGTACACTGCGCAAATTTTCATAAAACCGAACGTGAATAAATACCTAATAATAAATACCTAATTCCTACCTAATTCAAAATATAAAACAGCATTCAAACATGCGAGTATTATTAGACTGTGAAATCTGTTGAAGCGTTCTCAAATAAGTTTTGTATCTCATGAAAGCTACTGAGAAGTTGTCTTTCAGATTAAAGAATCTATTCTGGAAGCGTGCAGGCTTTTATTTAAATATTAATGCGTTTTGTGTAATATATTGCCAGTCTGAGAGGTTGTTTTATTAAATTTTGCGGTTGAAAGTTCGAGGGAAATAACATTGAATTTAATAGAAATAATTGACTGTTAATTTTTTTACATACGCGGAACAATATTCGTATGAATCAATTGAAGAATGTCAGATACAAGAAGCATTGCTTCATTGACTGTTCAAATTATGTTCGTGAAACTCTTCAAGTTTCAGAATAACGACAGCTTTGCCATGAGCTGCTATGTTGTACAATGGTCTGGAATAGGCCGTATACGGGGTAAACGGAGCTCACGAATAAGCCGGTGTGATTTTAGGTTTCCGATTATTTCAGTAAGTAATAGATCCAAACTACTTGAGATTATATTAGAGAGAGATGAAGGACGCGACACGAACGCGTTTATACATTGTACTAAAACAGAGCTATAAAGTGTTGTAATTCATATACTTTAATTGAATAAAAATAATTAACTAACTGGCAATTATTTAGGCGAACAAATGTAAATAACAACTTGTGCTTGAGTACTATTATTTATCAATTTGGATCACACTTGGAATTCAGCTCGTACAAAGCTGTAATTGTCGTAAAACTGAAACAACTTCAAGTACGGTAAGCTTCCTAAATGTAGTTGAGTTACGACGTAAATATGTAAAGTAAAGTATATTAGAAAATCATTCCGTGATTATTACGTTGAGGTTTTTAGGGAAGTCATGTTGAAAAGTTTTAATAAAAGACATTTTCTAATAGCTTCTGATCGAAGCAACATGCGTATGAATCGATTGGAGAATTACAGTTTTAAATTCTGTAAGACTTTTCCTAACATATAAAATTATGTTTATAGATTGTTTGTAACACTCCAAATACTTACCTAGCTACGTCTGTTTTAATTATGGAGATGGATTTTCACGGCTATGAGCATTTGCAGAATGTGGTTGATTCTGAGTTCAAAGAAAAATCGATTGAGGAAATCGATAAGTTTCAAAAGCCAATGGAAGAGGGTTTCAAGATGGTAGGACAAATTCTCCATGCCAAGAAGCCAAATAAAGCGTTACTAGCAACGACCGTTCAATCGAAGAATCATTCCAAGAGATATAGCCACTCTAATTAACGGTAAACTAATATCGAATGCTTTATCTCAGATTCGGAATAAAAATGGCCGTTATGATGGTTAAAGCAAATTTGGAATCTATAGTCCTACGCTTAGAAGAAAAGCTCCAAATAGGTCAACATATCATTGTAATTGACCCGACATGTGATAGCGAATGGAGAGGTTTGCCAGTCATCAAAACCGCACACCCCCTTCTTCCTGCAACAACTCCACGGGTTCCAATCCTTGTGAAACTGCCAGTCGGGCTATTAGACACGACAAGCATGAAATCGTATTGTTTTGAAGTTGAACATATCAGAATAATTAAAGCCACTTTTGTGGAAAGCTGCGCCCACACTTACTGCGATGGTCGTTGTGGGACTGATTGTCCAGACAGTTTTGTTGAAAAACGAATGCTCGTTGCCAAAATTTGGATTGATATTCCGGGAATAGATGTTGATTGGCAACTATATAGTAGCAGGGCAATGACTATGAATTTTTTTGATCTGTCGTTGCTATCAGTGTCCGCTGCAGGAAAATATAAATATCGCACAATGCTGCGTTTTCTTAAAACTGCATTGAAAAGCCACAAAAGCTTCCGCATACTTGGTTGGTTCAGGCCGGAACAAAGTTCTTCTGATACGGTAACCAGCAAATTCAAATTGCACATCATTGATTTAAAGATACTGGGTGAGAAATTACCACAGTTTCAAAATGAGGCACCTGTGTCGGAAATTGTAAATATGTGTTTGTAGTCTTTTTTTGTGAAATAAAAATAGTTATCATGCTTTAATGGTTATTTCAATTAAGAATGAAAGTATATTAATTTAGTTGGGGTTACGGGGAGCTAAGCAAGACTTTTGAATTGAATGGAATGTTCGCAAATAAAGAGCGGTTTTTCCATATCACACCATACCATATGTTTTGAAGTGCGTGTTATATATACCTTTGCGAAAAGTTGGGGGTCATCAATAATAACAATAAGATCGGCACCGCATAAGCTTTGCGGATAACAACAAGATTTTAAGTTTCCTCAATTTTGATAAAAACAAATAACATCCCTAAATATCCTAAAGTACAGGGTGTTCGCTACAAAAATAACAAAAATTTGACACCCAGAACTGCAAATGGGTATTGTGAACGTCCATACCTTTTTATCAATTATTGATAGCGTGCTGACGGACGATTCAAACGAAAGCAATTTAAATCGTGGAGTTCATGAAATTGTTTGAAATATAATTTTGTCGGAAAGTGCAAAATTGATCTTAATTTGACTATTTTTTTTCTGCATCTAGGCGAGTTATGATTAACTCATGAAACACCGACGACTGGGAGCGAAGTTACTCTCGCGCCCTGAAGGTTCGCGGTGCCTAATCGATAGAACAAAAATGAAAAAAAAAAGTTATGGGTTTAACGTCTATAATTTTTAAACAACTATGGGTGGCCAATCGACAGAGATTTAAAACGGAAGCAGATGAAATCGTGAATTTATAAAAAATGTTTGAAATATGTTGTCAAAAAGTTCAAAATTTAATTCAATCTAATGATTTTTAATGTTTTTGTCTGCCTTGAAATGAGTTACAAACTTGAATTTTTTATTTTTTAGGGAATAATATATTTCCGATATTTATTGTTACCGAAGATATCCTTATGTTTTTTGATGAGACTTGAGATAATTGTAGTGGATATTTCATAGCCAAAGTTACAACTTCGTATTCCTGAGTTTAGTGATCGGATTTGGTAAGCGGCAATGACGTATTGATTAAGTAGCCTCGCAAATAGCGATCACATGACTGACGTTGCTAATCTGTTGTTACGCACAGCCGGTACTTATTGCGTGGCCATGTGCGTAAAATAACAAATACGGAAACGCGAGTGATCACTTTCTCAGCAGTAAGTAAGTCGAGAAGATAAGGTACTGCGAAAACTGTTGTAACGCAAGACGGGACTTTTAATTCACAAACTTGATTTGCAAAATTTATAATCATTAAACAAGTTGTTAATGTGAATAATAGGAATCTTATATAAAACACATCGACATAGAAAGCAACTAACCCGCAATGTCTTTGTTTTACGTCAAGTTATATTGTTTATTTTAGAACGACTTAATGGGCACCTTCGACAATGGGTCCAAATCACACTTATTTTTTCCACAAATTCACTAGTATATACCGCGGATTCTCAGTTTCACATTGTAGCATATGAGAAGTGCGCTCTATAACTACCTTTACATGAAGATGAAGGCTCGCAATCATATTTGTTTAGATCAGAACTATAGTAAATGTTAGGTAAAAAGTAAAATACGCTCTACTGGCACGAGTTGTAGTATTTCGTCACTCTAATAACCGAATTGCGTAAGTCATTTTTGGGCGATTTTGAGTTTTTTATAAAATAGGTGTTTATGTAATGCTGCGCACCTGTCTGTTCCGAAGTATGCGAACCAAGATGGCGGACATCGGGACGTAACATTGGTAACAGGTTAGGGTTAGGCGATAATTTTTTTTCAATTTTCCTTATTTTAGTCCTATTATCAGTTCGAAGACTAGCCAAGAGCCTCCCGTAGTATTTATACCTAAAATTATGGCCTAACCCTAACCTAGTACACATATTACATTCCGATGTCCGCCATCTTGGTTCGCATACTTAGGGAGCCCCGAGATTTTATTTTAAGAATTCCGAAACTCATAAAAATGGAGATTTAGTATGACATGTACATTTGTGCAATTGTTTCGTCATAATCAATTATCATTGTTACCGCAGGACTATTGTGACGTCACAAAGGCAAAATAACCTAAGCGAAGTACGGGTTCTAGCTTAGCGCGTATTATTTTGAATTTATACTACAGTATAGGCAGACATGCGCTTGTGATATTAACTGTCCGAGTCCAATTCACCTTGGCTGGTTTTTATATTTGGTGCATTGCTGCTTTATTCTTTATATTTAATCTTAGTCTTATTTCGGTGGATGTGCAGAACGTGTTATATCAATGAAATATATATTATAAAAAATAATGTAATTGAAACTGATTAGCTATTTTGGGGATTAGACATTGTAGATACTGAGAATTACATTCGTTTTTGGAATGTTTAATTTTCAAAGATCCAACGACATTCCGATGTCCGCCATCTTGGTTCGCATAATTCGGGAGCCCCGAGATTTTATTTTAAGAATTCCGAAACTCATTAAAATGGAGATTTAGTATGACATGTACATTTGTGCAATTGTTTCGTCATAATCAATTATCATTGTTACCTCAGGACTATTGTGACGTCACAAAGGCAAAATAGCCTAGGCGAAGTATTTTCCAGGTTTTGCATCTCGGATTCTAGCTTAGCGCGTATTATTTTGAATTTATACTACAGTATAGGAAGACATGCGCTTGTGATATTCACTGTCCGAGTCCAATTCACCTTGGCTGGTTTTTATATTTGGTGCATTGCTGCTTTATTCTTTATATTTAATCTTAGTCTTATTTCGGTGGGTGTGCAAAACGTGTTATATTAATGAAATATATATTATAAAAAATAATGTAATTGAAACTGATTGGCTATTTTGGGGATTAGACATTGTAGATACTGAGAATTACATTCGGTTTTGGAATGTTTAATTTTCAGGACTGGTACATATGGCAAAGTTGCAAAATTGCGTATTGCGTATTGCCAAGTCATAGACACATTTCTGCGTAAGTCACAGTGCGCCATTATGACGTCACTTAACTGCGTCATACAAATTAACTTGAATCCGGCTACGATCAAAAAATTGAACCATGGCAAATTATTGACTCTCAATGGCATAACAATATCATCAGGAAGTTTTTTACGTTTTTCTCAGAACTGCTAAAAATGACTTACGCAATTCGGTTATTAGCGTGACGATTTTTAATAGTCAGTGCTCATTAGTTTCATGTCGGCACCCTCAGTTGTCTGAAGGTTGTTGCCTGATGAAGTTAGCTATCACCATTAACGAAATACATTTACGTTATGTATCATCGCGAACACACGCCCTACATAGGCGTCGGAAAGTAGTAAAATTGCAATTTTTATCAGGAAGGTACTCAAATAATAAAAACATCACATGAACACAATATTTTAAATTTTACAGGGACTAATAAAAGATGTCCGTAATATTGAATGATTTGAATCGAAAAGGTTTAGCACACGTTAAAAGTATAGTACGCGATGGCTACGCAGAGGTTAGTTTGGACGACATCAAATTGTTAGATGAAGAAGACAAGAAACTCAATATCAAAATTATCGGTGATATTCTGCATGTTTCAGTTCCTGCGCAAAGTTTAAAGTCGGAAAGCCAACGGAAATTTGGGGGATCAGCGAACATCAAATGGGATGATGAAGACTATCATCGTTTAAATTACATCAAATTTGGTCATGACATCGCATGTGTCGTCGCGCAAACTTCGATGAAGTCTGTTGTTACCTTACGACTTGAAGAAACGCTTTCAATTGGGAAGGCATGTATTGTTCTTGAACCAATTTGTGTACGGTTTTGGGGTTATGTTCCCGTTCTTCGAACAAGACATCCAATTCTACCAGCACCAGTAGAATCAAACAGTTCTATATGTGTGAACTTACCAGTTGGCAGATTGCTGCGAGGAGCGATGAAACCTTTTTGCATATACCAGGAACGTCTCAAAGTTCTGAGTGTTTGGTTAGTTGAGATTTGTTTACACGAGTTATGCGATGGCCGTTACGGCAAAAACTGTCCAAGCAGCAATTCTGGTTGTGAGCTTGCTCCCGCGGTTACACTAACATTGGGTGGCACGTACAACACCGTTACTGCTTATATAAGTGGTCAGTTAGGACTGCTAGTATTCGACAGAGAATATTTATTAAATAGTTCTTATCGAAATTACTTTGCCATGGGTAAATTTCTGAAGTTGGTTTTGACGCAGCATTGTGGTTATGAATTAATTGGATGGATCAAAGCCGAAGACTTAAAAAATTCCGGAATGCTTTGCCAGGTTACTATTAGTCTACTTTCTGTCATCGGCTGCGACCTTCCTCGTTATAATATACAAGAAGAGGCAACTTAATATTGCGCACACACGGGATCGATATGATCTTTTAAATTTACGAACCAAGTAACGGGTCCTAGATTTTAAAAAACATAGCTGCAGAAGGTTGTTTTGATAACAGGTCATTACCGCATTATAATCAAAATGAGAATATTATGTAGCTATTTGTTAATATGTGAAGTTTTTCTTAGAACTGCTAAAAATGACTTACGAAATTCGGTTATTAGCGTGACGATTTTTAATAGTCAGTGCTCATTAGTTTCACGTCGGCACCCTCAGTTGTCTGAAGGTTGTTGCCTGATGAAGTTCGCCATCAACATTAACGAAATACATTTACGCTATGTATCATCGCGAACACACACCCTACATAGGCGTCGGAAAGTAGTAAAATTGCAATTTTCATCAGGAAGGTACTCAAATAATAAAAACGTCACATGAACACAATATTTTAAATAGATGTCCGTAATATTGAATGATTTGAATCGAAAAGGTTTAGCACACGTTAAAAGTATAGTACGCGATGGCTACGCAGAGGTTAGTTTGGACGACATCAAGTTGTTAGATGAAGAAGACAAGACACTCAACATCAAAATTATCGGTGATATTCTGCATGTGGCAGTTCCTGCGCAAAGTTGCTAAAAGTATAGTACGCGATGGCTACGCAGAGGTTAGTTTGGACGACATCAAGTTGTTAGATGAAGAAGACAAAGAAACTCAATATCAAAATTATCGGTGATATTCTGCATGTGGCAGTTCCTGCGCAAAGTTTAAAGTCGGAAAGCCAACGGAAATTTGGGGGATCAGCGAACATCAATTAGGATGATGAAGACTGTCACCGTTTAATTTACATCAAATTTGGTCATGACATCGCATGTGTCGTCGCGCAAACTTCGATGAAGTCTGTTACCTTACGACTTGAAGAAACGCTTTCAATTGGGAAGGCATGTATTGTTCTTGAACCAATTTGTGTACGGTTTTGGGGTTATGTTCCCGTTCTTCGAACAAGACATCCAATTCTACCAGCACCAGTAGAATCAAACAGTTCTATATGTGTGAACTTACCAGTTGGCAGATTGCTGCGAGGAGCGATGAAATCTTTTTGGATATACCAGGAACGTCTCAAAGTTTTCCGAGTGTTTGGTTAGTTGAGATTTGTTTACACGAGTTATGCGATGGCCGTTACGGCAAAAACTGTCCAAGCAGCAATTCTGGTTGTGAGCTTGCTCCCGCGGTTACACTAACATTGGGTGGCACGTACAACACCGTTACGGATTATATAAGTGGACAGTTAGGACTGCTAGTATTCGACAGAGAATATTTATTAAATAGTTCTTATCTAAATTACTTTGCCATGGGTAAATTTCTGAAGTCGGTTTTGACGCAGCATTGTGGTTATGAATTAATTGGATGGATCAAAGCCGAAGGCGATGACTTAAACAATTCCGGAATGCTGTGTCAGGTTACTATTAGTCGACTAGCTTTTTTGCTCCGTAACGGCGCAGTCTATTCCGCCGGCGAATCAGTTGATGATCAGTTAATCGCTACGATGACAAACAAACGAATCGAAGATTTTATGCGATCAGAGGTGTTTATTCGGCCCATGTACTATTGTGATAACTAGGCACTGGGCGAACGATTGTGCCATTGGGCGATTTGAATTTCAATCTCGCAAATTCGGCCGCATTTAAATAATTACATCATAGTCGAAAATCACATGTTCACTTTTGATCCAAATATTAACTTCCAGTAGAATTATATATCACTGTAATATTTGTTTCTAGACGAGGTGCATGCTCTGGCGCCTTTGTTTGATACCCCAACAAAAAGATGTTCTCCAACATAGTCATCCACCCCGCGCCGTTTCAGAAGTTTGCTTGGAAGGGCCTCCTCAAAAAAGCTCTACATGGAAAACGTGCCACGGAGAAATCACAAGGCGTTATATCGAAGTGTATTATCTATGACATCATCTTCAACAGTAAAGAGGATGAAGTATATGCGAGAGAAAATGGTGCAAGGCCAACCACTTGGGTGGGTTGCGATAGGAACGGGTGCGACATTTTCGTTTGGTTATTAACGTCTTTGCTACCGACGTTTCTCCGTGCCATTCTCCTCAACGCCAATTTTTTAGGTAATATTAATTTGAATCAAAATATTTACATTGAATGCTTAACGAGGACACCAAAAACGTAATTATCCAAAACGTATCTATATTTGAAAAATGCTTAAAAAAGTGCTACAAATTTTTATTACCTATCGATATTTATTTCCATATTAATATATTTAGGTGAAGAGTATTCCAAATCAAATCTTTTTACAATGGCAACATGTGAGAAAAACTCTTAAATTGATCTTCAATGATAAAAATTTTTTGAAAAAAAAAATTAGGAGAAATTGATTTTGCGTATCTTGTTATTTTTTTTTATTTTTTAAGCAGAGATTTGCTCTGTCACCAACTCCATCTAGCGATCAACCTATAAAATAGTGGTTGATTCATCAGATAAATCTGATTGGTAATAGTGTAAAACATGTCATAAGTGTTTATTAGGGTATATATCAGGCCAGGGTGGTCCAAGGTTGTGGGCTCCGCTCCGCAATAGTATCAACAGTGCAGTACAGAACAAGCACTTCTATTGTGTAAACACATAGTTATCAGGCATTGTCAACCTAGGCTAATGGAATCCGCATTTGATTTAGTTTTCTATCATGCCTATATTGTTAGCATATATTCCCAACCAAAACAATAGAAATCCAGGTAAGAATTTAGACTGCCAAGCACATCATTCAACTCTGCTAGATGCTTCAGCTAGCCATCGTACTAGTCAATTCGGTCACAGTAGCGATATACCAACAATTTTTCTGATTTATTTTATGAGATGCAATTTAAAATACGATATTTTGATTACTCTCCGAATGCGACGCGGGCCACAGATAATGAAGCGGCGGGCCACATGTGGCCTACTGGCCTGGGTTCGGACCACCCTGTATTAGGCAGTATACAAAATTTATTTTTTTGTTATCGACGTCGTAGAATTCAAGAAAGCCATTAACGATTTAACGCGAAAAAATGCACAGCCAGATTCAACTATCGGATGTCTTACAACTCCAAATATCAATGATCTATTTTTTATCTACTGTCGTACAACATTCAACCCTTGTATATCGTTTATAAGTATAAGAAAGTAGTCTTATCTGGTAGGGAAGCAAGCTGGTAAGAAAGAGCCCGTTCCCTGACTTAAGCTCTATTTAGTTCAAGACATCATCCTCAATAAATAAGTGACGATTCGACTATTGAATGCAGCCTTCTTTATTAGAGTCAGACCATCGAGCAACTCAACCGACACAATCAAACAATCGAATCCGAGCGATCAAAGACGACAAAGAGAACGCATAAACTAACGATCAAATTTCATATCCTATAAAGTCGCAGAAGAGATTCATACTAGTCTAACATTACTCCTACCCCTCAGGTACATACATCAAACACGTCCAACCTGTACATTGGAAAATAGACCTGCTACAAAAGCTATCCACAAATCCGTCCAATCATTTAAGACCACTGCGCCAACATTGTTTAGTAAAAAGCTGCATTAGATAAATCAGTGATTGAAAATATGAGAGATTTGATTAATACAGATGCATTATAACCGTATTATTACCTCGAATAGGCAGTGTTATTAAATTTTGCATCTAGCGAAAATGAAATGCTTTCAGCGTCAAGGATATTCTTGATCGTTAGGTCATATGATAGGATTTACATATTTATCCCAGAGGAGCGGATATAACATAGAAATGCTTTTAGTCAAAATATTTTATAGTTAAATTGAAGACTAGTGAATTTATTTGAACTATGCATCAAAAGCTAGAATTCAATAATTTGGGTCTATTAGAACAGTGCCATTAGAATGGCAAAAGGATTTAGTGACAAAATCGCTGGGGGATTTCAGGACTGTGCGTTTGCCACCACGGCGCTCGAGAGAAATCTCAAAATGTAGAGGTGTGTTTATCATTATTCAGTAATGACGTACGAAACTGCAAGGTTTGCTTTGTGAAATAATTGCATGAAAAAGGGGCTCTGAATAAGTCACAAAAACGCGTATATTTTGCCAAGAATGTATTGTAAATCTTTGTGCAACTCGAGATAAAAATTTCCACACGCAATTGCATATAAAGGAAGAATTTGAGTTTAACATATTCGCTCTTTCATTTTTAAGCATGTATGTGTCGTAATGTTTTTACTATCAATTAATTGAGTACAAATTGAAGGGGCCCTGAATAAGTTACAAAAACGCATATAATTTGCCAAGAATGTAGCGTAAATCTTTGTGCAACTCGAGATAAAAATTGCCACACGCAATGGCATATAAAAGAAGAATTTGAGTTTGATTAATATAATCGCTTTTTCATTTTAGAACAAAAAAGACTTTCTCTTTATAACAAGCGAATTTTTGTGTCCATATCATTATTTCACTTCTCTGTGGATCACGAAAAGTTATGGCAGGAAGGCGACAATGTACCGAATTTGATGCTGATGAAGCTTTGTTTCGTATTTTGGAAGAGTCGGACGTGGACGACGATAATTATGAAGACAGTGATATGTCATCATCAGAAGAGGAAATGATAGATCGAGACTCAGGTTTGAAAGCTTTTTTTTGTACATACACATTTGTGACTATTTATTTAACCTAAATTTGACATGTCGTTTTTCAATTTTCAGACTCTGAATCAGATCAAACTACACCGATGGCCGATATTCCATCGACTTCAACGAGCGTGCCACTACCAAAGCGTGCAAGAAAACGTGGGAGACCTGTTGTTGTTTCTCCTCCACAACCAGAGTTCAACTGGGGGAAAACCCCACCCAAAACAACAATACCCCAATTCGGAGAAGCAGCCGGTATTCGAAGTCGGGGTATTTCTCCCACCTCCTCTCCTTTAGATTGCTTCATGCAGTTTTTTACTGTCCAAGTAATCAACCTCATCGTGGATATGACAAACCTGAACGCCGAAAAAAAGCTTCAAGGTATGTAAAATTTTCAAGCAATAAAGTATTTGTTCCTGACTAGTATTCACCTCTAATATTTAATTTACGTTTTCAGACATCAACGCTCTTCGTGTAGCCAGACAACTTTCTCCTCAACAATTCAATCCGACATCGTTTGAGGAGATGAAAGCATTTTTGGGTCTCACTATAGCGATGGGAATCGTGAAGCTGCCGCGTCTTTCTATGTATTGGCAGCAGAAACACTGGATTTTCAGTGTCCCGTCGTTTGCCAGGATCATGTCGAGAGATCGATTTTTGTCTATTTCACGATTTTTGCATTTCTGTAACGAAATTGATGCCCCATCGCGCGATGATCCTGCCCCAGAGACAAACTCTACAAATTGAGACCTCTTTTGAGTATTATTGAACCAAGACTGCTTTCTGTTTACACACCTCGCCGAGAAATTTTTATCGATGAATCCCTTATTTCATTCAAAGGGAGAATCGGCTTTCGCCAATTCATAAAATCAAAGAGGGCGCGATTTGGAATGAAAGTTTGGGTCCTGGCCGAATCCAAAACCGGATACGTCTCCCGTATACAATTGTATACTGGGAAAGACCCCAACGCTCCGGCGGAGGTGGGCCAAGCTAGCAGAGTCGTGAATCACCTCATCGCTCCATTTGAGCATCAAAATTATCACCTATACGTAAACAATTTTTACTCTAGTCCCGAGCTGTTTACTTCATTATTAGAGCGGGGGGTATTCGCTTGCGGGACAATACGGTCCAACCGGAAAAGTTTTCCAAAAGAGCTCATAATCAAACGCATTACCAAACAAATTCCTAGAGGCTTCACTGAATGGAAAAGCATTAGGCCAATTACTCGCCCAATCGATAATAAAGCGGTTTATTTCCTCTCAACAATACATAGTCCAGATTATCCGTCATCTTACGACGGTTCAAAATCTGTCAAAAGAAGAGGTGGAAGAGCCGGTTCTTCCGCGGGGTTAGATGTTCTATGTCCACCTCTTCTGAACGACTACAATTCTCATATGGGTGGGGTAGACCTATCTGATCAGATGCGGAAATACCACAATTTGACTCGAAAGTCAAAAGCGTGGTATAGGAGGGTATTTTCGTACCTGTTGGAGATATCCATGCATAACGCAAGAGTTGTGTGTGAATCCGCATCTGGTCAGAGATGGCAGGGCTTGGAATTTAGGCAAATACTAGTAAATGAACTAGTTGGAAATGTTCGGACAAAAATGAAACCAGCACGTAGATCTGAAGAATCCGCGGGGACCCCCCGACTACAGCTAGGCCATCACTTACCTAGGAGTACTGGTACGCGATGAATTTGCTTTGTCTGCAGTAAGCGCAACCAGAAAGCCCCAAGCGACCAAAAGTAGAAAATGTAACCCGAACAATAGTAATCTGTTCAGAATGTGATGTGTATCCAACGGCAAAACCTGTTTTGAGGATTATCACAAAAAGGTCGAATATTGGCGGTAAACTCTCCACGTTTTATTGCTCTGTAAATATATGTGTACATATGTGTGTGTGTTTGTGTTATCCTACTATTGTGATATTTTGTGAATGTAAATGTGTAAATAAATGTCTACTATATACAACGAATTTGTGTTTACCTGGCAAGAAAAAAATTTGAGAGAGCAAATCAATCATTATCACAGAAAACACAAAGAAACAAGCCAAGACGGTTTAGTACTACAGATGAGTAATCGACAAGCGATGCGATTTACTTCAATATATCGCGTCTGGAATGTGTCATGTGGTTCAGTCATGTCTCATTTGAATACTGACGTAATGCGCTTTACGATAAAAAAGAGATATTGATAGTTTCTTCTTTGAGGTTACTATAGGTCGCAGACTTAGAAAACTTCTTCGACAAAAATTTTTGAATTTCTCTCTTTTTCATGTCACGCGCCGAAAGCATGATAGGCAAGACGTAGCGAGCGTTGTTATTCAAATGGCCATGATAAAGCCGCTTTCAAGGACACATTAAATGATGTTTTTGGCATTTTTGGTTAGTGAAATATTGAAAAAATTATAGAAGGGTGTCAAAATGACCCAGGAACACCCGAGATCATTAGGTTAAGCGTGTATGTGTCGTGATGTTTTTACTATCAATTAATTGAGCACAAATTAATAAATACCTTCCCGTCTTTTTCATTAGAAGCGTGAATATATTTCAGAATAACGAGTTAATTACAGTTACTGCATGTTGGATGTTTTGTCACATTTAATCGGGTTTAAACAAACTTTAAATAATTGTGAAGCATTTTGTGCATTCATCTGGGTATTATTTTGAACATGGGTTTGGTTCCACAACCCGGCATTCCAGATTATTCGACGGAACTATACAACCGTAAGGAACTATACAACCGTAAGACGGGCTATTACTCCCAAACTATGACTCGGGGTCGATTCCAGATGACATATCACACCATGCTCCATGTTTGAGATGTCGACGAGAATTACCGGTTCAATGGTGACAAGATAGAGCCGATAATACAAAATCTTGTGTGGTCTTTCCAAAGGCATTCGCTCCATATCAAGAGCTTTCATCCGACGAATCGATGATGGGTTTTAAGAGAGAGTGTCTTTCAGACAATATGTGCCCCAGAAGCCAACAAAATGGGAATTATTAGCGAGAACATTGGCTGATCCATATACAGGGTATATGTTGAATGTAGCACATTATTATGGACGAGATGAAAAGAATGAACCGATAGCGCATCTTACTAAGACTGCAACTACTGTTGTAAATTTGCTCCAGCCGTATTTGGACGAAGGTCATCACATGTTTTGTGATAGATTCTATACATCACTACCACATGCGGAAAACTTATTCCGTAGAGAAATCTGCATCACCGCGACATTGCATGCAAACAGAAAAGGTATTCCACCAACAATGAGAGCCAAGCAAGAGAATTTCAGAGCCATGAAGTCGGGCAAAATAGTACTTCACATCTGGACTGACAAACATCTCTTTCAACATTTCACAGAGGTGACAGTATGATTAGCAAGAGAGTTCGAGGTCGGAATGAAGTGATAGAAAAGCCTCTTTAGATCGAATCTTACAACAGACACATGGCAGGCGTTGACCTTGCTGATCAGTTTGCTTCATATTATATCTTCACCCGTAAATCAAATTGGGGAAAAAGATGTTTTTCTGGATTTTAGATGTAGTATGATCAGTGGTGCAAAACTTTTAAGTGGTCCGACACCACTTGAGTGGTGCCAAGTGATGAATCTATCACTCACACCAGGCAACTGTATCAGTGTAGGCAATATTAATCATTTGGACGACATTTTTTACAATAAAGTTCTGAATAATTGAAAGGAACGCAACATCGATAAACAACCAAATTTGCCTTCAGGCAAGATTAGTTTTAAAATAGTTTTAATGGTCGTCAGATGACGATTTTAATAATATAATTTGGCCTTCTGGCGTTCACATATATAACCGGAATAATTAGCTTATGTCTTATGGAATTTTTTATAAACATATCCCCATGAAACTATTCCGCAGGGCATAATTTACCTTTCACAAAATGTATATAAGCCTGTGAAACATCTACTTAAAAAAAACCAACGGTGTTCTTCCATTGTTTGGTTCAACAACTGAACTGAACCAGAATAAACAAATATACACCCACAGTAGTATTGTATTGTATCCTACAATACTAAGATAAAAATCAGGCCGACTTGGGAATCTAACTATAACTGGAAGCTAAACAAATGTAAAAAAGGCAGTGAAAAAATCGTACAAATCACTTCAAATATCTAAGTCAGCCGAATTTTTCCAATGAAGGAATTGGAAATACGCAAGTCGTGGACTCGTAGTCAACCGAACCACGCTACCCAGAAAGAGTACACAGCCATACGCCGATTGAATTTTCTCACGCGGAAGACTAACATACTGTCTGTCATTCATGCAACATGCTGGTTACATAGAAGAATAGTAAACTTCATTTATAAGTGACATAGCCGTGAAACTACGGCCACAATACAGGCGGTGCGTAGATTTTGAGATTTACTAAACTACAGTCAAACAATTACTGCCTACAGCAAACAAATACCAGTTTTTTCATGACATAATCTTGAAAAAAGACGCGCAATAAGCAAAGAGCGGGATCGAAACTGAATAGGCATCCATCGCTAAGCAGTGCAAAAACATTTTCTGAGTTAAACTACTTGTGCTTGAAATCTGATCTATTAAACAACGTATACTTATCTTGTACGTACAATCTTCCAGATTCATTGTATCTCGCTGAAATCCAGTCATTTACCATTCTGTAGCACGAAAGATATCCTTGCCATTCCTCCTGAAATCGATAACGAAGGCATTTATGTTACATTGCAATGTTAAATTCATCAGCAAAGTGGAGAAATTTAAGCAAAAATACTAAAGACTACTCATTATGAAAAAATGCAAATAATTACCTATCACATGCGAAATACTGTAAATCACAAGAATGGCTTTATATTTTCCATTTCTTCCTGAAAAAAGACGCCAGAATTATGTTATATTACAATATGAAATTGGGCGGCAAATCTCAAGAAATTGAACCAAGGTATTATATATTACTTAGAAACAGATAATAGACATAATTACCTTTGCATCTTGCAGGTAAACTATCGACAAAAGCTGATAAGAATGCCGAAGCTACAAGCGTCCAAGGCGAGACTCCACCTGATCTAACTGGATGTGAACGCAAGGTCGAAGCTGAACAGAACACGTGTAACGATTGCATTATGGGTAATTGCGCTTGGAGTCTTATGGATGACTGATATATTCGGAACGCAAATATTCAAGGATTTAACACGGGGTTTCTCTACAAACATTCAAATTTTGCTTTGGTAACTAGACAGAATCAACCTTCAATTGCACAATTTTTGATCCATGTTTTGTCCAATCTACCCCTATCTTTCTACTTTTCCGAAGCTTCTTAAAGTATTCCAACCACACGACTAGATTCGGAGGTAGAACAAGAACTTGTTCTCAAGATTTCTAAGAAGTGTTTTCCACCCGCGACCGATCAAAAATACACCCAGTCGGTAGTTCTGGGATCAAATACTCTTGCATCGAAGAGGCGGTTGCAATACACTAATGCAAGCACCTGATCTGTGTCTGCCAGTGGTCTCCAAAATTAGGACCTAGCCTGAAAATAAGACTCCCTCCCCTTAGAATAAGACCTAGTCGAAAGTGAATAACGTGTTATATAAAAGTAAACAGATATCGATTCTCATATTCTGTATCTTTGAAAATCTCGTATTTCTCTACTTTGTAATTTTGTTTCAGATAAATGATGAAGAAATATAAATAACGTAGTGTTATTTTTCGAAAGAAAATTGAAATAGGATCCTGTCCTTTTTTCAGGGAATCAATTAGCCATTACCGAGCTATATTGTATTTCAATAAAGAAAGCTACTTTCTGTTATATTCAATTCGTTAGCATTGTATAAATCTACTTCGAAATCTTCATTTAATGAGTGGCATAAACTGTATGAATATACCATTGATTTACATGAATTTTCACAATATTGGATCCTTTTTTAATAAAGTTAATGAATCAGACACTTACAGTATTTGACTTCGCAGTAATTTGAGTTGTTTGTCGCTATCAAATTTGGGTTTTACTGTTAACAAGGAAACTGTGATGAACAGAAGAATCTGCCTTACCCATCAGTCGGACATGCCGACACGTTATTTTCCATATTTGCCTGAAATAGCTACGATCAGAAAGAAGTGAAATACCATGAGTGTCCAATGATATAAATTCTATTAAATAATGTGCAAATCTAGTAAAATGAATGTAAAAAAAAAACGAGTAAATTAAATGTTTTAATGAAGATTACGCATCGGATCAATGCAAATTTACAATCTATTATAAATGTTGCAAACCACATCTGACCGAAAACATAAAAATAATGGCTTTTTATTTTTTTAGAATATCGATACTTTTGCGCTATCAAATCGCAATTATATAAGTAAATTTATTTACAAATTAAAAAAGACGATTTTGTTTCAATAAAAAAAAAATTGATTTATTCTGATTCATGCCATAAAACATTATTACGTAATTTTCAGGTTCGTGTCTTGGTCTGTCAGACTTGTCTAAGTTCAAATCCTTATCTAAAGGCATGTCACCATTTAGTTTTATCTGGAATGCAAAGCCTGAAGACGCGTTGATTGCGCAGTAAGTGAAAAAGAGATTCGGTAAAAATACGTAACCTATTTTTAAATATTACAATTAGTTAATTATGCTTGTTGTCAATGTCTCAAAATTCATATATTTGAAGCAAGTTTGTGACGAGAACAATTTTCGGTACTTCTGATGTATGCGTACCAACATGAACCCTAACCTGGTACACAACCGGAGTTCGGGTTGTGCGCCATCTTGGTGCGTATACTACAGGAGGTCCCAATTTTCTCATTCTGCATTGTCATCAGGGCGATGTTTATAAGTGCATGCTGATGTGATACGCAAACGTAAATCATGATCGCAAGCTTTTGTAAAGACATTGGTTTCCACGTTGTACATTTCAATTTGTCTATAAAATCACTTACGAGCTATTACGTATACTCGGTTGCCAACAACACATGCAATGCAGTTGTACAAATTCTCCATCGACGTTGTTGTAAAGTCTGTCCATGAATTGTATTTTGGGTCGTACCGTGAAACTACATTACAATGCTGTATGCTAGATGTTCCAAGCGCGTAAAATTTGTTTTCAAACGCCGTATATACTCCTACAACATCCAATAGAGATAAGGATTCCCACGTTCCATTATCTGGGTCGTACTTCGTCGCTGGGCTATTCGTTCGATATTCAATAGCATAAATGTATTTATCGGTTGCCGCCGTACAAAGTTCCCAACCCACATCCAGGCAAACTTTTTTGCAAAATATTTTTCTGATGCCATAACGAACCATTCCGTGAGACTCAATGATGTAGACTTGATTCAGAAAATTCAACACTTGAGCAGCTGAGCCTGGCTCTGTTTTCATTTCCGCAATTTCAATCCAGTCTTTACCTTCTTGGTATCGAAAGATCTTTATATCTCTCACCATGAACAATTCACCATCAACAATCTGAATATTAATTCCTTTCTCCCACTCTCGCTTTGTTTAATCCAATCCATCGCAAATTCAATTCTTTATTCCTCACTGCAAAATTTTGTTTCGGGATGTTCAAAAAACACAAAGTTTACTTCAAAAAGCAACTGTCCAAAGTCTAAAGCAGGGGTTCCTAATTTTTTTTAGTGGCGCCCCCCTTGAAAGTTTAATGAAAACTCACGCCCCCTCCTAAAAAAAGTCAAGAAATGTTAAATGAACGTTTAATTTCCTGTTGTCATCAATGGGAAGGATGTAGCCGTTTTTCGGAAACCAGGAGTTTGATTCTGGGTTTCGTTGTGGACAATGCACATCGAAGGTCGGCTTCACAGTCGAGTTTGTTACGAGCTTTTGTTTTGACACTCACGTGTGCAGAGAAGCCACTTTCACATATATGAGAGGCAGAAGTGGTGTTAGAGTACGCAACGTCATATTACCAACATTTTTATACACGCCCACGTATTTCACCCAAAAATCGTTGAAAGGCATTAGCTCGAAGTCATCTTTTGTAGTGGAGTTGCACTTCCTACCCTCGACGCATTCTGTCCGACGCTTTGCAGCCAAAGCCACAGCTCAAGTTTCGCTATGAACGTGTATGCATGGCATCGTAGTGATCTATGCGGCTCGTATTATCCGCTTTGGTGGTGGTGTCATGGGGTCTTAGCTTTTTACTTATTGATTTTAATCGGTAAGTATGTTGATGGTATTTGTCTGTCTGTATGTATATCTGTATGTCTGTTAGATGCACGCGATATCTCACAAAAGCGAGATTGAATCTGCTCCAGATTTTGCATGTGCATTCATCTTATCTCGGACCAGAAGCCTATTGATTTTGCGCAAATGTCGTATAATTAGCGAGTAATTAATTAATTAGTGATGGGACACAAAGTGTCACTATGGAGTAAGAGCGCTGTTTTGGGGATCCCCTAACTTTCGATCGATAAGTCTTCGGTCTCTGACCGATATTCTCGTTTTTCATTTGACGGTCCACGTTTAAGAATCACTGTTCTAAAGTATCCGAGACTTGATTAAAATGTTTCCTGATATATTTATCTGCTGCTTCATTTATCTCTGCCATGTTAGTTGGAGAATACTCTCGGACAAGATCCTTTATAGAAATGCAATTCTGCGTAGAGATGAGTTTTGAAAGTTTTTTGGCATCTTTAAAAACGGCGTCAGCCACCATCTTGTGCACCTGTTTACAAGACTGTACCAGGGAATCCTTTAACACCTTATCCAAGAGAAAACCCACTGGGTACTGAGACACATCCATGAGATCTTTCAAGTGAGTTTGAATTGTTTCTTCATTTTCAGCGTTTCCTTTAATCCACAGTTTGACTACTTTCCACTTCCTGTAATAATATATCTTTGATGCTTCTAAATATCGCTTTAAGTCCGACTTACTAATAATCCGCAATTTCCCGGGGTAACGGTATAACACATTGTCGAGTTCTTTAACTATAAATTCTTGGATATACTTGTCAAATTCGCAATCGTACTTTTGGGTGATTGCACGGAATTGAATGCAGTTTTCAACATTCACATTTTCTCGCAAAAATATGGAACAGAGCGATCTTAGTCGAGTAA
Source organism: Styela clava (assembly GCF_964204865.1). Taxonomy (NCBI): domain Eukaryota; kingdom Metazoa; phylum Chordata; class Ascidiacea; order Stolidobranchia; family Styelidae; genus Styela; species Styela clava. The sequence goes on from NC_135255.1 coordinate 22,913,986, forward strand.
GTTCCATCAAGGTCGCTTCATGTAGAATGCTTTCCACATTTTCCAACGTTATATTAGCTTCGCCAGTGTACATGAAGTCAATGCATTGCTTTACCGCATCGGGATCTGATTCTTTCATATCAATATATTCTTTTCGCGTTTCAATCATTTCGCTTTTGAACAAGGCCTTGAAATAGTTGGAACAGGAAACTAAAACGTTACGATGAACAGGGAAAGCTTCATCGGAAACGTTGATTTTGAAATCGCTGGCAAATTGTTCTTCGCGAGTTAATTTAAGTCCGGACATGAGGTCATGCGCATGCTCGGACTTTGTTCTTTCGATAGCTGACTTCATTGCAAAATCCTTACTATTCTTTCACTATCGCGGGATTTTCTCGAATGCCACTTGGCGCTTGTGCACCTGATACTATTTGAGTAATTGCACCTGTTGCGTATTTTGTTATTAACACAATATTTGAATCCAAATATGATTTGTATGTCGACTGTTCATACCGTCATACTTTCATACATGACTGAGAAATATTCTATGTCTATGTAACTGTATTATATGCCTATTTTTTTGCTAAAACATCAGAAATTGGTTTTAGTTTGGTCTGTAGAAATTGTCAAAACATATTTAAGAGGAGTATCTGTCAATTGAGATCTGTGTTTAGATTCGCTGAAATTCATCAGACTGAAGATCTGTTCACCCACTCATGTAGAAAAAGTTAGTCTTCAATAATTTACCTATAAATCTTCAGGAATTAAGAATGCAGAAAAGGGAAGGCGGGATGAACACGAGTAGTAGATCATGTATCGAAGACGGTCCTACGTACCACACCTTTCGCCGCAAAACTAAAGTGGTCCTCTGTCACCCCATGTGGTGACGGTCCTCATAACTGATTTTTGCGTCACTGGTCATACTCCTCAGAAAAGTTTTTATTTGACACTGTTACGTGAAGAGTTTGTTAAAAACGAAAGAAACTGCTCGGGGTACGCTCGATCAGTGTTCTCTTTCAATAACAATCAGCCTGACTGAGTGAAGATTTCGATATACTGAAATATCGTTACGTTCACAAAATGAATATGAACGGGTTTGTTGTATTTTATTGCGATTGCAAATTTATAAAATTATTAATATAAACAGTTATATTACAAATGTCTGAAATAAGTATTGATAATAAATAAATTGAAACACACAATCCAAAAAGATGGTGAAAAATATGTCCTTTTACAAGCTTGGCAAAAACTAGACCATGGGATACGCGTTTGCATAGAACAATCGACCAAGGTCTGTTTTCACAGTACCCTTCTTGTTCCGCTGCCTGCGATGAAAAATGATAATAATTTCACAACAATAACCCTCGTTATTAAATTAGGCACATTTGCTGCACACTTCGTGGTGCTAGTAAAGTTTTGCTACAAAATTTCGCGTCTTTTGAGTTACATAGATAGTTTGATCCAGCATGATGGCGAGACAACAACATCCAAATATTTATGAATGTATAAAATGAATTTTTGTGAAGGATGTGTAACTGGGATTGTTTCACTCTTCTGCATAGTCCGCGGATCGCAAATGATATGGACACGAAATGATCCCGCAATCGTATCGCAATCGTACCCGCAGTCCGTCGGTCAATTCGTAAAACTGCAACGCCTGTAGAAAAGAACATTGATTGAAAGAAATTGTAAATTAAGTTTTATATCTATATATACATATTTATTATAAATAAAACTTACTTTCAGTATGTATTTCAGTGTATGTGGGAATTTGTGACTAGTAGTTATTTCTTATTGGGGTGATTTAAAAAACTAAATGTTAATATATGGCCCGTAAAAATAACAGAACATGTGTTTAGAAGAAAATACATTATTACGTAAATGTAATAAAAAAGATAACACACTGAAACAGTAAATTCAATAGGAATGAAAATGCTGGGTTAAGGAAAACGTAATTCAAATATAAAGCAGAAAACAAATTTAAAAAAATAGGCAGAAAAAGAATAACGCGTGGTATATACTTTAACGTGCCGGTAGAAACTCGAATTTAAAGGTACATCCCCCTGACAATAAATGTGTTTTTGCACTAAGTCCCACGGACGTGTCTCCAGAAAACTAAACTTTGAGGTTTATTGAACTTAATCGTTTTGTACAACATTCACGTGTATCGTTGAGTGTTTTTGTTTACGTAATGGGAATTATAGTGCGAGACAAACTCAGAGTTGTCACGGCAAGGCAACTACGGTATACTAAAGGGCATTCATTGTGTGCATATTATTGTCAATAGTACTCATATCAAAGCAGCAAAAAATATACCAATTGTAAGGTAACAAAATAATGATACTTTTATGGCAGGAAAAAACTTGTAGTGTTAAAAACATGTTACCCTGTACTCACAAGTGATTTGATGCTGGAGTCAAGAATTTACATACAGGAATTGTATAACCGTGAGATATATATGTAGGAATATTCAACAAAATTCATACAACAAAAACAAAGGTAGTATTAAATATCATTCTAAATTAGCCACTTTATGTAAAACATAGAGTAGACTAAGGTAAATTTGAGCAAAAATTTGATTAGCAAAATAATAAAAAAGTAGGCATTATTGCCTGGTTCGAAAAAAAAAGGAAGATTCCAATGAATTGCTACTAAGTTAAGTTTGGAACCAAGATTTTAGCGGGGCAGGGTCAAATATTATATCATGATACATAATGCGAGTTGGGACTTGTATTACATGTGAAAACTATATAAATGGGACAAGTATGTAGAAATCGGGTGAATGCAGTTAGGACGTGTCACAATGACATGGTGACAATGAAATGTATACACTGAACTTTAAGCATGTATCGGAAGTTAACAGAATACATATTGAGTAAATGTGAACTAAATAAATAAGTGACCAAGACCATTGTGGAGCGGGCTAGGTGATTGCTACATAGCACCTGATTTTTAATTATTCCAATGGGTAGCTTAACCTCAACGCATTATGTGTTGGAGAAGCCATTATAACAGAAGTACTTGAATGACTTGTGCCCATCGGTATGAAATACACAAGTAAAATTAGGGGCTAAAATACAATAACGATATTTACACAAAACATTATTTTATTACAGGTAATGTGGATGTAGACAACTGAAGAGCTGGCAATGTCATAAGATGGTGCTTGCTGGACAACATCAACTGAATGTAGAGACGGCGAAAAGGTAAAGGGAAAACATGAATTTATTTCCGTTCTAACATGCGTAATTTCATGTTTCGGTACACGACGAATCCAATTTGATTGGGTAATTTCCATGAAATCTGTTCTGGTATATTAAATAAATCATTGAGCTGAGTTTAACCAATAAACGTTCGTTGCTTAAGCCGAGTGATTCATTACTATCACAGTATGGTATTGCCCGGTAGTCGGCGACATTTCATGACGTTTTCATACGATGAGTTCTCTGGAGAAAGAATATCAAGTAACATTTACATTATGATTTATAAGTTATCATTAAAATTGTGATGAATAAATGAAATTTACCGAGTAACTTGTATGTATCAGCTAGTATTAATTTTTCTAGCCATGGAAAATCAAACTGTGCAAATCAAGCTTTAGGGAAAAAAGACAAAAGTATACGAGGCCAGTAAGTGGCATAACAAAACATCTATTCATAATAAAGTGTATATCATACTCGATGGTCCGGCATCTGTTTGCACTTTAGTGCGTGAAACCGCCTCGCATTTGTTTCACACTTGACTGATTTTGTGATTTGCGTATTCTGCGATTGCAACATAACCTCACACATTGATGTTGCCATGTTTCTAGTATTGTTTTGTAATTATTTCTAGGTTTGTATTGGGCATATTTAATGCTGCTCAAGTAGGGTTTAGTACTAGAGTAATTTATGATATTTTTCTGATGACAACCTACCCCGATTTGCAGACTGTTAACAAATTAGAACATAGAATTATGCTAATTTGTCCTGTGTTGCTAGGCCAGCTCTCTTTGTGTTGTTGCTTATTTCTGGCAACGCTCGTTCTTTCGCTCGCTGCTTTCCTGGCGGGAATGTTGGCAGTGATTATCTGCTCTCCAGTTTTGTTAGATTTTTAGTTGTTTAAGGTCTCAAGGAACCGGGTTTTTAAGTCATATATTTAGTAAAAGTTACCTTTGAATCTTTCCCAGCTCTATTCGCGTTTAGATGTTCGTTATTCTCAGTAGGCTAGGAAAACAGTTGAAAGTAGTTATTTCATGATATTTTGTGTGTTTATTTGTTAGATCTGATCAAATATAGAGCTAGGTAAAATAATAGCTTCCAGTCAAATAATTGGTTGTTCGTTGAGTTGAAGGCTACATCGTCAAGTAAGTTTTTGATTTATCGTATTTTATGCTTTATTTAGTGATATGAAACTGCAATTTTAAGGTAAACAATTGTGCTGTATTTTTGGCTTTTTCAATTAATTTGTAATTCTAAATTGATAAATATTGTGCTTTTTAAGTGCTAATTAGTTAGATGTTTGGTGTTTTGTTTGGTTTTATTGTGTGACATATTTTGAGACTGTTTTTCATTTCTGTTTAGAAAACCGTACTACGTACTTGGTACTATCGTGCTACATTCAATCGTACGTACACTGCATTTTAAACGTACCTTTTTCGTGACAACAAGAAATTTCAAAAGGCAATTTGTACGCGTATTTTTATTGTGGAGTCTCGAAACGATTCAGAGAGCAACCGTCCGTTAACGCGTGTTGGCGCTAGATAGCGACTCCGATTTGGCGCCTTCATAAGTTTTTTGACGTTTGCACAAAAGCTGAAAGGAAAATTGGACATTAATTCTGAAGTTGCCTGGTTGAAGTTAAATAAAAATGGCAACGGCTGATGCTCACTTAAAGGTCGAGGACAATGAAGATGATTCAACAACAAATGACGGTTCTGCAAAATCAGACGTTCATGAAACAACAATAATTGCAATGTCAGTTGAAACACAACCTAAATCAAGTCTTGCATTGGCAAGTGAAAATGTTGTGAGTGATCATTCTAGTGGTGTGAGTAAAGACTTGTTCCTAAGAATACCTGATGTGGATTCAGTTTCTCACCTAAGTTCGCGAAAGAGCACTAATAAAGAGAAGTCTATAGCATCTTGTGTTGCTGAAGAAATGTCAACAAACACACATGTAATGACCACAAGATCAAAAGTGAAACAAAAGAAATCAACTGTTTTAACTCGGGATTGTTTGTCAAGAAATTCAAAAAGAAGAAGCTTGAAAACGTTTCGTAGTGCAAGTTATCGATCAACATCTGTTGTCCAGTCACAAAAATCAGCTTTTAGTGAGTCGCAAATAGAAAACATCTATGAAGCACGAAAAATAAGTCAGCAAAGAAAAACTGAGCTAGAGAAACAACAGCTCGGTAACCGGTTGCAACAAGAAAAAGAAATTTGGGAAGAAAATAACCAAATTGAAGACTTGACACTGGAAAAGGAGTGGCAAGAACTCCTGCAACAACAACAAGTTGAGGAGGAAGAATTAAGAAAAGAAAAACAACGTCAAGAAGAAGAGTTAAAAAAAGAAAAACAACGTTAAGAAGAAGAATTGAGGCACGAAAAGCAACGTCAAGAGGAAGAAATTAGAATTGGAAACCAACGTAAGCGAGAAGCATTTATGCGTCGTCGCCAGGAAATACAACAAAAAAGAAAGATCGAAAACGTTACATTCGATCGACGTAAACAAAGAACCCTTCAAGAAATCGAAGACAGAAGTCGACGAGAACTGCTGGGATTGGACATGTACTTTAATGAAACTTTAGCAGAAAGTGGGATAATTGTTAATATATCCCCATCTGCTGTTATTGCTTATGATACTACTAATCAACAATCGACACAAAATTCTGTAACTACACCATCAGAACCTGAACCCGATGTACAAAATGCACATGTAATATTACCTGTAACAACTGCACAATTTTCACAACCGCAGATCACACAAGTCACCAGAACGAATATGTTGAATACCATGAGTAGAAGGAGGACAATCGCCGGGGAAAATGGTGATTCGGTTTTTCCTGCCTCTGAAATTGAAATTTGCAATCCACAAAATGTTAGTGTGTTGAATGGTGATTTGTGGTTGAGAATGTGTCTGATATGCCTGAACAAATAATTTGTACTACTGGGTCATTGAATCCCAGAAATGTTTTGAATGTTAGTTCAGGAGTGGCTACTACCTGTTCTTATATGCTGAATGATAGTACCGTAGCTCCCCGGGTGAGTGTGAGTGCGTGTACTATGAACAATGTGACTCGAATACCTGAAATGAGTGTGAGTTTACCATTCACCTCACCTATTTCAAATGCTAGTCAGATTCCAATCTATACTGCTCCTAAAGCAAGTTCTGTACCGGTAGTGACTATGTCAAATAATGTCCCTTTGGCAGGTGTGACCCAAATGCCTGTTGTGCCTAATCAAGTTTTGTCATACCCTCAAATAATTTATGTACCCCAACCTCAGTTTGGTTTACCACCTCCGGAACCCCCTACTTTTTCTGGAGATGCTGCGGACTGCGGAGTACAGATATTTTTTGAATATATTTGACACTGTAATTGGAAGTAGAGTTCAAAGCCCTAAAGAAAAAATGGTGTATTTGCTTAAATATACAAAGGGTCCTGCTCATGCACTGGTCAAAGGTTGCCAGCATCGTGGATCTGAATGTTATAATGAAGCAATTCAGTTGCTTGATGAAACATATGGACGAAAATATCAAATAGGGGAAGCTTGTATAAATTCAGTTTCCTGTGGTCCTAATTTAAAATTGGCTGATAAAGATGCCCTAACAATGTTTGCCGCAGAGCTGATGTCCTGTATGAATACATTGATAGGAATTGAATATAATAATGTATCTATTATGACAATTGATAAGATGGCCACGAGAATGCCTCATTCTTGGAGGGCAGGGTGGCTGTCTGTAGTTGATGACGTTTTAAATGAAAAGAAGGTGAATTTAACAGTTGAACATTTGGCGAATTATGCTCGAAAACGAACTCGTGAAAACACGAATCTGCCTTCTAATGATTCGAACTCGCCTCCAAAGCAATCGAACCCTGTGAAAGGTCTGAAACCCTATAGATCAACATTTGCTACATCAGTTGTTGATAGGCCTGTACGAAAATGTGTTAAATGCAATAAAGATCATTTTTTTGAATCAGTGTGTTAAATTTCGTGAATTGAGCTATGAAGATAAAATTGGGTTTGTCAAGAACCAAAAGCTTTGTTTTTCATGCCTCGAACCTGGTCACTGGAGCAAAGACTGTAAGCGAACAAAGCCTTGTAAGGTTGAAGGATGCAAGAGAAGACATACAACGGTTCTTCATCCTCCAGACAAAATCCAAATTAATCATTCTGGGACAAAAGGTGATGAATCTCCTGTTTTGAAAAATTTTGGCTCTCAAACACCTGAAACTGAAACCAAATTCAATGCTTTTGTTAATACATCTAAAAATGAAAAGGTTTTGCTCAATTTGATTCCTGTTAAAGTACGTGTTAATGGTGACAAAAATGCTATTGTGACAAACGCATTTTTTGATAATGGTTCCACTTGCTCATTCATAAGTGAGTCTCTTATGCACAAGTTAAATGTTGATGGTCTCAAGATAAATTTGAATGTTCGTACAATAAATAATGAAACTGAAAGTAAACAAAGTATCATTGTGAAAGGTCTTGAAATTTCGGACTTTGATGAATCTGAATATGTGCCATTGACGCCATTATTTTCAAACGATAAAATTGGTGTTGAGCAATCTGATATTCCCTCTCAAAAGGACGTGGATCAATTTTTTGAATTTAAGAATGTTGACGTTGTTATACCAAATATTAAATCTGAAGTGGGTCTTTTGATTGGCAAGGATAATCCTAAATTGCACAAACCATTGGAAGTTGCCTATGGCCCTCATGACTATTTTGCATCTAAGACTGTTGCTGGATGGATGATTAGTTGTCCACCTAAGAAGAATGACAATCAAGGTAATCCATGTAATTATTTTGTGAAAAATGAAGTGCATCCATTGTGTCAAATGTGCACGGATGTCATTGATTCGGCTAATAATGAAAAGGAAGAAATCTCCCCTCGACAACAAATGTTCCTTGATAGGGTGAGCGAATCTATTAAGTTGAAAGATGACGGACACTATGAAATTGATTTTCCATTTATAAATCCAAATTCGAAATTACCTTCAAATTATTTGCAAGTGAAACAGCGAACCGAATCGCTCAAGCGTCGATTTATTAGGGATCCAAATTTTTATTCCGAATATAAAGATTTTGTAGAAAATATGTTAACTATGAGCTATGCAGAAGAAGTTTCTGATTCTACTGAAAGTGAAGGTCAAATTTGGTATATTAATCATCATGGCGTTTATCACCCGGAAAAGAAGAAAATTCGTGTAGTATTTGACTGCTCATCTAAATTTCAAGGAATCTGCCTTAACGACGTTCTGTTGAAGGGGCCGGACCTGGCCAATAACTTGGTTGGTGTTCTGTCAAGGTTTCGCAAAACTGTGGTTGCTGTACAGGGAGATATTCGCTCAATGTTTTTACAAGTGAAGGTACCCGCAAAACACAGAAATTATCTTAGATTTTTCTGGTGGGAAGACAGCGACATAAATAAACCCATGAAAGAATTTCGCATGACAGCTTATCCATTTGGAACGGTTTGCAGCCCAAGTTGCTGTAATTATGCATTGAGACAATCTGCCGAAGACAATAAACATGATTTTGATATAAGTGTCATAAATGCAATTAACGATTCATTCTATGTGGATGATTTTTTCGATTCAAGACCAAATGCCGAAAGTGCCGTTTCTCTAGTGAAAAATATTTCTGCTGTCTGCGCAAAAGGCGGATTTGAAGTTTTAAAATGGATCAGTAATTATCGCAATGTTATTGCCGAAATTCCTGAAGATATGAGATCAAAGAATTTGGAAAATTTAAATTTAGCTGTTGACGCTTTACCTCTTGAACATGCTCTAGGTATGATTTGGAGTGTTGATGAAGACATCTTGTGTTTCTCTGTTAATCCTAAAGAGAGACCTTGTAATAGACGTGGCATGTTAAGTGTCGTGAATTCTATTTTTGACCCAATGGGCCTGGTACAGCCAGTGCTTCAGCCTGTGAAGGTTCTAATGCAAATGCTTTGCAGACAGAAGTTCAGTTGGGATGACCCAATACCGCCGGGAGTTGAACAAGAATGGCTAAAATGGCTTTCTGAGTTGCCTAAACTGAAGGAATTTATTGTACCAAGATGTTTTGTACCCGTGGATTACGGTGAAGTTGTAGAAACTCAAATTCATCATTTTTCGGATGCGTCTGAAAAATCATATGGCGCTGTGTCTTATCTCAGGATGTTGAATTCAACTGGACAAATACACTGTGTGTTACTTTGTGGAAAATCTAGGCTAGTACCATTGAAAGGCTCGACAATACCTAGACTCGAACTGTGTGCAGCAACTATTTCTGCGCGCAATGATAAATTTTTCAGAAATGAGCTTAAAATTGAAATTTCTGCATCCTATTTTTGGACAGATAGTACGACGGTTTTACGCTATTTGGCTAATGAGGATAAAGTATTTAAAACTTTTGTTGCTAACAGAGTAAATCTAATCAAGGAAGTTTCTGAAATTAACCAATGGTATTATGTGCCATCTAAATTGAATCCGGCTGATGTTGCCTCCAGAGGTATGTCAGTGGATGCTTTCCTGAATTATCCGAAATGGAAATCTGGTCCAAGTTTTTTATGGAAATGTCATGATGAGTGGCCTGAACAACCTGATTTCTTACATTCTGTGTCTGATGGAAATTAAGAAAGAATTGCCTGAAAAATGTTTTGCTGCTGTGAAAGATCAACAATGTGTTCTTGATGATGTCGTTGCTAAATATTCAAATTGGCATCACTTGAAGAAAATAATTGCTTGGATGTTACGTTACATAAACAAATTAAAGTCAATTGTTGGATCAAACTGCAATTTGAAATCTGGACCTGTTGAATCTTTAACTGTAGAAGAAATGATTCTGGCTGAGGTGGAAATTATAAAGCATGAACAAAGAAAATACTTTTCAAAAGAAATTGATGTTTTGTTCAAAGGAAAACAAATTCCAAAATCAAGCTCTTTATGTAATTTACAACCATTCTTGGAAAACGGACTACTTCGTGTAGGAGGTAGGATCAGAGCAGCAAATGTTGAGTTTAATGCAAAGCATCCAATTATTATCCCAAAAGAAAGTAAAATTGCTTCTTTGATAATAGATTATGTCCACAGAACAACTGGTCATAACGGTCGTGAATATGTGTTAGCTGAAATAAATCAAAAGTATTGGATCGTAAAAGGTAATGCTTTGGTGCGAAGTGTTTTGAGAGGATGTGTTCCTTGCAGGAAGAGACAACGTCCTCCTGAATCTCAATTAATGGCGGACTTACCTGAGAATCGCTTGATACCGGATAAACCTCCTTTCACATATGTTGCAGTGGATTGTTTCGGTCCATTCTTGATCAAGCAAGGAAGGAGCGAGGTTAAACGTTATGGTGTGCTTTTTACTTGTTTAGTGTCGCGCGCTGTACATGTGAAAATAGCAAACAGTCTGGACACTAGTGCTTTCATTATGTCTCTTAGAAGATTCATAGCAAGGAGAGGTCAAGTTATTGAGATGCGATCTGATAATGGCACTAACTTCGTCTCTGGTGAACGAGAACTCAGAGATGCGATTAAATCTTGGAACAAAAACCAAATTCATGATTATTTGTTACAGAAAAACATCAAATGGATATTTCAAACGCCTGCTTCATCTCATCATGGTGGTGTGTTTGAGAGACAGATTAGAACTATAAGGGAAATCTTTAATGCTATTTGCTGTGAAACAAGTGTTGACAGATGAGAGTTTAAGAACTCTTATGTGCGAATGCGAAAATATTGTGAATGGACGACCGATAACTACGGTATCGAACGACCCTAAAGATTTAACTCCATTAAGTCCAAACAATTTATTACTGATGAAAGAGGAACCAATGCTTCCTCCAGGTGTGTTTGACCCCAAGGACATGTATGCTCGAAAGCGTTGGAAGCAAGTCCAATATCTTGCGGATGTTTTCTGGAAACGTTGGAGAAAGGAATTCCTTCCGCTTCTTCAATGTCAACAAAAATGGAACAAAGTGCAACGAGATCTTCAAAAGGAAGACATTGTACTTGTTGTGAATGAGAATCAACCACGAAACACTTGGTTGCTGGGACGAGTCATTGAAACTTACCAGGACAGCAAGGGTAGGGTTCGTTCCGTGGGTGTTCAAACCAAACATTCCATATTCCAACGCCCTGTGACAAAAATTGTACTTCTGCGTGAGTGTGATGAAGCATGATTTGATAACTTTTCAATTTCGTTTTAAAGAATTTCTTTCTGGCATGATTGTTGAGTGTGTGGAAATCTTGTAAGTTTGTGGATGCAAATTTTAAATTTCCAAGGGGCCGGGATGAAACCGCCTCGCATTTGTTTCACACTTGACTGATTTTGTGATTTGCGTATTCTGCGATTGCAACATAACCTCACACATTGATGTTGCCATGTTTCTAGTATTGTTTTGTAATTATTTCTAGGTTTGTATTGGGCATATTTAATGCTGCTCAAGTAGGGTTTAGTACTAGTGTAATTTATGATATTTTTCTGATGACAACCTACCCCGATTTGCAGACTGTTAACAAATTAGAACATAGAATTATGCTAATTTGTCCTGTGTTGCTAGGCCAGCTCTCTTTGTGTTGTTGCTTATTTCTGGCAACGCTCGTTCTTTCGCTCGCTGCTTTCCTGGCGGGAATGTTGGCAGTGATTATCTGCTCTCCAGTTTTGTTAGATTTTTAGTTGTTTAAGGTCTCAAGGAACCGGGTTTTTAAGTCATATATTTAGTAAAAGTTACCTTTGAATCTTTCCCAGCTCTATTCGCGTTTAGATGTTCGTTATTCTCAGTAGGCTAGGAAAGTTATTTCATGATATTTTGTGTGTTTATTTGTTAGATCTGATCAAATATAGAGCTAGTTAAAATAATAGCTTCCAGTCAAATAATTGGTTGTTCTTTGAGTTGAAGGCTACATCGTCAAGTAAGTTTTTGATTTATCGTATTTTATGCTTTATTTAGTGATATGAAACTACAATTTTAAGGTAAACAATTGTGCTGTATTTTTGGCTTTTTCAATTAATTTGCAATTCTAAATTGATAAATATTGTGCTTTTTAAGTGCTAATTAGTTAGATGTTTGGTAAGTTTTATTGTGTGACATATTTTGAGACTGTTTTTCATTTCTGTTTAGAAAACCGTACTACGTACTCCGTACTATCGTGCTACATTCAATCGTACGTACACTGCATTTCAATCGTACCTTTTTCGTGACAACAAGAAATTTCAAAAGGCAATTTGTACGCGTATTTTAATTGTGGAGTCTCGAAACGATTCAGAGAGCAACCGTCCGTTAACGCGTGTTGGCGCTAGATAGCGACTCCGATTTGGCGCCTTCAGTGCGTATGAAACAGTCAAGAGTCCAAAATCGTTACGTTATGTATATTTGAATGTCTTGGCACGAACTTTCGTACATTGGGGTAACTTGTATCGTTTGCGCCTTCATGAATGTTGTAAGATGATATGGCCCTATTTTACGTTTCCAGATTCTTAAATCAATCTCAGTGAAAATATTGAGCTGCTGTTTTTATCTAAACTACGACATTAGTTTTTTCTAGATTGGAAATCTGCAACCAATGAAACAAGACCAAGTAGCTGTATCATCAATTCCCAAATTTACCCCAATTTGCGGTAAAATTATAAAAAAAAAGTAATTTCCTCAAAATTCTAATAATGATTTTTTAGGAATCAAGTTATACAACTTTAACCTTTCAGGAACATGTTTCGTCCCGTCATGATCAAATAAAAATAAATCTTCCCAGCTTATGTTGTAGAATAAAATGTACATGTAAGTTCCTGTACGACGTATGTAATCACCCGTGATATATAGCCTATTTGTATTTTGCGTGTTGTGAAAAACTACGAATAAACTCAAGAATATATATATTTTTTTTAAGGTCTCTTCATTTTGAGTCGGGGTAACCTACAGATTGTATTCGTTGGTACAAGTAAGTTCACGAACTCGGGACAAAACTTATGTCAGGCTAATCAACATTTATTATGTAGTCCGATCTAATCAATCGAGTATACTCTTTTTTTCAGGGTGGTCCAAGGTTGTCAGCACCGCGGGCCACAAAATTATTTTTGCATTGCTCGCGGGCCACAATAGTGCCAAGAATAGGTAAACAGTGCAATATAAAACAAACGCTTTTATTGTGCAAACACATAGTTTTCAGGCATAGTCATCCAAGGCTAACAGAATCCACATTAGATTTTTAGTTTTCTATTGTTAGCATATATTCCCGACCAAAAAGATAGAAAGCCAGATAATAATTTGACTGTCGAGCACATCATTCAACTTCGCTGGTTGCCTCAACTAGCCATAACACTAGTCAATTCAGTGACATTAGTGGTGTAACAATATATTAAAAAGATTTTTTTCTGATTAATTTTATTACAAAACAACGCTAAATGTTATTTTTTGATTACTCTCCGAATGTGACGCGGGCCACAGATAATGAAGCGGCGAGCCACATGTGGCCGCTGGCTTGGGTTTGGACCACCCTGCTCTTTTTTATACAGTTTAATGGTCAGTTGAGATATATAAATTTGAGAAACGAATCCTTGCTTTGGTGCTAATGCCTTCATATTTAATAACATAAGATTAAATTTTTAGGTTCCGTGCATAATGGTTGGACGCAAACGCGCTATACGTTCATGCTTGCACTGCAACGCTACTGATCACAACGTGCGAACATGTTCCGTGAAAGGTGGAGTCAATGTTGAAAAGCAATTGCTTCGAAGTGTGGCAATGACGCCACTTCTACTAAAACTAATGACAAGAACGTTGTGGTAACTGAGACTTTAACGCAGGATATGCCAAAGTCGATTGACCAGGGGCCAAAATTACAAATGGAAGATATTCGCAGGCCAGAAGAGGGGAGAGAGAGAGGATTTTTTATTTTCGCCAACCAGAAAAAAAACAGTCATAACAATAAATAATGGTAACAAAAAATACACTTTTTCGGTATAGACTGGAAGGAGCGATACGACCATGCGGTCATCGGAGTCAGCTCCCTCCAAGTTTACGCTGATAAGTTTACAGTAAAATATGACTATTAGAAGTGGTTAAAATTCATGAAACAAAATTTGTAAAAAAACAAAAACGAACAAACAAAAAAAAAATGAACTAAGCAATTATTGTTGTTAACATCTATATATACAAACACACAATTTGAATAAACATAGTAATACAGAAAAGTTATAAAACTAACAAAATAAATGCGGTATGATGCAACTAAGAAGCCCATTATTATTTTTCATTTGAAGAATTATTGCATTCATTTTGGACTGGGATAATAATTCATGAAGGGGTCAGGTAAGGATATTACAAGCATTCGTCATGGATACATATTTGGAAAATGTATGTAAGCGGGATCGGGATGCTATTTATCGTTTTGATATTACATGTGATGTTGTTATCTAATTTACCTAAACTGCCTGCAATTGGGCTACAGATTTCATAGCCATCAACATGTGATGATTAAAAACAAAATGAGAAAACAAGAGATGGGCTGAGGCGCGTTATACAAATTGAACAAAATAAATAAAATTATTTTAGCAGAGTCAATTTTTAAAAGATAAGATTTGTCTTTGAGAAATGAAACAGTTTGAACGAATAATCAACTATTACACAGACTATTATTTGAAAGCGCGGTCTAAGTCCCATGAATAAAAAATAAATTTGGTTATTGGACTACTATACTCAAATGTAAAATTGGACACATAACAATTGTTTGTTTGAGTCAGCAAGCGGTAAGCCTCACATGTAAAAATAAGTTTCAGGAGATAAACAAAATGGTACTCATAGTCATGTGAATATAATATTGGGAAACAATTGTATAAAGGGTGGAATCAGCCTTATAACAAGAAAGAATCTAGACAGATGGGTGACTGATACCCACAAATACATATATAAGTACCAATTTATAAACTATTATATGCCCCAAATGTGAAACAATTTTGGTAATCTCAATATCAATAATCATAGATAAGTGGAAATTTGGATAAATAAACATTATTTGAAATAGAGAGGGTCAGCCTCTCAAATGCACAAAATAGACCTCAATATAAAGATTATGGCAAGGGTTCAGCCTCAAAATTAGACGGCAGTTATTGCAAATACACCAAGGGTTCTCATAATATAAATATGGATAAATATACTATTATTTGAATCAGCAAGGGTTTGCCTTAAAATAAGATGGCAGTTATTGCAAATACACAAATAGTATTCAATATATAAATATGGATAAATTAACTATTATTTGACTTAGCAAGGGTTTGCCCCAAAGCTCTGCAAGTCACCGGTATAATTGAACTGTTACAAACCGTGATAATGGCAAAGAAAAAAAAAAGTGTACAACTATTTCACTCAAAGTTGATGGGCCATATTAAATCATTACGCATGCCATGGAACCACTTCAATGGAAGATAACTCAACACAATAATTATCGACTCGCCTTTTTATTAGACAAACGGTTGCTCTTTCGCTGTGTAGGCCTACTGAGACAAACGGTTGCTCTTTCGCTGTGTAGGCCTACTGACGGGCTTCGAGTAGGTTCCTTCAAAGTCCAGGTGATATGTTATGGCTTTTTACATGTATGTCGAATAAACAATTTTCATTTAGTAAACAATGCTGGGGATGGTACCTGCGCCTACATTTCAATTCTAGATGTTATGCGATCTTTGGGCTTACCCAATATACCGGACAATGTCCAGCAAATGTAGGTCAATCGTAGCAGATGAACTAAGTAGTTGTCCGAATATTTATGATTTAATAGAAACTGATGCTGATGATCGTGATGCTATTGCCTCACTGCATCCGATAACAGTTCGTTTGTGGGACGACAGTTTCCACTTCCCCGTGGCACTCTTTTTTCGTATATTGGAAGAGTCTGACATAGATGACGACATTTGATACTTGATAAAAATTTATATTTGATTCGATATAGAAATCGAACATAGGTTTATCAAGTTTCAGATTTTGAAGCAGAGGCAGATTTATCATTGGCCGACGTTCCTTCTAACGTCAACAAGCGTTTCACAACGGAATCGCGCAATAACAGGTCACATTGAGTTGGCTTACATACATTCACCTGGCGAGTCCGCAATGCCACCAGCAGGGAAAGATCTCGTTAACGAACAAGAAAAGCTCCGCAATCAGACTACGAGTGAAAAAAAGTACTATTTAAATGAACTATACGTCAGTTCGGTGGAGCCTCGGGTGTCAAAAGTCGGGAGTATTTGTGCTTCTTCATCTCCCTCAGACTGCTTCATGCAGTTTTTTACTGTTTAACTGATCAATTTCATAGTGGAAACGACGAACTTGAATGCCCAAAAAAGCTCCAGGGTATGTACAATTGCAAATAATAGCTATAAGTTGATTTCAACTATATATCCGCATAAAAAGCGATAACATAATTGATAGAAAAAAAATGAATGTAAACCGATTCCAGCGCTGTTTTCCACTCTAATCTTAGTTTTATTTTTTCAGTCACCAACGACCACCGTGCCAGCCGCCAGCTTCTTCCAGTCAAATTTGAGCCAACGACGTTCGAAGAGCTGAAGGCATTTTTAGGTCTAACAATCGCAATGGGAATAGTGAGAATGCCGATAATTGCCATGTATTGGCAAAAGAAACATTGGATATTCAGTGTCTTATCATTCAGTGAGATTTTGGTTCTGATTACTCCATCCTGCTGTGCTAAAGCACTACCAGATTGGTCATAGCTGGATAGTTGAAAAAGGTAGCTTATTACTCGCTGTTTAGTAATATTATTGCTGTTTAGTAATATTACTTCTTGAAAATAAAATTATCTTGTAAATGCCGGTGAACAACTAGCAATATACACGGCGCAATTCCAAATTTGCGGGACGAGAGAAGTCTTTCAATATAATTGGACGACACACAATGTTTCAACTGTGGACGTTCACCACATGACTTTCTCGACATAACGGAATCTTGTTACAGTAATAAGCAAAGCTTCAAAAGAATCTATATCAATGTGAACCTTCTTTCGACAGCGAAGGGTCTGTCGGAAGATGCCATGCAACCAGAGAGTAACCCACGTATATCAAGCAATGGTGTCCATTGCGTCTAGTGACCCGACGCTTCCCAATACTGAAAGATAAGATTATCAGATGGTATCACGATGTTGTATTAGTTAGCAATCGCCCATGTTGAGGAAGAGTTATGGTGTCATCCTTACCCACTTGCTCAACGACATTCTTGAGTCAAATCGTGTCAGTGAAGCTGATCGCGCCAATCTGCACAAAGTTTTTTGGGCATATCGACCTCAAAAGCAAGGACAATTGATTTCGAATATTGATTATTTAGAAGCTAACAAAGAAGCGAAAACGTTTTTATTGCTGCTATAGTGTGTCATCTACCATCATATTTCACATATCAATGCACATTTTGAGATTAGGATACAAATTGAGTGTTCACCGCTAAATTTAATAAAAAGAACTTAGTGATAGCGACGCTAAACTACACACTATAGTACTACACCCTAAGACAGTGTTTCTTAGCCTGGGGTTCGGCGAAGCTGTACCAGCGAAATCTGCGCAGTCGATGAATACAGACTTTTCCAAATGTACTGATATGTTAGTAGCGTTGATGAGAGAGGTGCCTGAAAAGATATTTGAATGGAATCACACAATTACAATTTTTCAACTATCAACATGCGTAAAAACAGATATAAAGAAATGGTCTGTTTCCACTATGTCGGCACAAACGGCTTTCCGGATATTAGCGGTGATTACTCCATTATGTCAACTAAATATTTAAATTACAAATTTACAGTTTCTTTATGAATGTAGCCAATTTGTTCATGCCGGAGTAATCAGATGTCTTCAGTTTTCGAAATAAAAACGCTGTTACAAAGAAAGCATGGATACAAAAAAGTATTGCCTAATTATACAACGACTACTTCTGCGTTACGACTACTATTCTGAAACAATATACTGGTAACACTCAGAATTAGAGTGACTTGAATATTATAATCAGCTTTTCCGATAAATCTTGAAGTAATAATTTCGAATATAAAATTTGTTCAAAAATTACTACTTTATCAAACGTCACCACAACTTATTACTTAAATCGAATTGTGAGGTTTTTCACATTAAACTATATAATACCCTTAATTAGAGCTAACTATACTGACAGCGACTATTTCGAATCGGAATTTTATGACGATATGATGGAAGATGTTTTCACGCTAACGTCTGTGAACGTGCGGTCTTATGAACCGACCAATAATATTCCAGAATGGGTCTATGCAAACATGTCATCAGGACGCATTGAACCGGCATGGGACTTTCAGACAGTCGATTGAACAAATGATACTTCCGGATTTACTGATAGACTGTTTTCTCCAACAGATATCCCTGGACCGAACTTACCAACATCAATAAACGCCGACTCGACTCCAGTTAAATATTAGGATCTATCATGGGACGCGAATCTTTGGGAGTCGTTGGCCAAGAATACTAATGTACTAATAGGTACTGAGAAAAATCAGCGACCTTAAAAGCTGTAAATTCAATTGCAAAGAAAATTAAAACCTTGGATGATATGAAATCTTTTTTTTGTTCTGCGGGCCACCATGGAAATGCTTCTGTATGAACAATACTGGAAAACAAAGGATGCTAGGATGATCTATACACCGGGATTTGCAGAAATCATGCAGAGCAAAACGGTGTCTGAATGCACATATTGCGACGTCCTGTGTATAGGAAAAAGAAAAATCATTGGTCTGCCTGGCACAATAAAGTCCAGTATTGGCGCTAAACAATGCATCCAGTGATATGTTCATCGTGTGTAGATATCTGCATATATATATGTTCCGTGCATAATGGTTGCACGCAAACGCGCTAGCCGGCTAGAAGATCATGCTCTTACAACGCTACTAATCACAACGTGTGAACATGTGCAGTGAGAGCTTTTGTGGAAGTCAGGGTTGAAGGACAGTTCCGTGCATAATGTTTGGACACAAATGCAATAGACGTTCATGCTCATACTGCAACGCTACTGGTCACAATATGCGAACATGCACCGTGAAAAGCTGTTGTTGAAGGAAGGTTCCTTGCATAATGTTTGAAAGCAAACGTGCTAGACGTTTGTGCTCGTACTGCAACGCTACTGATCACAACGTGCAATGAAAGTTTTTGTTAAACTCAGGGTTGAAGAAAGGTTTCGTGCATGATGGTTGGACGCAAACGCGCTAGACGTTCACGCTCATACTGCAACGCTACTGATCACAATGTGCGAAATGTGCCTTGAAAAGTTTTTGTTGAAGGAAGGTTCTGACTGGGCCCAAACGCGTTGTGTTTTTATTTATTATCAATGTTATTCAGTTCTTTTTTTCCTTTTTCACCCACTAAAATGCATTTTTTAATTTAATTTTTTACTAAGAATATTCATTCCCCGGAATCATGTTTCACTTTCAATAATAGATTTTTTGTTTTCCACTGTATGATTTGTTTTGATGTGTTCTCAATGCCTTTGTCATGCTTTTTGTTACTAGATGTGATTTTCAGTTCCTTTTTGCTTATTTCACCCACTTTCTTACACCAATCTGCCAATACAAAAAAATGCATTTCCAAATTTTATGTCTAACAAAGAAAATTCATTCCCCGGAATCATGTTTCACTTTCGGAAAAAGATTTTTTGTTTTCCACTGTATGATTAGTTTTGATGTG
Source organism: Styela clava (assembly GCF_964204865.1). Classification (NCBI taxonomy): domain Eukaryota; kingdom Metazoa; phylum Chordata; class Ascidiacea; order Stolidobranchia; family Styelidae; genus Styela; species Styela clava. The sequence goes on from NC_135255.1 coordinate 22,933,851, forward strand.
CTCTCAATGCCTTTGTCATGCTTTCTGTGTTCCTTTACTACTGTGATTTTATTATCTATGTTGTTCAGTTAATTTACCCAGGCTAACTCATTTCACCTTTTTTGCAGTGCCTAAAAAAGTGACTATTATTATTATTATTTACCCAGGCTGATCATGGTGAGTAATATTTTTATTTATCGGTCTTTTACTGGTTGAACATAGCCATTTTCTTCTCTTTTCGAAGTGCCTAAATATATGCCTAGTATATGTGGTGAGCGAGCGCGTGCGACTCTCTTTAATACTACGTTTTAAATATTGTTATTGGATTTTCCTGTAGAACTTTGCATGTCATTCAATTTAACTATTTTCAACTAATTCATTATCTTTTATAACTTATTACACCCATTTCACTTTTTTTTCGAAGTGCCTAAATTGCAATTGCCTACTTTTAGTCTGTCCCCTTTTAAATATTGATATTTCCTGTTTTTAGGCTTCAATTACCCACTTCAGACTTCGTGATGAATTTCTCGAAATTCTAAGAACAACATGAGCGAGTGAAAAATGTTTCACAGTTGAAAAGGTAAGTATTTTTTATTATGTTTTGGTTTTGTACAGCCTGACAGACAAGGAATACTTAAGTATGGTGATTTGTAAATTGGTATGTTTCTGTGTTCAGGTATTTCTATACCTCAGTAAATACGTGGAAAAAAATAGATTATATACAACGCGAGCAACCTTAATCGTATAATCATGAAAGGTGACAGTCTGTCTACAGTATTTAAGGTCAATGAAATTGTGTTCTACCGTTTCTGGTAAGTTTGTGCATGCATGTATATTTTATTGTTATCTTTCGTTTTGGAAAGAAAGCCATAGAGACGTTCTAACAATTATTGAAACCTGAATCATGTTTTACTTTTATAGGGATGTATGGAAGTTTATTAAACCACATATAATTCGTGTGACAACTGATGAAATAGTTCAATACGATGCAAAATTGAAGATTTTTTATCCTAATTCACAGGTACTATTGGGATAAAATGAAATAGTGTTTAAATGTTCATTTTAGTTGTTTCTAATCATTAATGTTTAGTCTGTCCCCTTTTAAATATTGATATTTTGGCTTCAATTACGCAGTTCAGAGTTAGTGATAAATTGCTCGAATTTGTTTTGTACAGCCTGACAGACAAGGAATACTTAAGTATGGTGATTTGTAAATTGGAATGTTTCTGTGTTCAGGTACTTTTCTACATCGAAAACTACGTGGAAAAAAATAAATTAGCCGACCCAAATAACAAGCGTCGTATACGCACGAGGTGTGACCCTCTGTCTAAAGTATTTTCGGGCCCCCAAGAATTTGTGATCAACCGTTTCGGGTAATTTTGTGCATGCATTTATTTTTTATTGTTATCTTTTGTTTTGGATAGAAAGCCATAGACGTTCTAACAATTATCGAAACCTGAATTATTTTTATAGGGATATATGGCAGTTTTTGAGGCCACATTTGATTCATGTAAAAAAGGAACAATATGATGAGAAGATGAAGAAATATTCATTCATTTTCGTTGTTTCTAATCATTAATGTAGCTGCAGGCGGATTAAATTAGATTTCTACTAAATGAATACAAATTTATTGGCAAATTTTATATATGGAGCTTATGAAAAAACCTCAGTTGTGACAAATTTACATTTAAAAACCGAGATAACAGAGGATGCTAGGATGACCTATACACCGGGATTTGCAGAAATCATGAAGAGCACAACGGTGTTTGAATGCACTTATTGCGACGTCCTGTGTATAGGAAATGAAGAAAAAAATCATTGGTCTGACTGGCACAATAAAGTCCAGTATTGGCGCTAAACAATGCATCCAGTGATATGTTCCATTATTCCGTTTTAAGAAATCCGTATTTTTGCTATTCCTATTTTTCATATCTTTGTGCAATAAAACGGCAATAACACTGCATATTGTGTGCTGTTAGTCAGACAATTTTGATATTTTTGCCGTTACTGTACTGTTTTTCATATTTTTATGCAATTAAACGGCAATTACACTGCATATTACCGTTGATGACTTAATCAGCGGTATGGCCCAAGCTAGACGATTTCAGTTACCAGTTCGATTCTACTAAGCAAATACAATTCATCGAGTCGTGGAAGGAATTTGTCGCCTCGTTGCAACCGAAATAAACAATGAAGAGCATAGTGAGCGACATTCAAATTTTGAGAAATATCTCGACGACTAAAAATTGAGCCAACGACGTTCAAAAAGCTGAAGGCATTTCTGGGTCTAACAATTGCAACGGGAATTGTGACAATGCCAGTTATGGTCACGTCTAGGTAAGATAAAACAATGGAATTCATTGGGGCACGTACAAGACGACGTGTGTGGCGGACACTTTGGAACGTCGTCATTCCCATTATATCCAAAATCCTTGTAAAATGTGCATTCCTTCCCTTATTGTAGGGCAACATAACGATATTAAACACTATTAAAAGAGTAGGCGGATTTCACTCACCTGCTCAAACAAAAGTTCCAAAATTAGCACACGGCGATGAACAGGTTGAAAATATCCGCTAATCGTTTATTTCATATGGCTTCACTTCGGAGTATACTTAAATTGGTACAAACTGTGATAATGGCAAACAAAAAAACAGTGTTCAACCATTCCATTCAAGTTCGGTGGGCTATATTAACGTTGCGCAGGCTATGGAACTACTGCTTCAACGGAAGACAACTCAACACAATAAATTATCGACTGTTATCCGGTTATTGGACAAACTGTTCGTGATCTGCTACTAACAACTGCTCCTTTGCCATGTACTGACGGAATTCGAGCAGGTTTCCTTCTGAATCCAGGTGGTATGTTATGCTTTTTACAGGTATGTGAGTTAAGAGACTTAATTATCAAACGTCGTATTCAGAGCGTGCTCGATGCTGGCAATTACGTTGGATATTTTGCGCATCTCCCAAGATCACCACCACATGGATTTTACGAGGCGCTTGTCGATTCGTTGAAATGCTATTCAAACATTTGATACACCTTCAGATCGTTGCGCCGTCGCTGTTTCATGGAACTTTGAAGGAATGTTTGCGAGTATCAACGCAAACACAAATCTATTTGGATTTACCTGACTACGATGAAATGTCGCGTGGCACACTGACCAATTCCTCTTCAAGTTCCATACAACAATTGACAACCAGTTGACAGTTGACGCACTGAGAGACGGACGTATTTTCTCTTTTCACGCTTGTACAATGCCGCTAGTCTAGCCGACTTTGTTATCTTAATACTGCATCAACATATCGTTGCATATCGTCGATTTCGCCATTCAACGTTTTATAGCCAGTCAGTCTACACCTAATAAAATGGCAAAGGTACAAGGAATTAGTTCAGTTTCCATAGACGCCAGCATCCGGCAAGAGTTGGACATCATTCAAATGAAACAGAAATCTCTCGAAATTTTTGCAGAGGCAAGTCAATCTTTTAAATCAAAGAAAAGAAGCGGAGCATCTTCCACGTCATCCCTATCATTAATAGAAGAACTAAAGCAATTGGCATTCGAAATTAATGTAATAAAATCGATAGTTGAGGAAATTGATAAAATATCCAAAGAAAATGAGATAAAAATAGACAACCTCGAGCAATACGGTAGACGGAACTGCCTTATTCTCTACGGATGTAAGAACATTCCGCCGTCCAAATTGTATAAGAGATTTGAGATGTTTGTAGCGAGAACCCTGAATACAAGTCTGAAACTCAAATACCTGGTTCAGTTTGGGGATATTGATACAACACATATTCTACCCACGGACTCTAAAGCAAATGTATCGATCGTTGTTAAATTTGTTCGTCGAAGCGTAAAACACCAAATTTATGCTGCTAAAAAAGACTTTCCATCACCGAATCTCTAACCGAACGACGCCGCATCTGATTGACCGAAGCCTGGAAACGACTATCTTTCGACAATGTATGGACGATGAACAGCGAGATATATGGATTATACAATGGTGAAAGGCAAGTATTAAAATCAATTGATGATATAGTTAAATTTAATTCTTTAAAGTCTTGGTTGGTACAACGATATAGATGTTTAACATAGGAACATTGTCAGCTAGATATAATATGCGCATCTAGATATAATATGCGCATAACTAGCAATCTCATAAGCGTGCTTGCAATCCCATAAGCGTATTAGCAATACGATGCTATCTGAAAGTATTAATTAATGACTAGAAAAAATTATAATAATGCTTTATCATGGTTGTAGTAAAATTGGAAAAGATAATGAATACAGTATTTTTTGCAACAACTGTTCACATATGATTCATTTAAAATGCAGTGGGTTATCCCAAAGTGAATACAAGAGATTAGAAAAAGAACCCGACTGCGTTCCCTGGTGCTGTAGATACTGTCTTAATAGCAATCTTCCCTTCTGGCAGTTATCAAGATTAGAATTGATTAATTTATTTAAAATAATTCCTATTCCAAGAGGGGTAAGCACCCTAGACCAGCGTTTCCCAAACTGTGTTCCGCGAGCGTCTTCCGTGAAAAATAAATCAAAAATACGTCTAAATGGGTCGCCATGGCGATCTAGGGATCGTGAAGTTGTCGCCCAACTGACCGTTCAATATCGTGTCACCGTTGGCCTAAAGCGGACTAACTAAGGTAGGATAGGGGCATATTCGTTAACTGTCGGCCTAGCCTTGCGACTGTTAAGTTCATTATCAATCCTTCTGGTTTTGCTGTAGGCAAACAGGTAGGTCTTAAGAATAAAGGCAAATGGTTTACTTTGAAATGCTGAAAAATTTACTCATGTTCGCTAAACTCGATTCAGCAGATCAATAAACTGCAGCTCGCGAAGTTGCAGAAAGTACGTCTATCTTCATTAGACGTAACATTATAGAGGCAAACACTACGTAATGGAAAGTAAACGATATAGAGGGGTAAAATGAATTTGTTGATTCATATACACAGCATTTAAATTGAGAAACAATAAAACATTTATAATAAATGAAATATGTAAAATATTCAATCATATTTTAGGCATGTTCAACATAATTATGTTAGTTTTTGCGGCGCATTTGGCAACTCGCCACGACGAACCCATTGGTAACCGCTACATTACACCGTTTTTCTTTATCAATTTTACCCTTTCATTTTTTAGTGTTCCGCGAGGCGAGATAAAAAGTGTAAGTGTTCCGTGGCCGAAAAAGTTTGGGAAACGCTGTCCTAGACCCATTAGCTTTAAATGACCTTTTTTTATCTCTGATAATATCGCCGACGACCAGGACGAAATAGCCCCAGGTCTATGCAATTGTCAATATATAAGTACAAACGATATTGAAGAGATTTGTTCAAGCTCAAAGCCAAATGGTTATCTTTTGACAATGTGCGTAAATATGCGTTCATTTGCAAACCCAAAAATTCTTGCCAAACTGGAAGTTTTGTTAGAATCAATGACTAGTCGACCCGATATAATTGCGGTTAACGAAACTTGGCTTAGACACGACCAAGTTGGCGCACATATAAAATTAAGTGATTACAGATTCATTTTAAATGCAAGAAGAAACCATAAATGTGGTGGAGTAGGGTTGTATATTAGAGATGGCATTAGATAAGCAACTTCGAGGTCTCGCCCAGCTTACAACTGAGGGAAAACTTTCACCGGGAGGACACTGCGACCTTTCGGTGGACAACGGTCAGTTTCTAATCGGCAACTGAATAGCTGTTTTAGTTCGCTTGGCTGCTTCAAGCAATTTTTCAACGAAAACGTTTTTGGACTTTTGTACAGATGACTAATCTAAAGGCTACGTGAACTCTACATGGTTAGTATCACATCAGATTGTAATTTTAGAAGTATAATTATTATTGCTGTATCGAAATCTGCATGGATAACTTACTTTTGAAAGTACTTCATTTATTCATACTTTTATTTATTTCACAAAAGAATCGGTCAGAAGCAATACAGAGGAAAAGGATTGGAAGGCGGTTGACGCGAAGGAAGTTTATGCTTTCTTTGGACTTATAATGATTATGGAAATTATTCACCTTCCGACGCTTGATAAATGTTTGCAGACCAAAAACTGGATTTTAGTAGAGTATCAACAAAATAACGCCATGAAAAGAGTTATTTTGCGATATCTGCATTTTTCCAACAATTATTTTGTTGGCAATGAAAGCAGATTTTTCAAAATTCGTGGACTTTTATTACTCATACTACCTTTGTTTCAATCTTGTTATAACCCAGGAAGAGAAATCTCCATAGATGAAACCTTGATTTCGTTCAAGGGTCGGATTGGTTTTCGTCAATTTATAAAATCGAAGAGGGCTCGTTTCGAAATCAAGGTGAGGGTTTTAGCAACCGGGTACGTTTCAAGACTTTAATTTTACACAGATAAGGACTAAATCCCGGAATTAGGTCTATCGCCTAAACAAATGAGATAATTAAAAAAACGGTTAAAACATCATGTGAGATCAGCAAACGACGAGAATCTTTATAAAGTCATGTGCTTCGACCGACCTTTTTTGTGAGAATGTGATGTGATCAGTTTTCGTGATCTTATTCATGTATTCAAGTGTATTCATCATGTTTATTTCTACATCTTTCAATACCACGAATACAGTAATATAAGAACAGTTTATATACACACATCAATAGATTATCTAAATTGGGGCTTGTTACCATAATTATAGAGTTATGATAAACCTATTTATATAGGCTTTTTGCTTGGTAAGGTACATTCAGTGCCATTACCGCATTGGCATTCGATGTTTCCAGTAGAGTTTGTGTTAGGTAACCAAGGCCAATATGCCATATTGTTTACGCAACATAATACAAAAACAAATCCCCATTTCGTCCACTTGTGTATATCTTTCAAGAATATAAGGAGATTGTGACAATCTTCTCTGGTTTCTTAGTATTGACAAAAAGAAAAATTATGAAACACAAATAACTTCAGAAAGAAACGTCCGCAAATGAACCAGAACGACTCGCGCAAATATTGCGATGTATATTGTATTTTTAATATTTTCATGGTTATTTATGTCCGTTTCCCCAAGGGTTTTCATATGGAGCTCAATAATTCACTGAATATTTGCCATGAAATAAGGATCGAGAGAAGATATGCTACAACTCGAACAAGTATTCAATGCAGGATTGATTTTCAAGATTCAGTAAGTAGGTGACAGAAGAGCAAAACTGTTTGGATAATTATTTTCCTCATAAGACTAATGAGATTAGAAGGACCCGAGAAGTAAGTACTTTAAATGAAAAAAAAAAAAATTAAAATCTTGTTGTCACTGCAACACAATTTAAGTTTCTTCAAAATCCATTTTTTCAAGCGCCTGGTACAATTAGTTATTGCTGATGATGACACTTCAATTCATTTAAGATTTTGAAAGCATAAAGGTAATGAGAGGTTGTCTTCAAGAGGCCGTCCAGACGCGGATTCATATTGTCCTCACAAACACTGCTATCTTCAAAGAGAAACTCCGAGGCACATCAGCCAGCAGTGTCTAAGTATGCAGGGACTTGGTATCCGACGGGACGACCGGCTCCTGAGGTTCGTTGCCGGCAGACTCAAACAGAAGCCTAGGTAATCTCCGCAGCAGGGACGCTATCGACAAGTCATAGACGCAAAATAGAATATTCTGACACCACATCTATTAAAGAAAGTTTGTGGCCCGTGAAATGGTGGTCCAATAGATTAGGCAATTCTTCTCCATAACCACCAAAAATTAGCGGGGATGCTGGTGCCCATGGGCCGCATACGACCTGGAAAAGGTGGGCATCAGATGGGAGGACTTTTTGCTGATGTCTGTACTGTTCTGGAGGACACTTCGTACCTCTGCAACATCAGGAGAATGTCGTCAGGAAAAACTGCGGAGTCGCTAATAGGACGTCGACAAGCCCGGTTACAATTGGCCCAAGGTCGGGCCAAACTCACATTGGAGCTAACAATGGAGGCGGCCAAAATTGCTTGACCGCAAAAAAGACCTAACCAAATGTCCCGTCACCTAATTAGCGACGTGCATAAATGAATTAAAAAGATTCGCTCAGCCCTCTGTCTGCATTCCGGCGAAACCACAGCCACGAGAACGGGCTAAAATTAGCGGGGAAAACAGACCCTGTTGAACTTTACTACCCCAACGCTGCAAAGAGACATGAGGGCGTAGGATAAGTAGGAGGCCCTGGGCCAACAGAGAAATACCATTACTACTATCGTTTCTTCAACATCGGCGAGTGCGTCACAACCAACCAAAGCGCGCAATTGACGTTCAGAAGCTCGATTAGTCTTCATTAACATAAACGAGCATAAGATCACGTCTGAAGACAATATAACATTCTCACAACCTGGGCCTGGCATCCGCAATCATGGCATTTAGAGCTTGATTGCTTTATTCAATGTTTTACTGTTTTAGGTAATCAATAGGCCTGATTACATGTCCGCTGGAACCGGTCTAGCAGACCACATATTCACGCTTCAGTGGTTCGCCTGCGATTCAAATCCGTGCTATCGATCCAGAACATCAGACCTCCTATTTAGAATTCCAGACCTCATATTTAGGAGGTCTGGAAGTGAGCTAACCGGTCTTGCTCAGTTGCTTCGCCGTGCTACTCGAGAAATCGTGAATCACCGTGATCTAAGGAGGTACGGAAGTTGTTTTCTTTTTCATCTCTGGTAAGCGAGTTGCTTTTTTAAACTAATAAAAATTCAGCTAGATAGGGCAAGTTTAATTTAAACATCTTCCGCATCTATTGTGTCGCTGCTGAACACAAATTTGAAATACCGGTACCGATGGGATCCCGGTGCAGCATATTGGTATGATTGGTTGTTGTTTTGAAACAGAGAAATAAATCTTGATGTCCAAAGATTTATTGGTATAAACTGAGCGCAGTACGACTTCAGTTTGCATTGAGAATTCCTTTGGAATTGTACCATACAGCATCCTAGCTAGTACCGGTACCCTTAATGTACATACCGGTACCAGCATAAATACAAAGCTTCAGTGTCGGTAACGTCGCAGTAGTAGGGCGATATTAAATAATAAAAGTGCTTCTGTTTATATGATGTGCCCACTTTACACAAGTGTTTAGTTATAACATGTAATTGTGTTAATTTGGTTGCCAGTAGACTACTGGTAACTGTAAGCCTACTGTGATTTTTGAATGGATCGTGTGGCGTAAGGTGCCAGTAGTCCGCAGCGTTGAACGCTGGATGGTCGGCCAAAATAGTCTCAATCGTCTATCTTATATGCCCCCAATAAATTTGTCGTTTTGTTCATAGATTGTGAGCAAATTTCAACAGGATAGCAACCCCTCATCATATTCTGCAAATAACCTAAATCAAGAACGTGCATTTAATTTTAATACGTTGATTAACATTTGTATTGAATTTATTGAAAATAAAATGTATGCAGTGTTTGCAAATCATGACTTATTTGATTTAATCCGGCAACTCTAAAACTGTTCTCAGCTTGTTGGTTTGGACATGTAATCGAGGGCGCTAAGTAGTCTCCGAGACCACTTTGACCGAACCGGTTCGCTGGACTGGTTTTGATGGACATGTAATCAGGCCTATTGATTGTCATCGTGGATATAGGTTAAAAATAATTCTTTTCTATTCATACTCTCCCTCTTTTCTACTACAAGTTTTATGTTTTAGTTTGTTTCCAGATATAAACTCACGACGTGCCAGCGCTCTGACTTCTTTACAATTCAAGCCAATATCAGCCGAGGAAATAAAAGCGTTTTTGGGTCCCGTAATAGCGATGTGTGTCGTGTATATGTCAAGAAAATATTGGATATATTGGAAAATATTGGAGAACATATTGGATTTGCATGTACCGGGAGAGGAAATATTGCATTTTCACCTTCCCATTGTTCGGCAAAATTATGCCGAGAAAAAAATCACAACAACCCATCGTTCGGCAAAATTATGCCAAAAAACAAAATTCATTTTATATCTAATTTTTTTCACTTTTGCACTTAAGTCGATGCCCGATCACGAGATGATTCCACAAGAAACAAACTTTTACGAATTTATTGAATATTCTTAAACCGAGGCTATTATCTGTTTATAAGCCCGGCGTAAAATTTTAATCGACGAATCTCTATTCTCGTTCAAAGGCAGAATAGGCTCGCGCCAATTTACTAAGTCTGAAGGAGCCCGTCCCGAAAACCGGCTACGTTTCACGCACCCAACTGTATATGAAAAAAACTCCTAGCAACTGCAGAATTTGTATCCTATTGGGACATGTTTCATACTTAAATCCTTCCTTATCACTTTGGCGTTTTTAAATTCGGTTTCATTTTTACGAATTCATTGAGAATAGCGTAATTTGGATGTTTATTTAAGTCGTAACCAATCGTTTCGACCAATACTGTAAAGTGAAAAGGCCAAGTCTCCAGTCATCTATTATTTTCATTCAATTAAAAAATGTTAATAATTTAAAGCGTTTTTACCATTGCCAGCAAACATAGTAATAATTGCCCAACAAGAGTAAGTGTTTAAAATTGAAGATCAGGGTCAAAGAGAACCTCTTTTCTTATTTAATAAATTTTAAGATCACTTAAACACGTTTGAAAAGATGATTCCGAGCGAGTCAAGATGATGGCGCAAAGGTATTCGTCAAATACGCGTACATTGAGACAAATATATCAAGCAAAGCTACTTTTTTTTCGAAGCTCGCAGATGGAAAAATCTTTTAAGTAAACAAGTTTCAAGAACTCTGTATCTGTTTATAATAAGACTCTATAAACCAATATAAAAACGACTGCGCGGATTCTTCTCTCGCATTGCCTTTATCTTTCGCGCCGTGGTCTTATCGATCAAGAGAGCGAAAAAACCCAATTGAGCGCACCCCCGTTTTAACCTGAAAAGCCAGTCATGTTAGACTAGTAACTGCGGACTGCCGCATTAGTTTGTGGGCAAATATCTGTGACGTCACATAGACATACTGTATAGATACTGTATAAGATTAGACCACTTCAACGCTACTTTTCGTTTTTATTTTCAGACAAATATATATCAAATGAGGAATCCATTCAAGGAAGAAGCTCTTGGTAATTTATACCGTCAAAACGTGTTAAATTCGGATTAAAAAACTGGGTTTTGCCAAAAACAGGGTACGTTTCTAAATTCCAGATTTATACTGGCTAGAATGCACGGGTTCAAGAAGTGGGATTGACATCTAGGGGGTGTATGATCTTATTGATCTATTTCTGGGTAGTGGTACCACCTATATGTGGATAACTTTTATACTTCCACAGAACTTTTTAGAAAGTTGTATGAAGGCAATGTTTATGTCTGTGGTACAATGCAGGCCACGGGTTTAGAGGTACTAGTGAATGGACAATGGCCCACGGACTTCTTGTCAATCATGGCTTGACAACAGACCCGTATATTTTTATCGACAATTCAAAAGCCAGATTACGAACTCAATGTATCAATGGAACTGAGAACCGTGATAAGAATGGGTGGACGTGGCATGCCATCGCAAGACATTCCATGTCCACCTCATATGCATGATTATAATAAGTATATGGGCGGGGTGGACTTCAATGACGCTATGCGTAAGCACTATAACATTGAAAGACGTTCCAAAACATGGTACCGACGTATTTTATTTACATTATTGAAGTGGCGTTACATAACTGTGCCGTGGTAGCAAAGAGCTATTCTACCGGAATTGAAAAAAAATATTACTGTCATTAGAATGGCGAAAGGGTTCAGTCAGGGTTGTCCAAAACGAATCGAATATTCGAAATTATTCGAATATCAAAGTATTCGAATACCTTTTCGGCTCATTTCCGAATAATTACGAATAGTAGTCACTTTTCGCCGTAAACACGGTGTTTCGTTTTACCGGAATCTTCAAACGACTTTTTACGCTTTCTCGCGTATTGTAATGACGATGAAATAGAGTCGGCATTTTGATTGTTTATATTCAGCGCGAATGTACGTGGCATAGTGTTGCGACACATTTGCACGTTTGCGTTGGTGGACATTGCCGACATTCGTCTTTTAATTCACAAAATCATTTCCATTAGTCGAAAAATCGACAATCACCATATTTCCCCGGCTAATAAGTCGCTTTTGCTTTTCTAGACCCAATTTTGGCTTGATTTTTTTTGGGGGGGGGGGGGGGGGCGCCTTATTGAGAAAGCATGTTTATTTTATTTCTAGGTGGCCTGCTTATTTTTCGCATTAGTCTTCTCAAGCATAATTTGTGTTAACCTTATATTTGGTTCTTATGGGTCTGCCAATCATGATATTTAATCGTAGGCCGGTTATCGTTACTTAAAAGGGAAAACACGGCCACCGCCACCGAGATAAAGTAAGTGATTTATGACCCTTTGGTTTTGCCGATTCAGCAGAAAATGACAGGGACATGAAACACAGCTGTGAAATAACCCGTGGACGTACCGTGTGGAACTTATCACATTCCAAAATTATTTCAACATTCGGGTTGATAGGTTGTCCAAAATGATTGCCGCTTTATGATTTAAATTTACCGCTTCGTTGTTGAGAATAGTTAATTCCGTGAGTATGGTTCTACCAAACAAACATGATCTGGTTCTTTTCTGACCCTATAAAATTATAGATTGTTCAAAATGATTGTGATTTTTAACTTAAAATTACCGCTTTAATGTTAAAAATAGTTAATTCTGTGAGTATGATTCTACTAAACAAACGTGATCTGGTTCTAAACATTATTATTAGCGCATATTAGCATAACTGAACAACAGGGAACACTTTTTCTACCCGTCTTCTTGGAGGCCTATATGGAAACCCCCCTTTTTTTGAGTGCTAAAAATATACATCGTCCTATTTGCCATGTAGACTTATTAGCCGGGAAATACGGTATTTATAGCCGTAATTGTTACGATATCCAATAAATTGTCACAAGTTGGGAAACAAGTTGATTTATTAGAAAAATACTTTCACCCGCTTTCTTGCAAATAATTTTGATAATGATGGTCAAAAGTATCGATAATGAAAGTATTAATACCAAATACCACGGGTATTTGTGGGCATGAAATGTGTGGTAAACTGCCCAATTATAATTAATTTCGGATTCGTATTTACAAAATATTGAAACTATTATAACTCAAAAATACAACGGCGATTTGTGGACTTGAATGTGTAATAAAGTATAAATTATTTTTCCGACTTGTGACAATTTTTTCGTGAGTACGAAAATAAGAATCAAAAATGAATTATATTTGGGCACAATATCACGGCATTCTGTGGACATAAATTGTGAGGCAAACTCGCGATTGATATTAATTTTTGATTCTTATTTTCGTATTTACAAAATACAACGGTGATCTATGGACATTGAATGTGTGGTAGACTACCCGATTATAAATAGTTTTCGTATTTATAAAATAATAAAAGTATTATTACACAAACATACAACGGCGATCTGCGGACTAAAATGTGTGGTAAAGTTCCCGAATATAATTACTTTTTGATTCGTATTTTTGTACTCACGAAAAAATTGTCACAAGTCTGAAAAAGAACTCATACTTCATCCCGCTTTTTGACAAATAATTTGGATAATGGTTGGTATTTAAAAGTATGGGCGTTTTACTAGGATGATTTTGTGTTGCATTCAAATCCATCACCGATACCACTATTTAAAATGCCTTGTCGTATTATTTTAATTCTGTTAATTAACACAACTCATGTTATATAAAATATATATCGCAATAATCTGCAAACTTGAAATGCCTGGTAATATAGCCAGGTTGTAAATAGAAGTTTTCATATTGTTTATTGTATGAAAATTCCTTCATACACTTAGATTCTATTACTGGACTTTAATTTCGAAGTATTCGAAATTTCATATTCGAAAATAATAATTTCGAATGTATTCGAAATAGTGAACTATTCGGTATTGGCCATCCCTGGGTTCAGTGACAAAATTGCTCGGGGATTTCAGGACTGTGCGTGTGCCACACAACGGCGCTGTATAGACTTCAAAATGTTGGGGTCCCTTCACATTATTCATTAATTAGTTGCGAAACTGCAAGGTTTGCTTTGTGGAAAAAGCTCATAAAGGGGCATCCCTGAATAAGTTACAAGAACGCGTATAATTTGTGCGAATGTAGCGTAAATCGTTGCGCAGCTCGAGATAAAAATTGCTTTACGCAATGGCACACGAAGAAAGAATTTTGCAGATTGATTAACAGTATCTTCCTTCATTTTTATGCGTTTGTGTGTTGTGATGTTTACAAACTATCAAATAACTGCCTAGCTCAAAATACCTTGAAATCAGACCGATTTACGAATCTATCTAGGACTGTAAAGCTATGGAATTGTTTAAAATAACAGCCAAATAAACCGTACATTAATTCGAAACCGAAATTAATTCAAATATCATAGGCCACTCATCATCCGGAATATTGAAATATATTTTCAATGATAAAAATTGGAAATAGGAAATTAGTTGTAAGCAACAGTTCAATTTAACCATACAACGATAACCAGAAAATATAAATATTCTTTATCGAAGCAATAGGCAATTCGTTTGCAATAGAAAAGGACATATAGCCATGAGTCGATTGAATTTCTCTCGCGTGAAAGACCCACATACTGTCATTCACACAACATGTTTGTTACACAAAAGAATAGTAAACTTCTGTAATACGCGACATATTCGTGAAACTACGACCACTATACAAGCGGTGGGTAGATGCTGAAGACTTACTGAACTACACGACAACAAAAAGATAACGATGCTAAAATCATAATTTTGCTTACAGCAAACAAATACCCGTTTTCTCATAATATAATCTTGACAAAAGAGGCGCGATTAACAATAAGCAAATGGCTTGGTCGAAACTGATTAAGCATCTATCGCTAATCAGACTAAAAACATTTTCCAGATTAAAATACTTATACTTGAAATCCGATCTAATTCAAACAACGTGTACTTATCTTGTACAATCTTCCAGATTCATTGTTGTATCTGAAATTCAGCAGTTCACTATTCTCTTTATCATTTCCAATTCTAACTAAAGTGCAAACAAACGCTTTATTTTGTTATATTGCTATGTCAAATTCAACAGCAAAATGGAGTTGAGCAAAAATAACATAGACTAGTCAGTATGAAGTAATAGACATAATTATAATTACCTTCGCATCTTGTATGCCAAATATTGTAGAGCATAATAATATCTGCATAATTTCCATTTCATTCTGAAATAGAAAATCGCGACGATTATATTATAATGAGAAACTGGACAGCAAATCACAAAGAAAATAAGTGAAAATATTATAAATATTACATAGAAATGGGCAATAGACCTAATTACCTTTGAATGTCGCACGCCAACGACCAGGAAAAGTCGATAGAAAGTATTGAAGCTACAAACGACCGAAGCGAGGGTCCGCCCAATCCAACTGAATGTGAGCGGCAAGGTCGAAGCTGAAAAAGACACAACACGTGTAACGGTTGCATTGTGGGTAATTGTAGCCGGAGTCTATAAATGAGGACTGATATATCCGGGACGCAAATACTGAATCTTTGTATAATTACAATATCAACTTGGACAAATTTTTATATATTCCCAATATCCGACTGATGAGCAATATCAAATATTTTTTATCTTAGTAGAAATATCCAAACTTACCAATTTTGCAAGTCAAGTCTGTCACGAAAGGAATTGAATACTTTTACACGGGACATATAAATTCAAGCTGTGCGTTATTGTCACAATGAACACCTTTTTGTTTGCAAGCTTAAATTTATCAGTAAAAGTATAGCCTACCCTAGACAGATTACGTAAGCTGTATTGAAGCCGGGTAGCATCTGTCCATCTTTTTATTTCAGAACTTAATCTTCGATTGCCGTCACTGTCCGAATGACAGCCATACTTCCCGTAAATGATAAAGCAGACAACAAGAACAAGTTGCCGAATTTATAAATAATTATTCAGTTATAATATAACTATAATCTCAATTAAAGTGCGTCGTTTCATCTTATTTTTCACCAAATACTGGATGATCCATTTAGTGAGCTTTGTGCTTTTGGGTATGTTTATCGCTATAAAATGTCTGATAGATTGGCGACCAGAATCTCAATTTCTGGTATTGATATTATGAGTCAATCAATATCCTCGCACTCAGTTTAGTCAATTATGAGGTATTAACTTACCAACGATTATATCACTAATATTCAATTCCCTAGTGTTGACTGTTGTATCACATTTCCACACCAAAATACGTAAGCCCGGGATGAATGGTTAATAATCTATTCTGATAAATGGTGATAAGAATATCGAACGTATGAACCCGAGTACCAGCGTCACTACTATGTTTCCAATAGATTGGAAAATCATCATTACCGACCCTCATCTTTGGTAGAATCTAAATTTGAACTTCAATGGAGACTCTTCAGTCGCAGATCAATGACCATTACCAGCGACCTTGGATCATATGCCAGCGTTGATGAAACTAAAGAAGATCATCAATCACCACAGTGATTTCCATTTGTTTATAATTAAATGTTGGCTTGATCAGTATTAGATTATTTGTTGTGACACTCGTTAAGTGGAAAAACTATAGTATTAGGGTTCAAAAATGCCAAAGCTGCAAATCTTTTTTCAATAATAATATTAAAATTAACCCCGTGGTGATCGGTCGAAACGAGCGAAAAGACATATGGTGTTAACTGAAGCTCTAAACTTCTCTGGTTTTGCTGAATTCCAAATTTCGATATTCAAATCAAACACGATCTGTATTTTGAATAAACTATTCATCTGACCAAAAACTACACAAGTAGCAAATCGGTGACTTCAATTTATTTTTTTGTAATTTTTAATTACTGCTATGAGGATTGATAGTTCAAATAGAAAAATTATTCAAATTTTCGTATATTCTCTCTGTTAAAACGTAAAATGTTGTAGACACATTTTTCCAAAACTGCTCTGATTACTAATAAATTCCTAGGAAGCATTTTATCAAACTAATTGAAAGGATTTTAAAATTGAAATGGCGATTAAAATACAATACTGCGAGCGCTTTAGTTCAACTTCATCTCACAAAGAACTCCATAAGTCTGAGCTATTGGTTCTCCGTTTCTCATCCCTTGGGCAGCAGCATCGGGATCGTTGAAAACAGTGAGCCAAACGTTTGTGAAATCTTTAAACAGATATTTTCCTGTGAGCGGATAGCCTGGAAACCATTTTGCAAATGAACCCAGAGATGTAATTCGAACATTCTAAAGAAAAAATATTGAGAGGTATTAAATAAAAATATGCGAACAAAAGGAAAAGATTCTATCCCGAAGTTTGGATAGCAAAAGAGTCATTTTATTTAGTATATTTTTATCTAACCATGTTGCATTATAAATGAATTTTCTGTTATGCATAGTGAATTGTCTACAACTCGCTATACAGGCCGTAATAAAAAAATAAAATAAAATTCGGTGTAAAACAACTGACTACCGACGTTGCTTTACTTTGTAATAAAAATAACAAAGTTGTATATTTAATACTCACAACTGGGTCAAAACTGATCCCGGTCCATATGGAAGTCAGATACCATTTCTCTTTGTTTGTTTTAGTAATTTCATGTCTCAAAAACTCCATGACTTCTTTGTATGAATTTTCATCACGTATCAAGCCAATATCTTTGTTGCGATCTTTGCAAATGTCGACTGCTTTGTTGTAACTAATGTCACTGGTAGTATGCACCACAGCAGTATAGCATGTATCTCCAATCCTCCTGCAATCTATCAAGTAACAAAAGTTGGAACGAAATATTGAAAACCGTGCGAGATTGACCAGTTCCAATGAAAAAACAATTCAGGCCATAGTAATTTTTAAATGTTAAGCAACAAATTTCTCTTGGATGAGTATTTTAGGGACCAAAAGGCGCACAGTCAATAAATTGCGTAGATTGGGTTTTATTCATACATAAGACGCATCAGGTTATAAGGCGGTTTTGAGGCAATATATAGGCTACGTCGTCCTCTAGAGCAGGGGTGTGCAACCTTTTTTATTGGCGGGCCAAATACAAGTAACTGGGTGAAGCCGCGGGCCGCACCTTTATTTAATTTAGGCTTTCTGGTAGTTGCAAGCACAAAAATTGCCTATATTTGCTATGGATCTTACGGCATTATTGGGGGTTCTTGCAGAAATAGTAGATTTAAAACGCATAGACTTCCGAAGAAACTTCTATTTAAATTTTTTGTCACACCGACTTCAATACGTTTTTGTAATATAAATCGTGTATTTTGCAACAGAATTTTGCTAGCTTGTTTTGCTAATATGACTGGTATGGGCTTTGCGACGAAAAAGAATAAATACTCGTTTTGCGGGTACACCATTCGAAATTGTTATTTCTCCGCGGGCCGCACAACTTCTTCTTGCGGGCCGCAGTTTGCACACCCCTGCTCTAGAGCGCACGATCGATTTTTGATAAAAATAAAAAAGTTTTGAATCTCTCCCTATGGTCCGTAAAATACGACAACATTTCCTAATTATAAATGAATAATCTAATATCAATCTTGTTGGAAAGAACTTTAAAACCAATTTCACATTCACCTTCACAGCAGGATAGAGCAACGAGGTAGATAACGAGAATGAGTAAGATATTCATTTGGTTGATTCCGTGTATAGAAGATGTGCTAGTGAAACAAATCTGCCTTGAAATATTTATTTATTGCGTTCACTGTAAAATAAATGCAGCACAATATAAATAAATGACTTGTCTTCTAAACAATTGTAGTGATTAGTACGAAGCAATAACATACGATATTCCACGCTACATTACCGTTTTGTAATGGTTAGGAATCAAGATTTTTGAAGCCGTTTTTCGAAATTTGCCTATACTAAACTTAGCCAAAAATCCATATATACAGCGATTTCACAAACCTTCATTTTTTCTGGTACGTTGTTCGTAATATATGCACGAGTACACAGCGTTATGCGCCCTGCACAGTAATACCTAACTTGCTACATCTGTTAACAAAGCCGTCTAAACTGTACCACGACTTCTGAATAATGTAATGTAAACCGATTCACTGTAAGAGCATCAATTAAAATGGCAAAGGGTTTTGCCAAAAGAGCGTGAATAAATGTTGCCCATACTCAATTCGACGTAAAAATTTCCATTTCCGCTTGAATTCAACGAGGTTTAGCGAAGACGCGTTAGCTGCGTTTTAATTATGCTCATTTCCTGTATAACGCGCCATTTGGTAAAATATTACTACCTAATTCCAATTCGGAATTTTAGCATGTTTAGTTAATTTCAGGGTTAGAAACGTACGAGGCAAAGCTTATATTTATATTATTAAATATAAACAGATTCAATTGTTGTTTTATGTTTAAGTTTTCAGCCCGCCTTTTCCAACTTTCAGCTGAAAACTCTAACCACAGAATTTCAAAGACTGCACTTGACCACAGAATGTCTTTCCCGACACATTTGATCCTCACAGCCGTATTAGAAGTTTGGTTTATTCCGTTCTCGCGCTATTTCCCAATACTAAAGCATCCGTCTTCAATTCTTCACCTTATACTGTTTCAGAGACTACTTTTTGGGAATAAGAGCAATTCTTATGAAAACGTCTCTGCTCTGATACGTATTTACTGAGAATATCGCCAAATATGTTTTGTAAAACCTGTTCATAGCATATACGGCAAATATTTGACGTGATTTACCGATTCCAAAATAGAGGCAATGAGTTGTAAAAGAATTAGTTGCTTAGATTTCGGCATAAAACGAAATATGATACCGAAAAGCAATGCTTTTGGTTGCCAAAAAGTTGTTTAATATGTGTTTGTATTAATTTCTTCAATATTTCTTATATGGAATACATCTCTGGAACAACAAAAACATTCGAATATTACAACTATTATTCTATGTTATAATAAAGTATGTTATGATGAAAGTTTCATACTGTAGGGAGCAACTGGAGTGTTGTGCGTTAACTAAAAAACTAGCTAAAAAAAAGTGCCAATTAAAAATAGTGCCTTCGTTCTGCGCTCGAGAAACGCAAAGTAGATGCCACAATGTATACAGGCGAAAGTAAAACTTAATGTCCCACCCCAAGGGAGTCGCGTGAAGACGATTTTAGTGATTTAGTTTAATGTTATGGTCGTCTTGTGATAGAAATTGAACCAACGGTGGGTGAGGATCGTGCTATTTATAAGAAATCATTCAAAAACGAATCATTACCAATATCTAGAAGATTGAGAGTTATGTTTCATGATATCGCATTGACAAGGATCCCATATAATGGTGGAAACAAAATATCGACCATTCTCAGTTTAAGTACTCGAACATTTTTTTTTGAACGTTATCTTCGAGTAAAATGACTATTCAGCATTGGCGATAATACTTACACACCTTGCCGAAATCTTATACTGGTGATGAGCTAATGTTTTTGAACCATAACATGCGATATTTCGAATTTCAATATTGAACAATTTTGAATTACAGTTGTCAATTCGTGTTACGTTGTGGTATTATGCGTGGAAATGCAGTTGGTGAGGTTTTTCACCAGTATGAGTTCGCATGTGATAAAGTTAAATGAATCATGAGGTTTTTCACCAGTATGAGTTCGCATGTGATAAAGTTAAATGAATCATGAGGTTTTTCACCAGTATGAGTTCGCATGCGATAAAGTTAAATGAACCATGAGGTTTTTCACCAGTATGAATTCGCATATGATAAGGTTAAATGAATCGTGAGGTTTTTTACCAGTATGAATTCGCATATGATAAGGTTAAATGAATCGTGAGGTTTTTCACCAGTATGAATTCTCATGTGATAAGGGTAAATGAATCATGAAGTTTTTCCCCCGTAGGAATTCGCATATGATAAGTTGAATGAATCGAGAGGTTATTCACCAGTATGAATTCGCATGTGATAAGGTTAAATGGATCGTGAGACTTTTCACCAGTATGAATTCGCGTGTGATAAGGTCAAATAAATCGAAAGCAACAATATCTGCTCAAGCAAAAACGAAATATCTTCCCGCACAGAACTATATGCAGTTGAAGTTAATTATGATGATGAGATGATATTTTACCAGAAAGTTGTAAAATCGTGTTAGGGAAAATATTCTGCTTGGGCAAAAATGTTTGTGTATTGGAAGCTGAATTACATATACGCCAAGGACTGAACATCCAGGCATGGAACAACTTTTGCATGTTGCTCATGTGACGCGATTAGAGAAAAAAAATCAAGTAAAAAGTCATTCATCGTGAAGCAGTAATGTATATATAGTTCGGTATGAATGCAGAAAATGAATAAATCGATAGGTAAGTTACGAGGATGATCAACTGCAACCCGAGTTCGGTAAACATTATATCGATTCAAAACATGACGATGTTGCACATAACGTTATGAGCAAAAAATTATTTCAATAGCGATAAAAACACAAGGATGAAATATTATTGAATTGAAGTCAATTTCCATAGCTAGAGCTGCATTTAGCCTGTCCCGCTAATATATATAGAATAGATGTCTGGACAAAATTGTCGGTAGATTCTCTGAAAAATGTTTTGTGAATTAACAGTCGGTCGTGAATTGACCATTCGAATACTCTGTAACAATCTCTGTTGCGTATGAAGTTAACTCATGTTTTGAAAAATTGAGAGCAAATGGTGATCGATTTCCGCCATGAAAACAAAAATAAAATGCTATTTCCATATCGACAACAGACAAATATTGTTGAAATTCCTTTG
This sequence comes from Styela clava, assembly GCF_964204865.1. Classification (NCBI taxonomy): domain Eukaryota; kingdom Metazoa; phylum Chordata; class Ascidiacea; order Stolidobranchia; family Styelidae; genus Styela; species Styela clava. Next base: position 22,955,538 of record NC_135255.1, read on the forward strand.
CCAAGGACACTTTTTCCTATCTTGCGCAGTTTCCATAAAATAAATAACTGTGCATTTCGAATCTGAACAGTTCGAAATCGGGAGGAGAATTTGTGAATCAGTAGCGTCCTATACACTTTGGCTGGAAGTTGTTTCAAAAGACTGCAGAATCGTGACGGTAGAAAGAATATTTTGACCGGGTAAAAATTTCAGTAGGTCGCAGAGTCATATTATGTTGAATTGTAGATCATATAATCGATTGCCGCTACGGACTGAATATTTGGACAATTGAAACAACTTTTGCATGTCGCTCATGTGACGTAATTGAATATTCAAACTACAAGACATTTACCGTGAGACATATTTTACTAGAAACTTGTAAAACCATGTCAGCGAGAATATTTTGCTTGGGCAAGAATGCTTGTGTACGGGAAAGGTCGATGGATTTATATTTTGCGAGTTGAACAATGACATCCATGCATGGAACAGCTTTTGTATGTTTCTCATGTGACGCGATTAGAAAAAAATCAAGGAACAAGTCATTCATCATGAAGCAGTAAGGTATATATAGTTCGTTATGAATGCTAAAAATGAATAAATCGACAGGTGTAATACGAGGATGATCAACTACAACCCGAGTTTGGTAAACATTATATCGATTCAAAACAACGTTAGGAACAAAAGATTATTTCAATAGCGATAAAAAAAACAAGAATAAAGTATTATTGAAATGAAGTCAATTTCTATAGCCAGAGATGTTGTTAGCCTGTCCGCATATTGTCACAGGTTGTTTTCCGCCAATTTTGGCGTGATTGAAATTGTCACAAATAGTTTATTTTGCTTCTGTGGTTTTTAGATCAGAAGACGCAATATTCCGGATTGATTATTTATTGATACGACAACTCTACACTTGAAACAAAAAAGCCACAGACATAACCAAAAAAATAGCCAACTTCCAGGCCGTTCTCTCGCAAAATGGGTGGTCGTAGTCTAATAATACAAATTCGGATGTTACAACAATACTCACCCGACAAAACAGCACTGACTAAGGGTCAAGCATATAAACACGAAAAATATATACACAACATAAACACGGACATTACGGCCCGTGACAATATAGTAAAAAAAGGATAACTGTGGGTTTAATATATATTTCATAGGTTTCTGGGCAAAAATGTCGGTCTGAATTATGTTTTGTGATTTTAACAGTCGGTCGTGGACTGTACATTGGGATACTCTGTAACAATCTCGGTTGCTTATGAAGTTAACTCATGCTTTAAAAATATTGAGAGCAAAAGATGATTAATTTCCGCCATAAAAACACAAAAATAAAATGCTATTTCCATATCGACACTGTTGGCCTATCCTGCGCAGTTTCCTTAAAATAAATAACTGTGTATTTCGAATCTGTACAGTTCGGAATCGGAAGGAGAATTCAATAAATCAGTAGCGTCCTATACACGTTGACTAGAAGTTGTTTCAAACGACTGCAGAATCGTGACGTTAGAGAGAATATTTTGACTGGGTAAAAATGTCAGTATACCCACCGAGTTGTATTTTGTAGATCAAATAATCGATTGCCGCTACGGACATTCAGACACTTGAAACAACTTTTGCATGTTGCTCATGTGACGTAATTGGAAAATCAAGGTACAAGTCATCTACCGTGGGTTATATTTTACCACAAAGTTGTAATATTATGTTTGAGAGAATATTTTGCTTGGGCGAAAATGTTTGTGTACGGGATACTGGGTGACATTCATATAAATCACTCACACTAAATGTTATACATATAATTTGAAACAACCTTTCATATTGCTCATATGAAGTAATCAGGAAAATCGGACAAAAACGACGGTACATTTATATTTTGCAAGTTGAGCAATAGGTCACGGATTGAACATCCAGACTTTTGCATGTTGCTATGACGATCGATTCCTACCAAAACGCGATAATAGAAGCCACAGCATATCGCATCTTCGTGGGGCCATAAGGCGAAAACGGAGGGTGGAGCGTAGCCCACGATTCACATGCTACAACGCTGAAATTTTCGCAGTAACTTTCAATGGTTTGCTGGGAAACACGCAATGTAGAGCAATTTCAACATAGGCCTCCAAGTTTATCTACATATGTAACAGCTTTTTTTGTATCAAAGCTCAAACACATATAAAATTGCTATACTAACCGTATTATTTAAAATTTTAACCAAGACACTATACTACCAGCATACAAGACACCAACATTTCAAAAATATTCTGATCTAAATAAACACTTCCACCGATCTAATCTTGGACCGGCACAACACAAAAACGATTTTTGCTGTAAATGGTATGCTATGAAACAATGTGGAACAGATCAGAAACTTATTTTTAACATAAGCTAGAATTTTATCTCCATAAGAGGCTCCTTCATCTCAAATACATCAGCTTACTATACTACAATATCATATCGACTACTACACCATATAACCAACCATTCCACGTGTCGCCAATATTCCATAAAGGTTCTGACCTGACAATAAGCACTTGGAAATGATGTAATGCAAAAGTATGCCAGAAGAATTAGAGACTGCAAAATTCTGCAATTCTGGGAATTTGATTTCTACGACCATTTCTGTCAGACTTCTGGAAAACTATAAATTACCTTCCAACATTTGTCTGGTTGGACCAACTTCGCTGTCAATGGTTTGCTATGAAGTATGCCAGCAGAATTAGATACTGCAAACCTTGAGAAAACATTCGAGTTTTGTTTTAAACATACCATATCAGTCAGACTTTGAGATACAATAGGACTTTCACCAATCTAATCTGGGACCGGCAGAACGGCCTATATCACAGTCTAGTCACAGTCAGGCCTTTATTACATACCGTATGACAGTATGAGTATGGGCTATAGACTATATTTTAAAACATCAACTGTCTGTCTACAACTTGATTTCTCACCTCGCAATCGTTTCCAATGCTACTTCCTTTCCACTCTGGCATAACTTATCATTGCTTCCCAGGTTCTTGTCGACTCTATGAATTTAGATTTAGACCAACCGACATTAGTAAAGTTGATTATTTTCTTCTCTTTCACACAACCGTGCATTACAGAAACAGCCATTAATTTATATTTCCAAATATGCAGTGGCCTATATAGTAGTATAAGTCTGCTGAACAGTCAAGAAGAGTCATTAAATTAATCATAAACATTTCATGCAAGCAAAAAATATCGTTGTTTGTGACATATTATTCTAGGTTTAGTCTTCCTTGGAGTTACGTACCGCATCGTACCTATTTAACAACGTCTTATGAGCTAGTGCTCAACTAAAATTGCTATTTATGGTAAAGATATACAAGTGTTTAATATTTTACTTATACTTTTCAACACCTCCTTAGAATAACTGAACTGAAACTATGGAAAGGCTACTCCCAAACCCCTGATCGGCAAAGAAAGCTCTTCTGCGGAAATTTCAGCACTGGATGAAAAAGGATTTCGGATCCAATCATATTGTTGTGTGTTGATTGTAAAAAAGTAACAGTCATATTTCTGCTGCAACAAAGACAAGTGTCCTGTTGTTCTGTTAAATCCAGTCAACTTGTCAGAACACGATAGTATATTTTCTTTCCTGCCTTGCATTTTGATGTTGAGTTCATTTAAGTGTTCACATATGTTCGCCATGTATGTAAGTTTTGCAACCCAATAATTATCTTCAAGGTGCTTACGCAAATCGTGGTTGTTCTGACTTAATAAAAACTAGCTCACTTCATGCCGAAGTTCAAAGAGTCTTGCGAGAACTTTTCCCCGAGAAAGCCAACAACGTACATGCGTATAGTACAATAGTGACTGATGCTCTGAACCCGTTTCTTCGCATAATGACGAAAAAATACGTGAATTCAAAGCTCACCCTTTAATGAAGTTCACAATGTCAATGCAGTGTTTCATCGCTTCGGACAGTTCCTCTGGCAACACTTTGATCATCAAAGCTTCTCTATGTATGCAGCAATGCGTAACTTGAATGGCAGGATTTTGCTGTTTCGCCAACGTAGCAAAACTTTACCTTTGCCCAACATTGCTGAAGCACCATCTGTGCAAAGGTTGATGCAATCACTCCAGTAGATACCGTGGGCAGTAAAAAACTCGTTTGTCACGAGAAAATGTCCTGCCCAGTTGTTCGCTCTGGAAGTTCCTTGCAAAACAAATACTCTTCTGCAATAGCATTGCCGTCGACAAATCGTACAACAGCCAATAGCTGTGCTTGCTTTTAGATGTCCGCTGTTTCGTCGATTTGAAGGGGAAATTTTCCAGATGTTTTTAGTTTATTAAGTAGCGTTTCAAGTATGACCTTCAGACATATCGCCAATGCGCCTTTTAATAGTCTCGGCGGACAACGACACTTTCCTGACTTCTTCAGCTTCCTTCTGTCCAAGCATTATGAACACACTTCAGATAAAAACCTATCCCTGGCAAGTTCTGGCCACATGCTTCTACATATTTAACATTTTATTATTTTGAAAATTTGTATTGCAAAAATAACTAATATTCATTTGTTCAAATGACTGCTAAAATGTACTGACATTCAAGAAATGGAAAAAGTATAGAATCAATTCAGAAGAGGTGCTAAATTTTATCCTGGCTCTACAGCTTTGGGACAGGGATGTGTCAACGTAATGCACACAGACACAGGTGCAATCATAGTTGTTGCTTTCGTTGCTATTTAAAAGTTTTATTTATTTCTTCTGCGAAAGACTCGCCAAGTGACGAACAATTGACATAACTACGTTTCCTGCAAATGTTTTAGCATACAGAAATTATTTGTTTGTTAAGCTTAAGTTAACCGGGTTCCACATATTTGTTGGACACAAAGGCGGGTTCCACATATTTGTTGGATACGAAGGCGTAGAATAAGGCACTGCTGCAACCTTGACTTAACAACACTTTTACTATAATCCTATCCATGACAGTTGTTTGTCTTTATGACCTGAACAATATAAATAAAAATACAGGGTTAAAGATAGTATATTGATGAAGTGCGCTAGATATTAAAGAAGCAAATTCGACCTAGGCAATGACTAAAACCGAATAATTTGTATTCGAATTTGTACAGATTTTTTTGTATTCTAAAATGATATTTTTAAATTACATAAAATCCAATGTATATTTAATTATATGAATTTGGAAAAGTAAAACAGTAGAGTATTATAGTTTTCAGATATTAAATGAAGGCTCTTTCGTCTTCGATTGTGATTGCATGTCGAATAACTTTGCTCTACTCCAAAATCATGTGACACTAGTTTTGCCTGCATGTAACAAGAAATGACTAATGGGAATGATTTTGAAAAATTTGTCACATCTCGGTTGCTTGAACAGATCTGTGACAATACCAAAAAGAAATTTACCTTGATAAAAGTATCCTCACATTATACGAATAATACAGATTATACACACAAACTAAAAATACTTTTCATTTAACAGCTGATATTAAAGAGGCTCCTATTTTTACTGAAAATTGCGAACATAAATTTAGGACAGTTTACATACAAATAATATGGCATTTAAATAGTGACAAACTCACAAATTTGCTCTTCTAATAGAGCTGATGAAATTGATAATCATCATGGCAATCAGACAGTTTACCTGACCTAAAACAGCTGTAGAAATAAATGAAAAATCAGAAAACAATGTTACATTAACTAAAGAAATAGTTATGATAGCATGAACCATTGCATTCATGATAAGTTATTGGCAACATATAGTTATCAATATACTCATTCCTGCATTCTAGCATTTGGTGAAATTCACGGGCATGGTACTACAATATTCTAGTTTCATTTTATATAGCAAGAGTCAAAATCATTAATACCATAAATATCGTACATCTGTGCATACAGCATGCATACCAATAACATGCAATATGATTTGCAATATTTTCTGCTATCTATTCGCTTCTTGCCTATTTTTTTGATCAAACTTCGGGAACTTGCAGACTTGTGAATTAGTCGATGACAAGATACATACACCGGGGCACAGTGCAGTAGTGACTAGTGATACATGGATATCGTAGGTAAATCTCAGCTCTGCCCTTACACAAAATAAAACCAAAAGGAATCTTTTTGGCACTGGTAGATATGAATATCTTGAAATATATCACTTTTGTAAAAAACATTTTGAAGTTTATATTACTGTATCAGGACTAGGAATATCTGTTCAACGGTACCACTGCTTACCAACGAAACTATACTGGGCCCTATGTCTGTTTATGACAAGAACCCATATAGCAATAGACTACTGGTACTACTGTAGTCTACAATCTAAGCTAAAATAAATCTTCACAAAATCTGCTAAGAAAATTAATAAAACGCAAATACAGAAATATATCAATACGCCAGGTATGTATTTACCTTACTAGATTTATTATAGTATAGCCCAATTCCACGTTGTAAATAATTTTGTTCGGGAGTAGTACGGTTGGTACCACCGCAAATGCTACATATTGCAGCCTCGTGGTACAACAGGGATGGCCATTTCCGAATACTAAACTATTCCGAATACATTCTAAAATAATGTTTTCGAATCTGGAATTCCGAATACATTCTAAAATCGAAAATAACATTTTTGTTTTAGTTGATTAAAACCAAGTAAATTAGGAAATAAGCTTCAATAGAAATATCAGAATGAAGCCACAGACCAACAGTATATGTACACAGAGTAATTGATAGTTTATAGCTATTAATAAAAAATAAAAGCAACTTGTGACACAGTCAGTTTATTAAAATTATTCACTTTGTACAAATGACCATATGAAAAGATAGCCAAGGAGTTGTCTGACGCTTTCTATCATTGGTACCATGATATTACGATAATAGTCGAGTCTATTGACAAAAATACTACTTGTATTCAGATAATTGTGTGTATTTTCTGAGAGTAATAAAATTTATTGGCAATACAGGCAACAACAATCGAAAATCCATTATGCCTTTAAAAATTCTAATATTTAAGCCTAGAGTATTCTACTACCTACCAGTATATTTGTATATAAATTTATGTGAACCATATTGTTATTATGTGTAACATATTGTTGTGTTTGGAGTTAGAAATAAATTAGTAGAGAATAGATGACCACCACTGACAGCGCGCAGTCAGGATTTTCAAAATCGGAAATTCTCATTGCCGCCTGTAACACCCACCGCGACTCCGCGCTCGTTAAAAGAGCCGTCTTGTCAGAGTATAATGATCATTCTGTTACGTAAAATATTCAATCCATGACAACCACGAGATTCTAAAATATCTTTATATATTAATTTAATGTGTCCAACATAACTCGCGGTTGCTTCTTCTTACGTCAAAAAAAAACATTACTATTCGGTCCACGGCAATCTGTGACCTAAAATTACGAGATAAACTGCTTGATGTATTTAATTTTAATATGTATTTTTGCAATCTTGCCAACTCGTTATCGCCGTTAGAAAAATCTCAAATAATTATATAAAATCCTGTTAAGTGTAGAGAATAATTCATTTCATACAATGAATATACATATAAAGTATAGCAGTAAATTAAAAATACATATTCATCGCCGCGATTATGCCACCTGTTAAAAGAGTCGACTTTTACAACAAATAATATAACAACGAATATATATTTTTCTGTTGTGCAAAGTGATGAATTCGTGACCGACACGGACATATTTAAAATGTCTTGCTCTTATTAATTTAATTGTCTTCAATTTAACCTGCGGTTGCGTCGACAAAATAAAATCCTCACCACTCTTATATACCATTGCAATCCGCGGCCATAAAAATAAAAACGTGAGGTAAACTGTCCGATTAAATATTGTTTTTATCCGTATTTCGCGAATTCGGCAAATATTTAGATGTACTTGTTAACAGTGACTCCGCTCGATCGAAATGCTTTGAGTAAAATATCTCGGAGTAAAATTTATTTCATCACAATAAAATTGATTGAATATACTTTAGATTAATTATATTATATACATCCTCACCAGGGAAACCAGGAAAAAAGTCGCGTTTCAAACCTTGTATGGTGTTAACCCGAAAATATTCGACGGCAATTTAAAGTAATGGATAATCAGGCAAATCCCGCCCTCAATTAGTAACGATATGTTTCTAAACGCCGACCAAACATAATGTGTGCCAGAGGCACACGAAATTTTGCGATTTTCACTGCCTAGAAAAGCGTTTTTTAAATTTTCGCGGGCCTCAATAAAACTTATGTTGTTTACGGTTTTATTTTCAGTATTTTAAATTGCCGCTTTTCAATCAAAAAGTTGCGTTGTCTTTAGAAACTCGCCGCCGATAAACGTATTTACCAGATTCACAATTCCGTGCGCGTACAAAAATAAAATAAATTTTATCGTTATCGTGGAACAAATTTGTGGAAAATTTTCGTTTTAGACAAAATAACACAATCATAAAGGCGTTTACGGGCCTAAATAACACGTTACGTTGATGAGTGATAAAAACGATCACGCGCAAGTTTCTATCGAGAATGTTTTCATTCAGCGGAAACGTCTTGAAAGCGGCGTCGAAAATGTGTGACGTCACACAAATATCCGATATTCTTATGAACGTGAATTCCGATATTCGAATGACGAGATATTCGAATACATTATTCGAATTGGCCATCCCTGGGTACAGGTATACAAATATTTATTCGTCGTGACGCTTGTACAGATCCCCCTGCTACTCCCTTTGTCGGCCCAGAATACAATATAGATTGTACGGTAAGCCATAACATCCAACACGGAAAGCGCCGCAATCCAAATGCACTCGACAAACCGAGTTAAACCACCTCTAGACCAGGTTTAAAAAATCGCCGATTTCTACGTCACAGAAAGTTAAACCACCTTTTTGATCCGGACTTAAACCTCCGATCCAAAGTTAAACTCCGAGTCGAGGTTAAACTACCTTTTTGATCTCCACCCTTACTGTATAATTTTAATTACGACACTGCATTACAAGCATACGTGACACCACATTTGATACCAAGCACTTGGAAATAATGTAATGCAAAAGTATGCCAGAAGAATTAGAGACTGCAAAACTCTGCAATTTTGGGGATTTGATTTCGACTACCAATTCGGTCAGACTTTTAGAAAACTATAAATAAAACTCCCACCATTTATTGGGTTGGAGCAACACAACAACGCTGTAAATTTTCGTTGTCAATGGTTTGCTATGAAACTAGTGATGTAGAGCAATCCAACGCTCATTTTTAAAATAGGCTGTAGGTTTGTTCATTTACTTATGTAACAGATTTTTTGTGTCAAGACTCAGACACATGTAAACTTCTTATATCGTATCATTTTAATCACGATAATATATTACTAGCCTATTATTACCAACATTTCAAAAAAGTTCTGATCCGACAATAAACAATTGGAAATGATGTCATGCAAAAGTATGCAAAAAAAGAAGACGTTGCGAACCTGGAGGAAACTTCGAAAGTTTACAGGTTTTTTTGACATGCCATATCAGTCAAACTTACGAAAAATGATAAGACTTCCACCGACCTAGAATTTAGCCAGCACAACACATAAAAGGTAAACAACTCGTAAACAACACATAAACAACTCGGGAACTTATTTTAAACATGGGCTACACTTTTACTTTTATATATAAGATTTCTTCATTTCAATCACCTTATTATACCAACATATTATATCGACCACGACACCATATAACCATTCTACGTGACACCAATTTTTCATAAAAATTCTGATCTGATAACAAGCATCTGGAAATGATGTAATGCCAAAGTATGCCAGAAGAATCAGAGACTACAAAACTCTGCGATCTTGGGAATTTGATTTCGACTACCATTTCTGTCAGACTTCTGAAAAACTATAAATAAAACTTTCACCATCTATCGTGTTTGACCAACATTCGTAAATTTTTCGCTCTCACTGTCAATGGTTTGCTATGAAACTAGCAATGTAGAGCAATCTAATGCTCATTTTCAACATAGGCCGTAGGTTAGTATTCGCATATGTATTCATGTGTTAAAACGCATATAAACTTCTTAAACTATCGCATCATTTCAATGACGACGCTATATTACCAGCATACGTGACACCAGCATTTCAATAATATTCTGACCTGACAATAGGCACTTAGTACAGGGTGGTCCAAGTTGTCGGTCTCGAGGGCCACATTATTATTTTTGAATTGTTCGCGGGCCACAACCACAACAGTGCCAAGAATAGATAAACAGTGCAATACAAAAGAAAAAAAAAACTTTCATTGTCCAAACACATTGATCACTATTTGTCATTTATCAAGCTAAAACACGCAAAAACCTGCACAAGTCGTACTATATCTACATTTAGTTCAAGATTTCCAACTCTGCCATAAGGAGGAAATGCCGCTTTAGATTGTCACCGACACAACTTGCAGACATATCAAGCGAGCAATGTGATATTTTCCCTCTTAGGCCGCGAGCCGAGGCCATTTATCTTTCAGTTTCGTAGCGCACATCAGGTAACTACCTGAAAATGATTTCAAAATGTTCCTTAGAAATTTAGTAACAAATATTGCCTTGTTCCCACTTCCAAAAGTTGCACGTTTCACAGAAAAGACGCTTTTACTACAATAAATATGTGTTACCATCTGTCCTATTTTCTCTGCTTTTCCGGTATCATGGGCCAATGAACGCAGACTTCTGCACGACGTAACAGTCAAGTTAGTCAGCTGTAGGTGGATCCCCAGTGGTCGGATGAATATCAGATGTACTGCTACTGCTCGCTTTTGCGTTGAGTAGCCTTTCCATAGTTTTTTTCAGTTACCGGTAATATTTGTTCAGTTATTCTAAGGAGGTGTTGAAAAGTATAAGTACGGTACGATATTAAACAATTGTATATACTTACCATAAATAGCAATTTTAGTTGAGCACTAGCTCATAAGACGTTGTTAAATACGGTAGGTACCGGTACGGTGCGGTAACTTCAAGGAAGGCTAGACCTAGAATAATATGTCGCAAACAACAATATTTTCTGGCTTGCATGAAATGTTTATGATTAATTTAATGACTCTTCTTGACTATTCAGCAGACCTATACTACTATATAGGACACAGCATATTTGGAAAAAGAAATTATTGGCTGTTTCTGTAATGCACCGTTGTGTGAAAGAGAAGAAAATAATCAATTTTACTAATGTCGGTTGGTCTAAATCTGAATTCATAAGGTCGACAAGAACCTGGGAAGCAATGATAAGTTATGCCAGAGTGGAAAGAAAGTAGCATTGGAAACGATTGAGAGGTGAGAAATCAAGTTGTAGACAGACAGTTGATGTTTTAAAATATAGTCTATAGTCTATACCGTACATCCACTGTCATAGGGCATTCCGGACTGTGATATATCAAAATTTAGTGTAGATATAGTATAGTAATGGTATGCAAACACTTGTAGTACATGCAATGAGCATATATACGCTCATTGAGTACATCAGATAAAATTTAGTGGTATTTTTACACTCATGCTGTTCCAAATATAATTTTCTTCCTCATTTTAGATACTGTACTACAAAAGAAAACGGCAATGTTCCACCAATCCGACCTAACGCAGGCTTTAATCCCTGCTGCTATCAGTGCTATAAAATGGATTAAACAAGAAGTCTTGAAGCGTAAAGGTATATGAGAATCATAATAGTTGCAAACAGCTTAGATGGGCTATTCATATTGAAATACTTTAGCACTTTTCTGCAATTGGAACTGCCCATCAAATTCATGTTGGAGACTTTATTGAGGTTTTCAATTCATTTTTTTCCCTCAACTATGAAGATCTTTTGAGGTTAACGAGGCATTAATAAATAAAGCTGAGGAATTTGGAGAGAATATGAAGAATGTAAATGATACCAGGGCACGTCTATTTAACACTGTCAAACATAAGGATTATACTCTCCACCCAACAATGATTCACTGAAGAAGCATGTGTAAGATCTCTGCCACGCTGCTCTTTCTGAATAGTTGTCTGGACTCCTGGGGGGAGCCCTTTGTAGCAGGTAAACCATGGGCTACGCTCCGCCCTCCATATTCTGCGTATGGCGCTATGAGGATGCAATATTCCGGTGGTTCTGTCGTCGCGTTTTGACAGGAGGAATCGTTCAAAAAGCACCCGGTTCTCGAACGTGCTTGTAAAGCATCTGTCATCTTGCTAAAGCTCATTCTTTTTTGCTTGTTCATTGATTTCATTCCAATTACGTCACATGAGCAACATGCAAAAGTTGTTTCAGGTCTGGATGTTCAGACTGTGACCTATTGCTCAACTTACAATCTTTCGTCATTTTTATCCAATTTTTTGCCATTTGCATCTAACTATACCTCACTGTTGTACGATGAACAGCTAGTACCTTGATATTTTTTCTAATTACTGTTTGTCCTCACGTATAAGCCGACTTCCTTAAACGGTGAATAAATATAAATGCGCATACAAGGCGATCCCACAAATCGTAACACGCCGTACGCCAGAGACTCAAAAGCTTAATCAACAAAACGTGTTGATGCTCTTCATGCAAAATCAGGAATTGAAAGAAAAAGAAAAACAAATTCACTGTAACACAAACAATCCTCCCGTTTATCGTTTCTGTCTGTTAGCGAGAGCCGTAGGTGAATTTTTACTCATACTAAATTTATGTTAATTAAGTCTATATTGCTTTTATATGATGCGTCGTGATTTGTATTATAAATATTGGAAGAAATTGTGTCGAGAGTTTAAAAGAAAGTCCCTGAATCAGCATAGAATAATTCTTTTTGATCGCCCATAACGGCATTTGATTTCGTTCCATCCCAAGTATGTTTCAAGGAAAGAAAAGACGCCTTAAGATATTGTTATAAATCGCGAATTCGAAAATTGCTTTGAGGATTTTCAAACGTCGAAGAATGAATTCCTTCTGTGATATATTTACAAGCTACATTCTTTCGATGCTGCTACATTTGGCAATTTTTTGCTAATGCGATAATTTTATTTATCACTCGATTTTGAATATTGTGTCATAACATATCGTAAAGGTAATTAAAAGTCGGGCGGCCCTATTTGCGTTACGGCTATAGTGCACCGAATAATAACGTTTTGGCCACAAAACGGCTGGCCTGAAAACGACGCTGTTGCTCTTACGTATAAGATAAAATGAAATTTTTTTTCATTGTTATTATTTTACTTTTATTTACAACAGTAAGATTAAGAATGACGGCAATTAATAACGGCAAGAAGTGTCCCCAAATCATCTCCACTATCACACTTTCCAAAACAATCATTTCATGCAGTCAACATCCAACTTTTCTTTATGAGTATCACTGACACAAATGTAGGCAAAAGAGGGCGCTTGAAGTTCCCTTTGGTACATTCAGTCATGCCATCCTCTGGTTTAGCATGTGTGGCTTAAAGGGTCTGTTCAGACTGACATCTAAGGGTTGTAGTATTCCAGTCAAACCCACCTGGTATGACTGCCGAGACAGTGTTTGACTCCTTCAGAGACAGCTTTATCTTTTTGTTAAGGTGAGCTCTGAATTGGTCCCAGACTAACATGGAGCGTTTTTTGAGAAGATCTTCATTTCTGATCAACCACATATTATGTATCCATTTGATTACGCTTTTTTGTTCATCCATTCCTTTGGGTGCTGATGGATCAATACACCACAGGGAAATTTATCCTCTGAGGGTGTTTTTCGTTTGAAGATTACCATTGGGGGCAACTTAGCTCCATCTGCAGTGCAATTGAGCACTACTGTAAAAAAAAAAAAAATTCGTGCCCTGATGTATTGATGAGGACTATTTTTTTACCTTTTGGGTTTAATGTTTAATTGCTTGGCATGACAAAACACATTGGGGTCTCGTTCATATTGCCTATTCTATTGAAGAAAAAATCATTCTTTAGTTTATTTATCACGCAACGTTGAAAGTTCACCATCTTTTCTGACATCCTGATGGCAGCTTTTGGGCTATTTTTGTTCTTAGTTTCACCTGTTGAGTTTAATGTTTAATTGCTTGGCATGACAAAACACATTGGGGTCTCGTTCATATTGCCTATTCTATTGAAGAAATCATCATTCTTTTGTTTATTTATCACGCAACGTTGAAAGTTCACCATCTTTTCTGACATCCTGATGGCAGCTTTTGGGCTATTTTTGTTCTTAGTCGTAGTGATATCCCATTTCTCTTCAAAACCTTGTACACCAACTCTTGGAGGCAGTGAAGGTTGAGGTGACTTGAGGTATTTTCCAGATTTGGCCAACTGCAATGCTTACAACTAACTGCACTGCAAATTTAGACACACTGTAGCCATTCTGCCTTTGACCATCAAACCACTCAAGAATGTCCTTTTCCATTTCAGGATATTGTGCAGTTTTGGGCCTTCTTTTCAAGCGTTTTGAATTGGGGATGGAATCCAATGATCTATCCTTTTTCCACCTTTGAATAGTGCTCTCGTCCACTCCACTTTCTGCAGCCGTTGCTTCTTTCAGTTCAAAAGAACCAGCGTAAGACATTCTTTTATCGCATATAAGACCCATCAGTTGGGCATTTTGCAGTTGCCTAACTTACAAAATATAAATGTAATGTCGTTCTTGTTCGATCTCTCTGATCACTTCATATGAGCAATATGCAAACGTTGTTTCGAATTATATGTCATTCGGTGTGAGTGATTTATATAAATGTAACCCAGCGTCCCGTACATAAACATTTTCGACGAAGCAAAATAATCTCTCTGACATAATTTTACAACTTTCTGTAAAATGTGATCCAATCAAAACGTATAGGACACTAATGATTTATTACTTTCGTCGTTTTATTCGTTTACGACTGGAATAATTATCTCGACACTTAGTACTTATCATTTCGAGAATATGCTTCCCGACTAGTTTTACCGACAGGCAATTTTTTAATTCAAAGAAAATGCTCAAACATGCAGATACAAAAATTGATATTTTTAGACAGTTATTCCTTCCCTAATACAGAAACATGTTTTTGCTGGAAAAACTCCAAAAAGACATCAAATTATGTAAAACTAAAGACAGGGGCGATTTTGGTTTTATTCACTTAAGCAAGACATCGAAATATACTCTGTCGTCATAAGGTCCATATTTATACCGACAAGTTTTCAAAATTAAACCATTCTTAGTTTTTTCGAGTACTTAAAGCTGAGAATAGTCGATATTTTGTTTCCACCATTATATATATATATAGGATCCGCGTCATTGTCGATGCGATCATTAAACATCACTCTCAATATCTTAGATATTGGTAATGATTTGTTTCTGGATGCTTTCTTATTAGTGGCACGATCCTCACCCACGGTTGGTTCAGTTTTCTATTACAAGACTACCATAATATTGAACTAAATCACTAAAATCGTCTTCACGAGACTTTCCACTGGGGCATTAAGTTTCACTTTTGCCTGAATACGTTGTGGCATCTACTTTGCGTTTCTCGAGTGCATTCAATAATATGACAATCGTCGACGTTTTTATGTCTTGGGTCCAAAAATGTTGCGAGAATGCAATTGTCATTTAGTATTTTTTTCATTTCTCAGATTTGTTTTAACCACATATTGCTACAAGTGTACTCAGATGAATATAAACCCATTTACATTTGTAGTGTAAGTGTAGCCCCATAAGCGATAGAGCGAGAGAAGCAATGTCTCATCCAATGTAAAGCATGCAAATTGCGTTACATATTCGTCTTATATTTAAAAGATTGTTAAATTTTATTCGTGCAGAATGAAGGAACTATTTTTAATGGGTATTTAGTTACCAAATAACGTACAACACACTCCAGTTGCTGCCTACAGTATAAAATTTTTATCATTACATAATTTATTATAACATAGAAAACTAGTGATCAAAAATAATCTTCGTCGATTATCGAAGTTTCGAATACAGCAAAACGTAGTCAGTTTCAGAATAACATTAGAAGTTCAAACTCCAGTTAACTCCATTTGTCCCAACCAACTGTCACAGAATTAATTTTATTATTGGAATAAAAAACATTCGCAGCTCTAGCATTTGAACCCTAATACTTTACCTTTCCCACTAAACGAGTTTCATAACTAATGATCTAAGACTTAAGTTTTATTATAAACAAATGCAAATGTCTGTAATGGTGATCGTCTATAATGGCCCATCGTTGTCACGCGTAAAATTTAAAAAATTGTGAAAAAAAAAATGAAAAGAAAAAAAAATTAAAAAAAAATATTAAAAATAAAAACGAAAATAAAATAAAAACGTAATAAAAAAAAAGCAAAAAAAAAAATTGAAAAAAAAACGTGAATAAAAAAAAATAAAAGGGTTGACAACGATGGGCCGCCTCGCATCGTTGTCACGCGTTTTTATTTTGAGAAAATTTGCTTCTGCTTGGGACCAACGTTGTCATGCATATTTCTACGCGCACAAACGGTGTTCCCTGGGTTTCTGGCTCACTACTGATTTTCTTAGATTCTGGATTACTCTAGAACAGTGGTTCCCAACCGCCGGTCCGTGAACTGTCAACGGTCCGCAAAGGATTTTTACCGGATCGCGGGAAATCCCATCCTATTGCTGTTTCTCTGACGTCTCAATCGCTTTACCGATGCCGAAAAGACGAAGTTGCGTTGGTTCATTACGCAATTTCTCTTCCGTCGTCATATTGCTGTTTGATAAGCGCGACATTAATTATCACGGTGACGTTTTGGCAAGAGGGTGCTCCCGAAGTATGAGAACCAAGATGGCGGACATCGGAACGTAACAGGTTAGGGTTAGGCGATAATTTTTTTCCAATTTTCCTTATTTTAGTCATATTATCAGTTCGAAGACTAGCCAAGAGCCTCCCGTAGTATTTATACCTAAAATTATGGCCTAACCCTAACCTAGTACACATATTACATTCCGATGTCCGCCATCTTGGTTCGCATACTTCGGGAGCCACGGCAAGAGAGAGAAAAGTGAGAAAAACGGCTGCAAACACCGAAGCTCTAACTCAGTGTTTCCCAACCCAAGTCCGCGGTCTCAAATGAGTCCGCGGAGCGTTTGAATGAGTCCGCAACGAGTCAGAAATTCACTGCGAAACTTAACCATCAGCCATGTAACGATTTACGTTAGAATTTACATAAAACATAAAAAGCAAGGTCATTCACATGTCATCAATCGAGTCAATGATTACTGGATACTGAGCAGGGCTGCGCATATATTCGAATATCCAACTACTAGAATAGCAATTTTCTATTCGAAAATTTGGTAACAGTTGACTTGCGCGTCGCTTTAATCAAACGATTGGATTTCACAACTCACTTTCGGATTTCCGACGAGATCACGAGTCGATACTTGATAGATACCCGAGTAATGTTTCTCGGAGCTCGAACAACGAGAAAAGTTTTTTTTGGAGGTGTCAATGGTGGCAATTAAAATTTTCTAAATTGAAAAGCGGCAATACAAAATACTGAAAATAAAACAGAGAACACCATGAGTTTTGTTTTATGATGGTCCGAGACCGATTAAAATCGCTTTTTTATACATTGCAAATCGCAAAATTTTCCTTAGGATTTTTTGCTTTACTGCCTCAACATTTGTATGTACAGTACTGGAGCGCCGTAAGTGTTGTACGAATAGCTCAGATTTGTCGAATTCACAAAAATAAAAATCGAAATATCGAGCACTTTACCACGCATTTTTGTGTCCACGGATTGTCATGATATTTTCTGAGTAGTATTGCTTTTATTTCGTCAACACAACCGCAGTATAAAATGATCATCAAGGCGATTAATATTTTTTTGATTTACTAATATACTTTAATTATGTTTTTAATAAGTACTAAATCAAGTTGTACGTTCTAGAAATTTATAGAACAGGGATGGCGAACCTTTTTCAATGAATGGGTCAAAAAATATATTTTTATCGCGGAACAGAATAGAGTGGGTCACAGATATATAATCAATGTTTATATCTATAGGAAACTTCCGAAACAAATCTTATCTTCTCTTGGTGTAGTTTCGGGCTTTATTTATGCAGCACTTCTATCAGGGACTTTTTATGGCTCTCGATTTTATGAAATTAGAGTACGA
The DNA here is from genome assembly GCF_964204865.1 of Styela clava. Lineage (NCBI taxonomy): Eukaryota > Metazoa > Chordata > Ascidiacea > Stolidobranchia > Styelidae > Styela > Styela clava. The sequence continues at coordinate 22,973,545 of NC_135255.1, forward strand.
AAACACGCATATGAGTTAACGAAAACGTTTAGGATGATGCGGCAAATTATTTTACGGTTCCAAAGGGTTTGGAGGAAATCCCATTCTGATAGTGTTATATTTTTCGATCAGCTTTTTCATCATATTTTTCGATCAACCACATCAGGGCATTTGTACCGCCCCATTGTTATTTCATATTTCTAGGTTTTTATTTCAAGTCTGAAAGATATTTTTTTCTCAACCGCATTGTGGGCGAGAAACTAATAAACTGCATAGTAGCATCTGGTTTTCGTATAACCCCTAAAACAGTCTGCAAATGAACCTCCGAAAGAAACGAGATGTTGCGAGAAATAAACAGATCAATTGCATTGTTATGTCATAAACGATCTCAGAGCCAATGAATAGCCGAATAACGTTACACAGCGATGCAGAGTGCAGACACGGCATTCAGATTAGGAGTTTTGAAAATTACCATACCGGCCCGAAAATTAACAATTTGAGTATGAGCGATCGCAGCCCTGGCTACCAAACTGACGGTACATTATAATAGTTCAGTTATTGTTAGATTAATTTAAGGCCGGTTTGATCAATTTTTATCACTGTAATATTAGCATTTTATTTTATTCGTGCCTTGGGAACCGGGTCAGTGGTTTGCCATCCCTGTTATAGAAGATAGTAGGATTTTTACTAACGGCGATAACGAATTCGCAAGATTGCAAAAAATGTGTAACAAAACTAAATATAATCAGGCAACATATTCTCACATTATTATGTTCGCAGATTGCCGTGGTATTTTAAAGAGGTAATGCTTTTATCTTGTCATATGTTGACGCGACCGCGAGTGACCATGAACACAAATAAATCAAAAATATATTTTAAATTCTCGTCGTTGTCATGGATTGAATATTGTGCGACAGGAAAGACCATTTATCCACTAAAAAAGTCGGCTCTTTTAACAAAAGCGTAATTTCGGCGAATTTCCGATTTTGAAATTCGTTGAAATTCTGTTGCGTTTGGTTTTTTTACTTCTTGCAATAAACGCACGTTGAGTCCGCAAAGGTTGTCGCCGGTGAGAAAATAGTCCGCGACAAAAAAAGGTTGGGAAACGCTGCTCTAACTTCTACTTTTTAAACTTTCACTTTTTACAATCGACGGAATTGACTGCTTTGAATAGAGCTCGTTTCAATCGCGAAAGCGCTCGACCAATAATTACGACTTTACGTAATTCGTAACTTCCCTTCCGTAACTCGAAATAATTCCGTAAATCTGTAAATTACGTGCAAGCCTAAATTGCAATACTGTTTTTGATGATTATCTCTTCTTTTTTAAATTCCCAAAGATGTTTGATATTGCTCAAAATAATTTTATTTGTGGATAAACAAGTTGTTCCAGTTGGATAATATAAAAATTCATTTATGTTCCATATATATCAACCACTGATATAGACTCCGACCACAATTACCCATAATGCAATAGTTACACGTGTTCTGTTCAGCTTCGACCTTGCGTTCACATTCAGTTGGATCAAGGGAGGTCCGGCTTTGGAAGTTCTTAGCTACGGCATTCTCGTTCAACTTTTCCCGATCGTTCGCCTGTTAGATGCAAAGGTAATCATGTCTATTACCTATTTTTAAGTAATATACAATACTTTGGCTAAATTTCTTGTGATTTGCTGCCAAATTTCATATTGTAATACAACATAATCCTGGCATATTTTTCCAGGAAGAAATGGAAATTATGAAGATGTTCTTGTGCTTTACAATACTTCGCATGTGATATGCAAAGGTAATTATTTGTATTCTATCACAATGAGTAAGTCTACATTATTCTTGCTTAACCTCCTCCATTTTGCTGTTGAAGTTAACATAGCAATATAACGACCTAAATTCCATTGTTTTCCACTTTAGGAGGAATCGGAAATGATAAAGAGAATAGTGAACGGCTGAATTTCAGACACAACAATGAATCTGGAAGTTTGTACATACAAGATAAGTACACGTTGTTTGAATTAGATCAGATTCCAAGAATAAGTAATTTAACCTAGAAAAATTTTAGTACTGATTGGCGATAGATGCTTAATGAGTTTCGATCGAGCTCTTTGCTTATTAACCGCGCGTCTTTTGTCAAGATTATGTTAAGAAAAAACAGGTATTTGTTTGCTGTAAGCAAAATTCTAATTTAAACATGGCTATTTTTTGACGTCGTTCTGTAAGTCTCAACATTCACTCACCGCTAGTCCCGTGGTCGTAGTTTCACGGATATGTCGAGTATTACAGACGTTTACTTTTATTTTGTGTCACAAGCATGTTGCATTAATAGCAGTATTGTTTGCCTTCCGCGCGAGAAAAATTCAATCGGTTTATGACTGTATACTCTTTTCTATTGCAAACTAATTGCGTCACAACTATTGCGCAGAACTAATTTCCATCATTGGAGATATATTTCGGATGTTGAGTAGCTTATGATATTTGAATTGATTTGTACAATTATTTATTTTACTGTCATTTATACAATTCTTTAGCTTTCCAGTCATAGTTAGTTCCGTAAATTGGTCTGATTTTAGGCAATTTCGTCTTGGGCAGGTTTTGGATAGTTTGTATTCAATTGAATAATAGTAGAAATATCACAACACACGCACATAAGAATGAAAGGACGATAATGTTAATCAATCTCCAAAATTCGTTCTTTGTGTGTCATTGAATAAAGCAATTCTATATCGAGCTGCATAAAGATTTACGCTGTATTTTCGCGCGTCATTAGTTAAGTTAATGATTTTGTTTCTGCGTGACTAGCTAATCCTATGCTTTTGAGCCGATGGATCCGTATGCAATGATGCTGTAGCAAGGGTAAAGATACCTAACCTAAGTGATTCAGGAGTCTTACTGCACACTAACACATATATATTTCTGTGACGTTCCGTCTGTCAGACTTCTTTAGACATACATAGTTCAACTATAAGAAGAAAAGCAGTTACATGCATATTTAAACAATCAGTGTAAATGTATGGGAGTTACGCATGTTAAATATTTAATAAAATAAGTATATTCTTGATTGAATAACAGCGGGCGACTGAAATGAAAAGTCATTGATGAGATCTCTTTTTGTTTTATGTTTAACAATTGAAGTCCAAATTAAACAATGGTGTTTTCTGTTTTGTGTTTCTCATCATTGGATGATGCCGACCAGAAAAGTCATCTGTGAGTCAATTATAATATATTGATTGTTTGTCTGTTAACAACATATCTGGACATGTATGCGAATAACAGCTCTTTGAACCCAAAAAGCCACATTTGCCACTTCCCTGAGAAGCTATTCTGACCCTGAAAGCCGCTTTTGCGACTTCGGCTTCACGTACGAGGAGTGCAACTTTGAAACCTTGTATCTCACGAACCCTAACTTATATTAAGACAAGTTACATCGTGTGAAAGTTAATCTTAAAGACTAATTGTTATTTTAAAATTAGCATGTTGCGGTTATCATACGCAAATTGGCAAAATTAAGAAAATTTATGATCAATTTATAAGTTCCGTTACCGATTTAACCTATTTGATTATCGGCAACGTTTGTAGAGATTATAGATACCTTTCTAGCGGTACTGTTGGATTGAATTTATGATGCACCACTCGCATTTTATTATAAGCATTTAATTCAATATGTACCTCGACGTCAAAAAACCATTGCGTGAACTTGACCTAAACAACGATGTTACGCAATTACGCGTTACCCAGTGACGTTACGCAATTACGTCGTCACGTAGCGAATTCCATGCCGCTGTACGTTCCCGGCGCCAAACACGCTTGAAATCCACAAGCTCTCGAAGCGGCGAACACTTGTAAAGAATATGAAAAAAAAACACTCCCCTTTAGATTTGAAATGCTTTCTATTACATATAAGCTATTTTGGAATTCCTGTTCCATTGGGCCGTATCGTCCCTCAGGTAAATGATAGGGAAGTGAACAGCTCGGGCTCAATTAAAATTGTTCGCATACAAATGATAACTCTGATGATCAATAGAGCCATCCGAAAAAAAAAAACTTTCCATGAATATTTCTTTGCCAGGTTGCTTCTGAGTGTGCTGGCTGAAACCAAGCTCTGGCTTATATTTAGTCCATTGTGTAGGGATGAATAATGATATCGGAGCTGTAAGCATCTGATATTTGTAGCTTTCTACGCATTTCTTTTTGTTAAATCGTTGCTGACTTTCTTAAATCTTTTTTATAATGGGATGATGAAATATCTCCATTGGTATGATGAGCCCGAGAAAGCAATGGATTTCCGCCCCAGTGACCTATTCCTTTTGCCTTGGTTCAGTCCCAATTGCAACAGTCAGTCGCCGTAAAATTACCATATGGCTTTTGATGTGGTAGTAACTTCTTGGAATGATTTGACAAACTAAATTTAATCCTAAATCGTAAGTTTTCTAACGGCGTTGAAGTTTTTTATTTCAACGAGAAATTGAGAAAGAAAAGTTTTGGGACTCGACCTCTCGTTCAACTGAAGATTACGTAGCCAGAAAAGAATTGTACAATGGAGAATATCACGCGATCTCGGGTCGGTGAGCGACAATCCCTTTTCCTTGAACCAGCTCTTGCAGTACGATGTTTTTTTTACAATTCCGCCATCTCTGATGTTTGTTACGTCACTTGCACAAGATTCTGTCGTTTCACAATTCATGATTTTCATAATTGTTTCGACAGTAATAGCTCCACTGCCAACCCTGTTTATGGGGTCATTCTCGAAGGATTGATGTCATGGAATTGAAAGACGGTGTTGTCTTTTCATATAATGCAAGTTGTTTATTTATCCTCAATACCATACAAAAAAATAATACTATGTTTGTTGGCAATGGTAAAAACGCTTTAAATTATTAACATTTTCTGCTTTGATGAAAATAATAGATGACTGAAGAGTGAAGACTAAGGATTTGGCCTTACCACTTTACAGTAATTGGTCGAAACGATTTGTTGCGACTTGAATAAACATCCAAATTGCACTATTCTCAATGAATTCCTAAACATCGACGCCGAATTTGAAAACGCCAAAGTGATGGGGAAGGATTTTACGTTAGGACTAGTAGTCTTAAGCATGTTCCATTAAGTTGAAAAGTCTTCAGTTGAAGCGCTGAAATATTTTCCTGTATACGGTTGAATGCTTGAAACGTAGCCAGTTTTCGAAACGGTATCTTTCAGACCTAAAAAATTGGCGAAAGCCCATTCTGCCCTTGAACGAGATTAGAGACTTGTCGATTGAAATTTCGCGACGTAACTTATATACAGATAGTAGCCTCGGTTGAAGAATATTTTATAAAGGATTTTGTAATGTTTGTCTCTACTTGAATCATCTCTTGATGGGGCATCTTCTAATTGCAAAAGTGGAGAAAATGAGATATAAAATGAAATTTGTTTCTTGGCATCATTTTGCCGAACGATTTTAAGTTGAAAATCCAATTTTCCCCCCCAGTACCGTGCAACAGTTGGCATCTTCAGTAGTGGATGATGTGCTCCAGAGGCAAAGGGTCCAGTCCCATATGGGTCCAGCCCGATGGGTCCTAACTCGGCAGTGGTTAATTAGTTTTTTTTTTTTTATTGCTGTCTTGGCCGATAAGCTTTCAGGGTAATGGAGTTTGAAATGAACGTAAGAGAAAAGTTTGTTAGCTTATCCTTTAATCTTTGAAACCGGTAAAGGGGGAGATTTGTGATTGTCTTGTACTTCGGGGCGTCGCCGGTAATTAATTAGATGGCTGATATAGAGCTTGTAATCATTCGGCGTATGAAAGATTTTTGATTGTACTGACGGAATGGGTTACTTTTGGTAAACTATAGGTAGCATTTCACATTATTTTAGTGAGAATGTTTTAGAATCCGTCGTTTTTTAAAAAAGAAAAAAAGTTACTAAAGTTGATCTTTTTACATTTATTATCACACCGTTATAACACACACCCACACACAAAATAAAAAGCAAATGTGAATGAGTAAAAAATAACAAAACAAAAAAAATTAAAACACTGTAAATTTAAAATGAGTAAACATGAAATGTAAAATGTGAACTCGTGAAAAAAATTTGCGTCAAAAATGCCCATTTCTCAGTTTTAAATATTCCTTGGACCAGAATACTGGCGGTACCACAGCTTTTATCTAAAAAGTCCTATTTTGTAAACATTAAATGTAGCATGAAATCCTTAATGTAAAGAATCATTGTTTGTTTTTTGAATGGATCCTTTATTTCTTTGAGTTCGTGTAAATTTATAGATGTATACTCGGTCTCTTATGAAATACTTCTTGAATTGTGGAATTGTATAATTAAAGCCATCCACCCACCCGTACATTTCCAAGGCCTGTGAAAACAAAACCATTATTAAGCTATATTCAGTCGGTAATTGAAGTTTAATTAGTTAGTATTATCACACTTACTTTTAAAATCCCTTCCGAATATTTGGGAACGCAGCAGGTTGTATTTTGCATAATTTCTTTTGATTTTTTATAATAATGATAATGAGATAAACTAGTTTTAAGTATACTGAAGATTCTGTCGTTTCATAAAGATGGAGAATGCGCCTGCAAAATTTGGAGATTCGCTTTTGTGAGATATCGTCCGTATCTAACAGACAGACTATAGGATCTTGTTATCTTAAAGCAATCCTAAACAGAGCTTAGTTAAAAGCATAAACTCTCGGTTAAATAGAGTTTAAACCAGACTTCCAATTTCCCTCTGACTCAGTTAGGGCAGAGCTTAACCCAGCAGACAACGAATATAATACAAAGTCACCAACCTTATAATTCTTGTATTCGACGACACAGAGCAGAATATAGATACACGATCAAAACCAGTGAATGAATTTAAAGAATTATTGTCAGTTTATATAGAATAGTCGAGACGCCTGTTATGCCTTTAGGGGTTACCTTTTTCCGTGGATATAGTTTATAATAAATAAAGTAAAACTGCCGTAATTAAGTCTCGGCAATTCTTGTAAAACGATTTAGAAGGATGTCTGTAGCCAATTAAATAGTTAGCTATAAGTGGTCGAGTGATTAAAAACTGGCTTGTACTAGTTTGTCTTGCTCAAGGGCAAGATAACGTGTTTTTAATTAACGGGTTATTCCTATGAAAGCCAGATAAGTATTTAACGTAAATTTCATTTTTTCTACCTTTTTCAAATTAAGAAGAAATCTTGTCCTAACTGGAATTACTTTTTTTTCTTACTGTTAAAAATATGGTCTAATTAACTAATAATAATCCCTACATAATAATTCGGCCCTAAAGAACGGAGTTTGGGGTTTCGGCATAACAAACGTGTCTAAAATTGTATAGATCTCTAAAAAAAAACAAAGAGAAAAATATAAAATTGTAAGTGAAATTGAAAATATAACGTAAAATTGAAATTATAACGTCATAAATTGAGCGATTCAAAGTTGTCCTTGATGATGAAATATTAATTCAATTTTCAATAACGAAAAACATAATAAAATGATATCAATAAACCAATATATACTTTTTTTTTTTTTTTTTTTTTTTTTCTGAAATATTTATTCAAGTATATATTCACCAAGACAAAATATGTGATACAATACAATGTAAATAAGAAAAACATGTCACCAAGAGAGGTGAAAATTTCAAGAAGGAAGATTGGGGTATAGATTGGGTAGGTTATTGGAAGTATGGGGGGCATGTATAGGTACAGCAGTCTCAGTGTCTTCTCTATTTGTTCTATTTACGTTTGGCAAAGGTTCTACAAGATTAAGTTCCTGAGCGGGGTTTCTAAAATTTATCCAAAATTGTCTAGCTCTGTTATATACAGGCGTCGACGAGGTTTTGAGCATTGGTATCATACGCTTTATGACGAGTATGGTCAATACAATACCCCAAAACATTCCTAAATGCCATGCTAGCATGTAGAAAGCCGATAAAATTGGATGACTTATAAATGATAAAGCGTTTACAAAGTTGTCTTCAACTTTGTTTTTAGTTGTAGTAAATTGGTTGTTTGTATTTGTTTCGGAGGACGACTTGTGATCCAATAATATCTTTTCTTTGATCAAGTTCAGGTGATTGATCGAAATTAGAATATTATTGAGATCTTCGAAGCCTGAGTGTTCTCCGTGGGGCATATCTTGGAATATCTTTTGATATTCCAATGGTTTAAAGGTTTCGTTGATTTTGGTTAAAGAAGGCCTTAGAGATTGTATGTGGGCATTTGTATGAGTTAGCGTGTAATTGATATACGTATAGTATCGCCTATTGATTGCAAAAGTAAACGTTCGTCCGGAGACGAAGTTTTCAAAAAAATGTATACCTGCGTAGACATTCGTATCTGTAAATATCTGCGCAACTATGGTAACATTATTTTTGTTGAGAAACGTTACCAGTGGCCTTGTTGCATAAGTATTATTATAATATAGTGATCGTAATATAGTAACGTTTATTTGCTCACAGTGTATTTCTGTGAGGATATCCCCTACCGTTATAGCAGCATGTTTGCCTCCTAACACTTCATTTAAAATTTGACCTGGATATTGTTTACTTAGAGTTTTGTATATTCGGGTTAGAATACTTTCCAGTTGACACTCGAGGTAATTGATGTCTGATGATATATTAACAATTACCTCGGTTATCCTGTCAGTATTTTCCTGAATAAAGCCAGTCAGAGTGCTAGAAACAGAATCTACCACTACGGAACTATACCTTAGTTTTGGGTATTTAGAATTGATGAAACCAGCAGCTTTCAATGAAGAACATTTGTGAGTTTCAAATAAAAGTGCATTATTTGTACAAAATGTTTTTGTATTAAAACATCTTTGAACATAAGCACCACATGAACCCCATTGGTGGATGCTGGCTCCCAATTCCGGAAAGTCTAATCGGTAAATGTCACCCGACGCATTATAATGCAATGTCATTTTCGAATTGAAATTTTTAAAAGGGGGACAATCTATTAATGGGTAATTTTTCCAAATAATTGTTTGAGTACCTACAGTACAAGATCCGGAATTAATACTGCAAGTGGATAATCCTGAAAATGGGCCTAAAAGAATACCTTTTTCAAATTAAGAAGAAATCTTGTCCTAACTGGAATTACTTTTTTTTCTTACTGTTAAAAATATGGTCTAATTAACTAATAATAATCCCTACAAGACAAACAAACGACAAATATTACCATAAAGATCGATAAGTAGCGAGTCGATAATTGTGTTGAGTTATCCGGTGACAGCACATTTGAACCTACGTACATTTGAACCCGTAAATCTGAACCCGTAATTTGAACCCATTTAATTGCACCTGTATACTATTGCACCTATGGACATTTGCACCTACGGACATTTGAACCCATACATTTCCACCCATGGATTTTAGCACCCGCATATAGATTGAACCCGCGAACATTTGAACCCGTGTACGTTTGCACCCGCGTATATTTGAACCCATGTACATTTGCACCCGCGGACATTTGAACCCGTGTACGTTTGTACCCGCGTACATTTGAACCCATGTACATTTGCACCCGCGGACATTTGAACCCATGTACATTTGAACCCACGAACATTTGCACCCGCGGACATTTGAACCTACATACATTTACACCCGCGTACTTTTACACCCGCGTACAATTGTACCCACAGATATTTGCACCCATGAACATCTACACCCATGGGCATTTGCATTTACGGATATTAGCGTCTTTACATATACACCCTTATCCTTCCATGCTATATACTATAGTATATAGGATTGGAAGGTACACCTAGGATTCTTTCTCCAAATGCATACGTTTCGAAAACACCATGGAATTCTCGATTATATACTCGAAGGCTTTATTACAACTATTTTCTATATATTTAAATTATATTATATATTTATATTATACTCCGTCTGTCATTGTCATCGCAATTGTCGATATCATAAGACTCAATGGACAAAATGTTCCGCTGTAGAATGCGAGCCAAAATTGGGGAGTATGATTTGTGCTTTGAACGGTCGACGACTCTTGAAGAGCGCGATCAAGAATTTTAATTGATATGTTAGTTCGATCCCGCGCAAAGTTTTTCCTCGCATCAATGCCCTTTTTCCCTCGCAGATAGTTCGATCCCGCGCAAAGTTTTTCCTCGCATCAATGACCTTTTTCCCTCGCAGACAATTCCAAACTGTTTCTTCAGGACGTTGCAGCTGCGAAGATGACAAGTCCCTTTGCAAAAATAGGTTGGAAACTTGGCGCCTACATTTTCCAAGACCACAAGAGGAAACGACTTACTGATTTACAAAGGCCACGAATATTGTAAGCGAAATGATCGGGTTTCAGATGCTACTCATTGGCGCTGCCGTCAGTTTAGGAAATTTCGATGTAAATCGACTGTTGTTACGATCGGTGAAAATGTAATAAAAGAACTAGGATATCACAGTCATTCTGCGACAGCATTAAGACTGAAGTTGGGATCATCCGTGCAACATTAGAAGAAGCAGCATCAACACCATCAAATACATCGACAAGTTATATTTTAGGTGAAGTATTGAATAATAGATCAACAGATGTGCTAATGCGCTTGCCAGGCAAGTCGACTCTGGAGGCCAATATACGCAGAGTAAGGCGACAGAAAAAGTGTTCACGTAACAATCCTACAAGTGCTAGCTTTGATATTCCGAGCGAATATTTAGATATCATTTTGCATGACACTGGCCCGGAGGATCGTCATCGGATAATGGCCATCGGAGATCGATTACTACTTGCACATCTAGATAGTGACACATATCTTGGCGACGGTACATTTGATGTGGTGCCTGATATTTTCTTCCAGTTGTATACAATTCACTGTAAAGTGGGAGCATCCTATCCACCATGCGTATATTTCCTATTACGAGACAAGCGACAAGAAACATACGTTCAGATGTTGGAAGTGTTGAAAATCATTTTCCCAAATGCTAACCCCACCAAAATCATTGTTGATTTTGAAATAGCAGCTATCAATGCATTCCATGCACAATTTCCTCTGGCCGATATTAAAGGATGTTATTTTCACCTGTCACAAGCTCTAATTCGAAAAGTTGGTTCTATCGGATTAAAAGAGAAGTTTGATTGTTTACCCTCTTTCAATCTGAAAATTAGAAGTTTGGCAGCTCTGGCTTTTGTTCCCATTAACGAGGTTGCCGAAGTCTTCACCTTGCTTTGCGACACCTTCGAAGATTTGCCCGGATGCAATCAACTTTTTCAATATTTTGAATCTACCTACATTCGTGGACCTCAAGTGGGTTCACGTCCAAGAGAAGCAAGATTTCCCCCTCGGTTGTGGAACTATGCCAAAGAGATTGAAATGATGCCTTCGGCCCCAAGAACAACAAACGCTGTAGAAGGATTTCATCCGAGTATATGGGGTTTGCTGAATGGCCTACAAAAAGACATTGCGGTCCACAAACTGACTGTGGCAAATGCTCATGTAGGAGTTACGGCCCACCAAAGATCAAAGTATGTACAACTTGCTGTTAGGTTGTCAATTAAAGTTTTTTCATATGGAACTGAAACCGACAAGCTGAGGTATCTCCACTCAATAGCTCAAATGCAGTCTATTTGATTTTGACTTTGATCGTGATATAGTAAAATTTCGTTTATCGTCATTATTTTGATTTGTTGTTTAACTATTGTATCATAATTGATAAATTCCTATTTGTAAAACGTCCATAGCTACTCTATCTCAAAATTGATCGCCCATTCGACACAAATTTGTGAGTGATAACTTTATTGATATATTAAAATAAATGTAATCCGTAACCTATGACGTCGTTTGTAAATTGCAATATCATATTTAACAGACCCTATTTGCTGAATATGTTCGATTTACTCTAAATAGTGTAAACAGCAAAAACCATTTTTGGCCACGATAATGATTTTAAAACTTCTTCACTTTCGAATATTTAACATATTTACATGACTCACGATTTCTATGTATAGTTTTGTTCTGACATTCTAATGAAACAATACTTCAATAAAACTGGCATTTGGCTATGAACATGTTGTTACAAAAATGGCATAGTTTCATTATCTTAATTTCATATTTTCCTAGAAACGAAGAATCTGTGCGTTTATTTATTTATATACAGACAATAGTATTCAATTTATAGATTGATTTTAGAAAAAATGGCAAAACCTGATTTGAGACAACACTCATTTTCAACAGTAAAGCGTGGTCGTGTATGCATACATATAACAATTTTGTAATCATGCTAGCAAGAAAACATGAAGTGGCCACAGAGCTCCCAAATCTCATGCTGGGCGGGATATCATAGTAGGCGTTTTCGGTGAAATAATTTTAGAACAAATTTATAGGACTTGACCACTAAAAATATTACTGTAAAGCTAGTTTTAGTAAGACCCTCATTTAAGACTTCATTGGTCTGTGAGATATTTGTTCCGTATTAGCCCTGGTTTCAGGTATTTCAACGAAATACCGCTTTCTAGGTCATCGTCTGTTTTGGAGATCGCGGCTAACGAATGAGATAATGATTTACAAATGTCAATGTAAAAAGAAACAGCAAAAGAATAAAGACCTTGGCAGAACAATGTTTTTTATATCGTTAAGAGACGTTTATCTCTCGGACTACAATGACACTCAAAAATGCTTGCTTCGTAGAAGCGGGTAAATGCATATACACCAAAACTAACTACAAATGAAACAGTGTTGAAGTTTAGAATATTGAGCTTGAGCCTGTAGCATGAAAATTATTTGCGACTGGAAATTGCCGTTGGGGCAAACATTTTTTGTGAAAATGTGCGTGGGTTCAAATGCACGCGGGTTGAAATGTATGCGAGTTCAAATATAATATACGTTGGTTCAAATATACGCGGGTTCAAATGTCCGTGGTTCAAATGTACCCGGGTTCAAATATACGTGGGTTCAAATGTCCGCGGGTGCAAATGTTCGTGGGTTCAAATGTACATGGGTGCAAATGTCCAGGGTGCAAATGCACATGGGTTCAAATGTCCGCAGGTGCAAATGTACATGGGTTCAAATGTACGCGGGTGCAAACGTACACGGGTTCAAATGTCCGCGGGTGCAAATGTACATGGGTTCAAATGTACGCGGGTGCAAACGTACACGGGTTCAAATGTCCGCGGGTTCAATCTATATGCGGGTGCTAAAATCCATGGGTGGAAATGTATGGGTTCAAATGTCCGTAGGTGCAAATGTCCATAGGTGCAATAGTATACAGGTGCAATTGTTCTGGGTTCAAATTACGGGTTCAGATGTACGGGTTCAAATGTACGCGGGTTCAAAGATAATGGAACCGAGTTATCCATCTTCCATTGAAGCAGTGGTTCCATGGCTTGCGCAACGTTAATATGGCCCACCGAACTTTGATGAAATAGTTGAACAGATGTTATTTTTTCTTCGCCATTATCACAGTTCGTAGCAATTACTAAATTTAATCCTAAATCTTAAGTTTTCTAACAGCGTTGAGATTTTTCATTTCAACGATTAATTCAACCACTGTTGAATTGAAAAAGAAAAGTTTTGGGACTCGACCTCTTGTTCAACTGAAAATTACGTAGCCAGTAAAAGACTTTGTACGATGGAGAATATCACGCGATCTCGGGTCGGTGAGCGACAATCCCTTTTCCTTAAACCAGCTCTTGCAGTACGACCTTTTTTACAATTCCGCCATCTCTGGTGTTTGTTACGTCTATTGCACAAGATTCTGTCGTTTCACAATTCATGATTTTCATATTTGTTTCGACAGTAATAGCTCCACTGCCAACCCTGTTTATGGGGTCATTCTCGAAGGATTGATGTCATGGAATTGAAAGACGGTGTTGTCTTTTCATATAATGCAAGTTGTTTATTTATCCTCAATACCATACAAAAAAATAATACTATGTTTGTTGGCAATGGTAAAAACGCTTTAAATTATTAACATTTTCTACTTGGATGAAAATAATAGATGACTGAAGAGTGTAGACTAAGGATTTGGCCTTACCACTTTACAGTAATTGGTCGAAACGATTGGTTGCGACTTGAATAAACATCCAAATTGCACTATTTTCAATGAATTCCTAAACATCGACGCCGAATTTGAAAACGCCAAAGTGATGGGGAAGGATTTTACGTTAGGACTAGTAGTCTTAAGCATGTCCCAATAAGTTGAAAAGTCTTCAGTTGAAGCGCTGAAATCTTTTCCTGTATACGGTTGAATGCTTGAAACGTAGCCAGTTTTCGAAACGATATCTTTCAGACCTAATAAATTGGCGAAAGCCCATTCTGCCCTTGAACGAGATTAGAGACTTGTCGATTGAAATTTCGCGACGTAACTTATATACAGATAGTAGCCTCGATTGAAGAATATTTAATAAAGGATTTTGTAATGTTTGTCTCTACTTGAATCATCTCTTGATGGGGCATCTTCTAATTGCAAAAGTGGAGAAAATGAGATATAAAATGAAATTTGTTTCTTGGCATCATTTTGCCGAACGATATTAAGTTGAAAATCCTATTTTTCCCCCAGTACCGTGCAACAGTTGGCATCTTCAGTAGTGGATGATGTGCTCCAGAGGCAAAGGGTCCAGTCCCATATGGGTCCAGCCCGATGGGTCCTAACTCGGCAGTGGTTAATTAGTTTTATTTTTTTTATTGCCGTCTTGGCCGATAAGCTTTCAGGGTAATGGAGTTTGAAATGAACGTAAAAGAAAAAGTTTGTTTGCTTATCCTTTAATCTTTGAAACCGGTAAAGGGGGTGATTTGTGATTGTCTTGTACTTCGGCGTCGCCGGTAATTAATTGGATGGCTGATATAGAACTTGTAATCATTCGGCGTATAAAAGATTTTTGATTGTACTGACGGAATGGGTTACTTTTGGTAAACTATAGGTAGCATTTCACATTATTTTAGTGAGAATGTTTTAGAATCCGTCGTTTTTTAAAAAAGAAAAAAAGTTACTAAAGTTGATCTTTTTACATTTATTATCACACCGTTATAACACACACACACACAAAATAAAAAGCAAATGTGAATGAGTAAAAAATAACAAAAAAAAAAAATTAAAACACTGTAAATTTAAAATGAGTAAACATGAAATGTGAACTCGTGAAAAAAATTTGCGTTAAAAATGCCCATTTCTCAGTTTTAAATATTCCTTGGACCAGAATACTGGCGGTACCACAGCTTTTATCTAAAAAGTCCTATTTTGTAAACATTAAATGTAGCATGAAATCCCTAATGTAAAGAATCATTGTTTGTTTTTGAATGGATCCTTTATTTCTTTGAGTTCGTGTAAATTTATAGATGTATACTCGTCTCTTATGAAATACTTCTTGAATTGTGGAATTGTATAATTAAAGCCATCCACCCACTCGTACATTTCCAAGGCCTGTGAAAACAAAACCATTATTAAGCTATATTCAGTCGGTAATTGAAGTTTAATTAGTTAGTATTATCACACTTACTTTTAAAATCACTTCCGTATATTTGGGAACGCAGCAGGTTGTATTTTGCATAATTTCTTTTGATTTTTTATAATAATGATAACGGAATAAACTAGTTTTAAGTATACTGTAAATAGAAAGAAAAGTAATAATATTATTGCATAAAAAAAAGAAAAAACATGGTTCAAATGGTTAAGAATGCTAAAAGTTTAATAATTGTACATGTATTATCACATAATAAAACATACAGAAAAAAAATATAAAATAAGTTGTAACTTTGTTGGTATTATATGTCACAGAAAAAATTATTGTTATAAAGGAATTTGAACCCTCGCCAGAACGTAATAATACCTTGATAGTTAAATTAACAAGGGACTGGTCGAAATTCCATCATTATGAACTCTTCGTTTGCCATAGAAGTAAGGCATAGCATTTCGATACTGTTTATAGGTAAATATTTTGTTTTTATGTACTTTAAAGTTAATGTTAACTCCATCAGCAGGTTTTTTTAGAGAAGAGGACATTTTGCATCTTGCTAAACGTGATATTCTGGTGAATATTTTGAAGTCCTTTAGCGGCAAATTTGAATGTATCATCACCTTGACGAAAATGTTTTTGCACAAAGGCCCACAAAAGTATCTCCAGAAAATTCGACTTTAAAAAGCCCCGGTGTGCGATTATCGAACTTAAACAGTTTTATACAACATTCACGTGTATCGTCAAATGGTAATAGGTTTGTTTTATTAAAAATGAACTCGTGACGATGGGTTTCACTAGATTTGGAGGGAAACCACTTATGATAATTAATGTAAAATTGTTCTCGCATTTCTGGTTTCACCAAAACTTCTAAATTTTCATTGGAAATAGCGGAATAACAGCTATCGGTGTCCATTGACAAATATTGATAGTCGGAAAAATGAAAGTATTTATCAAAAAAGTCATATTTTAGTTCTAACATGCGTAATTTTGCGTTTTGGTACACGACGAATCCAATCTGGTTGGGTAATTTCCATACAATCTGTTTTCTTTTTGAAGTTACTTCAAATAAGTCGTCGCTAAGTTGAGTCGCGCCAACAAATGAAGGTTCATTGATCAGGTCGCGTGTTTCATTACCATCACAGTATGCTATGTTACGGTAGTTCGCAACAGTCTCTAAAGTCTTTCCGTAAAATGAAACTTACCGAGTAACTTATATGTATCAGCTTTTTCCGGTGACATGTCGCCGTTTCTGCGAGCCATTGAAACTTCATCACAAAACGGCACAAAACATGCTTTGGGTTCATACTCGATAAATTGGTATATGTGGGTAATATGGAGACCGTGATCAAGATACCATCGGACCAGGTCAGTGGCCAAAAGTATTTTATCACCAAAATAACTCCCTATAAGTGAACGTCTGGGCTGAGACATTATTTTGTTATCAATCGCGTACTGTCGCATATGTTCACCGATATCTTCTCGAGATACTAAAATATTTTTAAAAATTGGGGGCATTTCTGCATAATGTTCTTTGAGTTCGTTAGGGACTTGAATGTCACACTCGATAAGACCAAACAGGTCATCTTTCCGAATTGCGTTTATCATTTGTTGCTTTGACAGTACGTAACCATTATATAAATTCGGTCGCCTTGATTTAAGAAAGGATTTCACCGGTTCTATTTTAACAGTTTCATCCCACTCACATTCACGCATTATCACAACTTTATACCCGAGAGTTTGAAAGTAACGCGTGTTCATAGCAGTGTTTTGTTGTAATTCTTCAGAGTTTTTACCTGGGAAAGTTTCACTACTATCAATATGACAATTATGACCATGAAACAGACAACCGTGGAATTGATATATTGTAGCACCATTTGGTGTTATTGAAAACCCATCAACAGGTAAGTTTCACATACCAATTCTTTTTTCTGAAGCATTAAGACCGTGTCGAATTTTTATGTTTTTCGAAAAAAAAACTAATCCAGTCTAGCCATGAACAAGCTTTTGAAATATCAGGAGCCGTTTTTGATTTTTTAAATCAATTTTCACCGTTTAAATTCCATCTTATGGGAAAACCTGTCGGAAGATTTTCCCCGATAGCCATCAGGTACAAAACGTTCGCATCTAAACCTAACTGAGCCGATTCGTCTTCATCATCGGCGTATTTTTGCTACACCCGCCTCGTAATAACGTTGAAATATTTGAGCGGGTCCGCCTACCAAATTGGAACGTACAAGTTTATGTATATCAGAATTTTTGGTGTTTGGGACAGTAAAAACAGTGTCCAGGTTTCGAAACATAAATTGTAGGGTCAAACCAGGATAAGATACCGCGGATTTGAACATGTCAATTCCTGTTTTTTCTTTGTAAATATCAAATTGTTTTGCGACTGCATCAAGGAAAGGAGTTACATCCTGCGTATTATAATAAATAAGATAGTCTTTTAAAGATTTCATATCGCGTTCTTGCCAAACAGTTTTACATTGTTCATATTTAATATTTTTATTTTTTAAACGACTGGAAAAGGCTGAATGTATTCATAAGGAAAAAAGCCTTTAGAGACGTTCGATAAAAAGGCTTTAAGAAATTTATCATACGTGTAACCAGGGGCTAAATAGTTCATAACGTCTGAAAATCTAAATTTTTTAGTTTGTAAAGACATGAATTTATTTCCTCTTTTTAATGAAGATATTTTAGAGTTCTGTGATTTAAAAAACTCAATCAAATAACCTTTGATTACATTGATATCATATTTCTCAGAGTTATAGCCAAGAATGATAATTTGTCTCATAAATGTAGTTAACGATTCTTTTAAACCATTTAAACAATGGTTTGAAGCTGAAGTATCGGAATATCGAAAAGCGAAAGCCCTCTCGCGTCGCAGTAAATCTTGAAGTTTTTTATTAATTTGTACAACATAAGGTTCAAATTCAACGAGTAAAAGTTTATACGCGTTTTTTTTTTAATTCCATCAATATAGTTCATCATACGGAATACTAATTGTTTTGAATCACCCTCAGTTATAAAGCGACAATTACCGTAAATAACACAAATATTTGTGATAAGTAAATTAAATCCGGACTAAAAATTTTTTTTTAATTGGTAATGTGGGTCAGTTATATTTATAGCGTTTTATATCTTTCTTATTTACCCAAGAATTAAACTCTTCCGGATAACCTTGCCAAGATACAAAATACTGAATTTGTCGACCACGTGTTCGTTTTTTTAAAAAAATTTTAACGGCGTAAACGCTGTCTTTATTCTTTTTACTATTTGCAACTCTTGTTTATAAAACTGACCTTTGATAGGGTTTTTATGAAAATCGATAAGTTTATAAACTGGGGGGCAACCCCATTCAGTCTTTATAACTGTAAAAATTTCATTACTCCACCCTGTTGTGTTAGTGTACCCCTTTTTAAAAACACCTCTGTTGGTGCTTACGCGAACTAATGTGTTTATTGCTATTTTAGGTTTTTCAGGCACACGTGACTTTCTGTACAGAGTCTGCCAAACAATTTTCTGATTATCAATATTAACGGAGGCTGGTGTTTGTTTAATAGAGGTATAAAATGTGTGATTATAAGTGTCAATTAATGTCGGTAATATATCAATGTATCGGCATGTGACGTTGCCGGTGAAATAACGCCAAATGTTAGTCTTTATTGTGCGTATAAAACGTTCAGCGATGCTCTCCTTTAAATCACTATTTGTTGTATAAAAGTGAATTCCTTTGTTACGTAAGAATGTTTGGAATTTCTGATTTAAAAATTCAGTCCCTTTATCAGTTTGGAGTTTTGAAGGGGTTTGCTTGTCAGTGATGTGAGTAAACGCTTACTAATGATTTTCCTAATTTGTTTTTTAATGGTACCGCCCATGCATACTTTGAGAATACATCAATGCAAATAAGAATGTATTTATAACCGTCATTAAAACGCACGAGTTTCTGTAAGTCAATTAAATCACTTTGAAATAACTGATTCATCCCATTGACTATCACCCTCCGCCTCGGGTACCGTTTACGCACAGGTGTGTGTAATGTATACGTGTCTTGAGTTAACAAAAACTCCCTGACTTTTTTTAAATCTTTACCTCTTTTAAACGAGGCTAAACCTCGGTAACTCCCAGGGTGCTTTGCGTTATAATAGGATGTATACATGTTTAAAATGCTTCCCACTTTGGTATGAAAGGTTCAGTGTTTAGGTAACGCCGTTTGTTTGCGATAAAAATACTGGGCACGTTAAAATTTTTTATGGTCTCGGCAAATTCAGCGTGACCTGAAGGCTTTTTTCGCTTATTACGCGTGACGTCGTCAAGTAAATCTACTATATTTGTGTTTGGTATGAATTGCCCGCGGTGTATAAATTGACCTTTGTCGTCCCAAATTACAGTGTTTGACCGTTTTAATATATTTAAAGTCGGTTTAACTTTTTCTCGATGGGAGAGTGGAAAGGCGTTTAAGATATCCTCTTGATTTAACTGAAACTTTTAAAGGTTTCTTCATAAAACTGGAGACGTTCTGATAACGGTGTAATGCTTGCTGATATAACAATATTTTTTCGTTTTCATCTAAACCAGAACGTTGTAAAACTGACTGCATTTCATTATCCAATTTGGATAAAAACTTCCTTTCTGACGGTAATTTTTGTTGCATGTTTAAGGATTCCACAACATGTGGTTCTACCAAGATCATTTTTTTTGCTTGGTTCATTTTTTTTTCTTTATTTTTTATTGAATAAAGGACCCAATAAATTAGTTACTATAGGTAGTAACGCGCTAAGCAGAAAATTTATAAAGCCACCCTGCTGAATGACTTTTTTCTATTTTATAAGTGAAGTTGACTTATTACTAAGTAGTCGAATTGCTTTCTTATGTCTTCGTAACTTATTCTTCTGTGAATTGGACACGTGGATATTCCCTCGAAGTAAATTTTGCGCGCACTCGCAAATGGCAAGTATTAAGTCTTTATCTGCTGCTTTGATAACAGATTTTAATTCACGTGGCTTAGCTTTAGCTAAAAAATTAAGTGTGTGAGCGTGTCGTCGAATACGAGTTGACATAACGATAAGATAAAAAAACATTAAATAAATTACTTTAATTTTCACCCCTTATTTATACTTAGGCAAGTAAATGTAATGTTGTTCGCCCGGGAAAATTTTTGATTTCACTCGGTACGTATCGTCAGTTTGTTGAGTAAGATCAAGGAATAAATAACCATGAGGTTCCTTAAACGCGTCTGTGTATGCCTCGGTCAAAAGTTTACTATTTTTCGGGAACATTTGCCTGCTTAGAAATGAAATTTGACTCATATCACGAGGTGACCCAAACAAAACAATATAATTCCCGTTTAAATTTATCATTCGACTTTTTGAACCCCTGTAAAACAGATTTTGAGTGATATAAATAAAAGATAAGTTTCGGTCATGTGAATGTTTCGTGAATACATCACTGGTTTCTTTTTCAGAGTCATTCATCATATCATCGGCAATAACAAGTACGCGTTCATTACCCGTTAAATCTTTTAAGCCAGATAAACCTTCCTGAAATTCAACTCTCTGGATATTTTTATAAAGAGGTTGCCAAACCGTATAACAATAAATTACTCTTTCCGGGTAAGGTTTAATCATTTCAATTCGGTGACGTAACAGTTTTTCTGTAAAATATGATTTTCCTGATTTCGACGGCCCGGCTACAATCGCGGTAAAAGGGTGTCTTAACTCGGCAACCATATCTTTTTTTCTTTAATTCCTCACTTTAATACGAAGTAATAACACTGAACACCCTTATATACAATTTTCATATATTTACAAAAAAAAAATAATGTGCATAAAACAGATTATTTTCCGACGTTAGATACAGATGAATGAGGCGTGAATTGAAGAAATTTAGAGTCTTTGTAAGATTTTATTTGTAGATTTGTAATTTCCAGATTCCGATCCAGAGGTAATGTATTCACTTCTTTGCCCCAGAGAGAGAAAGGTATTTCTCCCGTCCCGTCAAATACATAGGCAGTTTGTTGGTCCACGATTTTGTCGCGTAATGGGATTTGTTTGGCAGCATCAATGATGTCAAGAGGTTTATTAGTAACTCGGTGAATCTTTACCTCTTTTAAACGAGGCCAAACCTCGGTAACTCCCAGGGTGCTTTGCGTTATAATAGGATGTATACATGTTTAAAATGCTCCCCACTTTGGTATGAAAGGTTCAGTGTTTAGGTAACGACGTTTGTTTGCGATAAAAATACTGAGCACGTTAAAAAATTTTATGGTCTCGGCAAATTCAGCGTGACCTAAAGGCTTTTTTCGCTTATTACGCGTGACGTCATCAAGTAAATCTACTATATTTGTGTTTGGTATGACTTGCCCGCGGTGTATAAATTGACCTTTGTCGTCCCAAATTACAGTGTTTGACCGTTTTAATATATTCAAAATCGGTTATTCTTATCAAAACTTATTCTCGATGGGAGAGTGGAAAGGCGTTTAAGATATCCTCTTGATTTAACTGGTGAGAAGTTTTTCCAACTGAAACTTTCAAAGGTTTCTTCATCAAACTGGAGACGTTCTGATAACGATGTAATGCTTGCTGATATAACAATATTTTTTCGTTTTCATCTAAACCAGAACGTTGTAAAACTGACTGCATTTCATTATCCAATTTGGATAAAAAATTCCTTTCTGACAATAATTTTTGTTGCATGTTTAAGGATTCCACAACATGTGGTTCTACCAAGATTATTTTTTTTTCTTTATTTTTTATTGAATAAAGGACCCAATAAATTAGTTACTATAGGTAGTAACGCGCTAAGCAGAAAATTTATAAAGCCACCCTGCTGAATGACTTTTTTCTTTTTTATAAGTAGTCGAATAGCTTTCTTATGTCTTCGTAACTTATTCTTCTGTGAATTGGACACGTGGATGTTCCCTCGAAGTAAATTTCGCGCGCACTCGCAAATGGCAAGTATTAAGTCTTATCTGCTGCGTTGATAACAGATTTTGATTCACGTGGCCTAGCTTTAGCTAAAAATTTAAGTGTGTGAGCGTGTCGTCGAATACGAGTTGACATAACGATAAGATAAAAAAACATTAAATAAATTACTTTAATTTTCACCCCTTATTTATACTTAGGCAAGTAAATGTAATGTTGTTCGCCCGGGAAATTTTTTGATTTTATTCGGTACTTATCGTCAGTTTGAGTAAGATCAAGGAATAAATAACCATGAGGTTCCTTACACGCGTCTGTGTATGCCTCGGTCAAAAATTTACTATTTTTCGGGAACATTTGCCTGCTTAGAAATGAAATTTGACTCATATCACGAGATGACTTAAACAAAACAATATAATTCGCGTTTAAATTTATCATTCGACTTTTTGAACCCATGTAAAACAGATTTTGAGTGATATAAATAAAAGATAAGTTTCGGTGATGTGAATGTTTCGTGAATACATCACTGATTTCTTTTTCAGAGTCATTCATCATATCATCGGCAATAACAAGTACGCGTTCATTACCCGTTAAATCTTTTAAGCCAGATAAACCTTCCTGAAATTCGACTCCCTGGATATTTTTATAAAGAGGTTGCCAAACCGTATAACAATAAATTACTCTTTCCGGGTTTAATCATTTCAAATCGGTGACGTAACAGTTTATCTGTAAAATATGATTTTCCTGATTTCGACGGCCGGGCTACAATCGCGGTAAAAGGGTGTCTTAACTCGGCAACCATATCTTTTTTTTTTTTATTCCTCACTTTAATACGAAGTAATAACACTGAACACCCTTATATACAATTTTCATATATTTACAAGAAAAATAAGGTGCATAAAACAGATTATTTTCCGACGTTAGATACAGATGAATGAGGCGTGAATTGAAGAAATTTAGAGTATTTGTAAGATTTTATTCGTAGATTTGTAATTTCCAGATTCCGATCCAGAGGTAATGTATTCACTTCTTTGCCCCAGAGAGAGAAAGGTATTTCCCCCGTCCCGTCAAATACATAGGCAGTTTGTTGGTCCACGATTTTGTCGCGTAATGGGATCTGTTGGCAGCATCAAGCGATTTGACTCTAATTTTAACACTGCTTCTGTGATATGGGTTTTCAGGATCTTGTAAAAACTAGCTTCTTTTGTTCCCACTATCATTTGCATTGTTGATTCCACGACCTCTGATTTTCGCGTTAGAGTTATTTCGAGTTTATCATTGTACTTCCCCATGTTCACGTTAACGTGCAAAAGCAATATCGGTGATGAAATCCCTTTGAAATGTTCAATTATTCGGTAATGCCTTTCAGTGAAACATACAAATTTCATGGATTTTATTCCATCAGAAATTTCACCAAAGAAGTATTTCGTGTTGGTGCTCGTTTTAACCGGTGTTAATTTGGTGATTACGCCTCTGAGAGTAACAACACTTTCTTCAAAAAAATAAGAGATATTAAGAGCACATTCAGCCATTTTGCAAAGTCTGTTTATGAGAATATTGCACGTTTTTGAAAGTTTATATACTATTTTTCAGATTTTTTTTTCTCTTGTTTGAAAAAAAATTGTCAAAGTATTAGTTTCTGTGAAGATTTAAATAAACTTAATACCGTGGCACCATTTCGAAAGTAGTTTAACAATTGCATGTAGATCGTGTAATATATATATATATAATTGACCTATTTTGATGTCAAGAGGTTTATTGGTAACTCGGTTGAATTAATATTACGAATGAACATGTCTGAACCTGCCCAAATCCGATTTAAGTAGGTTTATGTATCACGACCTACAAATTTGCCTTTTTCTTTTTATTTTTGTTCCTAAAATTAGTACTGAAAACCACGAGGTAAGCGAAGTGCAACAAAAAACAATAAATACTAAGTATGGCGCGTATTGAAATAAAGTAAAATATCCGTGGCCCAGATTTTCCGGATAAAAGGTCGTGCTTTCATTTATTATTTCAGTATCGAGGACTTCGCCGCTTAATTCTTCACAGTCAATGTCATCACAAGGTATATTATTGAGTGAGGGTTCATTGTTCACGATGAAACAGTGAGCGGTAAATATAATTGACGCGCTCATAAAAACCTGTAAAAGCTGCATATTCAAAGCTGTTAATTACCACTAAATGAAAGTTTTTCATTTAGTAATTGGTTAATATACTTTTTTTCTTTAGTTCACTGATCTGAAAATATGTTTTCTGATGATGAAGAAGAACTTGATAATATCATTCGTGCAGTAATACTGGAAGGTCGTCACGAGTGAGTAAAATTTTTAACTCATTCATTCGGTGTGAGCAAGGTTGTTTATTATGTTTATTATACACTCTCGATTCAGAGCTGGAACTGTGACACAAGATTCAATCGAAGACAAAAAGGAGAGAAAGGAGATAGAAGCTCCATGTTGCAGCAAAACATTGACTCGATATAAGAAAGTTGAAGCAAAGAAAGCTGCTCAAGGTTTTGCACAAATAACGGGGAAAGACCCGAGTGAGGGTGTTTCAATTTTGGACTTGGAAAAAATAGAAGACTGTTTTCATGTTCGTGTCAACGTATTGCCGTTAATAAATCCTGATACTGCTATCGATATTCGGAGAAGTCCATCTACAAACTCATATGATACGCTCAACGTCAACTTTTACCAAAATCATTTCAGCTACATCACAGATATTAGAGGGTAAGTTTACTTATTTTCTTTTCCCCCATTTTCCCGCGTCAACTCATGTATTATGTTTAAATGAATAAATTTTCTATTTCAGGTACGCAAAGAATTACCAATGTGAATCCTGCTAAAACTTATGGCATCGTCTGTGGGGCCTAAATAGACATCTAAATCATTGTTCAAGTAATCGGAAAGAAAAATATTCCGGTGGTGTGTATGAGAAGCAGACCACTGTCTTCGAAAGACTTAAAGATTTCAATATTAATATCCCCTTAAAGCACCAATTTTATCCTTACCGAGTTAATTTCGATTTTGAATGATATTTCCCTTCAACAATTCAAATTGAAGATACTAAACGCACCAAATATCTCAAAGAGCATGTACCCCTTAGTGTTGCGATAAACTCTAATGTTCCCGGGTTCACTGACGCTAAATGTTTTATAACTGAGGGTGATTCAAAACAATTAGTATTCCGTATGATGAACTATATCGATGAAATTCAAAAAACGCGTATAAACTTTTACTCGTTGAATTTGAACCTTATGTTGTACAAATCAATAAAAAACTTAAGATTTACTGCGACGCGAGAGGGCTTTCGCTTTTCGATATTCCGATACTTACGAAATTTCAGCTTCAAAACATCGTTTAAATGGTTTAAAAGAATCGTTAACTACATTTATGAGACAAATTATCATTCTTGGCTATAACTCTGGGAAATATGATATCAATGTAACCAATGTAATCAAAGGTTATTTGATTGAGTTTTTTAAATCACAGAACTCTAAAATATCTTCATTAAAAAGAGGAAATAAATTCATGTCTTTACAAACTAAAAAATTTAGATTTTTAGACGTTATGAACTATTTAGCCCCTGGTTACACGTATGATAAATTTCTTAAAGCCTTTTTATCGAACGTCTCTAAAGGCCTTTTTCCTTATTAATACATCGATAACTTAACTAAATTAGAGGATAATCAATTACCTCCCCATTCAGCCTTTTCCAGTCGTTTAAAAAATAAAAATATTAAATATGAACAATGTAAAACTGTTTGGCAAGAACGCGATATGAAATCTTTAAAAGACTATCTTATTTATTATAATACGCATGATGTAACTCCCTTCCTTGATGCAGTCGCAAAACAATTTGATATTTACAAAGAAAAAACAGGAATTGACATGTTTAAATCCGCGGTATCTGTTCCTGGTTTGACCCTACAATTTATGTTTCGAAACCTGGACACTGTTTTTACTGTCCCAAACACCAAAACTTCTGATATACATAAACTTATACGTTCCAATTTGGTAGGCGGACCCGCTCAAATATTTCATCGTTATCACGAGGCGGGTGTAACAAAAATACGGGCCGATGATGAAGACGAATCGGCTCAGACGTGTGCGTCGGTGTTAGGGGTTTAGATGCGAACGCTTTGTACATAGGCGTAGCCAGGGGGGGGGGGGGCAGAGGGGCCATGGCCCCCCCCCAAAATTTTCAATAATTCCATTCCTAATCCACCAGTTTTGTGGCATCTTGTCTCGTCACGCTCGCTGATTGTCATTGTTACGTCACAAAGACTTGACCGTTTGCTCTTATGAGCCGTATGGGAAAGACTGTTTCGCAAGCTTTCGGTCAGTTACTCGGTCTTGATCTGTTCTCGCCGGATTTTTATTCGAAACGCTTGGATTTTGAAAGAAAGAAGAAACATACACAGCTTACCGATGCGGAGAGATACAGGCTTCTAACTTCGGATGGTCCGAAAAACGTGACTATTCTGGATACTGTTAGACAAAGTCGTCGTAAATTTCTCAAAAAATGGCTTGACGATAACAGATTTTGCAGTTGGTTAGTTTACACCCAACTCTCTGATGGGGGTGGTTTGTGTAAGATATGCATAGTCATGCAAGCACGTTTGAAGCATGGAACTCTCAGGGACACTGCCTTTGTTACAAGACCATGCATTGACTACAAAAAAATTATGGAAAAGGCTGTAGCCCATCGAGACACAAATTACTACCGAGAATCAAATATAGCTGCGAAAAATTTTGTCAAAAGCATGGAAACTGGTCAAAATGTGCGTGCAAACATGGAGGCCCAATATGCTACGCAAACAAAAGAAAACAGACGAATAATGACTTCCATTGTCAAGACTGTCATGTTCTGTGCTTCGGGTAACATACCCTTGCACGGGCATTCCGGGAATAGTGGAAATTTTGTGAGGCTTCTTCTATTTCGTATCGAAGCAGGGGATGAAGATTTGAAAAGGCATTTCGCTCGAATGGCCGGAAACGCTAAGTATACAAGCCCGATGATACAAAATGAAATTCTCAAGGTAGCAAGCAACATGATAGTGCAAGATATCGTTATGGAGGCTAATAAATCGTTTGTGTCCGTAATAGCCGACGAATCATGTGATATTTCTGAGAAAGAACAACTAAGCATCGTTTTGAGGTATGTGAAAGGTGGTGAAGTGTGCGAGCGCTTCACAGGATTAGTGGAAATGGATTCTGTTTTTGCCGAATCAATTTCCTCAAATATTTTGACCCACCTCTCTGGTATAGGAGTGGATTTGCAAAAACTTGTGGGGCAAGGCCATGATGGTGCAACGACAATGGCAGGTCACGTCAGCGGTGTGCAAAAACGCATTCGTGATAAATACCCGCGCGCAATATTTGTGCACTGCTCTTCTCATTGTTTGAATTTGGTCATAAATGACCAAAGTAAAGTTGCAATCATCAGAAGCACCTGTGATATCATTCGTGAGACTATTCGTTTTTTCATGGAGAGCCCTAAAAGGCGCGCGGGTTTAGGAATTAACATCCCCTTGTTCTGCCCCACCAGATGGTCTGAGAAGTACAAGAGCATCCGAATCTTCAAATGCAACTTTAAACGAGTACTTGAGGCTCTTGATTCTTTTGCGAGAGATGCTAACAGTGAAACGCGGGCGAAGGCTTTTTCTCTGAAATCTGCTCTAGAAAAGTCGTCGGTTATCTACGCCGTATGTTTGATTGGTCGATATTCGGCACTAATGGAGCCACTAGCGCGCGCACTTCAGGCGGTCGGAGTCAGTGTGCCGTCCGTAAAGAACCTCACATCCTCTCTTCAGAGCGTTATCGCTGAAGAACGCAATGACTCTGAAATCGCATTGAATATTTACAAAGAAGCTTGTGAAATAGCTGGCTTGAAAGAGTTGACAATACCCAGAGTAGTCGAAGTACAAGTGTATCGCGACAATGTCTGTGCTGATTCAGCATCCCAGTATTTCAAACGTTCCGTATATCTCCCATACGTCGACGGCTTGAGCTGCTCTATTCGGTAACGCTTCATTGACAACCCATCATTTTTTTCATTGCTATCAATTCTTATACCGAACAAACCAGTTCACGTGGATGAGGTAGAGCGTCTGTATTTATTGGATAACCTCCAGAATGAAGTGAGACTGTGGAGAACTTCTTTAAGTTCCAACGTTAACGACTAATGTTTGGAGGGGCTTCTTCTGAGCGCTCGAGATCGTTATGACGCTACCAGCAACCACCGTTGAGGCTGAGCGGTCTTTCTCCTGCATGAAATGGGTAAAATCATGGCTGCGCTCATCAATGACGTCCGATCGCCTTTCTGATTTGTGTGTGCTTCACTGTCACCGTGAAATGGTCACCGAGGAGAAAATTAATCGAGTTGTGTCGAGCATAGTTAGCGGGAAGCGGAGGATGGACTTTTAATCGGAGCGATGTATTTTACTTATTCAAATTGCGTTGTTAATATTTGTTGTTTCAAATAAAAAATTGTTTATTAATGGATTTTGTATTCACAAAAATCCAGCTGAGTAATTGAATCAGTTTGCTTGTTGACCAACTGTTGTTGTTTTGCGTTTGAAGAACGGGTGTTTTAAACCCAATATAATTTCTAAAATTTTCAAATTTGGCCCCCCCCCCCCAAATTTTGGGCTGGCTACGCCACTGGCTTTGTACCTGATGGCTATCGGGAAAAATCTTCCGACAGGTTTTTCCATAAGATGGAATTTAAACGGTGAAAATCGATTTAAAAAATCAAAAACGGCTCCTAATATTTCAAAAGCTTGTTCATGGCTAGACTGGATTAGTTTTTCGAAAAAACATAATTCGACACGGTCTTAACCCTAACACCAGATGGTGCTACAATATATCAATTCCACGGTTGTCTGTTTCATGGTCATAATTGTCATATTGGTTGTAGTGAAACTTTCCCAGGTAAAAACTCTGAAGAATTACAATGAAACACTGCTATGAACACGCGTTACTTTCAAACTCTCGGGTATAAAGTTGTGATAATGCGTGAATGTGAGTGGGATGAAACTGTTAAAATAGAACCGGTGAAATCCTTTCTTAAATCAAGGCGACCGAATTTATATATTGGTTAGGTACTGTCAAAGCAACAAATGATAAACGCAATTCGGAAAGGTAAACTGTTTGGTCTTATCGAGTGTGATATTCAAGTCCCTAACGAACTCAAAGAACATTATGCAGAAATGCCCCCAATTTTTAAAAATATTTTAGTATCTCGAGAAGATATCGGTGAACATATGCGACAGTACGCGATTGATAACAAAATAATGTCTCAGCCCAGACGTTCACTTATAGGGAGTTATTTCGGTGATAAAATTCTTTTGGCCACTGACCTGGTCCGATGGTATCTTGATCACGGTCTCCATATTACCCACATATACCAATTTATCGAGTATGAACCAAAGCATGTTTTGTGATGAAGTTTCAATGGCTCGCAGAAATGGCGACATGTCACCGGAAAAAGCAATTTTAGCTGATACATATAAGTTACTCGGTAAGTTTCATTTTATTAATAACAAATTTAGTAACACATTCCAAATAAAATTATAATTTAAAAAAAAATTAATTAATAAGTTTTGTTTCATACTCCGTCAATATTAAGATATCCTTTATTTATTCTACCCGTCTATCTACAGGAAACTCTTCGTACGGAAAGACTTTAGAGAATGTTGCGAACTACCGTAACATAGCATACTGTGATGGTAATGAAACACGCGACCTGATCAATGAACCTTCATTTGTTGGCGCGACTCAACTTAGCGACGACTTATTTGAAGTAACTTCAAAAAAAAAAAGATTGTATGGAAATTACCCAACCAGATTGGATTCGCCGTGTACCAAAACGCAAAATTACGCATGTTAGAACTAAAATATGACTTTTTTGATAAATATTTTCATTCTTCCGACTATCAATATTTGTCAATGGACACCGATAGCTGTTATTCCGCTATTTCCAATGAAAATTTAGAAGTTTTGGTGAAACCAGGAATGCGAGAACAGTTTTACATTAATTATCATAAGTGGTTTCCCTCCAAATCTTGTGAAACCCATCGTCACGAGTTTATTTTTAATAAAACAAACCTATTACCATTTGACGATACACGTAAATGTTGTATAAAACAGTTTAAGTTCGATAAACGCACACCGGGGCTTTTTAAAGTCGAATTTTCTGGAGATACTTTTGTGGGCCTTTGTGCAAAAACATATTTTTGTCAAGGTGATGATACATTCAAATTTGCCGCTAAAGGACTTCAAAATATTCACCAGAATATCACGTGCTGAACCTGCTGGTGGAGTTAACATCATTAACTTTAAAGTACATAAAAACAAAATATTTACCTATAAACAGTATCGAAATGCTATGCCTTACTTCTATGGCAAACGAAGAGTTCATAATGATGGAATTTCGACCAGTCCCTTGTTAATTTAACTATCAATGTATTATTACGTTCTGGCGAGGGTTCCAATTCATTTATAACAATAATTTTCTGTGACATATAATACCAACAAAGTTACAATTTATTTTATATTTGTTTTCTGTATGTTTTATTATGTGATAATACATGTACAATTAATAAACTTTTAGCATTCTCAACCATTTGAACCATGTTTTTTCTTTTTTTTATGCAATATTATTATTACTTTTCTTTCTATTTACAGTATACTTAAAACTAGTTTATCCCATTATCATTATTATAAAAAATCAAAAGAAATTATGCAAAATACAACCTGCTGCGTTTCCAAATATACGGGAGTGATTTTAAAAGTAAGTGTGATAATACTATCTAATTAAACTTCAATTACCGACTGAGTATAGCTTAATAATGGTTATGTTTTCACAGGCCTTAGAAATGTACGAGTGGGTGGATGGCTTTAATTATACAATTCCACAATTCGAGAAGTATTTCATAAGTGACGAGTATACATCTATAAATTTACACGAACTCAAAGAAATACAGGATCCATTCAAAAAACAAACAATGATTCTTTACATTAAGGATTTCATGCTACATTTAATGTTTACAAAATATGACTTTTTAGTAGCTGTGGTACCGCCAGTATTCTGGTTCAAGGAATATTTAAAACAGAGATGGGCATTATTAACGCGAATTTTTTCACGAGTTCACATTTTACATTTCATGTTTACTCATTTTAAATTTAGTGTTTTAATTTTTTTTTTCGTTTTTTTACTCATTCACATTTGCTTTTTATTTTGTGTGTGTGTGTGTGTTATAACGGGGTGATAATAAATGTGAAAAGATCAACTTTAGTAATTTTTTTTCTTTTTTAAAAAACGACGGATTCTATAACATTCTCACTGAAATAATGTGAAACGCTACATATAGTTTACCAAAAGTGACCCATTTCGTCAGTACAATCAAAAATCTTTCATACGCCGAATGACAAGCTCTATATCAGCCATCCAATTAATTACCGGCGACGCCGAAGTACAAAACAATCGCAAATCTCCCCCCTTACCGTTTCAAAGATGAAAAGATAAGCAAACAAACTTTTTCTCTTACGTTGATTTCAAACTCCATTACCCTGAAAGCTTATCGGCCAAGGCGGCAATAAAAATAATAAAGCTAATTAACCACTGCCGAGTTAAGACCCATCGGACTGGACCCCTTGCCTCTAGAGCACATCATCCACTACTATCTTCAAAATACCCATCGCTATTACGAGACACGAAAACACTTATTTCCTTGGGCGATGTTGGCTTGAATTGTGAAGGAGTCTGGAGTCGTTTCAGCGTAATGAAATCCGTATAATTCTGTAAAAGATTATCTCTATATATTTGAATCACTTTTGACAATCCGAAATAGGCTGCAGTCTGTAACAAAAAACAGTGGATAACAGTGCTGGAACAAACACAATTGGGAAAAAAATAAACAACTTCTACTCGAAATAGTTTCTTTGCCAAGGAAACCCTTCACGCTCTTGTGGTTATATAACCTCAGCCTTTCCATGCCACGGTCCGTTTTTTGAATTTTACCGTTCCCTGCCAAGGTGAAAACGAGAGAGTTCTCCCCTATTTATTCGCTCTAGTGTTTAATTCCTAATTGATCGGGAAAGTGGCAAACCTAGTGGTGTCATCAGTTTTCGTTCACTTATCAGTCGAAGTTGAATGCGTGCGTATCTTGCCGGAATTGCTCTCTCATGCTGAGTTTTCTCGTAGCCCTATCAATAATACAACAAATATTTTAAAATATTGCCTATTTTTAACGCCTATATTTATTTACACTGCGTGACATTTCAAAGAAAATAGAATGCATTCAGATATAGTTAGTATTACATTTTGGGATATGAGAGGCCAATAATGCTTTTGACACGAGATGCGAGCCGAAAAACACGACAGGAATATAACACAATTTGATTAGCTTGATCTGTCATTGCGCCAAAGGTAAAATTTGAATCAAAATATCAAATTCGAACAAAAGAAAACAATCATTTAATAGCAAATAAAAATCTCTTTCGTTCACTATGAATATACATTTAATTGCAAATAAAAATCTCCTTTGTTCACTATAAATACCAATAACACTAATGGCCAATTATTGTCACATTGCGTATTCAAACAACTGAAACACATTTGTGCGTGAAACATACGAATATAGTAAATTTTTCTTCCATGTGAACCCAAAAGATATCGGTTTACCCACTCATTAGGACTTGTTTTATGCGGCCCTATCGCGCTCCGGAAGATTCTCAAACGCTCTATGCCCATTTTAGCAGTGTCAATTACATTGGTAATCCACGAGAGTATGGTAACGAGTGAAACAGATTCCTGGATGCAAAGCGGGTGCGTCGAAGCATGTGATGCAAGTATATGTTGTTTCCCTTCTTTGTGTTTCTGTGCTACATACTCTACATCGACGCTGTTTTGCTTCTTTTGACTGAGTATGTAACAAGCCATTGAGTCTTTCGTTCGCCAGTTTAATTTTTTTTTGCAGGAGTTTTTGGCTCTTTGCTTGGACAGGTACGAGCATCAGCTAAAAGATTTGTTTTACGTTCATTGACTTTCAATCATTCATTTTTGCTTTGTTGTTGAAACAATAAGTAAAAGAGCGCATGTCATCTTTATCTCTTATGCACATTTTTCGTTGTGTCACGTCATCAGTTTTATTTAGCTCGATACGATTTTTCACCTTTTATTTCTGATTTAGTAAATGTTCAGGTCGTTGATTCAGGTCTTCATCTTTCGGCGTAACATGGGGAAGAGCTTGGTGTTACCGCATCGTCTTATCTCGTACCCACGCGCACGATGAAGTCTGTCGGTCACGAGATCTAGAGATGTTTGAAGATTAGAGGAAGCTCGATTAACCGTATAAACAAATATTTCATAATATAAAAGCAATTTATTGACTAAAAAAAGTTCGGGGAATCGAATGTAAAAATTGTCCGTATTGGGATAGATATTGGAATGATATTTTCGTGCATGTAACTCTCGGTTAACAGTGGAACGCCGCCAATGAGTAACTGGTTAGATAGATAGATTTATTTTGATTCATTTGCAAAAAATGAAACGATACAAAAAAAAGAGAAAGGCGAAGAATCTGGGAAGTGAACAAAACCCAAAAATAAGTTTATAACGTATAATTCAATAGGTCTGCAACCAGTTATTCCATAATCACACCGTTGTGCGCTAGCATCCTTCGATTTGTTTCGACAAACACGATACTCCGTTGTGTTTGTGTTAACATGTAAAAAAAAACAGCAGTTGAAGTTGTACAACTTGCATCGTTTCATCTCGTAATATCCTATTTCAGTTACTGCTAAAGCTGTTAAGCTTTCGTTTTCTTTTTATCGTCGAGTATTTGCTGACCAACAATTTTAACGTGAGCTAATCCACCCGTCAACTTTCATAGGCCTACTACGTTTTTGTAGTCCGCCGCTGTGGCTCTCTCCAACTACATGATACTTTATAAAACAAGCCGGTAGGCGCCCAGGATCTCCGCTGATAGTCTAGGCCCGCACTCAAGCAACCGGTTGCCAACCTGTTATAAAAAATAACAGGATACCGATTCTAGGCTTTATTAAACATAAGAACACCACTACCACAACACTGCAAACAATAGAATAACACGCAAACAGTAAAGTATGCAGTACGACAGAACTAGGGCAATCAAGAGTACATTGTTCATGTAATAATTACACTGTAAAGAAATACTAACACCACACAACCATAGAAACTTGAGGATTTTAATCGGCGGCGCGATCTAATGATCTCGGGTGTCCCTGGGTCATTTTGACACCCCTCTATCATTTTTTTAAAATTTCACCAACCAAAAATGCCAAAAACATCATTAATGTGTCCTTAAAAAGCTTATTTTCGTCGCTTTCCACTAAAACGCGTCCAAATTAAGTAGCGCAAATGTGTACGGCCGTACGACGGTAAGAAGAGAGAAATTTCAAAAAATTTCTCACTTTTAACGCTGTGGTCGACACGTGATTGATATGCGAGAGAAAGAGTTCTTTTTTAGATGAGCTTTACGTCACCTTCAAAGTAAAATAAAACAAGACTGGGATTTGTAAGTGAAGTGATATTCGTTTTATCGAAGAGCATTTGATCTCGTGCTGTCTGGTATCTTTGTTTGTTCGTTTATTATGAGCCGGAGAACGTTGCTCGCGCGTTCAAAATACTTCGTTTTCAACTAACAACATATTCTTTGTTTATTTTTAAGCTTTGAAATACTCAAACAAATAAAAATTATACCTATAAAAAATATGATGACGTCACCGTAATTAAGAACACTCGGATCAAGCATGGATAATTTAAACTCAAACATTTTGAGTTTTGAAATTGGTTTTGTTCACATGCAGACCACTATGAAATACTATTGACCCCCCAAAATACATTTAATTTAGCCATAATCCCAAATTATGACACAGATTAGCCATTTATGAGCGGGCCGATCCTATTGGGTGAATCATATTACATAGATCAATCCAAAATAGAAGCGAAAATATAAATAAAATTGTTAAGCAAGTGAGCGGAGAGCGGGCTTCCAGAAGAGTCAGTTAATTTCAAGCGCTGCGTTTGTAGACATAATTGCGTGACTGATATACAGTGGCTAAAAATTAAAAAATAATGTTCACTAAATGACGACTTGTTGGAATTTTTCCGTGCGGAAGGTAGCGTTCTTGAAATTTCAGTTTTCAACTTGGTGAGAAAACGGCAATAAGATGTGGAAAAAATGCAAATTTTACAAGTATCGGCGTGTAATTCCATACGGACTTTCTGCGTAACGCATATTACTAGGGTGGCATGATAACCCATATGAAAAAGTTCATCCAGATTCATTCGGTCGTTTAGACACTACGTCTAGACTCTAGATGTCTATCTGTTTAAAAGGCCTACTGAGAATAAGGGTCTCCTAGAGCGGAGATCCAATACAATTTTGCGAACCGACGACAATCACAGACCGTGCAGTTGTAAGAGGATCCCAAAGTGGATTGCAACAACGGTATGGTCGGCAGATATGTTGGTGGGCTTCTAGTCGGATAGTGGTAGTCGGTTATTCGCTCCATTGTGCCGGATGTATGAAGATCGTGTTTTCCTGAAAAAAATACTGAGAACTTGTTAGGTGCCTAGTAACAAATTATTTCTCGTCTTTCCGCACCATACACCTGTCTCCGCACTTCGGGCAGTCATGCGTGGACAGATTTAAGATATTAACTTTCTGAGATCATCTAAGTCGGAAGAATTTTCAACGATCCCTTTCCTTAGGGAGTTGATGACGAGTGACCCCAAATGTTTCGCTATCAAACACAATTTAGCTCTATAAACTCTCTGATAATCAGATAAAAACTCACTCAATTTAGCACTATAAATTCTCTGATAATCAGATAAAAACTCACTCATTTCTTTCATGCTTCTGAGTAATACCCATCATGATACCTAAAGACCTTATTTCGTTATAATCATCGTCATCCAGTATTTCCGTGGATATTTCGCAGTAAGCGCTGTCAATTCACGAATTTTAACATTACTGTCAGACTCCTCGTAAAGAAGAGGACTGTCTTGCACTAAACAATGGAAGGATTTGTTTTCGGTATATGCCCAAGTCTTCGTCTAAAAAAAGTGCAAATGAATTATTGTTCAATTAATCGTTGAGCCTCAAATAAAAATAACAATGCAGGCTTGAATGTTGTTGACTCGTATGATGACGCATTCGAATGTCGATCGTGTCATTTTTGGACCGCGAGTACCTGGATGTAACTTCGCTTATGTGTTTGTGAAACAATGCCCGCCGTTTGTTCTTCTGATTCTGACATCTGATTGGGCATGGGCACTGCCGGATTTTCTTAATAAAAAGTTTCTCTTGGGCAAAATAGCCCAAAACGTCGAACATCACACATTCCCATAGTGAACTGACGTCAAATACATCAATACAATCTGCCAGGATATCAGCTGTTGCTTTGAAATATATAAAACGTGGCGAATAATCGGTCAGTGTGCCATGCGACATTTTATCGTCAGATGAATCGGAAGTAGATGTGTGATGTGTGTAAAATCCATGTGGTGGTGATCTTGGGAGATGCGCAAAATATCCATCGTAGTTGCCAGCATCGAGCATGTTATGAATCCGACGTTCAATAGTTCTGTCTCTGTTTGATGAAGATGGACCGGTGCCGATATTTCTTGACTGTTTCTAAAATATAACCAGTTATATCATTAGCAGACGAATTAGCAGAGGTAGGAAACGGGAGAAGAACTAATTGAAAGGAATTAGGTGAAAAACGAATGTTAACCAAAATTGCCAAATGAACCAAACTGTTTCGTCCTGTCGTCCCATAAACAAATTGTTATCGGATACAGTGCAGCAATATCATAAAACAACATGTTTGAGCCCATTCAACAGTACTTCGTGTTAAAGAAACAAAAGTATTAATAAAATTCTGACCCACGATCATCAGCATCGGTTTCTAATAAATCTTTATGAAGATTCGGACGACTACTTATTTCATCTGCTACGATTGACCTAAATTGCTTGACATTGTCAGATATATTAGGTAAACTCTAAGATCATATACCATCTAGACTTGGAAATGTAGGCGCAGTCACCATCTCCAGTATTGTTTAATAAATGAAAATTGTTTAAACAACAGCCCTGTTCAAGCCACAACATACCACTTGGACTTT
Source organism: Styela clava (assembly GCF_964204865.1). Classification (NCBI taxonomy): domain Eukaryota; kingdom Metazoa; phylum Chordata; class Ascidiacea; order Stolidobranchia; family Styelidae; genus Styela; species Styela clava. The sequence goes on from NC_135255.1 coordinate 23,010,997, forward strand.
GAAAGGAATATGCTTAAAGTCGTCACTTCGTGGTGAAGGAGCAGTTGTTGGTAGCAAATCACGAACCGGTGGTTCCCTGTCCTGCGTAACGATTTAATATGGTCCATCGAACTTGAATGAAATGGTTGTACACTGTTTTTTTCTTCTTCGTCACGGTTTGTAACAATTCAAATATACCGGTGTCTAAAATATACGTAACGTCCCCTTGCAGAGCTTCCCTTCGGCGGTCTGCGAATATTTTCCGTTTCTAATTTTGGTCAATCGTCTTTGGCATCTTCTGTGTTATAGTCTCAGTTACCGCAATGTTCTTGTCATTCGTTTAAATAATAGAAGTGGCGTCATTACCAGATGCCAACATTTGAAGCAATTGATTTTCATCATTGACTCTATGAAAAGCTTCTACTGCACATGTTCGCACGTTGTGCAGGTAGCTTTGCAGTATGAGCATGAAAGTCTAGCACGTTTTCGTCTGTCACAGTTTGTTCTCGACTAAATCCTGACGTGCTCAGCCCTTATTAATAAACTTTTGATTCATATAAATCATAACACCTCTTATATTTACTTTCCCCCGTTCATTGGAAACTCATCATATGAGAAGACGCCTAATAATGTCACCAAATATCGGACCATACCATACTGTGATAGTAAAGAAGCACTCGGCTCAATCAACCAACTTTTTTATTCATTGGTGCAACCTCAACAGGTGAAAGAGTTGTAGTGTATTGTGAATAGTAATATTTCGACGTAGTCGTTCCACCAACACGCTGGTTCGAGTTATATATCAAAATAGCGGATGAACTTTTGTAATATTTTAAAATCGTTTTTTTTATTTTTTTGTTTAGATTTTTCAACGTCACCGTGCTTATTTTTCTTATACGTATACGTGTGTTGTGCCTATGTTGTAACGTATTCTTTTGTAATATGCGTTTTTCGCGCATTATTACAATGACGAGAGTTGATGTTATTTAATATCATTTTTTTATCGCCGAAAATTGTATGAAAAAAACCCGCAAAGGGTGAATGCAAATGTTGATTGTTCTACAGAAACACGTATTCCATGATCTTACTCTAGTCTTTGCCGAGCTTTGTAATAAATGAACAACACTTATTTACCCGTTGCGAACAGTCCTTTTCGATTTGTGTGTTTTAATTCAATACTTATTTAAGACATTTGCAATGAAGGTAAATCTGTAATAGGACCGTGTAATTTGTTATATGAAATTGTGTTACGATTTTATCTCGTATCATATTTGACGATATGTGTGCCTGAGCCGTATTAAGTATTAAACTCTGTCAACCACAAAAAAGGTTTATCTAACGTACAAATTTTGTGAAATTGACACTTAAACTACTTTTTAAAATTAATTCTGGTTTAACTTCTCCATTTAAAAATAAAATATCAGTCGTTCAGTTGCATTAAAAAAAATCATTTCTCTACACTGAAATAGGTTCTTTGTTTTTGAAGGTGTTATATATAAATATATATTATTGCAATTAAACAAACCCGTTCGTGTCATTGTTTTGTGAACTTACCGATATTTCAGTATATCGATATTTTCATTCAGTCACGCTGATGGATGTTGATCAAGAGCAAAAAAGAATTGACGCGCGTACCCCCGGAACAGTTTTTTTTTATCCAGTGTCGAACTAACTCTTGAACCTCCCCGAAATGTGTGACCAGTGACGTAAAAACTAATTATGAGGACCGTCACCACATGGAGTGCCAGAGGACCACTTTTGGGGGCTCCCGAAGTATGCGAACCAAGATGGCGCACATTGGAATGTAATATGTGTACTAGGTTAGGGTTAGGCCATAATTTTAGGTATAAATACTACGGGAGGCTCTTGGCTAGTCTTCGAACTGATAATAGGACCAAAATAAGGAAAATTGAAAAAAATTTATCGCCTAACCTGTTACCCATGTTACGTTCCGATGTCCGCCATCTTGGTTCACATACTTCGGGAGCACCAACTTGGTTTTGTGGTGAAAGGCTTGCTGCCCCTTTGAGCAAACCACTAAATCAAAACAAATGTACAACCTTGCTACATGTTTTGGATATTGTTTTAAAACTCATTTGAATATCATTTTGTATTCTCCCAATTTCTAGGAGAAATAAATCCCATCTTGTTTAGCGACCGTTAGAGGCTATTATCAAATATTATCCGGAGAAAATTTAGTTAGTGCATTGCTTCCATGTTGCTGCCAAGTTACAATGATTAGGTGATATGACAAGAGTTGTCGCCCTAGAAGGCAGCGCGTTGTGGTTGAGTTTGTTGCTATTTTCAAAACATTTCGCTTTTATCTGTCCTTTAATTTATCCATTTTCAGGTATACCGTCTCCAGTTTGTCCATCCCCCGAATTATTTTTAAAGTTGGGTGTAAGGGGCATCTTTATTAGAAACTCGGCTCGATAGCAGAAAAGATTGGAACGCCCTGGTTGTCACATATCTAAAGGATTTGACGTTTATATTGACTTGGAACAATATCGTTTGGTCTATAAAACTATCAGTCAGAATCTGATTTTGTACAGTATTGTTTCTATAATTTCTTTCACTCGGTCGGAAACTCTATCGCGCATTTCTTCGTTTGAAACACTCGCAGGTGTCGACAAACTAACTATCGGATATTGACGTCAGCTATTCATTGTGGCATGAACTTACTTCGAGTTCCCCTTTGTCATGTATGGAACTTTGATAGTAAAAACGATCAGCATGCAAATCATACTTGGCAAGAATTTGAGTTTATGTAACTTATACCCAGGGCACAAATATTTTAATTGTAATAAATTTTTGAGCGTGGCTTATCACGCAAACATTTTTGTGGCAAATTTGATTCTATATAATTTTTAGGATTTTTGGCGTTTACCACTTGCATAAAGTGGACTCGTTTGCGAGATGAATTTTCAAAAGTCAACCCTGCCGAAATCGAACACATTAGTATGTCTTGTTCATGACGTAGTAGCGAAAACATGTCGACGTATTTTTTGCATTGAATCAAAGGCAAGATCAAGGTCATTATTTACATGATCACTGTGCCGGCCTTTTTGCTGTAGCATATTTTCCAGTGAAATAACCCACATCTGGATATAATTGGTCACAAAATCATCTAGTTTTTATAATTGAGCTGGGTTCGTTCCACTTTTCTGATTCTGTATCGTTTCAGCTTTAAAATTATGTTAGGACTATGTTAACTCCTGCCTGAAACAACAATACCCATGCAAGCAGTTGATCAAGTCCAGTTTTTAATTTTTACAATATTTTCTGGTCTATGACATTTCAGCAAGCGATCACAACTTTTCATCACACGTAATTCATTCATGTCAATAAATGTGTTCTCACGAGACTCTATCAAGTCATGCCTCGTTTGATACAGGCCTCTGTATAAATATTTTTATTGAAATGCGAGGGCTATATTTATTTCCTGTCGCTCCCAGATGTTTCTCTTATTCTGAAAATTACACAGGATTGAACTGGGAATCTCATCTTTTTTTAGTTATACTCCAACATTCAACAAATTATTCAGATCAAAGTGTACTCTTGATTACAGCTGGATTATGTTGTATGTAAATAGCAGTGTGAACTGGTAAACATATAGTGTGCAAATTGAATTGATAGAACTCAGGAAATAGCGTAAACGAGTATTAGTAATCATCCAGTAAGGCTCCAACTATTAGGGTTAGGGATGGTTTAAAATATGTCCGGAGCGTTTTCACCCTGTGTCGAAATAAAACAAGCTTTGCTTGCTGGTTTTATATCATAAGTGTCGTTTAGTTATAGAGTGTATTGTTTCTATTATTCCTTCCGCGCGACGGGAAACTCTATCTCCCATCTCTTTGTTCAAAACATGCGCGAGAGTTGTCGCTAAAACAATATTCGTCAGTAGTTTGTTGTGGCTCGACAACAGCAACAAAACAAGCTTGATACAGAACTAAATCTTTTACTCTGTTCTTCGGTGAATTATTTACATTCATTCTTTGAAGTATTCTATCACTCGTGTGGCTGCATAGAAGGCAGAAGCAAGCTATTGTTGACAAAACAACAATCAGGCGGATATAAAAGCGTACAAGATTAAAGAATTTATTAGGTTTTTAGTCCGCCACGTATCGAGTTGAGAGAGATGCCAGGTGACGGTCTTCATGCTGTAATACTAGAATAAAACAAAATTTCAGTTGATGTGTCCCTTGTTTTGTTTCAATTACAAAAATATTCTAAAGGATATGACGTAGTAAATGACTGAATCAGTGACATTCTAAGATATTCATTTCATCGGTTAGATATCTTACGAGTTTTTGCATATGCACCCATCAGTTATTCGCAATGTAGGGGAAGGTGGGGCATGGGGCACAGTGAAAAATCAGCTATCACACTTATACCATTTCAGGAATTCGGACTGTGGTTCGATGTCTATATCCGCTCTTAGGTGAGTTACGTCCGCGCAAACGGACAACGACCGCGTAAAGCGACGCTAGTTTTGAGGTGAAATTGGTTTTAAAGGGTTGAAACCAATATTCCGATATGGAATACAACCAAAGGGGATCGGAATTTCCCATTACCGTCTGTAACAGTCACGGCGATTACGCACTCGTTAAAAGAGCCGCCTATCGCGTAAGATATTCAATCCTGACAATTACGAGATTCTAAAATGTCCTTATATATTAATTTAAATGTGTCAACGTAACTCCCTTTTGCGACTTCTTACGTCAAAATAAAAACATTACTATAATATATTGATTTAACTGTGTCCAACAGCTCAGAATATGCAAAAGAAAAAATGTTCCAACTTTCCCCACTTTCCCCGTATGGATTAGTACAGATGAGATAATCAGTTGCCTGCGAAGGTGTGTTTGAAAAATCGTAAAACGGCTGCTTCCGAAAGCATATGTTATGTATAGCAAAAGTAATATTATTCTAAATAAATTTCTACAGTTTCACGGTAAACTAAACCGGAATGTGGTCCTGTAATGTATTGATTCAATTTGAAACGCCGCGAACTCTATCGAGCATCTTTGCTTAGCGCCTGGTGTTGTCGGCAAAATAACAATGAGATAGAAACGTAAGCAATTCGTTGTAACATGTAATACACTTAAATTAGGTGTTTCTTTGATGTGTATGTATGGTACTCTGATGGTAGAGACGATCGACACACGAGTCATATTTGTAAATCATTCATGTACTCAGTATGACAATGTCGCTCAGCAGTCTACAATTGTGTAGTCAAGTCAGATTAAGCTTGTTTTATTCCCAAAGAGAAACTAAATTGTTGTGAATAGAACCATCACGCTGACTTTAATTTAGATCAAGTTGGTCAGGAGCCAGGCCCGCGGGCCACATGTGACCCACCGCTTATTATCTGTGCCCCGCGTCACATTGGAGAATAAACAAAAAATCGCATTTCGTATTGTTTTGTCATAAAATTAATCAGAAAAATCTTTTGACATATTGTTACATCACTCATGTCACTGAATTAACCAGTGCTATGACTAGCTGAGTCAACTAGCGAAGTTGAATAATGTGCTTGGCAGTCTAAATTGTTTATATCATTTTGGTCGGGAATATATACTAACAATAAAGGCATCACAGAAAACTAAAAATCGAATAAGAAATCGGATTTTTTTAGCCCGCAGGCAATGCCTGATAACTATGTGTTTGAACAATGAAAGTGTTTGTTTTGTATTGCATTATTTACCTATTCTTGGCACTATTGTGGCCCTCAAACAGTGCAAAAATCATTTTGTGGCCCCCGGAGCCGACAATCTTGGACCATTCTGATCTAGATTAAATAATTCATGTATGGAGTATGGGATGTACCGACATGGAGTGATCTTCATATATCATTCTTTGATATAATAACATTCAAGTTTGTGTGACCAATACCGTGTCAAAATTGCACACAATTTAGAAATTCTTTGTACAAAGCCCCCGCCACTATTGCTAATGTGACAATTGAGAACCCTGCCACTTTTTGAAATAAATTAGTAATCATTCAGTTAAGGTTAGAAATGATTTGAATTTCCTGCGCAATATGCTTTCCCAACCCTAACTGGATAATTACTGATATTCTTACTTTGACAGTTGGCGGAAGTGTTTTTTGTGGGGGGTTGGACAGAAGATAAAATTTAGACCAACTTTGAGGATTTAAGAATTTATAACGATCTGCTCTTATATTTTACGTTTTTTCCTATTTGTAATTCCATATTATCTACATAACCAAAAGGTACAATTACATAACAAATTATTAGGTACAGAAGCGCCAAGTGAGTACAAGAAATCGCGCGACAGTACGAAACATAATCAGAATTTCAGTTATCATAAAGACCAAATTCAACATGCCGATTGATTTATCTTGCGAAGAATATGACAACTATGAGCTCGCCTGCGATTTTATGATCAAGGTTGATGAAGAATCTTTCTTGGTTCATCAAAATATTTTAGTTTCCTCTTCCGACTATTTTAAAGCCTTGTTCAGGAGTGGAATGATTGAAACACTACAAGGATATATTGATATGAAAGAATCGAACTCCGATGCGGTGAAGCAATGCATTGGCTTTATGTACACTGGCGAAGCTATAATAACGTTGGAAAACGTGGAAAACATTCTACATGAAGCGACCTTGATGGAAATTACTCGACTAACATCGCTCTGTTCCATATTTTTGCGGGAGAATTTAGATCGTGAAAACTGTATTCAATTCCGTGAAATAACCCAAAAGTACGACTGTGAGTGTGACAAGTTCATCCGAAATTATATTGCTAGAAAATTGAATTATATGCTTTGCAATAATCCTGAACTATTGCTGCTCGCCAGTAAGTTTAACTTTGAGCAATATTTAGAAGCATCAAAACTAGATTGTTCCAGCAAGTGGAAAGCAGTAAAACTGTGGATTGAAGGAAACGCTGAAAATGAAGAAACAGTTCAAACTCACTTAAACGATCTCATGGATGTATCTCAGTACCCAGTAGATTTTCTCTTGGATAGGATATTGGAGGATTCTCTTGTACAGTCTTGTAAACAAGTGCACAAAATGGTGGCTGAAGCTGTTTTTAAAGATGTCGAAAAACTTTCAAAACTCATTTCTAAGTGGAATTGCATTTACATAAAGAATCTTGTCCGAGAGTATTTTCCGACTAACATGACGGATACAAATGAAGCAGCAGATAAATATATCAGGGAACATTTTGATGAATTCTCTGATAGGGAAGACTTTGAGGAGTTGTCTACTGAAGAAGGTTTTGCGTTTTTCGTACATCCCGACACAAAATTTCGAAGTGAGAAACATAAAATCGAAGTTGCGATGAATTGGACAAAACAAAATGAAAGTGGGAGGAAAGGGTGTTTATTCAGATTTTTCAAAACTATTGACATGGAACGCTTATCAACAGATTTTATTCAAGATATTTTCAAATTCGAACCCCTCGTAAAAAACTCGCCCGAAGTCCGAGATTTTCTTCTTGAACATTCTTTGTCACGACATGATCAGCGTCCATCATTCCCACAGCGTTCCCAAATCGCACTGTTTATTCGAAACACTGGCGAAATAAAGTTGTTTGACCCGGACACCAATACTATCGCACATCTTACTGAAGTTTACCAACAAAGGTATACGGACATTGTATCGGTTGATGGTGAATTGTTCATGGTGAGAGATAAAAAGATCTTTCGATACCAGGAAGGTAAAAGCTGGACGGAAATTGCAGAAATGCAAAAAGAATGGAGCTCATTTGGTAAGGTGTTGAATTTTCAGAATCAAATCTACATCATTGAGTGTCACAGAATGGTTCGCTATGACACCAGGAAAAATATTTTATATATAAATTTGGCTGGATGTGCGTTGTGGTTGAATTTTAGTACAGCAGCAACTGATAAATATATTTATGCTTTGAACGAAATTGATGATGCGACAAAGTACGACCCGGATAATGAAACGTGGGAACCCATATCTCCATTGGAGAATTTAGTCGTAGTATATACGACGTTTGTTGTTGAAAACAAATTTTACGTGCTGGGAAGATCTAGAAGACGATACTGTGATGTAGTTTCACGGTACGACCCAGAAAACAATTCATGGGCAGAAGTCACAACGTCGTGGGGATATCATTCTAACTGCAGTGCATGTGTTGTTGGCAACCGAGTTTACCTAATAACAAGTAATGAATTCGTGAAATCGATTGAAATGTACAACGTGGAAACCAACGTGTGGACAACATTGTGCGATCATGATTTAGGTTTGGTTGCCATATCAGCATGCACTTATGAACATCGCACCAGGGACGAGGCAGAATAAAAAATTGCTCGCTCTACAAACTTATACATGCTCCGAATACATGAATTGTTTTTGAGACAATAACAACAAGCATACTTACCTAATTGTAGCATTTAAAAAAGATTACGTATATTTACTGAATCTCCTTTTCCACTTACTGCTTAATCATCGCCTCCTCAGGCTTTGCATTCCCTATTAAACCAAATGGCGGCGGGACTAAGACGTTAATCGAAATAAACCAAAAGTTTCTGTTTGAAAAAAATCGTCTTCTTTAATTTGTAATTAAATTTACTTATATATTTGTTATTCAATAGCGCAGAAGTCTCGACATTTCGAAAAAATAATAAAGCCATTAGTGTTTTGGTCAGATGTGACTTGCAACACGTAATAATATATTGTACATTTTCATTGATCAGTTGCGAAACCTTCATTTAATAGAATTTATATTATTGGACACTTTTGGTATTTCACTTATTTCTAATCGCAGCTATTTCAGACAAGTATGGAAAATAAAGTGGTTGATAGGAACGATGGCGATAGAACCTCATTAGGCAATGCATGGGATTAAAGGTCTTTTAACATAGGGTTGCGTAAAAATGAAAGTCTTCTTGTTGTTAGTGATAGCGATACGTTTTTGTATATGATTCCTGGATGAATTCGGAATTCTAATATTTTCTCGATTTCCGAACTATTGTTATCACGCCCACGACAAAATTGTCTTACCGCTGGAATGTGGAATTTGTTCTGTCAACACTCTAACGGGGGTGGACGGGCAAGGTTTTCAGACCAGGGGCCAAAAGTTTTGCCCACCTAGACGGGCGGGCCATGTAAGTGTGAAATAAAAGTTACGTTTCATGAACAATGTTTATACAGTGTTACAAAAGCAAAGTGGTGAACAATAAGTTTCGTGCCAAAACTGAATTTAAATCTAATCTTAACAAAGTCCTCCATATATATTTTAGCTAAAACGTCAAAATTTGGTTTTCAAAAAAATGCCTATCTCAAATTTAAAAAATTTGCCGTGAACTTGCCGATGGTTAGCGATATTCGCAATTCCGATCCCTGCCGCGCGAAAGATTAAAAAGCTTGCGAAACATTAGTGTTCCGCAGGACGTAGTTTGAAAAACGCTGCTCTTACGAATAAACCCAGATAAACTGATTAGTTATAAAGGCTTTGTAATGTTTATGTAGGTTCCCGTACATTTGAACCCACGGCAATTGCATCTGCATACTATTGCACCTATGAAAAAATGTTTTGGTTTACGGATATTTGAACCCATACTAACCCATGGGTTTTAGCACCCACATAGAGATTGAACCCGCGGATATACGCATGGGTTCAAATGTACGGTCATCTTCATGCTTTATGTGGAATCATTATAATCGTGAATAGTTTTTCACTGAACAGTACAATAAAGTCATCAAAAGAAATGGTTATTCAGCTATTTGTGGGTTTCCTTTGTTCGAGGAATTTAGCAAGCATTGCGATTTTATAACGAAAAGACAAGGTAAGCGCATTCCGTCATGAGTAACGAAGACGTTTCACTGAGAGAAATTATGGGCTGCAAACGACAAGCAGGCAAGATTGTACCGTTTTTGAATGCATTGCAGAAGCAAATTATTGAAAAATAACAAAGTAGTTTATAACATATACTCAACTGAATAATATAGGCAACTGACCAACAACACTCTGCTATTTGATAGAAAAAAGAATTCGGATTATTTTTAGAATTTGTCCTTATTTTGAGGGTCTTTGTTTTAGGAACTATTTTTTTCCCTAATTCTAAGAAACATCCTTATTTTGAGATTCCATGATTACTTACTTTTTCTGAGGGCATTTCTTATATAGAGGACTTGCACGGGTCACGTGACTTTGTTACTGGACGGCAATAAAACATAAACGTCCATTTGGCTCCTGTCAGTTGCAAGTCGGATTATACGTTTCCGTTTTATTTGGCTGTTGAAGATGGTTATTTCGTATTGTTCCGTTAGAGAGGAAGAGAATAGTTAGAAAAAGGGGGATTTTGAAGAAAGACAAAAGGCAGGACCATTTCAACAAATTCTGTTAACTTGTATGCGTTGCAATATCAATTTGCAGTTGTTAGCATAAACATTTAATGTGCCTTCGACTAGACCTACCACACTATAAAAAAAGCCGCCTAGAACCATAATGCTGTAAAATATTTGACAGGGCTGTGGAGGAAGATACATTTTTTACTATAAATTATGGAATGTTACTTCCAGGTTATCTTATCCTTGCTTATAGATATTTTGAGGTTAGTGACTCCAACTGACCCATGCATGCCACACTGAAAATTCTCTTGTGTACCCATAAAATAAGGCTGTTGGAGCCTTCAGACCTTGAAAACAGTCGAATCTGAGCACGATGGATTCATTTGAAACACGTAATATGCATTTAGAATATCCCATCCTGAGCAGCACCGATCCACAACCTCCTACCTATGGAATCAAAACATAAGACAAATTGGTGTACTGTGCGCATTCACAAATCTTTGCGAATCAAGTGTGCCTTTTGACTAAAGAAAATTTAGCATTGAAATGGTCAATCTCAAAATCAACCTACTATCTGCAGATAAAACCAATTGTTTTTTAAAAATACATTTTTGATGTGCTTTATTTTTCAAATATAATTTATAATTACTGTAAAGTGTGTGATATATTTGGTACTATGAATACCATTTGCAAATTAGCTTGGGTTACACCCCTCTCAAATAAAAGTTGAGACTCTTAAGGTTGCGGCTAGCAGGCTACCCATCAGAATTTCCTTTCAGATCACAAAGTCGCAATATTACGCCTCGCAAAGTTTCATTGGCAACTGTATCTGGTTGTGGTATCGGTGTCCAACTTTAGACTGAAACCTTCACTATCAGACCCACCAAAACAATTTTTTTCATGATAGGGTCGTCTTGAAGTTGCTTTCGTTAAAGCACAATCTTTCATTAAAGCACAATGGACACTTTATCTCCACCAATCCACAGTAATCACAAGTTACTTTGTCATTACGATAAGCATCAATAAATGGATACTGAGGATGTATTATCAAGTCACGCAAGCTGAGGTCTTGTTGCAACTTATACTTTGCCATCCATCTATTCCATGGTCGCACCCATATCTGTAAGATAATGGATACAGATAGAGTTTTCATAAAATCTAACGATCAAGGAGTGTGAAATTTAGGCCCATATCCCACCACGGCCACTAGTCGTAAATGAATTTGATTCCGGGTATCATATCTTTTTTACCAATGACAATAAAAAAAGACATTTTGGATCAGATGTACAAGCACCATTAGAATAAGATTTATCTGAGGGGGGGGGGGGGGGGGGTGGAGCCAGTTATTTGTTTTCAGAAGCATGGACTTGGATGGTGGGGAATGGTCGTAACCGATCAGCGGTCATGTGAACCACCCTCGGTGGGAGTAGAGCTGCAATCCTCTCTGGGATTGAAACCTGTGAAACTACCAGGGTGATCAGAGATGCGGTGGCGAGCGTATTCCTAGATGGCGGATTCAATTGAATTCTGGTTATTTTTTGCATGACCACTGGTGTTAAACTTTGGTTATCTATTCAACCTTTCACACTTAGTAATAGATTACCTGCTAATTAGAAAAACAATACCTTATAGCAATTGATTATTAATTCCTTACTGTCTTACACTAGTCAAGTCTGCAACTGCAAGTAGGCCTACGCCTACTAATAACAGTAGTTTGTCATCTGCTTTCCATTGAAATGAGGGAGCTTGTGAATATTTAAAGAAATTGATAACGGCACACTATCACCACATTATCACTCACCATCAACGAAGTGCTGTCCGCAAACAGTGAAACACAGGTAAGATGGCTTCTGGACTTGACACCAAGCAGTTCTGCCAATAGGCAATAGATGATATCCACATTGCGCGACGTTCCGGATCTTTTGAAATCAGTGGAATATAACTGAAGATCCATTCCGTTGTCTATACTATACGTACAGCCAACGGAACAATACGAAATAACCATTTTCAACAGCCAAACAAAACGGAAACGTATAATCCGACTTGTAACTGACAGGAGCCAAATGGACGTTTTTGTTTTATTGCCGTCCAGTAACAAAGTCACGTGACCCGTGCAAGTCCTCTATACAAACTCTTTAAAAATTAAACAACGGATAACAGAAATAGAAATTTTTTGATCACCAGATGTGAGATGCAAAAATGGAAGATTTTTAGGCGAATTACCTAAGTATGAAGATAAAATCAAATGAAATTAGGCTTGGACTTCTCTGCTTATAAACGGGACTGGATTTACAAAACTTAAACGGGCGTAACTCACAATAAATTTCTACATTTTTGTGTAGACGTTTTAGTCGATATTACTAGGCAGGGATCAAAGACATGCGTTCATACTTGAATGTAGATTTTTTTCGATTGTTTGTTTACATGCCGCCTCTATAATCACATGCGCAATGGCTATTCAGTTCTTTTTTATTGATAAATTGCAAGCAAAGTGAGACACTCGGGTTATGACCGACGTCAATATTCTTGTTTATATTTTGTTTGTGACTTGTTCTCCATTTTCTGGCGAGTGTCAGTTCAGCAGTTCATTTTTGCACAAGCCGAGAATACACATTGTCATACAGAATAAGGAAAGATAAAAAAAAATGCATTTCAGTGTGAGGGAAGACGCGATAAACCAGTAATGGTTATCGAGCAGCGTCCACTATGAGGAATACAAACAATAAATTATACTGAGGGAAAAAGTCGAACATAGAATACTTACTCACATCTTCTCGAAATAAATATTAATAATCTATCCTGAATTGTGATTCGAGATTGTTAGGAGTCCAATATTTAAACCGCGATCCTCAATTGTCGTATATTTTGCGCCTGTCCGGATACCCCGATCATTAAATTTACGACTCCGACCTACACAACCATGGAAACAACAAAAGTTCCTTTTGCATTGGAAGGTTGGACTATTCCAGTAGCTTTGTTCAGTAACGATACAATGGATGCGATACCTGATGAGATTATTCGGCATATTCTACATTATCTTCCTTACGATGAAGTTAGCAAATCGAGAATGGTAAGTGTGGAAGGGTGTTTGTTGCTATACCGATAGTCCGTCCACAAGTTCATACCGGTAGGCTACGGTAATTATTACCGGTACCGGTACCGGGTTTGTGTTTATGCCCATTTTGGAGTAAAAATAAACTTTCAGTATGTCTAATACCGTACTGGTAGCTGAACAAAGCATGAACAGGCTTATTACAGACTATAAGAATACCGATCTACTGGTAGCGGTACTTGTTCCAGTGCCAAAAGTGTTCTCTTCCAGCCTTGCGTTGTGTTACCACTACCAGACTGTATGTCTCTTCAGTCCTTAGGCTTCAGGGCTTGCTGGCTTACAAGATAATATTTTTAATGGCTAAAACACATCCTTTTTTACTATCATGAAATGTTTTATTATGTTTTACCCATTTCTTTGTTTTATTTGTCTTTGTTCAGTTGTTCATCGTCGTTTGTTTGTTCCACATTAGAATGTATGATGTGTGTAGTTACGGTACTGTGCGTGTCCCTATGGCACTTGACACCTAATTATAATGATTGTATTTATTCAGATATGTAGAAGATTTAACACCCTTGGAGGCCAAGTTTTGAATGATGGGTTCAGAAGAGTTCGCTTATTTCATACTCAATGTCTAAAGGAAGTGGGTAGCTTATTAAAATCTTTTGTCATCAATAGAGTAAGTGGGTAGGCCACTACAATATGGCACAATTCTTTGATTACAGAGTAGCTCCGATATTGGATGAGATCAAATATAATGATGAATACAAACCTCTTCTTTACGAGACAGTCTGATGGCATTTACTCTTTATATTGCAACATAATTGGCATACCACAATGTTCAATAAACTAAAAAAAAACTTTGGATTTTTTGCCCTCGTATATGGAATAAATAGTTTTTTTTTTATAGTTCTATATGTTGAGACATTCTGATACTCAAATAGGGAGGGAGTCGCATTCTATCATATTGATCAGGAAGTGTCTGTAAACAAGAAGAAGGAAAGCATTGTTTTGACACAACCTCGCTAAATCACCAATGAATTGCTTAATTGTCATTTGACTCTTTGTTGTGACGCATCGTGCTGAATTTTAGGAATAAGCTAAACATCGCACCTGTTCTAGGTTCTAATCACATGGGGCATAAGTATGTGAAAGAAGATTGTTAGACTTCTCACTGTCAAAGGGTGGTTCATGTCAGTAACGGCCTCCGCCACAATTAATGTCTATGCGTCTGCTATCTAATCCCATACCCGACATGGACTGGTAATCGGACGAGAGGTCGTGGTTCACCAAATGGATATACCATCATATGTACTTTCCTCTCTCCTGGGGTAAATCTTATCCTACTTGAGATGTAGTGGCAAATAGGGTTGTTCTGAACAATTGAAATTGATTTAGACCGTGTCGCTTTACTTTTTGTAGATCAAAGATGAACTTCCAAGACGAGAATCTGAAAGGCGTAAACATCATTTGTACCCACGTCACGATGTTCTGCAAGCCATTGAAACAAGATTATCGCTACTTCGCATGACGTACAGTCGACTCATCAGCGTGGGAAGTATTTGCTTCATTCCAGGGAAAGTGAGTCAGTTATAGGCTTATCATAGGTTTCAGTTTAGCTGGATTCGTCTCGATTTTGACAAGCTGCACCAGTGTCTTGTCTAGTAGACTTGAATGTCCCAGTCATGCAGTATGTCAGTGATGAATATTTTTTTATTTTAATATTGGTACAACATTTTTTGTTTTGTTAATGGAGGTTATTTATCACTGATTTACGACTTACTTTACTATTTTAGTGAGAGAGAGAACACTACAATATTGTTGCGTCATAGGTTTTACCGGTATATGCTAAATACGTCAATTTAACATCTAACGTTCTCCGTACTGCCATTGAATTATCCAAAACGCCAAAAATGAAGTGCATGTTTTCTAAACCCTCAAAATCGGAACCAAGGTTCATCCAATCCCTACTGTGACGGTTTTTTGTTTTATATATATGGTAATCCCAGTTGGATTTTTTAACTTTTCTTTTAAGCAAGGTTGCACATATTTTCTCAAGAATAAGAGGAGATTGAGCTCTGAGAGAAGTTACAGGCGACCAGTATTTAAGCATTGCTCTCTTGTTTCTACCTCTAATACAAAATCATGATTCTTATTCCAGGTTTTGGACGAACTATTCCGAATTCTTGGAATTGTACAAGAGCGCGGCACACCAATACAGAACAGTCTTCCATTACTCCGGGTATGTCAAATACTACGGGCATGTCAAATTAATGCAATACTTGGTACTCCCGTAGTATGTGTACCAGGTTAGGCCATAATTTTATTCGATTTTCCCTATTTCAGTTCTATTACGATTTCGGGGACTGTTTGTGTTAGCCAAGTGAATAGGTTTCAGTTTCTTTACACAACTTGATGTAAAAAAGGCGAACAAAATTATGTACCTCCATATTAGTGCACATACTTCTGGAGCACCCAAAACTTTAACCTATTTTTCTGCCTATCCAATTTTCAAATGGATTTTAATTAGAGTGAGCCTCTCCAAAGACACAAAAATTATGACCCCTGCTATTTCTGAAAAACACTTTTTGTTTTGTTGTGCAGGTATTTTGTGCACCATGTTTGTTGATGAATGATGAAAAAAATGAGAAGTGACAAACGAAAACAAAAAAATAAATGCATTGCAGCCAGAAAATTATTAAAATTACACATATGATGAATTTATGTAAAACTGCCTGTAATGAGCTATTATAGTTCCGAATTATTGAAGCATTACCCAGCCAATAATTATTGTACAAGAACAATTCTTGTGAATAACCTTTGACCTTTTCAGGAAA
This sequence comes from Styela clava, assembly GCF_964204865.1. Taxonomy (NCBI): domain Eukaryota; kingdom Metazoa; phylum Chordata; class Ascidiacea; order Stolidobranchia; family Styelidae; genus Styela; species Styela clava. The sequence goes on from NC_135255.1 coordinate 23,027,160, forward strand.
TGAGAGATATTTCCTCAATGGCAATGGAGCATTTCGAAGAAGAGATTCTGCCACATGTCGACTCCACAGACATAGCTGCTGGGAAAAGTATTCCAGGTTTGGAGATTAGTACCACTTTGGTATGCGATCTCACTTACCCAACATGATTGCAATCTCATATAGATGTTTCCATTGAATTCAGTTCATATCAACACTTATATCGCATATAGAAGTAACTGGAGATTTATTTTTTGGAATAGTTTGAAATCACAATCAATAGAGCCACAGTGTATTCAACTGGAGCCCATCTCTGGCACCAGAACTTGAACTTACCTCGGAGCTAGGCTCCAGCTTTTTTGGTATCACCACTACAATGAAACATTGGCCCAAATGCAGTTTCACAACTGTGACAGACTTGACAGGGTAATGAAAGAGTCTCAAGTTTCAAAATTATGCAAATTTAACTTGAAACTTTAAATTAGAATTTGCAATAAACTGGCGCTCCAGAAGTATGTGTACCAATGTGAATGCGACAACTAGGCCCGGCAGCCTCTTTCAGCAACTCTTACTTCATTTCCAGATTTCTTAATGCCTTCTGATTTCTTACTTCCTACACCTTGTCAAAGTCCAAATGAAACACCGACAACGCCACCATCAAGTAGGAGACCGATCAAGAGACAGAATAGAATAAATCATACAGTAAAACTATATGATAAGGTAACTAGAAGTTCTGTTTGTGTGAGACTTTCCTCAACCTTTTTCGTTAAATTCCTCTGTTCGTTTATTTTGGAACCCTTTATTTCTTCGTCATCTTGTGTAAAAAGTAGTTTATTTGTTCAATCTTTGAATGAAGATTCAACTAGTATTAGACGTCAGTAGCACTCGTACGTTTGTACAGTTCAAGTAGTTCACGTGCGGATAAACTGGCATTATTGTAGTATTAATAAAGAATATTAGTGGTTGTATTTCGGCAAAATTACTGCCCAATTGGCAAACATTGAATATTACCCTTTCTTTATGTCAGAGTCCTTTTTTATGACCCCCGATAAATAAATTGAAAATTGAATTACACAGAAAATATTCAAAAATAAATAACAAAACTTACAATTATTCTAATGACCCATGTTCTTGCATATTCTCGCACGAAAGATCGAACCGTGGCCTTTATTTCTGTGATAGTGGCTCTCAGTACTGGTTCCAAATTTGATTGATATTTAGTTTTAGCATGGGGTATTGTTGGAAAAGATTTTAGTGCAACCCCATTGAGTTACCCACCAGTTTAAAAACCCTTATTTTTGGGTCCCACTCAGCCATTAATTTTGATTTCACAGCGTAGGACAGTGCTAATGCATCAAGTCTTTTTATTCAGCTTTCAAGTCAAAATCGAATGATTTCCCGACAACGTGTACGAATTAATCAGTTAGAAAATGTAACGACCTCTCTCTCTCTCACGGTCAATGAACAGAAGGGGCAGATATCTGAAATTGTAAGTTGTTATCAATGCATTCAGTTCTTTTTGTTGACAATTTTGCTTTTTGGGCTCGTTTTCTTTATAACATGAAATCACAGCATCACTTTGAAAAAGGGTACTCCTGTAGTATGTGTACCCTGTAGTATGTTTACCAGGTTAAGGTTAGGCCATAATTTTGTTCCGATTTTCCTTATTTTTTTAGTTCTATTACAAGTTCGAGGACTGTCTGTGTTAGCCAAGTGAATATACCCCTTTTACATAACTTGATGTAGGTAGGCGAACAAAATTAGTTACCTCCATATTGGTACACACACTTCCGGAGCGCCTGAAAAAGGCCCACAAATATATTCTTTAAGTTGAATAATGTTTGTCTGAGGAAGTCTGACCTTGGTCAGACAAAAACGTTACAGAAATATATTTGTGTTAGTGTGCTCTTGAATCACTTAGAATAGTTATCTGTAATCTTGCTACATCATCCTTGTATTATATGCATACGGTTCCACCGGCACAAAAGCATAGAAGAGGATAAGTAGTTAGTGTCGCAGAAACCCAAACCATTAGCTAAGTTCATCGCTTTAATCACAGACCAACCGAGTCCACTATGAGAGTTATAATATAAATAAGAATTGCGTATTCTCTTTTCATGACATGTTATTGTTTATTGCAAATTTCATTGTCAGATGAAGCAACTGGGAGTTCTTCAAGGATTGTTCGGAGACCAACGCAGGGTACCGTCATCCTCTGTTCCTTGTACCTTCAGAGATTTCAACAACAACATACTCTCTTTGGAAGAAGATTTCTTAGACGAATTATGCCCTACCGAAAAAGGAATTTTACCAGATAGGACTGATTTAGCGAACGCCAGAAAAGCAAAAAGACGAAAGAAAGACTGATTGATACACGACTGTGGGGCAGCTTGGAAATCCACAATAAAATCAGAATCATTGTTTTTCATGAAAGTTGATTTTGCTTCATACAACCAGTTACTGAGGAGCTAAATATTTCTCAGATAGTTATACTGAAAAACTGGTTTTACCTAATAGGCAGAGCTACCATTGATATGAACCCAAAAATGGTTTGTCATTGTGTCAATTAATTTGCTGTTATTAAGTAATGAATGCGCGTAGCAATCAATGGGGTTGTAAAATAGTATTTCTAACGAATCATTCATTCGAAATGACCAATCTAAGCGCCTGGTATAAGAACCTCTACCCATAAAATAAGGACACATGTCAATATAGGGACGTTTCTTAGAAATAAGGACAAAAATATTTTTTAGGACAAAGACCTTCAAAATAAGGACAAATCTCAGAAATAAGGACGTTATGGCAGCCCTGCTTATAGGCCTGATTCAACGAACGCTAGACAAGCAAAAAGACAGAAAAAATAGGATAATGATTGACAAACAGCTGTGGGGTAGTTCGAAAAGCTAAAATAGAATCTGAATTTTTCATATATGATGATTTTACTTATACAATTTCAACTTGAAACTTTAAAATTAATATAAGTATTAAGTGGTAAAAAAAATGTTGATAGTTAGATTTTGTTGTTTACATGACGTATTAAAAATGTGAAAAATTAGATTGTTTCAGAGCTGGAGCCACTGAAATGTCTGGCAACTCCATCTAACATGGTAAGCTTGGCTGCGGCTGCATCAAAATGCCACGGCTCCAGTTCTGGCTGTACAGCCAGAAGTGCTTAAATTAATATCCATTTTGTGTATAGGGTAGCCCAAATGTAGACTGACCTTTATTGAATTTGAAAAAACTTGAAGTTATTATTCGGGCGGCCCTATATATTGGTAATTATAGTGTACTTAGGATGTTCTATTGTTTTGGGGAAGCTGTTAGTCTAACTTTAAAGCAAAGTCATGCACACTCTGTAGAAAATTGATTTCCGACTTGCGGTGAGCACTGAAGTGCCAAGGGCTGCTAAGAGTATAGTAATTATATATAGAAATATAATTTAGAATTGTATGTCTCAGATTTCTTTCCTTTCACAATATGTTATCACAAATTATGTCATCCATTAGTGAAATAAATATTTCTTTAATAGAAAAGGATTTTCATGTCGCAGGGGAGAGCGAAAGCAAACGGATTAGTCACAATGCGAACCATGCATTTTCAACTGGTTACTGGTTCATTCATACGGGAATAGCTATCTCAATGTTCCCTCTAATTTTTTTTAGTAAGCGTGCGCAGAAATTTTGGTGTGTGCGCACTTTTTTGGAAATGACCAATATTTGTGCAATAACCAATAAAGAAATTTGGGCGTTCTAACTGGGTAATAAGTGGGCCAACAACAAACTTTCTCAACCTGCCAACCGAGCACATAGTTACATTACATCGAAATACGTCTGCCGCAGTAAATCTATGCGTGTGCGCAACCTCTGACAGCTGTGTGCGCGCGCACACCTTAGAGGGAACACTGAGCTATCTAGTAAATTGATACATTACTATTAACATGATTGGATTACCTCAAAGCAAGGATGTTAGCTTTGCTTGCACTATATGAACGATTAATCGCACTCCGTATTTAGGGTGGTGTGGCTGACAATTTTTTACCCGGTTAAAGGTGGCTGCGGCTCATGGTAGACAAAATTGCAATCTTATTGTCTTATGTTTATCTCAAAATAAAGAAATTAGGATAAGACAGCCTAATCCCGGAACGGCGAATCCCAGCTTTTGTCTGCTGGGAATGCATGGGAATAGTCATTTTTCAATAATCTAGCGTGCAAGAACTTTCATATGTGGATGAATCAATACTGATCCTATTAGATTGGGTGGGACAATGTCATATAGGGAACACTAGGGTGACCCTATTTCCAAACCCTGAAAGGAGGACACATCGTTTGGTGGAACAATATTACACCGTGCCTGATATATATATACATTATGTATGTACTAAATTCTCCACAATTAAAAATCTAAGTGACGATAGACGATGTGACGGCAATATGGACCTTTCCCCGAGCATCGTCTTCCTTGTTTACTTCGTAACATTGGCCAATCAGCAAGATGCAAAAAGTAACGTAATTACTCCCAAAATAGTCCCGAAAATTTTGTAATGATTAAGTATAGAAAGAATTTTTCGGGGGTCAAAGGTCGGGGAAAGGTCCATAATGCATTATTGTCTTGGCAACGATCAACTGTAGCCACAAGTAATGCACTCCGCTTCGCTATCAAATCTAAAGCATGAATACTTTTGCTTCAGTAGATGGGTAGAAAAAAAATATTTTTCTTTTCGGCTTAATTTACTGTGTCTACTGACGTAATTTTCTGCTAAGATCGAAACTCCACCAAATTGCTAAATACAAGATGCAATGACGTAAAAGATAATTGCGGAACAACACGATTTTTAGGTGATGAACAAGTATGCATTTAACACTGAGCAGTGGTTCTTAAAATTTGCGAGTCTGCCAAACCCCGGAAGCTATTGTACAAGCTCTCTCTTTAAACCCCCATTCAACGGCTGAAATTAGGAGCGCAATTAGAACTCACAACAAGAGACCTGTGCTCAAATATATGGACACGTAGCCACCCAGTGGGAATAATTTTGATGACGTCATAGCGAAAAAAAAAGTAATGGCCTTCTGGAGAAAAATTTTATCTTCAACCACTAAAAATTTCAAAGCAATTGGTCCAGTATTCGAAGAGAAAAGCGATTTCTTTAAAACGTGTCAAAGAACAAGGACACTAAGAACAACAACAACATAATATTGAAACGATCGCTATGTCCACTACGTGTCCAATAAAGAAACTAATTTTGTGCATGGTTATAAATATTCCATGGCGTGGAAATAGTCATTGTTGTTTCACAAAGGCATTGGCAGCATTAATCTTTCGCTGTATTATAATTGCTCTTTGGAGATGATATGATACCTCAAAAATGTCGGTATCTCAGTCGTTTCTCAAACTGCATTCGAATGCGGATCAGAGCGTTTTTTCATGGATTTTTGCCGGAATTAACATAGTCTACCATATGACTTAGCGCAGGGGTCGGCAACCTACGGCCCGTGACGGTTTACTGAACTAGTCAAAACAGCTGTTTTGACGATCATATTCTTTACGTAACAGAATTTATTGTGAGACACGTGTAGACCCATAACAACCAAAGATATTTTGAACCCATTTTGTATTCGGGGTTTATTAGGGTATTTATGAACCTATATGGTATCTCAATGCCTTGCTTGTCATATGTGTATTGGTAATGACAACTTTCTACTTACTTTAACATTTTCTTAATCATCATAAAATGTTGATTGTGTCATAAAAGAATTTTAAATATTTGATTCCTTTTGACTTTTTAGAGCGTCCTCGGAGAACATAAAACTTTTAACGAAAAGTGAAGACAAATCCTCCAAAAGGAGGACGTATGGTCACCCTAGGGAACACGTACCAGTATCTGTTTGTTGTCGGTGTCGAAATGCCTCATATTTATTTATTTGCGTTTTGGCCTGTCTTTATATTTTGTATTTTCTTGCTTTATGTTAAAGAAGCAGAAATAACTATCTTTTTGGTTAAATATTTCCTGTAGTGGGCGAAATAGTGATGTATCAACAAACTTCGCTACAACGAAAACATTGCCTACTCTGAGGTCACAGGCAGCAATCACAAAACAAATATATGTTGCCATATTCTATAGCGCATATTTTTTGGCATTGTTTGCTTCTTTTCTGTTTTTTGAGCTAATAAATATTTGTTCATCAATAAGAAGAAAAGAATTTTTAGATAATATTCCCTTAAAAGAGCAAATTTCTACTTGTGCAACAAACACAGTTGCATTTTTTAGCTTAAATACATAAACAATGAATCTTATACAAAGAAGTTAACATGGGATTGCTTCCTTATTTCTACGACCAAATAACTTGTTTTATTTGAATATATTTTTTTATTATTATTGTTACGATGTCTGGTTTCTGGTCGACGAAGCTCTCTCATTTTTTTTTTAATCAATTGATCACCGCGAAATGTGGCAACTGTGTTTCGTATTAGTTTGCAAAACAAACACAAAACAGATTGTCCGGACGTCCGTGACGCGCTAGGTTCTTCGCAGTATCCGCTTAGCTTACGAGTTTCAGCCAGTTCGACCTGTTAATCATTGGAACAATATGGAAGTTTTAACTCAAGCTCAACTCAAAAGACTGGAAAAACACAAATATAGTTCGCAAGGGACATCGCTCTTGGAGCCGTATTTTCAAGGTTGGTGTTTGCTGTTTTTAAGAACATTGGCTTCATTAATTCTGTAATTATATGGGCCTACATGTTCACGCGTGATTAGTCAGTTAGTGTTTTCCTGATAATTGTTTTTATAATTGCCTTAGCGCAGAATTTATCAGAATTCTTTTGTTATGTTTGTATGTGTCTTGATTGACCTTCAACCAGTCAACGGTCCCCAGTCTGTATTTCATGGCCTTTTTCAACGAGAAATCGGGTGTGCAATCAGAAATTCCCGTGTGGAGGAGGAGGAGGATTTACATATTTATCCCGGGGGAGGGGAAAGACGATACGGCGGCTTATTCATATGACGAACCATGGCCTCTCGTCCGGTTACCATTCCAAGTCGGGTATGGGATTAGATATATATTTTTTTGGAAGCATAGACTTGGTGGTGGATGAAGCCGTAACCGACCAGCGGTTACGTGAACCACCCAACGACGGCGAGGAGTCCAGCAATCTTTTTGCACATAACCATTCCTGCATGGGATTCGAACCTGCAAACCCACGCAAAGTAATTAGAGGTGCGGTGGCGAGCGTATTCCTAACGCTTAGCCCGTTGAGCCACATCGCCGCGCGTGCAAATAAGAATTTCTGGCGTGCAATTACCGGTATAGCTCACGGCGTGCAAAACAACTGCCCCCCCCCCCCCCCCCTGCAACTGACTTTGACATTAGATAAAAAATACGTTGAATCGGAGCAAAAATGGACGTTTGACCTTTGACCCCAAACATTATTTCTACAGTTCGTCGCTAATTTTGAGAGTGTTTGTGCGACTTTGGATACAGGTACTGTTCAGTACATTCGCTTAAAATTATTGGATAAAAAACAAGTTGAACCAGAGCAAAATGGACATACTTTGTCAATAATTTTGGGAGTGTATTTTCGTAGAATTAATGGATAAAAAATATGTCAAATTAGGGCCAAATGGACGTTTGACCCTTGACCCCCCGAGAGGCCGCGTTTCGCCATATAATTAAGCCATCTTATCGATTTTCCTCTCCCCCGGGATAAATACGTAAATCCTATCCTAACAGTTGAACAAAGCATCTTTTTCTTTTCTAACTGAAACTTCCATAACGCACAATGAATTACGATACGATTACGATATCATAATAAGTTTTTGAAAATGAATTTTTTCTTTTGTCCACAGTTTTCTGGCGATGGTTAGTTGAACGATTTCCATTATGGATTGCTCCCAACACAATCACGATAGCGGGATTAATTGTCAATATGGCATCTGCTTTTATGATCATGTTTTATTCTCCCACTGGGACAGAAACGGTGAGTTGGAAATCAACAATAAAAAAAAAATGGTTTTATGGGCTGCATGCTGCCCACCGAAGGATTTTGCTTGAATTTTTGATACTCCCGAAGTATGTGAACCAAGATGGCAGACAGTGCCAGGTTAGGGTTAGGCCATAATTTATTTTAGTTCTGTTACGAGTTCGGGAACTAGCTAAGTGACTTCCATAGTATTTGTACCTGAAATTATCGTCTAACCCTAACTTAGTACACATACTACGTTCCGGTACGTGCTTTAAAAGTTTGAGATTCACTGATCTAAACTGTTATTTAAATGATACTGAATTGTAAAAATAATAATAATAATCATCGTCAGCCACCGTTAAATTTGCTGCTATCATAACAAATGGGAATAATAACTATGACATCACTATGAATATTATGAACGCACTATGAACGCTATTGTTTCAATTGGACATAAAATGGACCTACGGATCGTTTATTTATTTTGTTGTTGTTATCTTCTTTTTAGTATTTCTTTTCTTCGTCTTGTGGTAAAATCGCATGAACTACTGGACCAATTGCTTAGAAATTTTCAGTGGTTGTTAAAGATTTTATTTTTGTGCTAGGAGGCCATTACTTTATTTTATTTCAAAAATTCCTATGGGATTCGTTTTTTTGTGTGTGTCATCAAGATTAAAAATTGTGCTCTATGTGGCAGTTCCGCTCTGGTGTAAGTTCATATCTTCTGCTCAGCTGCGATGGGCTACTGTGACAAATTGCATACCCGTACCATATTGTGCCCTTATATTTGAGCATCGTTCTCTTGTTTTATTTACGGGTAGTCGGCGCTCGGTCCTGTTAATGGTTACAGACGTTAATGGTTTGTTAGTATTTAGCGATTGACTTATTATTTTAATATTTAATGTTAGACTTTTCACTTCGACTTCTTACTCTTGTATGACCTAATGTTAGACTTGTTCATAGGCGTTGCTGCCTGATAACCAATACTGGTTCATCGCGTCCCTTTTCACCTTGAAATTCAATTCTTTGTTTTTCACCTCATTTTGTATGTACAAAGTCTATATGGTGAAAAATTAAATTACTGTGAATGATAATAACCCAGTAATAAATTACTGATTACGGTTATATTCCCCATCTAGGCGCCATCTTGGATCTACCTCATCAATGCAATAGGATTATTCATTTATCAAGCATTGGATGCCATAGATGGGAAGCAAGCCAGAAGAACTAACACTTCTTCCCCACTCGGAGAATTATTTGATCACGGATGCGACTCAATATCAACAGGTACTATTTAAAAGTTTGTTTTGTGAGTGAAATGAGTGCAGAAATGACTGAATTTTTTACCGAATGGGTCGCACATGGCTTGGCGAGTGGCACATCGTGCTAAGAGATAGGAATACGCTCGCCTCTGCATCTCTGATTACCCTGCACAGGTTTGTAGGTTCAAATTCCATGCAGAGATAGTTATGTGCAAGAGACATCTCCTCGTCGTAGGGCTGTTCATGTTACACTGGTCGGTTACTTCCACTATCAAGTCCATGCTTCCGGAAACAAATAACGGTGCTCCCGATAATTTTAGGCGATAATTTTTTTCCAATTTTCCTTATTTTAGTCCTATTATAAGTTCGAAGACTAGCCAAGAGCCTCTCGTAGTATTTATACCTAAAATTATGGCCTAACCCTAACCTAGTACACATGTTACGTTCCGATGTCCGCCATCTTGGTTCGCATACTTCGGGAGCCCCCAAATAACTAACTAATCCCATACCCGACCTTGACTGGTAACCCAATGAGAGGCTGTGGTTCACCATATGGTTTAGCCCTCTTTATGGCTTTCCTTTCCCCAGGATAAGTATGGAAATCCTATCTTAGCTTGTGTTGGCAGATAAGGATTAAAATTAGTTGTCATAAACCATATAAGAACGATAACTGAGTCAACTACTCCTTATTCCGGCTATTGCCAAATATTCATGAAAGCCTGGCCCTGGTAAGCTGAACAACCCATTAACTGGGACATTGTTTTCCTGAATTGGCGAAACCGAAGATTCATAAATCACTTTATCTAATGGTAGCGGTTTGAACCGATGTCGTGCAGGGGGTGCTTCATTGCACCGATGTTTTTAAAAAGAATAACACAAATAATGACTGACACTACAATGTCAATGTAATAAGGTGATTTTCAGACAATTTGGCTTCCAATCTTATCCTACCTTGTGTTCGATAACTGGGTCATCTAGCAATTCCCAAATATTCAAGAATGCCTCATAAGTCTTATAAGGTGACAATTAGGTGGCATTTGACCTGATAGGCTGGTTTATATTTAGCATACATGACTCTTTATGTGGCGTTGGCATAACATTGATTGATCGGCCTTTTCAATAAAAGGCCAATTCGAATTGATTTAATATTTAATCATGTCCAATATATCAAATTCTTAATTGTAGGAATAATATGGTATATAGTTTTATTTGAAAAATTGCGATTTCAATCAACTGAAGTGTCATAGCATGAAAAAGTGCTTTTACTTAATTCCTTATAACTGTAGAAAATACGATAATAATTCTGACTTTACAACTCTGATTTTACAACTCTGATTTAAAAAACCAATAAACCACTTTATTCAATAAATACAGTAGAACTATATTAGCTTAATTCAAGTTTTCAAGGTTTTTAGAAAATTGTGTATTTGTTCAGTTTGAACAGTCAAAGACACTTTCAAAAATTGAAACTAAAGCAGGTAGAGCAGGATAGTCCAAGGTATTCGGCTCCGGGGGCCACAAAATTATTTTTTTGCTTTGTGTCGCGGGCCACAATAGTGTCAAGAGTATTTTAATGAGAGATGTAATACAAAACTAACACTTTTATTGTGGAAACAGAGTTATCAAGGTAAAACATGCAAAAACCACCAAAAACCTACGATTTTTCTGGTTAACTTTTTGGCGAAACAACACTAAATGCGATTTTTTGATAACTCTTCGAATGCGACACGAGCCACAGATAATGGAGCCACTGTTTGGACCACCCTGAGTTGGAGCTTTCCAGCCTGCAACAAAAAATGGTCGCTGGTCCATAATGACAGAAGATCTAGAAAGTCCATTTCGGAAACATGTGATTTAAGCTATTTTAGTTTACTGCTGCCATTTTGTTTCCATGTGGTCCTATTACTTCACCATTTTATCATGTTTCACATTTGTTTCAGTTGTTGTGGCCATCGCAACAGCGTGTTCTCTTCTACTTGGAAAGTCGCCTGATATGATGTTTGCATTGGTCATGAGTTCCATCGTTTTATTCTACTGTGGACACTGGGTGTCGTATGTAACAGGAACGCTACATTTCGGAAAGTATGTGCAATAAATCAACAAATTTTTTCAGTTTGTTGTTTCTGATTTAAATGTTTATTTTACCTAACTGCAGAGGACATTTAGTTAGGGCAGTTATTTCACAAACATATTTGTTACTCTCAGTGAATATTGGTATGGCATAAAATTTTCTATTCCAAATAGATTTTAAAAATATTCTTGAATACGCTGCAGTGGATTTGATCCATTAGGCCAGTATTTCTCCTATATGGATGATTTTTCAAAAATTAGTTCAAAATTGAATTATTAAACCAGTAGTGTTATAGCTAGCTTTTGTAGCTTGTCGCATGATTCTTAGTTTCTGATATTTGTAACGGCCACACCGACCTAATTCTTAATAACGCAGATCAATAGTAGAATTTAAAGTGATTGATAAGTTGCACTTTAAATATTAGCAATTGATAAGGCTTCTTTAAATGTAGTAGCTCATGTTGATTATGCAATAACTTCAAATTTCGATGATGCATTGATTTTAATTTTTGCAAGGTACTGCGTGCTGAATTAGAGCACGTTTCTAATGACATTTGAAACGTTCAAAAATAGAAATTAATTGTGAAATGGTTCAGCGCAATATATGATGGAGAAATTCAAAAATATGGCAAATATCATGAAGACTAACTTTAAAATTTTCCTCTAACTTCCGAATATATATCTAACACAGCACAGGTAACATAGCTCAAATATTTCCTGAAATCCAAAATTCTTAATGCCAATTAAAATTATAACTAATTTCGATTGTTTTCAAATGTCGACATTTAGAACACTTCTCTACTTCAGGAGTTCCCAGACTTTTAGTGTTTATAAAATAAATTTATAAAAATAAAAAAACAAACTTTGGTACCGATTCGTGTTCCTGAGTAAATAGAAATAACTTTATTTGACGTTAAATTTGCTGTCAAATTTTATTAATGGCGTTATTGCTTTTTTGAAAAGTTACAAATTTAACCAATTTGGAATTTTAATAATTGTCCACAGAGCCTCTAGGGTTCTCTTACAGAGCCCTGGAGAACACTCTGAGAATCTATGCTCTATTTTAGGACTTCCCAATCTTTTAACGAGAATATTGGTCGGAGACCGAAGACTTATCGATCAAAACTGTGGTTTCGAATCATGACTTTATAGTGACAACACGTATCCCATTACTAATTAATTAATAACTCGCTAATTATACAACATAATTCATCCAAAATCAATAGGCTTCTGGTCCCAGATATGATGAATGCACATGCACAAATTTGGAGCAGATCCAACCTCGCCTTCTTGAGATATCGCGATCATCTAACAGACAGACAAATACTTCTTATTAAGTAATAAGCTCACGACTCCTTCCAGTCTGTTAAAATTTTCCGCGACTCCTGTTCATTTTTGAAATGCTAAACAGTTTGATGAAAATGTGCCCATTCTCTGATCCCATGTATTCTCTCAAAATCGTGAGATTTATGTTTTTCACTAGTTTCAATAATTATCATTTTATATCAAACAAGCCCTGTAGCTTATTAGATCATAGCTCATTCCATTATGCTAACCACCAAACCCTCGATAAATCAAAGAAACAAATTTGTTTTTCTTATTTCAGAATGGACGTCACAGAAGTACAAGTTGCAACAATGACTCTTTTCACTGTGTCAGGAATATGGGGCCCAGACATATGGGACATCAGGGTAGGTCCTTTGCAGTGGTGGCATTTAGGCGGATTGCGCGAATCGTTCTTGCCGTGTCATTTGATGTTAAAAATCAGGATTTTATTATTTTACATAAACTTGTTGAAGGCTTAGGTCAGGGTTTCCCAACCAAGAATGAATTTTATTAATGTTTTGGAGCAGCGTTTCTCATACTATGTTCTGTGGAACACAGCTGTTCCGCGAGTTTCTTCGGATTGCTCCGTGGAACAGCTAACGTAATTGTGATTACATTTTTTATTTTCTAAGTCTGTGATACTTATTTTACTATATTACTTATTCAGAAACACTTGATAATTTAAAACTGTACAAAACGAATGCGCGACTTGCACTTAACACTATTTAAGAATCTATCCGAAATCGAAACGAGTAAAGTAGTTTTATGCATAGAGAAGAGAGGAATAAACATTTCCAAGATAGGGAAAAGGAGAGATTTAACATAAATGGTTGAGAACCGCTGTTTTATAATGAAGTTTTTACTTGTGTGTGTGTGTTGTTATGAATATTCTTACTTGTTTAGTATTATTAAACACGAAGTGGACCCAGGGATCGTTTTGTTATTATCTGTGAAGGCCAGAACGAAATATGGTTCGATGAATTCCCTTTGCAATTTTAAAACTTTATGAACACCCTCCTATGTATTTGAGGTCTCTTTGTAATACTTATTACTTATCGATTTTAATCGGTAAGTATGGTGATAGGTATTTGTCTGTCTGTCTGTTAGGTGCACGCGATATCTCACGAAAGCGAGATTGAATCTGCTCCAGATTTTGCATGTGCATTCGTCATATGTCGGACCGGAAGCCTATTGATTTTGGGCGAATTATGTCGTATAATTAGCGAGTTATTAATTGAAGAGATGGGACACAAGGTGTCACTATGGAGTAGGAGCGCTGTTTTGGGGATCCCCTAACTTTCGATCGATAAGTCTACGGTCTCTGACCGATATTCTCGTTTATGTATTTATTATGAACTAATCATTTATAAATATTCATTTATAAACTACAGTAGCCTACTTATTCATCCATGATCACATGCTATATAAAAACTGTACAAAAGCTAGAGTGCGAGTTGTACATATGACTAGTTAATAATGATGCATATCGCTGATTTAATTTTCATGAATAATTCTTTTTTCAGCTCCCTCTAGCGGTAGTGAATATGCCGTTGAAAGCTCTACCTCTATTTTTTGTCTTTGGTGGATGTGCGTTCACGATGGCACGGTTCGCTGGTCTCATTGTCAAGGGAGGATGTGGCCCTAATGGATCCTCAGTGGCGGTAAGTTGTTACTGTTTAAAGTTTGTAAGATTTTTCTTCGAAAATGGAAGAGAATTGTTACAAGGTATGTCCGAAATGGGTCAAATATTCGAATTAATTACAAATTAATTATTACTTATCGATCTTAAGATCGGTAAGTATGTTGATAGTTATTTGTCTGTTTGTCTGTCTGTCTGTTAGATGCACGCGATATCTCACGAAAGCGAGGTTGAATCTGCTCCTAATTTTGAATGTGCATTCATCATATCTCGGATCAGAAGCCTATTGATTTTGGATAAATTATGTCGTATAATTAGCGAGTTATTAATTAATTAATGATGTGACACGCTGTGTTGCTATTGAGTCAAAGCGAAGGATACACGCCGCTAGATCGATAAGTCGGCGGTCTCTGATCGTTATCTCGTATTTCACATTTTTAAGTTAGAAAGAACTTGCGATAACTGGTAACAAACAACATAGAGAAAACAATGACCTTCATACTTATGTCGTTTTGATTATGATCAACATGAAAATATAGTGATTTTCATAATTTTCTCTAAATTCAAAATGTACTGGAAATCCTATTTTCGAAAATATTTTATCAGAATGTATTCAGAATTGGGAAATTGTTGGTTGGGCCATTCCTGCCAAGAGCATTGCCAGGCAGGGTTTTGAGGTCGGACCGTATCATTTACAAAGTGAATAGGGCATTTTCCGGCATCATACCTAGAAATATTTCATAGTTTGAGAGCTATTTAGACCTTTAAGACTACTAGCTGTTACAGTCTAACTTGGCAATCACAAATTTCAGAACATCTCATTTAAAATTTCTGTCTACGGCCCTGATCCCTGCGTATTTGAAGAAATCTCGATTTTTGATTGTTTAACAAAGCCTAGGTTATCAAAATCTTCATTTTTTGCAGGGCACTAGTGTTCTTTCACCTTTTTTCAACATGGCGATTGTTTTTATATTTGCTTTAACGATAGCAAAGAAGTCTGACATCATGTTGTTTGAAAACCATCCTGTACTATATCTTCTATTCTTCGGAGTTGTCGGTGGAAAAGTCACAAATCGATTAGTGGTAAGTGTTATGGTGTCTATGAGTCTATAGGTTTGAAGATGACCAGAATCAAATTTTTACCCAATTTTGTTTTCAAATCAAATTTCATATAGATCTGACCAAACTTATGACACTTAGTTACTCTCTCTATCTCTCTCACACTTAGTGGCTTCCTGATTTTATTTGCTTTTTTCTTATCGATCTTCATCGGTAAGTAAGTTGATAGGTATTTGTATAGAGACTTTCGTATGTTACGCGATATCTCACGAAAGCGAGGTTGAATCTGCTCCAAGGTTTGCATGTGCATTCATCATGTCTCGGACCAGGAGCCTATTGATTTTGGATGAATTATGTGGTATAATTAGTGAGTTATTAATTAATTAGTGATGGGACACTCGGTGTTGCTATTGAGTCAGAGTTATCTAGTTTATTACTTTCAAGTACTCATATGCACCATTTTGTCTTTATATTTGAACCTTGCTCAAATGCAGTGGTTACACAATCATATCAAATTTTTCAATAACTCTATTTGTAACGGCTCATCCTTTGTTTAGGTTGCTCACATGACAAGCAGCGAATTACCACTTCTGGATACCTCGCTGTTAGGTCCCTTGCTATTGTTCTTGAACCAATATTTCAACAGCCTTGTAAACGAGTATTTTCTTTTATGGATTTGTATGGTAAGTGTCTTAATATATTATATATGGATGAGGGTGTCTGGAGGACTTAGGGGATTAGATTTGGGGAAATCTTATATCCACCACCTCACCCAAGATATAGATTCATGGCGGTACACTGCACACAGTAACTCAGAAGTAAAGAAGACTCATCTCTGAGCAAAGTTACTCAGTCAGAAGTGAAGAAGACTCATATCTGAGCTAAGTTACTCACTCAGAAGTAAAGAAGATCGTCTCTGAGCAAAGTTACAGACACTCACTCAGAAGTAAAGAATACTCATCTCTGAGCAAAGTTACTCACTCAGAGGTAAAGAAGACTCATCTCTGAGCAAAGTTACAAACACTCACTCAGAAGTAATGGAGACTCATCTCTGAGCAATGTTGAAAGCACTCACTCAGAAGTAAAGGCGACTCATCTCTGAGCAAAGTTTACTCACTCAGAAGTGAGGAAGACTCATCTCTGAGCAAAGTTACTCACTCAAAAGTAAAGAAGACTCGTCTCTGAGCAAAGTTACAAACACTCACTCAGAAGTAATGGAGACTCATCGCTTAGCAAAGTTGTTGTCCACTGAAATTATGTATTTTTTTATGCCTTCCACTCAGGACAAAGCTCTTTACACTGTTATGTAGGGACCTATTATTTTGGACGGACCATCACCAGCATGTGGGTGAACCCTAGCCACTTTTCAGTAAATCAAGTCTTAAAATCACACATTTTGCACTGATTTCGATTTATTCGAATCACTTTTGGGATTTTTAATAAATTTCACAATTTGCAAGTTTGCTAACTTTCATTTTTTTTCAGATTCACGCCACGGTTGATCTAGTCCAGTACCTCGCTTATACGTACAGACAGATTGCGCAACACCTCGGAATCTCAATTTTTTCGATTACACCCCCAACGTCCTCTCCAAAACAGGACGGTAACGGAGTAAAACATAAATAAACTTTTTATTGGAGGATTTTTTTTGTTTTATTGATTCCATGGAGAGATTTTATTGAAATTTAGAGAATTTTTTTGTGTTTGTCAAATTTTTGTTTCTGTTAGCAAAACGTCTTCAATAAATGGACTAATTATCCCAATTTTGGACTGCTGTTGTATTTTGATATTGATGAAAAAACATTTATAAACTAATATGACTTCACAATACAGAAGCACGATGTCATATATGATTTCATAATGTACTTTGTGAGTGGAGGGAAATTTTTTTTGGAAAAACTTTATATGACAGTATAAAAATTTATGCCATAATTAGAGATTTGTGATATCATAATACCATTTGAGATAGGGTAGAAAGATTTTAAAAAAAATGAAAATTTTGTATAATTGGGACGACATGGAATTTGTAAAAAAAACGAGGAACAATCAGAAAGTGGATTGTATATTAAAAGTGGTTTATGAGTGGGGGGTCATTTCAGTCTCCCCGCCTTCCCCTCCCCAAAAAAATCCTAGTGCCTTCAGTCATTGCTTGAAAGTGTATTGTATGAATCGTAACAGCTAGGCGAGAAATGTAGGTCTCCAAGCGTCTTGAGTATCTAAATAGAGTTTCAAGATACTAAAATTGCCATGTGTCACACAGAAAAATTCTTTTTTATATTTCAAAAGAGGGGGGGGGGGGGTCGACTCTGAATAAAAAAAAATTCGAAACTTGTGTTGATTCCCAAGTTGAAATGCTCTAATTATATTATTTGTGTATGTTTTAGTGAGAGATTTTAATCTGTTTATTTTGGTTTGAGCAGAAGGACTTCACATTTGAAAGATTTTTAGAAATGCTCTTAAACGAACGTGGCACCCTTTTTTAAAAGCTTTAGTTATAGAATTTATGTATGTTTTGATGATTATACCGAATAAAGGGAGATTCGAGGGTCGGAACTCTTCTTATTGAAATGTGTAAAAGGGGATTTTTTGTACCATACATGGCAATTTTTCATAGTTTGAAATGCTCTTTAAACCTATAAGACTTTTAAAAACTCATGTATGTCAGTCGCCAGCTACACCTGGCTAACTTGGCAAAAAGAAATTTCAGAATTTGTCAAACTCCAACTTTTTGCAATTTCATGTGACCTCATAGTCAATGTATTTGGTTTCCATAGCAATTACACTTTTTGTGTAGGATTTAAATTTTCTGATTTTTTTTTTAATTTAAAATTATGTTGTTTTAAAGAAATTGTTACTCTTTTAATGATTCTTTAAATTTTTTGATTTGGTGAATGTGTGTGATAATAATCGAAAAATATGTATGTGATATGGTGGATGTAATTTTAATTTAGAGTCATGCTTCAGGGATTATAGTCTGTTTTGTGGCGCCACCAAAAAGAGGATTTCGAAACCCGTGCACCAGACCATCGAAATATGTACTTAGTCTCGTCCAATCCAAACTATCACCATTTGTTTTGTAATCAGGGTACTTGGTTTTCATGGCAATTGCACTTTTCGTCTGTGATTCAAATTTTTAGAATTTTCAAGTTTTAAATTCTGTTGATTTAAAATAAATGTTACCCTTTTAATGATACTCTTGCAAAAAAAATGTTTAAACAAACATGTTACTCTTCTAATGATTCTTAAATTTATTGATTCTATTTTATTTGGTGAATGTGTGTGATAATAAGAAAGATATGTGATTTGTTGGACATAATTTTTATTCTATGTCACCCTTCAGTGATTACAGTCTGCTATGTGGCGCCATCTAATGGGGGATTTAAGAACCAGTGCAACAAACCATCTAAATCAGTTGTTCCAAAACTGCAGGCCAGTCACGACTCTCGTAACTATTTAATATTACCCGCCAAACTTGAGGGAAATAGTTTAACACTTCATGTTTTTTTCCATTTGCGTTCTAGATACTGCTAATTGTTACGTCATTTTCACAGTTTAAGCGTGTGTATATTCGTAACAATACAATTATACCAGTATCCTAATTATACGTACTGGTACCAGACCATTGCAGACGCCTCCATTTCTCGGCCCACAAATATCTTTCCACTTCTAATTTTGGTCAGTTTATTTTGGGAACTGATCTAAATATAAAGTTAGTCTCGTCCAGCCCAAACTATTTCCAGCTACTATAAAATCTTATAATCAGGGTACTTGGTTTCCATGGCAATTGCACTCTTTGTGTGTGATTCAAGTTTTTGATTTTTTATGTTTGAAATTATGTTATTTTAAGAAAATGTTACTCTTCTAATAATTCCTTCGCAAAAGAATTTTATATATTTTTTTGATTTGGTGAATATTATGTGTAAACGAGGGTTTCAACTAAACAGTGCGAAATTTGAAAAAGCTGATTTGGGTGAATATCGCCAGATATAGCATGTATTTCTTATATTATTTTCAAATAAAAACTTGTTCTTTAAATTTTAATGTTATTTTGTCTTAAAACCCCCCAACACTTGGTTTGTTGAGCGAATATTGATGATGAGTCATGATTTGGTGATTACAGTCTGATATTTGCAGAATTTGGTTCCGCAGTGAGCATGTGGCGCCATCTAACGGTAGATTTAGTATTACTGGCATTCCCAATATTTGTGTTTTTTTGATATCTTGCATTTAGAGTTGCGCCACCAAATGGGGAGGGAGAGTTGCCGGTCCCCCCACTTTCATTTCCTACAGGGGTTCGCCAAATTGCAAGCCTCCCAAGCTATTTTCGATCCTGTCGTGAAGCATTGACTCCTTTTCTAAAAAATTCATTTTTCTGCGTTCAAAATTTAAAAAAAAATATTAAAATCAACTCTGAGAAAGATACATGACAAGCTTGCCACATTATGATCATTTGTGTTACTCGTTCTGTTTTAATTTACATTTTAATTTTGCCCTGTGCTGCCTTAAATTTTATTTTATTGATTACAGCTTCAATAGATAACTATTGACCAACAATTCCATCCTTTGTGTGCTTTTATGATCATGTCCATGCATCTGAAACGGATTGGTATACTGTGTTTCACCGAAAATAATAGTATGAGAGGTCGTTTTCCATCTTAAAGGTCTTCGAAAATAATTGTGAAAATACTATTTTGATTTTATTGGCTCTTCATCTACCCAGAATATAAAAATCCTTATTTTGCACTAAAATGGGGTGATACATATTTGTGTAGAATAGTGACGTAAAAATTGAATTTATTTTTCCAATTTTTGTTTTTCCTTAAAATCTTATCGCTATCTCATGGTGAGATGGGCCGATATGTTTTTCTTTGCAGAGTTACTGAATTATAAATCACATTCTTTCGCTCCCTGGGATATGAATGTGAAAAGCTCTTTTATTTTGGAACAACATATATTATTTTTAACATCGCAAATTAGTGAGGTAAAATTTTTTTTTAATTTTTGTGATTTTATCCCCCAGGCAATGTTTTTTTCAATCCATCCATCGTTATTTTATTTAGAAATATTATTTTAGCCGTTATAATTTTTTTGGTGTTTTATCAAATTAGGCAAAATATGTTCTATATTTTTTCTGTGTGTAACCAATTTTAGAACATCTGCCAATTCTGCAAGTAAATTACATTATTTAATTCTGTCTGTTGTTTGGGGAGGTTATCTTGATTCACAGGCGTAGTCAGCCACCCTCTCCTAAACTACCACCCCTTCAAAGCTTTCAATGTTACGCTTTTTCCGGTACTCCTGTAGTATGTAAACCAATATGGCGGACACCAGAACGTAGTATGTGTACCAGGTTAGGGTTAGGTAAGGTTACCATATTTTTGTGACCTCAAAGCGGGACGCCTCCAAAGACCATAGCTGTGATTTTTTAATCTTCAAATTTATCGATTTTACATTTGGGACCTACATATAAAACCATCCAGGCTGTCTTCATTGGCCATATTGTCATCGAGAGTTCGTGCGCTGTCTGACTAAATATCGGATTAAGAAATGAATTTACGTTAACGTTAAGCACCATTTTGGCGTACAAATTGTAGCAATTAAAACAACGAAACAGTCAAAATCACGCATCCACATTCAGTAAGTAGGCTACCGGTACGCTACACAGCAACAACAGTATCGAGAACATGCTAATTGGTAATGTTTGTGTATTATTTTGACTGGCTGAGTGCCAAAGCGGGACTTTTGGCTGACACGCCGGGACAAGACGTTGAAAAGTGGGAATGTCCCGCCTAAATCGGGACGTATGGTAAGCTTAGAGTTAGGCCATAATCACAGGTACACAGAATACTACAGAAGTCACCTGGCCGGATAGACTCGTCATAGAACTAAAATAAGAAAGTATTGGCCTAACCTGGTACACATTTAATGTTCCCGTGTCCGCCATCTTGGTTCACATACTTTTTCAGTAATATTTCGCGCTATTTATGAGCGATTCACTCATATACCGACTTTTGGCTTACAATCAATGCTTCTAAATTATCCAACCAGGAAAATCGAGAGCCAAGTAAGTGTACGGATAGCTTCTTCAAGATGTCGTTAGATATTTGTGGGCGCATGTACCTGACCTTGTTCCAAGCGGAATGCGCGATTAAGCTTCGTCTTACAAAAATACAACTTTGGTCTTGTTACAGTCAACATTAAGGTCTGTTGGAGAATGTTTATATATATTCAGGGGAAAGGTAAGCTAATGATACAATTAAATCTAATGGCAAAGACTGGGAATTGAATCCTAAACAGTGAAGTGTTAACTGAAAGCTGTTATTTTTGTTTTTATTAGACACGAAGTGGGCCTATGGATTGTTTTATCTCTAAGGCTAATATTATTCCAAAGCAGTGAGTCCCGCTTTTCCAAACACCCCGTTCAAATACTTAGTGCAAATTATCAAATTCAATTACTTTTACAACTTATAATCTTTTTTAGGTCAGCGTGCTTCGTACACGCGAGGCTCGTCAAGTAAAGTCGCTTTAATTGAATCTTTTGTACGAAGCCTCCGCTAATGCTAAAAATATCCAGTTAGGGTTAGTAATGCAGATTGCGTTGGAAATTCAAATTTTCAAAACAGTTTTAACCCTAACCGGATAATTACTAATTTGTTATTTAAAAAGGTGGCTGTTTTTTCTCGAATCTCACATTTTTTTTTCATCAGGCAGGGGCTTTGTACAAACAATCCGTCACTTTTATCGTGATTTTGTGCTCAAGAAGTTGAAAAAAATGTAAAGGCTCTATTTTATTATCCATTTCTCTATCCAAATTCGGCCATGCGCTTGAATAATACAATAGTTAAGACCTGTCCATATATTTGAGTATTGCTATCATATTTTCTTTACATTGTAAAGTCGTTGTTTTCGCGCGTTATCTAACATATATTATTACTTCATAATCTCTTAGTTATCGGTAAAGCATCGTCTCGCGTTTTCAATGCTTCAGGACACTTTTAAAAAATTCGGAAAACAAACGTGGTATTTTATTGACAGTATTGACACTTCAATTTCCCTATGAAAATAAAATCACGAAAAAATTTAATTTTTTTCATTATAAATTTTTTTTTTAATTAATTTCCATGTCTATAAAATGAGCAAACTACTCCTATATTAACAAAACGCGGTTACAGTGAAATGCTCTTTAACTTATCGAGTTGTCTAAAGACGAAGTGCTGTAATAAATAGAGTATATTTTTGTATCGTTTGCAGATGCCAGCCTTATAGTTGAGTCATTGGATCAGAATTGTATAAGTCAGTATCAGTTTTTCTAAACTTTGGACCTGTTGACACGGTTATTTGAGCTCTTAAAGTTAGTACAGTTAATGTAAATAATATTAGATTGAGAATTCACTTAGTGGTCGATATTAGGGTTGGCCATTTTCGAATACCCAGTGATTTCAGAATCAAGTCGAATATTTTTTCGTATCGATTCTCGAATACTTAGAATATATATATGTAATTGTATATGAATTTCTTATGATAATGGGTCTTTAGACACATAAATTAGTGAAAAACATGGAATACATCACTCAGACATTTCGCTGAGGGTTCACTTACTATAAGAAACATGATTCGCCAACAACTCACTCGGAAAAAAAGCGTTATCTGTCAGAATTACATTTTAGAATATGGCTTCAATAGAAAATCTAAAGCTTTGCCTCCACTTTTGGCAAACAAAAATAGGACAAGATGGCGTCGATTCGAAATTTGAGCTTAAACCGATTTAAACAATTTATTAATCGAATCGAATATTCAATTCAAAATACCCAACCCTTATCGGCAGGGACATACACTAATAAATATGAAATACAGTTAGGTTCAGCATAGTTTTTAAAATTAGGAAATCCGTTGTAAGAAAGTTCATTACAAAAGAGAATCATTTCCTAAAATTAGGGAATCTCATCACCGCATATAAGTCAATATAAATTCGACGAGTTTAAATTATCTTTTAGATCAAGGGTGGACAAATTACGGCCCGCGGGCCGGATTCGGCCCACTCGTGTCTGCTGGAATTAAAACTATAGTTTTTATGGACATCGATTTCCGTTTGAAATTCGATAAAAATAACGTCATAATTTTGCGTAATACGCATACGGTTCCACCTGCGCAAAGGCACAGAGAGCAAGGAAAGATAGTTAGTTTCACGCAACCTCAACTGTTCGTTATAATTTCCCCGATTGCTACTTTGTGCTTCTTCTTATTAATATTTAAACATTGGCCTAGCTGTTGGACTAACTTTTGTAAATAAACTGTTTTTCATTCATAGTTTTTTATATCGAGTTCTAAGCCTCCGGCCCAGTAACCAAGTCTTTTATATATATGTTATTGGCCGACCCAGAAAAGTAATTGCCCACCTCTGTATTAGATGATGTAAAGCGTTTTATGTTACATAACGACATACATACATTTTCTGGAATGAGGGAACCTGTTGTTAGTGAGTTGGTTACAGAAGAGAACCCGTTCTAAAATTTAAAACTGCTAATGCTGAACTGCTTATAACCAAACATAGAGTATGAAATTCTTCAGCAATGCGTTTTGTAGTTTTCGTGGCGTGGTTTTCTGAAACGAGAGAATCTTTGTTAGCGGGTCCAATACAAAAAGAAACCCCTGTTTTTAAGATTTGGATCTGCTTATAAGTTATAACTGAACGTATATTTTAACAGTCTTTAACAATGCGCTTTGTAGTTTATATTATTGTGTTGTTAATATCTTTGAAATGGACCAGGATTGAAGGGTGCACACATCCTCCAGGTAAGCAAACGCAGGGTGACCATTATGCTTTTCATTTTACTCGGGTGTTCCTAAGTTTGGGGGGTGGTGGGTATTTTTTCATAACGAATAAAACTATTTATAACTTATAAAAATGTCCTATTTAATTTGACGTCGCTCCCGACGTATGTGCACCAAGATGGCGCACAACCTGAACACTAGTCGGGTACACATACTATGTTCAGGTTGGGCGCCATCTTGGTGCACATACTTCTGGAGGTTCAATTTAACTGACTATCTGCACTGGTATATACACCACTCTCTTGGATATTCATACACAATTTCTGTTAGGTAACAAATTCATGTCGGGCAATCTTCCGAACTATATAAAGGTTATAGGAAAATTTGCCGCAAAAGGTTTTGCCGTAGGAAATCTCTCCGTAAGAAATTTCGCCACATAGGAAAAATCGCTGTATGAAAAATTGCCTTAATTAAAAAAGATTCGTTATATAAGAGCATACCCTAACCCAGAGATGGGCAACTTCTTTCGTCGGCGGGCCAGATGTGGGGAAATGAAGTTCTCGGTGGGCTGGATTATTACAGAAAAATACTTCGGTATCCAATCTTTCTTAAATGTTTGACACTCTCTGTCAACTTTACGTTTCTTGGGATATTCCATAGTTAATGAAACTTAATATAAAATCTAATTTCTAAATTTCTAGTCATAGTCAAGTTTAGTTTTTCCATCCAGTAAAAAAAGTTAACATGCAGAATTAAGACGAATAAATAAGAATCTAATTTAGAATCTAAATATTAATATAACTCATACCAGTGGTGGTGAATGTTTACACCGCTAGACCTTATATTGTTTGTTTAACAAGTATGCTAACGCAATTGTTTGTTCACTAAGGCAATTGTTTATTTCACCAGCTCGCCCTGACAGTGTGGTGAGAGTAAAGCGATCGGCAACTTTCAGGAATGATGCGTCGGACCACATTACAGAGTGTGGTTGGATACAGTCAGCGGGCCGGTCAAAATCTCGTCGCGGGCCGTATGTTGCCCACCCATGTCCTAACCCTATAAACCTAACTATTTGTATCACAAATACTTGTTTCACAGCAAAATGCTCTTGCGACTTTTCCCACGCGGCGAAAATTTCCTACGGCGAATTTTCCGGTCACGCTATACAAGAAACGATCCTTCTTTCGAGATAACAAACTTTGACTCTCTGGCTCCCGACCGCAAGTTGAAGATAATTTTGAAACTCTCTTCATCTGCAACCTTTGAAAAATCAAATTTTAATAACAAAAAATCAGCGTATGAAAAAAGCCTTTTTGGAAGAAAAATAAATCATTTCTATTAGATTTTTGAATATCCGTTTAAATCTCTCAGTCAACCCAATGGTTATATAACTTTTTCTCAATTTGGAGTATGATTGGCACCATTAAAAGTCTTATACTTTGACTCTAAACTCCCCTTCCCCCACAAAAAAATCCTGGAAATCTAATATACTTCTTAATTATTACAGACGAATTGTACACAACCCAATTTGTGAGCGTTGAGACAGAGTTTCAGCTGAACAGATCAACCAGCGACTCATTGGATGGTTCTACTTTATATATGATTTACGAATGGGATGTCGTACAGAGGAGACGTAAGTTTCGACGTTTATTTAGCACGTAATGTCTTTGTACAAGGATTTTGACAAACGGTCACTGAATTAGGCGTTGCCTACATATTGGTTTGAGCGCGAAACTCCTAAAAACATTTGGCCTGCTCTAATTAACCAGGGGTTACGTGAATTGGCAACGGGTTTGCAGGTTCGAATCCCTTGGGGAATAAGTATGTGAAAGTAGATTGCTAGAGTGCTTGTTCTCTTAGAGTCGTTCACGTACAGCTGTTCATTTACAGCAGGGGTCGGCAACCTTTTGTCGCTCGCGGGCCAAGGTCGCAAGTCATTGGCGGGCCGCACATAATTTTAGAATGTTAAAAATCGAATGGATGACCGATGAATCACATTTTATCACACAGATCAGGAGTTGAATTTTAAGCAGCGCGCGAAGACTGAATATTTGAATACTTTTTGCGCCGTAACACCATTTGCACTTAGCATCAACTTTTCTGCGTTTTGTTGTCATTTTTTTTAAATTATAATTAAATTATAGGCTCATTAAACGAGTAATTGTGAATTACATACTTGTTACGTTATAATATAATTTAGTCTACACGTAAATTCTTTTGCAGAAAGAATATAATCGACAAAACAGCTATAATTTGTTACTATAATACAGTGGAGCGTCGCGGGCCGGATTATATTGCTCCGCGGGCTGGATCCGACCCGCGGGCCGTAGGTTTCCGATCCCTGATTTACATATTTTCCCACCGTCAGATCCATACATCTCATACAGAAATTGGTGCTCTCGTAGTATTCGTACCAAGATGGCGCACAACCTGAACATAGTATGTGTACCAGGTTAGGGTTAGCAGGTTGTGCGCCATCTTGGTACGAATACTACGGGAACGCCCTTGAATAGCAAGACTTTTGAATAACTTAAGATAGTCATCTTAATTCCTACTACAGCATTATACGCATACTTTCGAATTGCATAGTATGGTTTTGGCCAATAAGATAAACAACGGTTTAGTGCGCCTTACAAATTGTTAAATAGGACCTCCAGAAGTATGTGCACCAAGATGGAGCACAACCTGAACATAGTATGTGTACCAGGTTAGGGTTAGCAGGTTGTGCGCCATCTTGGTACGAATATTACGGGAACGCCCTTGAATAGCAAGACTTTTGAATAACTTAGGATAGTCATCTTAATTCCTACTACAGCATTGTACGATTTGCATAGTATGGTTTTGGCCAATAAGGTAAACAACGGTTTAGTGCGCTTTACAAATTGCTAAATGGGACCTCCAGAAGTATGTGCACCAAGATGGAGCACAACCTGAACATAGTGGTTGTACCAGGTTATGGTTCAGGTTGTGCGCCATCTTGGTGCACATACTTCGGGAGCGCCGCCAAATGTACTCAAAATGAAATAAATAAATGTTTACGCTCTATATCTGTCTACAGGATTCGTCTACGACGGCTTCCTATACAAATTCTTGGATAGAGACTCGAAAGAAATGGAGGACGGGGAGACTTTCAGGGATTCATTCAAAATAGGTGAGCTCTTCCTTATGTGTGACTTATTGCGACTTGACAACGAAGTGTACTTATCGGTGGCACTTTTACTAAAAATCATTTTTTAACTTCAACTAATAAACAAATGGCGGAGCTCCCGAAGTATGTGCACCAAGATGGCGCACAGCCTGAACATAGTATGTGTACAAGGTTAGGGTTCAGGTTGTGCGCCATATTTGTGCACAAACTTAGAAAGCGCCTAAATTGCTTTAAAATTTGCAATAATTAAAGACAGAAAAATCTCCGTCTTTTCTGTTTTGAGAATTTTGAAAAAATGTGCCATTATCTAACAGTTTAGTCTTTTCTGTCAAGAGCTGTCCTAATACTTCAACTACTTCAGCTGGGCTGATGAATTATATATATCGCGCAAAAATGTTCTGTCTGCTCCGATTTGAGTCTTATTCGTAGTGAATGGGACTATTTGAATATATAAAAAAAAAAAAATCTGTGGTTATAGTTATTATAAAAATAGTCGGTTTAGTCCTGTTAACCTCGCCGACACTTTTTTAATCTGTTTTCTCCGATTCTTTTCACCTTCGGTTAGGATAAGTTAGAGTGAAAAAAAAATTGAATTTGAAAAGATAGCTGTGTCTTCCACTCCAATTTTCACAATATGGGTAAATTGAAACTACGAGGTCCGGGGCAACACGATGATCCCGAAAAAAGGCAATATATTTCAGAGAGAAGATAAATTAAGCACAGAGTGTCCTAGATTGCTGAAACTTTTGGGTACCCTATAGACCAGTGTTCTTCAACCTTTTTTTATCGGGGTATATATTTTACAATTTTCCAAGAACTTTGTATACCTTACAAATACCAATGTTCTTAAATAAATATTAGATTTTGGGCAAATATTGTATTGCAATATCATCATGCAATCTAATAGGCTATAGTGTCCGCAAGTTATAAATTTGACTAACGGTTTTAGCGTCAACGGGAATGATGTTCAACGTAAATCGAACGGAATGCATGGCAGCCGAAATCACCAACCCGAACGCGTACCTTTATCAGTTGTATGGCCTTCTTATGGTTCGGTATACCCTTGTGTATGCCGTATACCCGGTTGAAGAGCCCTTCCCTAGACAAATAAAAGTGTTGAATATATTTTCTTCATTTTCGTAAAGATAATTAATAAATTTATAGGTTCTGTAATTTTTAGGTCACCCTATAGTAGCTAATAGCAAACTACAACGATAGAAAAAAAAATTCACTTATTTTATTCTTATTTTCAGATTACGACCCAAATGCGTGAGTATATATAACTTTCAATCCACATGTATATTTTAAATTTTTGTTTGGAACGAAAACACTGGTGCTGCCCGAAAAAAAATCACATGGCGGGGCATTAACTTGCTAGGAAAATGTGGTTTTTCTTGTACTCTGTAACCCGCAGGTCGGGAATTGGCAAATGGGTTATGTGCACTGCAGCTGACTAGCGTTGTAGTGTGCGTTTCAAGAGTTATGTATCAAATTGATATAAAGCATTCAATGCTAATGTAGCTTAAGCGAAGAACATAGGGGGTATATCTGCTGTTCAATTCAATTTCATGAAATCACTTTTCACTTTTCTCCGCATCAATAGACGAATATTTTTTTTAATCTTTCTTTTTTCGAATACTTGACGATGAAAGAAGTAAAAGCTATTACTTTTACTATTTTTGTGATTCCTACAGAAAATTAAAAATTTTGCAGATCATTGCAGCGAACTTGGTTTTACCACACCATACCGTACCAGTACAAATTGTCGATGTATTTCTGTATTGCTATTTTATTCATTCATTTTTCTTTCCCATTGTCAGTTGCGTGGGACTAAACAGCACACTCTGGTATAAAAAAGACGAAGATACAGATCCTGTCCAATGCACGATACCTTGCAAAGAGTATTTCCCACCGGTTTGCAATTATAGCAAAGTTTGCAGTTATTTACGAGAAGGATATAAGATACTTAGACCGGTAAGTTTTGTTCTGTCAATCAATAACTCAATCGTTTATTTGTCATCACAAAAACAAGTTCCAATAAAACTGATTAATAACTATACAGTACTAATTATGTTATTTGTGTGACCGGAGTCGCGAGGGATCCAAGAAGGTCTTCAAGCAGCGACACTTGAAGCGCCGTTACAGGTTGGAATAAAAAGTAATACGTCAAGGATTTGTTTCTCGAGGGAGCGGAGGCGCAGTTCTTACCAGTTCATTGCAGCTCCTGCCACGAACGTACCGCGGCGTCTCTTGTTATGGTTTTATGGCGCTAATACCGGTATATTTACAAAGTCATGTACAATATTTTAGTTTATCATGCGGAATTATATCTAATTAAACCTAACCCCAAATACATCAAAACTGTATTCATAAGAAAAGCGTTCCAACTTACCCAATATGTATCACCATCAGGGGCAGCCCTGCTATTACAGCCGACATGCCGTGGTAACGGCAGCAAAATTGGTGGTATTCCATTTGCTTCCGTAACCACGGCAGCTCGCTATGGGTTTGTGGCAGCTAAAAAGTCAGTTGCCGTGGGTTTGGTCATAGCGGCCATGGTATGGAAATACCGCCATAGTGTTGCGGCAGCCTTAGATGCCACAAAATACTTGAAACTATACACTTGAGGGAGCTGGAGGCTGACGACGAATCTGTTGTTAGTCAGTTCGATACAAAAGGGAACCCGTTACTAACATTTGAAACCGCTGAACAGTTTCCAGCAAAGCACTTTGTAGTTTTCGCATTGTTGCGTCGTTTTCAGAAATGAGGGAACCTGATGTTAGAGAGATCGATACAGAAGAGAACCCGTTCTAAAAATTTAAATCTGCTTATAACTGAACTTATAGTTGAACAGTTTTCAGAAATGCAATTTGTAGTTGTTTTTATTTTGTTGATAATATCATGGAAAAGGACTGAAGAGTCTATGGGACCACGGTGCGAAAAAAGTGCGGCAGGCGGTTTAAAAACACGTGAATCGCCAAGTTACTAGATTTTTATATTTTGATTTAAAAGGTATTGTCCGATTTTACATCGTGATTTTGTTTTATCGCGTTCTTCTGACTGTTTTTGGTGGACGGGCACGTACTTGTACGTTTTTACCTTTCTTATAAAGTTATATCCGTCCTCCAGGTCCTGAGTGACCGAAATAAAATTGATTGATTGCTTATATTTATGCGACGCTTATTCACGCCTTTCGCTTCGAGCAATTTCCCGTACTGGCAACCACTGATATCTGACAATACGTAAGAAGTTACTATTATTTGGAAAAAGCGGATTTTTTTCGGTTCGGGGTGTCCAATTTATTACTCCTTGTTTGTTTTCTGTATTTTTATTTGAAGGAGGGGGGGGGCATGGAATTTAAACCGGATATGTGTTATCTGTGATGCCCCCAGAGTTAAGTTTACCGCTTTAACCGCAATGCTTTCATATCTTTCCAAAAATATAAAATTGGTTGAATAAAACGGCTTATAAGCCTTCCTCCATCTCCCTCATAAATACTAAATTTAATTACTATATTTGCACTAATCGCATTCACCTAATAACAGGACACAAAAAGACTTGAACTGCCAGTGCAATACGGACGGATATATGATTTGAGTTTGATGGTTTACAGAAATTGGCACACGGGTGAGACCTATGGATCTTTTCAGTACTTTCTATACGACGTTTTTATATTCCTTTCACTCAGAACAAGGCCGTGTTAGGCAGCCATCTTATTTTCTGGCGCTTCCAAATAACAGTATAGCTTTTTACTTACCAGTAGATATTAGTAGCTTGTGTGGTCCTTCTTCGCAGTCTTTGCAAAATATTATTTCGAAAAATATCTCCTCTCCCCAACATAACTGGCTGAACTGATTTATTTATCTCTAGAGAAATTGAAGTTACTCCCTGATTGGTGTTAGCCCCTCCCCCCCCCCCTGTTTTTCGAGCATCAAAATGGTAGTCATTCGTGGTCATAATAATATGTTCGCCGGGCGCAGTTTACCGACAACTGCTTCGAAGAGTGACTAATAAAACAGCATCCAGGTCTATTGAAAAACATTCTCCAGAAAGAACATAACTTTTGTACAAAGCGTCCTAGGTTATTGAAACATTTTGGTACCATCATACACAAACAGAAGTTTAAGTGTTGATTATTATTTTTTTTTTCATTTGTGAGGTGGGGGGCGGGGGGGGGGGGGGGGGGGGGGGAGGGGTGTTTTTTGGGTTACCCTGTATATTAAAGCATCTTCTTTATTTATTTATTTTTTTCAGGTGAAAACTACTTCTTGGGAGGCCGAGAACTCGTTCCGTATTGCAAACATGAGCTGATAATTAGTCAAAATATCTCAAACGATGAAGCTTACGATTTTTGCGGAGACAAAATGAATTTTCCTGGTAAGAGAATAGAATGATCGCCGCTCTAACTGCCTTGGCATCGCAGGTTAGTGACCTCGCTCGGCGGTTTGTCGCATCATGCTGAGCGTTAAGAATACACTTGCCATCGCACCTCTTAACTACTCTGCGTGGGTTCGCAGGTTCGAATCCCATGCAGGGATGGTTATGTGCGAGAGGATTGCTGGACTCCTCGCCGTCGTTGGGTGGTTCATGTAACCGCTGGTCGGTTACGGCTTCCTCCACCACCAAGTCCATGCTTCCGAAAAACAAACAATACAGTAAATCTAATCCTATACCCGACTTGGAATGGTAACCGGACGAGAGGCCGTGGTTCGCCATATGGATAAGCCGTCTTATCGGCTTTCCTCTCCCCCGGGATAAATATGTAAAATCCTATCCTATCCTATCCTAACCTGCGTGGGTTCACAGATTCGAATCCCGTGAGAATGAATTAGGTGCGAATGGATTGCTGGTCTTTTCGCCGCTGTCGGTTATTGCTTCCTCTACCACCATTCGTCTGAGACAAACAACTGGCTAACTAACTACCCGACATGAAATGGTAACCGGACGAGAGGCCGTGGTTGGCCATATATGATTAGGCTTTTTTATCGGCTTTCCTCTTCCCGGAATAAATACAAAAATCCTAGTATTGAATAAAATATTCCCATATGACTATGGATGAGCGGTCTTATCGACTTTCCTTTCCCCGGGATTATTATGAAAATTTAGGGAATCTCATGGGTTTCGTTTTTGGGTCACACTATATCTAGTATGAAACGTACTATTTTTGATGATCGTTTGTTTAGAATCTGCTCGACTTTCTGGTCCTCCCGCTCATTTTGAAAAATACAAAGTGACACGTGACTTGGAAACCAATCGTGGCACTGTAACGTTTCGTTGGAAAGAACCATATGATATGTCACCAAACGCTACATTAGAAGGATTCCATCTCTATGTCGGTAACGGAAAAGTCCCCGTGAGAAATATTGTAAGTACACGCCAACAAGTACTTCTAGTGGGCGTAGCATATTGATTTTTGTGTATAACATTTTTAACTGTGACTTCACAGTGACGTAATTTTCGGATGCCGAATGCAGGTGGGGTTAGAAATGAAATATGCAAAAAATGTAGAGCCAGGCCAACTAGAAACTCTAAAAAATGATGATGAGCAAAACCCCAATCCGTCCGCATATATCAGGGGCAACCTTTTGTCGCTCGCGGGCCAAAATCAAGGGTTGCACGTCTTGATGGGCCGCACAAATTTTTCGAGAGTTAAAAACCGAACAGCGCAGTCTTACCCAATCATTTAAATCTCCCTCTTGTATTGATTGTTGCACACCCCGATTTGACCAAGGAATGGGCATGAGAAATCTATATTTTGAAGTTAGCAATCCCCCGAATCACGGAGATGTTTGTCGAATAGGTACTCTCGCAGTATGGGTACCAGGTTAGGGTTAGGCCATAATTTTATTCCGCTTTTCCTGTTTTTAAATCTATTACGTGTTTGGGGACTGTCTGTGTTAGCCAAGTGAATATCCCCCTTCTCATAGGCTTCTATTCCTTTACACAACTTGATGTAAAGTAGGTGAACAAATTTAGTTCCCTCCATATTGGTACACACACTTCTGGAGCGCCGTCGAATGACAATGCATGAAAATTAATACATATATTTGGGTAAAAACACGCACAAAAAAAAACACTTTTTCAACTCATTGTTGCAGAAACCCAAAACACCAGGCCGGCGAAGCGATGATTATTATAACACCACTATAGAGGGCATCGAGTTTGGGAGGATCGCTTATATTCTAGTAAGTCCGATGCTGGATGAGCCCAACTGCACAAGAATGTGTGGAGGGTACGGATTTGGAGAAAAAGACTACTTCAAAGTTGAAGGTAATATTAAGCATATCTTAATTTTTTCATATTAAGCTTTTATACGCCACCCATTCCAAGAAGTCCATTTTCAAGTATCTATTGGTGTGTGGAAGGCTGCTTTTTGAAAATACTGCGGTTTTCCTTTTGAATTCTGCAATGCATACTTCGTACATAACAACCTGGGGTGGCGGGGATGAGATTTAAACCAGAGATGTGTCATCCACATTACAATGTCAACACAGTTGGGCATGGGCAAACTACAACCTGCGGGCCAACTCCTCCCGTTGGGTAATTCAATATGGCCCGTCTGATGTTGCCGCAGCCAAATTGAAGCCGAATTTTGAATATTTAGCTAAAAAATAGCTCAAGGAATTTGTTGAGATTGCAATTAAATTTAGCGTTGGCCCAGGATTTTTGGCGTCCACTTATGCTGTTGCAACACTGTAAATATTGTTCATAAAATGCAACTTTCCTCGTCACACTCACATGATCCGCCAGTCCAGGCAAAAATTTTTGGCCCTTGGCATAAAAAAAATTGCACACCCCTGCTTTAACCACCAACCATGGGCTATACACGACTTGAAAGCATTGTCGCATCGTAAAGATTCCGGCTCCGTAAATATCAAGAACTCCTCAAATACCGGTGATGTTTGTACGTAGTCGTGTTCAGGGTAAATAGTAAAAAAAAGTCTTAGAACCAAGCAGCATTCTCAAGTAAAGATAGCCCAGTTATTAGCGTGTTGACTTTCTTAAAGCAAGTTTAACCTTCAATCTTTAATCAGCCTGTTTTATAGGAATACGCTTCATTCTAGATGAACTCATTCAGAAGTAAACGAAACTCATCTCTGGGTAAAGTTAGGGGTAATCACGGAGTAGTAAAGAAGACTAATTTCTGATTAACGTTCGGGCACTCATTCAGAAGTAACGGAGACGCATAACTGAGCAAAGTTACGGGCACTCACTCAGAAGTAAAGGAAACTCATCTCTGAGCAAAGTTACAGGCATTAACTCAGAAGTAAAGGAAACTCATCTCTGAGCAAAGTTACAGGCATTCACTCAGAAGTAAAGGAAACTCATCTCTGAGCAAAGTTACGGGCACTCAGAAGTAAAGGAAACTCATCTCTGAGCAAAGTTACGGGCACTCAGAAGTAAAGGAAACTCATCTCTGAGCAAAGTTACAGGCATTCACTCAGAAGTAAAGGAAACTCATCTCTGAGCAAAGTTACGGGCACTCAGAAGTAAAGGAAACTCATCTCTGAGCAAAGTTACGGGCACTCAGAAGTAAAGGAAACTCACCTCCTAGCAATGTTACGGGCACTCACTCAAAAGTAAAGGAGACTCATCTCTGAGCAAAGTTACAGGCACTCATGCAGAAGTAAACGAGACCCATCTCTGAGCGCAATAACCAGCGACCACCGTAATATCGGGAGCCACCTTAAATATTCAAAATTACTGTGCCGCAATGGAGACAGTAAAAATTGAAGCAATGTAAGTTTAGACCATCTTGGGTAACTTTTGATTCGTTTTCAGATATCAATGGCTGTGCTCATGGCATCACGTTGGAGGGATATTGCGACGACAAAGCAAAGTGCATCGACCTTCCAAGTAACAGTTCGGCACCTGCTAACTGTACTTGTCCTGAGGGTGAGTGTCGACCAGTGGTTTTCAATCTGGATTCTGTTTCATCCAAGGTCCCGCAAGTTTCAATTCAAATTCGAGATTATCTGCTTTGTATAAATATACATATATAGAAAAGCAAACCTAATTAATTAATAGTGGCAAAACAAAATGATCTTTGAAGTGTAGCCAGTTTGGCGCTCCTGAAGTATGCGTACAAAGATGGCGGCCACCGGAACGTAGTATGTGAACCAGGTTAGAGTTAGGCCATAATTTTAGGTACAAATACTACGTGAGTCACTTGGCTAGTCCCGAAACTCGTAATAGAACTAAAATAAGGAAAATTGAAATAAAATTATGGCCCAACCCTAACCTGGTACACATACTACGTTCCGGTGTTCGCCATCTTGGTACGCACACTTCAGGAGTACCGCAAGTTGAATAATAGCGTCAATTCTGATATTTGATAGTATTCAAACAACATATATATATATATAAAAAAGTTCAATGGGTCCATTTCGTGTCCAATAATATAGACTCTTCTTTTCGAATGAAACTAGCGGAATTTTTGGATTGACAGAACCCTAGAGTGGTACCCCAGCTGAACACCACTAAGGGAATCACTCTCTTTCAGGTTATGGCGGGAACGGAATTTCAACCAAATTTGAAAATGGTACCGGTTGCTATGACAACTATGACGCTTGTTCATTAAGTAATGAAAATCATACATGTGATCATGATGCTCTGTGCTTTGATTGGCCTCCTCCCTATAGGAATGCCTCGTGCCGGTGCCCGTGAGTATAAGCCTTATTTTCACAAGATACTGAATTAACATAATCTTCTGTATTTGTTGTGTTGCCAGGAATCAGACTCGTGGACGACACGGTAATGCGCCGGATTTACCTATGAATACATCTTTGGCGCCAAAATGTTCATCTGAAATATACCGGAGTCAACTCAGCTGGCGACCAAATGTTCGTCCGCAAACACACCCTGCTTTATATTTTTTCAATTTACTTTCAGTGCCAGATTTTTCTCCCTAATTTATTTAGTTTAGAGGAAAATTGCGCAGACAAACAATTTTACGACGTTTATTTAGGCTTTTTTTCGTACAATTTTCCACATGTTGAAAGGGCGCTTCAGAAGTGTGTGTACCAATAGGGAGGTAACTAATTTTGTTCACCTACTTTACATCAAGCTGTGTAAAGGGACTGAAACCTATGGGTAGGGAATATATTCACTTGGCAGACAGTCCCCTAACTCGTAACAGAACTAAAACAAGTAAAATCGGAATAAAATTATGGCCTAACCCTAACCTGGTAATCATAATACGGAAGTACCGCTAAAAGCACTCTAATCCTTCTGTTTCGGCATTTTCAAATTTTTTACACCCTCGGTGGGCGGTTGACATGGGGTTTGAACCCCAAATATGTATGTTACAATGCCAACACGGTGAAGCCAAATGACCGTATCCCTACATATCAGCCTTGCTTCTTCGTTTCAGAACATTCTACATCGGTGATGGTTACCGTTCTGGAACTGGTTGTTCTCATCGTAACCTAATTATCGGTCTAGCTGTGGGAATTCCGTTGCTGGTGATCCTACTTGTCCTCATAGGATGCATTCTATGGAGATCGAAAAGAACTCCGAAACCAAGGTAAAATGTTGTTGATATTTTGTAATTTGATACTCTTAGCAAGTTTTATAGTTTATCGAAAAAAGCTGCAAGTTTAAACGAGAGAAAAATAATAAAGCACTGATAAAAGAGACACAATCGACCGCAACTATACAGGGTGTCTATTAAAATTTTAAAAATCGCGAAGGGAATTTATCGATATCATATATTGTTTCTGCCCACACAGATGTATTAAAAGAAGTAAAAATACTTAAACAATTACTGATTAAAAAACAACAAACCTGGTTAAGATATACTGAGAACTGAATTCATAACAAAATTGAAATTGTAAATGAACTTTAAACTATGAAATTCATACAAATTTGCTGTCAGCAAGGTCCATATTCCCCAATGAAAAGTGCAATAAGTGCTGATAGAAAAAAAATCTTCTTTTCTTCTTTTCAGAAGCAACAGATTCCACGACGAAGACTTGTGATATCGATGAATTAGTATATGGGACATACATTAATCTCGGGGCAGAGAAATAGTTATATCTCCGTGAATAGTTAATATTTATTGCAATTTTTATGATAATTCGCAGGACAGCAATGCTCAAATATATGGACACGAAAATAAATTAGTACTGTTATCTAATCTTTCGCATAACCGGTACGATACGGTAGTCATCCCGACTTCAGGTGATCACCAGCACGCAACAATCGTGCACACAAACGCGAAACCGCCATAAGATGCGCACTGCTTAATTTTGATGACGTCATCACACAAAAAACTATCAGGAAAAAAAAACTCACTCGCATTTACATGAAAACAATTGCTGCCTTCAATTAAAACTCAATTTTGTGATCGTTAATGCGTATTTTAGGCTTTTTAAAGTTTGTAAACATGCATGCCTAAAGAATAAAGTCAATAACATTTACGGCTACTGCTATGAACACACCTTTTCAAATATTCATATTTTCGTTAATTAAGTTATTAAGTTATTCGTTATTAAGTACAACACAATTCTGGTTATTTTCGGGGCGCATTTAGCAAAATGCGTTTTGATTTGTGAATAGCTGGCTTAAGGGAAGGAAATTCTGCTACTCTTTTTTCTACTTTTTAGTAATATTGCCCCAAATTTTTGTTGGAATTAAAATAAATTATCATTCTTCGATTAAATAATTATTATACGTAATGAATTTTAGAGTTTATTGTGCATAAAAATGGAATTTCAGTATTAAAGTTTTGCGCATTTCCTCGACCATAATACGTTGAAGGTATTCGCTCATACCTGCAGAGTAAGCTTCTTGTTGTCGTTGGGGTGATTGTTGTTGTAAGGTCAAAATCGCTCTTTAGTGAACCTAAGACGCTTTACACAAAAGTTATGCACTTTCGGAAATATTTTCTAAATGGCCTAGGTCAGGGCTACTCAACTATTTTTACCGAAGGTCCGCATACAAAACTTTAAAAATATTTGGGTCCGGACTTTCCAGAAATTATATTTTGGCATCCTTAAACACGCAATTCCTCGACCAACTAATGATTATTAGCTAATCAAGATTGTTTGTTATGGCGTTATAGTTATTTTCATATATATTTTTAAATCCATAAGTTATTTTATAAAAGGGAACTTCAAAAGTGGAGCTAAGGAGCCCAAATAAAGTATGCGCGGTCCGAATCGAATACCCGAAAGGTCCGATCTAGGACCGTGGTCTTCTAGTTGAGTAGCCCTGGCCTAGGTCACGAGTGGGCAAATTACGGCCCGCGGGCCATGACCCACCGTAGAGTTTCCGACCCACTTGAATCAGCTGAAACTACGACTTTGGTTTTTATGAATATAAATTTTCTCTCGAAAATATGGATGAAAATAACGTCATAATGACCCCGATTGTTATATCATGATTCTTGTTATTATATGAACTATATGTAGCTTATCTGTTGGACTAGCTGTTGTAGCTAAAGTGTTTTTCATTAAAAGTTTTTCATATTGAGTTTTGAGTCTTCGTCTCAGTAACCAAGTCTATTGTCTGTAACTGGCCCAGTCAGGAGAATATTTGCTCACCACTGGTTCAAGTTTTGCTTTTACTGAGCCGTCCTATACTTCGTCTGAAGCCTCAAACAAAAACAAGAACGTGTTCGCTGGCTATCATGACATTCTATAAAATACTTGTTGAGTACTATTTAGGCAGCTGCTCAAAGTCAAAATTTGATGGCGGTGCCCAACTTTACTTTCTCTTTAAATCGATGTCAGTGTCAACAATAATATTTTCTAGTACTACTAGATAATGAAATATCAGTTTTTGAAGAGAAGTTTGGGTAAGCGCGAGTGCAAGATTCCCGAAACTGAGAGGAACTACTCCAAATAGAAGAATTTTACTTTCTCAAAAAAGATATCTTATTTTGTATTTGCGTGCAATTTTACTAATATTGACTAATTCGGTAGAATTACAATACATATTTAATGTACACATGACAAGCTATTCAATTTCCCGATTGGACGTATCAGCAGCAAATGATCCACTTATGATTGACCACAAACGCAGTCGGTGCGTAGTGGAGGCTGTAGAGAGTTTCCTAAGAGACAAAGAATGCGTGAGATAAGCTGGTAACCACTGTTCTTGTATAGTACAGATAAAAAGAAATAAACGCATATATATAAAAAAAACTCGCCGTTTATTTTGAATAGAAAACTGAACAAATAAAAACTACACGAACATCAAAATACACAAAAAAAAGTGTTCGTGGGTGGTTTGCATTGCAAGACTAACTACTGTAATATAGTACAGAAGAGTCTAAGATCCGGGTGTCAACTATGCGTCACTCACTGATAAGTTCATTTCGGTCTTTTATTGTTACAGTTGTCAGAATTACATACTATGCAAAACAATATTAACTGTGTTCAGTTCATATATGTGCTACCATTCATCATAGTGTATGGTCCCGCCAAATTTTATTTTCATCATTTACTGATGACGTCATGTTTACAGAGTTCTGGTTACATATTATACAAAACAATATTAACTGTGTTCAGTTCATATGTGCTACCATTCATTACAGTATATGGCCCCGCCAAGATCTCGCTCGGAATTTCAGAGCCGTTTTGGCGGGAAATGTCATCTCCCGTATTATTTTGGCGTATTTTCTTGCATCTCGTTTTACGTCATCGCTTGTTGCAGAAAATATCAAAATATATTGTAACATAATATAAAAGCGGCGTCACACTGTTCTATCAGTTTCAAGTGTCACATACGTCATTCACTTATGACATCAAGTTTACAGTGTTCGGGTTACATATTATATAAAACAGTATTCATTGTCTTTAGTTCATATGTGCTACCATTCGTATGTGATCCCGCCAAATTCTCGCCCGGAATTTCAAAGCGGGAAAAGTCAACCCCTGTAAC